>NC_136871.1:28346886-29080386 GCF_951799975.1 Gobius niger
GGGACGTCCTTATCATGTTTGTACAGGAGCTGAGCAGACATGACATGGCAGTGTCTCAGATGGTGCAGAGAGGACGGTCGAAACACACCAAGGGGGGCATTCTAATATATAGTAATTCAGTTTCTCGCTTTATGTAACTGTGTGAATGTGTCCAAAAGCTCATGTTGATTTTCACTTTTTACATTCCTCTCTACATCAACATCCAGTTCAGGTCTATGGTCTATACGGAAGAGTCTCATCAACATTTTGTCCTGTCAGTTTATGCACATTAATTGCATCTGCATTTAGAATTAGCTACTTAGTTAGTTGGCTAGGTAGTTAGTTAGCAGGTTAGTTAGTTCAATAGTCACTGTAAACTTTTTCAATAGAGTAAATCCCAAATTAATCAATGCACTAGGTTTACAAGTGCCGCACTGTCGTAGGTTGAATTTTAATCACTTGAAAGGCACCTTGCTGATATTTATCTGTATGACAACTTTACCTAAACCTTAAAGCCCCAAATTGGGGTGTGGCTAAAGCTGTAATAACTTAATAATGATTCATTGGTATTACAAACTTACACCTGTTGTCAATCATCTGAAGATCTCAAAATGTATATGTTAGCTCAGCAGTTATCAATTTGCTATTTCACTTTTGTGACCAATTCATCAATCATTTTTTTTTTTTTTTTTTTTTTTTTTTGGAGGGTTGGGGGGGTACAGGGTATGGGGTATGGTACACTCTGGGTACAAAATACCTCATTCCACACAAACCAATGAACCAAATTGACTGATTTCTTGTACCCTAACCGTCGTTCAAAACCAAACAACTAGAACTAATGTCAGGTTTGAAACAGAGAGTTTGGAGTTAATCAAACGGAGCAGCTCCTGATCAGTTGGGGCCTCCAGCCCGCTGTGGTTCATATCCACTGCAGCCCTCCTCATGAATTAGTCATGGCTTTTGGAGAGTAACTTAGTTACATGAGGAACAGGTGTGGAACAAAAGGGCCGCACTTAAACGATGTTGTCCAAGTCATTGAGCCTCATTGAGAGCGACCCGCACAGGGCCATAATAGGCGTAATTGAAGAGGCTCAAAATGAGGAGAGCGAGAGAGGGAGGGACGGCAGAAGTTGCTGATGTAAAAAAGAAAAAAAAAAGCTTCAGGAGAAAGGATATAAAACCTGCAGACAAGAGGATGCGCCTCTCCCGAAGCCGCTGCCTCTCAGTGGTGGGAATGCTGGAGTTGGGGAGGGTCGACTTTGAGGTGACATTGACGCTATGTAGATGAGCGCGAGGATCGTGCGCTCCTTGTTACGTCCCGCTCGCTCCAGCGCAGACGGCGACAGCTTCTTTCCAGTCTTCTTCTCTGCCCCCTCTCTTTCAGCACCACCGCTTTAAGGACAGCACCTCGCTCTCCGCGCGCACTCCGCCAGTGGATCATACCGTTCTGTTGCTCGCAAACTTCCTTTGGTCTCCTACTCAATCTGCAGGAGAGGAACTTTTTAAAAAGCACTTTGACTGGGAGTCAATCTGGCAGAGAAAAGGACAGCGCTGTAAGTATTTTTGAAAAGACACGGGCTGAAAGGCTGTGTGTGGCCGGAGTTTTCTCAGGAGCAGGAGTGGAATTTAGAAAATGCATTTGACATTACGCACGAATGTGCGCGGCGCTTCATGGAAACGCACGGAATTCAGAAGCATTATTAGGCTGCATTTTATACATGTAGCTTATACTTACATATCTTTCACTTATCAAGACGGAAAACTTTTACCTTTATATGAAAAAATATAACAAAAAGGGGGGTAGTCTAATTCAGCCGTTTACGCGCGTATATCTGCTCCAAAAAATGTAGTCTAAACATGTGCAGTCAAAATATATTGCATTGTGTGCTGATTAATTCAGAAATGAACTAACGGTTAAAAGAGAACATTTTCATTAAGAAAGATTCAATATATTTTTTCTTTGCGCGCACACTAAAGGGCGTTATTGGCGTGCGTAAATATGTCAAACGCATATTTAATAGGCATAAATCCAGTCGCGCTGGTCATTTTGAAGCACCTCTAAAGCGCTCCGTTAGCATAGGGCCAAGATGAGGTAAAGGCCAGTGACTTATGCGTGATTAATGAATCGTCGCGGTCGCGTCTGACTCTAAATGTCTTTAATTGCTCGGCTCTTGTCGCGCGGCAGCGGGAAGTGGGCCATTGAATTTAGAGCAGAATGAATCAAGGACAAGAGCAGAGTCTGAATTCCTGCCGCTGCCTCCACTCGAGGCGCTCCTCAGTGACTCGTTTGAGCTTTATGGTCCAGAGTTCACCGGTTCACTGCATCCACACGGAAAAAAACACATCACAATTAGCGAATAATGCACATGTGTCCAAATGGTTCGAATAGGTTTTATCCAGCACACAGAGTAATCCTAACCCAAACCACATGTGTATTATCTAACATCATCTAAATCAACAGTTTAATGCACACAATATGGAGTAGTGGTTTAATATGATTAACAGAAACTGGGATGTGGCCTGTGTGTTCTGACAGCTCTTTCTCGTTCCTATAGGGTGAACTTGTCAATTTGACCTGAAGTTTCCGGGACCGAGCTGCTGTCCCCTCTTCTCACGAGGTCAGAGCTACTCGCTGCACGCGCACTCTGACCATGGCCACGAACGGAACCAAAGCCGCGGATGGACACGTCTTAACGGAGACGGTGACCGACGCACCTGACGCCACCACCACCAGCAGCAGCACGCCAAACGACAAACCGAAAACGCTGGTGGTCAAAGTGCAGAAGACGAAAACGGATATACCGGAGAGAGAAACGTGGGGTGGAAGATTTGACTTTCTGCTCTCATGTGTGGGATACGCAATCGGTTTGGGAAATGTCTGGAGATTTCCGTATTTGTGTGGAAAAAACGGAGGAGGTAATCAGGATTTCTTGGCTATTTTTATTTGCTTTTTTTAATTTAATTTTTTTGCAAAGAAGTGCAAAGGTCTTCGCAATCCCATCATGGATGCTATATCTAACTTCGTCCCGTGCGTAATTGCGCACAAGGCCTCGCTTTTGGAGCGCTTTAAGCCAGTGTTTCCTTGAAATTATGTGTGGATCGCAACCCATTGTTCTTACACGTCTTTACCTTTGATCTCTCGTTTAGGGGCCTTCTTGATTCCATACTTTTTGACCCTCATATTCGCTGGCATGCCCCTGTTCTTTCTGGAAACGGCCCTTGGGCAGTACACTTCTATTGGAGGGCTTGGCGTTTGGAAATTGGCCCCTATATTCAAAGGTAACGCATGGTTCGTTTTTTTTTTTAATGGGCTATGTAACACAAAAACACAAAAGCTGTATTGTAAAAAAAAAAAATACCACCTTTTTCAGGCGTTGGTCTGGCTGCTGCTGTCCTCTCTTTTTGGCTCAATATCTATTACATTGTGATCATTTCCTGGGCACTTTACTATCTGTACAACTCCTTCACATCTGTGAGTATGCCATAAATATTGCTTCTCTCTTGGAAATCTTTCTCACCAGCTCGGTGTCCATAAAATGTCTCTGTGGTGTACATATATATTTTAACATAGTCACCCTTTGTCGCTTATGGCAGGCCCCTTTCTTTCCCAGCACCTCTTACATAACACACATTTATTACTTCCTTTCCCACATAATTAGCGCCTTACAAGAGGTATTGATAAATGCATTTGGCGATGAGGCATTCAGTCGACTAAGAGAGCATGAAATCCCAATGTCCCGAATGAGCATTGTGGACTTGGCCAACCGTCAGACACGCAGAATGGGAACTAGCTGTGGGAGAACGCTTTCGCTAAAAAGGATCTTGATTTTTTTTTCCCCTTCCCCTCCTTTTTTTTCTAAATTTTTAGGAGCTGCCATGGCAGAGCTGTGGCAATCCCTGGAACACAGACCGCTGCTACACCAACTACAGCATCGCGGACACAACTAATCTGACCAGCGCAGTGGTGGAGTTCTGGGAGTAAGATCACTGAGGCATTATTGAGTGTGTGCATGCATAATCAGACTGGTTTCTTTAGAAATGAAGAGACACTTTCAGATCGAGAGCCAGGGACTAATTATATGGTATTTAAAATAAGAAACTGATTCTACAGAAGAAAAAAAAAAATCCACAAATGTTGGACCTTTTTCTTGTGTACGCCAAAGATCAACCATACCAAAAATGAAATCATTATATTAACTTATTTTAGACATGATTTTAGAAACCCACCTTTTACGGTTTACACACAAGAGAACTCCAAATTAAAGTCCAGACAAAATCATGGCTCACATTTTTTGCAATATAGTGATTCCCCTTTGTAATATCCACGCCTTTAGTGAAGCATGTATTGCTGTGCGTGACTCGCAGACTGTTTGCCTCAGAAACCTTGGGGTGATACTGTCTTGATCTGTACATTTCTACATGCATGCGTGCCACTGCTTATTATGGGAAATCAGTAAATCCCCTCATACATAGCATGCACTAATGTGCCACTGGCCTGTTCCCCCCGCAGACGAAACATGCACCAGCTGACCGATGGCCTGGAGAAGCCCGGAGAGATCCGAGTGCCCCTGGCCATCACACTGGCCATTGCATGGGTGCTGGTCTACTTCTGCATCTGGAAGGGGGTCAGCTGGACCGGAAAAGTAAGTATAGAGGGGCGGGTATTACAAGTTTTCCAGAATGGAAACAGTAACGGATAGTAGATGGAGTATTCCCTTGAATTGTTTTAAGATGAGTGTCACAAACTCTAAATGCTAATGCAGTATTTATTATAGAATACAGTCCATGTTGCCTCTCATTCGAATTCATGGCAGCTGGGCTTCACACCTGTCACTCTCTCTTTTTATGATTACAAAATTATGTATTAGCATTTTTGCCAAACCAACGTTTTCTGACTTGATTGAATTTGATATTCTGCTCAATCCACTTAATTATCAATTCTCCCACAAGTAAAGGAAGAAATGAGAAAGAAATAAGAAAGATTAAACACCAAATATAGCACAAAGTCATTATGTCATCATTGATTATTATAGGTATTGAGTCGATCTTCCATAAAAAACCCACTGGGCTTAAAAGTGTAGCCGACATTTCACTGCCCATCTAGGGAGCTTCCTCATGGCTCATTTTGGTGGCCACCACGCCCAGCAGATATAGCCATTGTGATAGCCAAGATGGGGAGTCAAATGTTGGCTTCTCTTTCAAATGTGAGTCCAGTTGTTTAGTTTTAGTGTTAGAAGATTAAATTAACCATATGGAAGACTCAGTAACTGCGACATTTTATTGAGTATTGGGCATGGAAAAAAGCATACCGAGAAGTGTAATATTCTCTTAACTGGTGTAATTTTGTGAAAACAGGACCGAGTCTTAGTGTATCTTACTCTTACTTTAAGCTAGTATAAAGATGGTAAATGACGAGTTTATTGGTATTATGCAAACTTGGTACTTATATTCCTAGTTACCCTGCACGTCATTACTGCGCTGTAAAAGTAACATTTTCAATTGATTAGTTGGCCATTATATATTAGGAACAAGGCAGTCTAGAGCCCGCTGCTCAGCCACTCTGCTGATGCTATCTCTTAAATTAGGAACATTTGACGGTGCCATCGACGTCCAGTGTACAGTCTGTGTTGCTGCGAAATCATTACGAGCCTCTTTTATCTCACCCAGATCAGATTCTCTCTGACTTTGATAGCAAATGTGTAAAATTAGCGGTGATAAGGCGTGAGCCGTGTGGAGGGAGTGTGCTGAACCCGAGCGTAGTGGGGTCAGCGTGCCTTGAGGGAGCAGCCGACTAGGTCACTACTACTGCGGCAGCGCTATTGTGGCACTACTCATGCATGAAGTGAACAACTCCACACTTCGGTCTCTCTTTTGTTACGCCTTTGAGGAAAACCGCAGCATTTCAGCTCATTGTTATTTTCAGAAGTGTGTAGGGGAGCCAAAGCATTTACAGAGGGAGGAAAAAGTGAGTACACCGTTTGGAATTTCTTACATTTCCGCTGAAATTCCTCATGAAACCCAGTTGACATGCTGTGGCATGACCTCAAGAAAACGATTTACACCAGACGTCCCAGGAATCTCGCTGAACTGCAACAGTTTTGTAAAGAGGAATGGTCCAAGATTCATCCTTATTGTTGCTTGTCTAATCTGCAACTACAGGAAACGTCTGGATGGAATGGCAAAGGCAAGGCAAGGCAAGGCAAGGCAAAGGCAAGGCAAAGGCAAGGCAAGGCAAGGCAAGGCAAGGCAAGGCAAGGCAAGGCAAGGCATGGGCAAGGCAAGGCAAGGCAAGGCAAGGCAAGGCAAGGCAAGGCAAGGCAAGGCAAGGCAAAGGCAAGGCAAAGGCAAGGCAAGGCGCGCATTTCGTACACAAGGCAACTCAATGCGCCAAAGGAGGGTCAACCAGCTTGAATCCAATGGTGTACTCACTTATTCCACACTGTCCTGTGAATGTTTACATGTTATTGCCATTAAAAATATGATTAAATGTAAATGTTTGGGTGGTGTTAGTTTAAGCAGACACTGTTTACTCATCCTTGTGGTTTTAATAAAGATCAGACCCCATTTTATGACCAATTTAGGAAGAAATGAAATAAATTCCAAATGGTGTACTCACTTTTTCCTCCCACTGAGACTAGGGACTAGATGGAAGTTGTCATTTTTTCTTACTCGCCACTGCCACCTCAGGTCTTTCGCGTAACTGCAGTCTCTATGTCAAGCTCGTCCATGACAGTGGAGATAGTTTGTATTTTAGTCCGAAATACCAGCTTTTTGAGTGACAGTGCAGGATTTTAGAGGCAGTTGTGGTGAATTGGTCTGGGCTCATTCGACACATTAGGACATTGCTGGAACATGTAGGGGGTAGAAAATAGACAATTTTAACATTTTTAAACTCTGTCTAGTCCCTTTAAAGGAATAGGCCACCGTTTTTACATACTGAGATATGTTCTTACCTTAGCTTTGACGAGTTCTTTAGGACCTGTCTGATCTTCCCCCGTGCCTTCAGTCACGTAAACACAGCGCAGACGGCGTTAGCATTTAGCCTCCCCCCTCTCCACTATAGCTCCAAAACAGGTCAAGATAGAAGCTACCAAGCTCTTCCAGAGTGGATTTAAATATGGTTACGTGAAGTGTTGCACTACAAAGTATAATTACACAAAATTAAACAATGTGGATTTTCTAAGAGGATAAAAGGGGGACTATATTGTAAGGCGTAATAATACCAGGAGTAATTTGGCATCCGCACAGGAAAGTGAAGATTACATGCGGATTTCGAACTACTCCTGGTATTATTATGCCTTACAATATAGTTCCCCCTTTTATCCGCTTAGAAAATCCACATTGTTTAATTTTGCAACACTTCACGTAACCATATTTAAATAGGGAAAACGTGGAAGAGCTTGGTAGCTTCTATCTTAACCTGTTTTGGAGCTATAGTGGAGAGAGGGAGAGGCTAAATGCTAACGCCGTCTGCGCTGTGTTTACGTAATAGAAGGCACGGGGGAAGATCAGACAGGTCCTAAAGAACTCGTCAAAGCTAAGGTAAGAACATATCTCAGTATGTAAAAACGCTGGCCTTTTCCTTTAAGTAAGAGAAACATTGCTATAAAATAATTTTACTCAAGTAGAAGTAAATTGAGCTACACTTTAATATACAGTATAGTTTTAACATGGTAGATGGAAGACAGCATGATATTAGTATTTCAATAAATAATACAGTTCGCTGCTCTGCTTAAAATAAGGTGAAAAGGATGGTATAAAACTCCCAAAACAGATAAAATATATAGTTTTTAACCTCTTAACTCGCACCTTAACCGAAAACATTTTCTCTAGTTCAACTTTAACCAAACTTCTTAAGCTTCTTGAAAAAAGTGTCAAAATAGCGACAAAAATGAGACGTAAATGAGGATGACAACACCACAAATGCAACAAAGAGGTCAAAAAAACATGATAAAGAAGCGAAAGAGTTTTATAGGTCTTAGCTTTCAAATGAGGCGTTAATGAGGCTGTAAGCTCCAGTTGAGAAGCTTTTAGATTTGGGTAAAGCTGAACTGGAGAAAATGCGCTCAGTTAAGGTGGGGGTTAAAATGTTAAGATACAAGCCAGACACAAATTGTACATATGTTTTATATGTCAGCATAAAGCTTTGTCCAGACTGTGTCAGCCTCATGAAAACCACATTATAGTTAGTTATCCCTTCTTTTAAATGAATACATTCAAAGGAACATTACTTTAGTTGAAGTACAGTGTGTAGTACAAATTCTTCAAGACATTCTTCTTGTAAATCTAACTGATTATTATACTCACCCTCATCATTTTGTGGATCCTTTTGCAGGTTGTGTACTTCTCAGCCACCTACCCGTACTTCATGCTTGCAATCTTGTTCTTCCGTGGCATCACTCTCCCAGGAGCCATCGACGGAATCAAATTCTACATCACGCCCGAGTTTAGCAAACTTAAACAGTCTGAGGTAGGCTGACACTTTGGCACATATAAATATCTAGCCTGTCTAAAATATTTCCACAAACAAACTAATGACTTGCATCTTGTAATGAGCTCTACATTTTCTAATCTGCCAGGTGTGGCTGGATGCCGCCACTCAGATTTTCTTCTCCTACGGTCTGGGATTAGGCTCGCTGATTGCTCTTGGCAGCTACAATCCCTTCAAAAACAACGTCTACAGGTAGGCAATCATAAATAGAATGACATCTAGAGCTGTTATAGCTAGATACCTTTTCCATTTACGGCTCCAAAATCCTCCCGCGCAACAACAATCAGACTCCTCTGACAAGAGACTTTACTAGTTTGACTGCGACATATTTGGTTATGCTTTTAGGGAGTCCAAAATTATCATTTGGTATTAATGTGTTCATCCAAAACCTGCATATATGGAGGGAATAGCTTCAGGAACATCACCTGACATTAAAGAGGCAGATTACCTGTTTTAGAATGAAGCACAAAAGAAACGTGTCAGGCTTTATTCTAAATACAGCATCTAATACAACATCATGTTATCTGCATTATATGACAATAATGCACACACCATATGTACTTTTTGTGTGCTGCAGTTTTGGTGGCTTGGACCAGTGGTTCCAAACCCATTCTAGGGACCATTTCTTTCCATATTTATCTTCTATAAAAAGTATAGATTCCACTGTTCTAGACACACGGTACCCCTTAGGTTATACGCCATAGTGTGTACAGTGGAAAAAAAAGTATTTGGCCAAAATCCAATAGAAAGTCTATGAGGAACTGATCAAATACTTTTTTTCCTACTGTATGTACCCCCTTATCGTTGGGATACTCTGGTCTTTGTAATGTACCACCATATTAACAAAGCAAATGCAGAGGACACATTTGCCATCGGGGACAATAAAGTAGGCCTTGTTTTTCTCTAGTTCATCTTTTATCTTGGCAAAATCTTTGTCAAATGTACTTCCTCTGTAGACTGCAGATTTAACCAGAGGCCATCCCTGATCCTACGCCTTATACGTAAGGCATTGCAATCATATAAAATAGCATGCCCGTCAAACTCAAGACAACTACATGTTTAATGCTGTATTATGCAAATGACTTTTTCACGGATTAGTGTTCCGGTATTTTTGCCAACATAGTGTCCGTTTAAATCATTTAAATTAATATTACACAGAATCTTCGACGTAATGCTGTAAAATGCCGCCTTGCTGTTTTTGCCTTCCTCCTCTTATGTTGCAAATCTCCCCGCTACCAGTCATTACATATTTTGTTTTTTGCTGCATTCTGCTAATAGAGGAGGCTTTACTTCAGATGCCCTCCCTGACTCGACTACGTTTTGCGACTTTGCTTATGGCCATGTGCGTGTCTGAATTCAATAAGGGCACAGCGGCACACTTGTCAAAACCATTATAATTGCAAGACGAGCAAAAATATACCCATTGTGGTCGTCTTAATGCATTCAGACAGCGCGTGCGGGAGCCGGATTCAAAATGGCGGCTGTCGCTCCCTCCTTCCTTCCTTCCTTCCCTCCCTCCCTGCCCTTCACCAATGTGTGACGGAGTGATAAGGCGTTGATACCGCCGTAACAATGGCTCCCTGTTGTCCCCCTGCAGAGACTCGGTCATTGTGTGCTGCATCAACTCCTTCACCAGCATGTTCGCCGGCTTTGTCATCTTCTCCATTGTGGGATTCATGGCACACATCACAAAGAAAGACATTGCAGACGTGGCGGCCTCAGGTAATTGCAATCAATGTTCGACTCAATGACGCCGCGAGGATGCACTGGATTGGATTTGATTACATGTGAGGTGCAGTTAGAAGAGTTCAGAGAAAATACAGGGCTGATGTAAATGAACCCAGTTTTGGACTTGTCAGTTCATCCTTTGGCACCAAAATCTAACAAAAAAAGTGAATTTCTTTGGGGACTGAAGAGCAGCGTAGATCAGGGCCACCGGGATCAGCCAAACAATCTGATCTGGCCCACTGGCAATTTCCCACAACAAATACCTAATAGCCTAGCTTATCATAACGCATCTGCTAATGCTACTGCGGCTACTGCTAACGCCCACAGCAGCGTATAGATACAGGCGGCATGTTTGCCCATATATGGCAATGTTTAAAGCAGTCAGAGGAGGCAAACAAAGAAGAGAAAAAAATGAACTTTCTCCCATTTCTACAGCATTACATTAACAGATGCTGAATTATGAATATATATTTCTACTAAACAAAGAGACAGACATAGAGAGGAGCAAAGCGGTTCAACAGCCCGTATATACTTAAAAAGCGGATAATGCTAACCAGGAAGCCAGTGAATGTAATGTTAGCTTCATGCTACGTTAGCTTATTACCTTTGCAGTGATAAAGTTCTGGTAGAATTGACAGCTAACCGCTAAAGTATGTCCTTATTTTTTCACGGCCTTCAAAATAATATAAAAAAAACAACATAAGAGTGTCTAATTTATTTTCAGAAAAATTACAGCTTTTACATTGAATTGAATTTGGCAAAATTTTAGTCAACATTGAGAAAAAGTCAGGTACAGGGCCCATAAAGGGATGAGTAATTTAGTCCGGACAGTGGGCTAGGATCAAAACTGTACTGTGGGATTGTAAATTCATAATTTTGTTGGTAAAAGACAGTTATGTCCATTGTAGTAGAGAATTTCAATTATTGTCAGTTTCAGTTATTTTAATGTAAGCATCTGCAGTTAGATACATTGCCAATTTCAATTTCTTAGATTGGCCAATCAGGATACCTTGGTCAAATGGAATTGAACTTTCATATGAATTCAGAACTGCTGCGTTCACTTTTGTTTGACTTTAATCTGTGTGCTTGTATAGGTCCTGGTTTGGCGTTTTTGGCATACCCAGAAGCGGTCACTAGGCTGCCCATCTCCCCTCTCTGGGCTATCCTCTTCTTCTCCATGCTGCTCATGTTGGGAATTGACAGCCAGGTAATGACAGCTATTGTGCAGATGGTCTTTAATGTCGATGCACAGACCGTGTTCCAGCTGCTGCATCCGCCCAAATGAGCGACACAGATTTAGGACAGATTCCATTCTTAATAGGCTGGACTATGCAGGAAGCAAGCCACTCTTTGTTAGATTACATTGTAAGTTTTGTGCAGTTCTGAAGTTGCTTTCGAGGAATCTATTTACCAGATTCATCATTTGTAATAAACAGCAACCCAATATTGGACCCCACCTCAAGACTAAACTACACCACATCTTATTCAACCTTATTCTTATTATTCTTATTCAACCGTGCCGCTTTATTGTAATCTTCCCAATGGTAAAACGGTCACATCAGTTGTTAGACCACACAGTCTGTAACCCTGCTGTTCTCCCTCAGTTCTGCACAGTGGAGGGCTTCATCACGGCTCTGGTAGATGAGTTCCCTCATGTTCTCAGGAAACGCAGAGAGATCTTCATCGCTGGGGTCTGCCTCGTGTCCTACATCATCGGACTGTCCAACATCACACAGGTACATGGTGCAGTTGTTTAACATAATGTCTGCTCTGCTACTTTTATTTGCTGTCAATTTAAGTCAGAGGACCGCTTTGAAAACGTGCTCATCTCAAGGGGCTGGAAAATGAATAAGTGTCAAAGTTACATGTTCCATGCCTATACCCTTTAGCTGAATGTGGTCAAACCATGAATTATGTTCAAGAGCCAGTGTTTTTGAGGTTTCCCCCTTGTTTAGCTCTGGAAGTCCTGTTATAGAACTGGTCTGGACCTGGCTGTGCTCTGTGTCATGTGCAAAGTTTGACAACCGCTGCCATAGTGGCGGGGATAATGGTTTTGATATTTGGATAGTGAACTGAATAGATAAATGTTGGTGCTAAGACAAACAGGGACAGCACAAATATCCCCATGTTGATGATTCTGCTGAGGTTGCTGCAAAAATGGCACTTAGTACCTGGCAGGGAAAAACGATTTCACTTATGGCCACAATGCGGAACATTTCCCACAAAGAATCTAAAAGTTTAATGTTTGAGGTAGGACACTCGAGTCAAATGACTTGACTTGAGTCAGACTCGAGCTGCATTTTTTTTTTACTTGACTTATACTTGCCTGTTTGTGACTTGAGACCAATGACTCTCCATGACTTGCTGTGACATTATGTTTATTATTGGTTTGAGTGTATCTGTTGAAAGACAGGATTGATTGCGTAACCACAGTATGTTTACGTGTGGTAATTAGCCACATGGTTTTGCTGCTTCCCGACACAGCACGTCTGATCAATACAGCGCGAAAAGGCAGGAGGAAATGTGTGTTTCTTTGGGTGCATTAAACGTTTTCTATAGTGAGCGAAGAGCTGAAGATTCATAATAGACTTCATAGGCGTTTATTAAGGACAGGAAAACGTTCGAAACAATGAAGTGTACAGGCAGCCTCCAGAAGGACAACGTGGTAAGAGCTGGATTCATTGACAAAAATCTTGGGGACGGTTCGGTGTTTTAAGGCATTCACACAAAAGTTACAGCATGAAGTAGCCATTTTCTCCATCCACACAGAGCCCTGTGACAGGGGGACTGAAGGCTGTGTGGAATCTACTTACAGGGGCGAATCTGGGCATACAGGGGCTGAGGCATTACAGGGGAACCACTGACAGAAAATCTATCAGAAACTAACAAAAATAAAAAATATGATTTTATTTTTATCTTTCAGACTGCAGGAAAGGCAACTCGTGTTTAAAAGACTCTGTTTCAGTTTTTACAAAGTATCCTAAATCTTGAGAAAGCACTTTGCATATCGCATAATATTTGCATATTTTCAAATAGTAATACATTTTGAAAAGAAGAATTGATAGTTCAACACTGAAGGCTTGATGGGCCTTGATGGAAGTTGACATTTTCATACTCGGTACTGCCACCTCAGGACTTACACGCAACTGCAGTTTCTATACTAAACTCGTGAGGAGTTTAGAGGCTGTTGTGGTGAATAGGTCTGGGCTACACATTAGGACATTGCTGGAGCAAGTAGGGGGTGGAAAATACATAATTTTAACATTTTTAAACTCTGTCTAGTCCCTTTAATGTTGACGTTTGTGACTTGAGGTGACTTACCAGTGAAAGCAAGACTTGACCTGACTTGACAAAAGCTATGAGTCAACTTGACTTGATTTAACCTCAGGACCAATTGATTTGGGCTTTCTTGGGACTTGCATTTAGTGACGTACTCCCACCTCTGGTGGACATGTTACTGTGTGTTTTTATGGAGGGCATGAGGCCCGAAACGTCACTTTAAATGGTGTAAGAAATAAATCAAAAAAATTGGGAGCTCTTACTGCTGTGCGGACCTTTGCTTTAAATCACTCTATGGAGTACCAACAAGAATGGATGGATTGCTGTTGGAGCAGGCAGGATTGTGCAGACGAGAATTATGTCATTCAGGCCAGTGTTACAGTTGAATCATTATCTCTTCTCGTTCTCATTTTGATTGACACAAATTCACCTAATCTGTAATAGGAATGTGGAAAAAGTAGGTCTTTAGTCATATCTTGCTAAGCTCATTATGTTATTAGGTCATAGTACAATGGGGTAATATTACAATTTCTTAGTTGTAAGACGTTTTGTGTTCGTCAGAATACTTTGTCGATATTGCATTGAGTGATCAGCTGTTAGTAATTAAGCCTTTTTTTTCTTAAACAGACAGTAATTGACCAAAAAGTTTTTTTATTTAGGCCAGAAATATGGCTTTGCTGTAATCTTTGAGTATATTTCATTACATTACATTTCATGTGATTGTTCCGGTTCAGGTCTGCTCTCCATTGTGAGATTGGGCCTCACATACATTTTCAATGAAAATCCCAAATGTTTTCCCTAACCCTCACTGTTCTGTCTTGCGTTACTTATTACTGAACGCCATTGGGTCGTCAGTCATTTCCCGTTACTACTTTCTTAGTTTGTCTTGAACACCCCTTTGGAGGCCCAAAGCCCACCGAGTGTTTATAGATACAATTGTCGCCCATGTGCCCGCACTTACATAAGCAATGTAGGCCAAGGTCATAATTGTCCTGGCACAGCGACGCAGCTAATCTAATCCCTGCTGCAGGCCATAGGATCACAGAAGATGCACTCATCGCTCTGCCTTTCAACTCATCCATATAATACGAGGATAGGGACAGGCTTTATCAGCACATTTGAAGTATGAAGTCTATGAATTTTTTTTTTTTTACAGTTGCCACCAATTAAAATACTACAAACAAATGGATTCTGCGTGACACTGAATTGAAACGTCTTGCTGCAGAGACAGAGATAATTGTTTAGGTCGATGACGGTATAGGAAGAAATGGGTTTGATCGAAAGGTGGTCAGAGTTAAATAGAAAAAGAATGCTGTGGCTGGCAGTGACAGGAAGTGGGAAACAATAGTGTTCCTGCTTGAGTCCACACTTTTTCTTCTTCATGGTGGGGGTACAATTTGCTCCTTTTGAACTTTCAGTTGTTGTGCGACACTTAAAAAGTTCCTTGTTGTTGTTGTTCTGCACAGGGCGGGCTGTATGTGTTCAAGCTCTTTGATTACTACTCAGCCAGTGGGATGTCGCTGCTGTTCCTCGTCTTCTTCGAGTGCATTTCAATTTCATGGTTTTATGGTGAGTCTCTTTTTATCTGATCGTTAATCTTAAACATGATTTTCCATCTCTGACTTTACATAAATCAGTTTTAGAAGTGTTATTTCTCATGTCTTCTTATGTCCGGATCCCAGATGCTTACAGGGCAGCCCATAACTTGAAGGGTTAAAGTGAAATTTGAGTTGAGATTTCATTTTAAATCTATGTTTTGTGCTTCTTAATGGGCATTCGCCGGTGTTTGTGTGGTTTGTTTTAATTTCATAAGGGTCCAATGTAACTTTAATAAACTGAAATGAACATCATTTACTTCTAATGCTTAAGCTCCTCCCCTCAAACACCCCTAAATGATGGCAGACCTTTTACCAATAAAGAACAGAATATTTGAATCCTTTGGAAATTTATTCTGTGGATTTAGCCATGAATGAGATTTAGATTTGCTCAATAAACTATTGTCCTTATTTACATTTACATTTACAGGTGTGAACAAGTTCTATGACAACATTGAGGAAATGATTGGGTACCGGCCCTGTATGTGGTGGAAGGCCTGCTGGGTGGTCTTCACTCCACTCATTGTGGCTGTAAGTGTCACTCTGTTGCACATTTCTGATTGTATTTACATTATTTTACATCCAGGGCTTGATAATACTTGCATTAGTCAACTGAGAGCTGATGTAACAAGTGAATTTCTCCATTTTGAGATCAATAAAGTCTATCTTGTCTTATCTGCTTCCATTTGCTGACACTCATTCACCATTTATTTAATCTGCACTTTTTATAACTTATGTTCTCCTGACGTAATATGATTATACCTTGTTAATTAGGGCCGCATAATAATACAATCAAATTTGCAATTAATGAATGTGTCTTCTCAAACATGAGTGATATATTAGTATAGCTGTTCATTCTCCTCTAGACTGGTCACAGTGAGCAGAAAGAAGGGAAAGCCAATTCTTGCGACGTACTCTACCTGTGTTGTTGTTACCCAGGGCGTGTTCCTGTTCAGCGCGGTGCAGATGGTGCCTCTGACCATGGGAGACTATGTGTTCCCGGCCTGGGGGCAGGGAGTGGGCTGGTTAATGGCCATGTCCTCCATGATTCTCATTCCCGGGTACATGGGCTACATGTTCCTCAACCTCAAGGGCACGTACAAAGAGGTAAGACAATGCCGTAAACTGAAAGACGTTCTGTGTGCCATTTCTCCCCCCTCTCCGTAGGTGTTGCTTTCCGCTTTACTTTGATTACAGGTAGCCAAACAAAAGGTATAAATACATTATATTGCTTCCAAATGTAAGCATAAAAAATGAGGAGATCGTAAAACCATCATTGTGTTTTTGGCCAACAAATTCAAAGATTAATGGTTCAGTCCTGACAAATGCATACTGTTGTTGTGTCCTTAGGCAAAGCAATTGACCCACCTTGTCTGTGCATGATGCACATGTGACTGTGTAATCAGAGGTGGACAGACAGTCTTTTAGTGTGGACTTTCATTAGTGTATCAGGGGAACTGCGTCAACTGTTCGTCTTGACTGATCAATAACAGGTTCTGTTTAAGAGCTATTAGATACAGCAGGCTAAAGTTCATTAAAGCAAAGACACCACATGTTTTGTGGAATAATGTCTTTCTGTTCAAAAAAAGAAAAAACTGTTGATTGATTTCACCTAATAATTAATCTGGATATGCTATCTTTGTCGTGGAATTACATGAATGCTTTGTGACTGCTTTCAAAAACCCAAGCCCACTACTTCTTGAGGGACATGGTCACCAACACGGCCTTGATGAAGTTACATCTGTCTTTTAGTCATGGAAATCCACCTGGCTCAGTTTACTGAAAATATAATTACCCCACCTGGATGTTTTGTCATTTGTGGGTTCAATTCCCCACCTGTCGTTCTTCCTTGTTCCAAACCTAAAAACGTATAAATGAATGCTTACGTACAAACCCCTATAGGAACATCATCAACATGCCTTTAATCATCAACAGCCTTTTATTTTGAGTCCACTTATTATCTCTCTTTATCTTTCGTGTACGGAAAATATTTCCAAAAAACCCTCCATACTATCTGCCTTCTGAGCAATTTCCTTCGTCAAATAACCTTCCTCTATATGCGCCCTTCTGCGGCAGATATAGCTGTGGAGCCGGCAGTGACGAAGTAAATGGGGCATAATTACAGCCAGAGCAGAGAGCTGTCAGAGGCGATGTGCAGGTGTCACTTCCCGCTGCGCCGCTCTCCACTGATCGGCTAATTGTAGCAATCAGAGGCCTATTAGAGCCATGACAGGCTTAAACCAGAGCCTGGTGCACCGGAGAAAGGCACATTCCACCAACAGCTTTTAATCTAATCTCAGTATGCCAGGTCAGTTTTGTACACAGGGAGCACTCATGACTTCTCAGAATATGACGTCTGACATTTCTCATGGTGGGCCAGTGTAATTGTATAGCCTATTCACTGTTAGTGAGAAGAAGAGAGCATGAAATGTAACTTATATTGTTGCTATTATTGTTTGAATTAGTTTAGTATGTTAACAGGCCCTCAAAGTGGGAGCAGTGAGGGTAGAAAAAAAAGGGGGAGTCCATGAAGCTAGAGACGATCATATGGCCTTATATTATTATTTGTATAAATGTAGTGTGTGCGAATGATGGTGGAGCCAATGGCGGAGATGGCCAGCCTTGCTTCTGTCAGTCTTCTCAGGGCAGCTGTGGCTATAGCTTACCACTACCAAGTATGGAATGATAATGAGAGGCTTTGAAAGGCTTATATCTTGTAGTGGTGGGAATCAATTTTACGAATACAAACACGAGATTGGTAGCTTGTTAGAGAATCAAACTGAACTTTGGCTCTCAGACACCTGCTCTCAGGCACTGTATGTTTTGGCTTGCATATCAGTATGACGCACACCAGAGGTTATGTATCCCACTTCACATGGCAGCATAGCAAGACTTGAATGGTCAGACTAGCGCAGTTCATTTCTTTGGCTCCCGCACTGATGGTAAATGCACTTCTCGTTCATCAAACATCCAGACTCCTTCCTATTTTTCATCTATCCTCTTGGACACCATTGTTTTCTCTCAACACAGCATTGCTATATGGTGGGATATAGCGCTTGTTCGCAACAGTGCCTTCAGTTGCTTGTATCCCTGAAAAAATGTGGGGAAAAGCATAAGTATTACTTGTCATTGTTGTCATGGTGATCTGTAATCTGAGTATTGAGGTTTAGTGAATGTAATATTTAGCATAAGAAACAAAGGTAACTAATCCTGCTGGTTAATCAAGGTGAATTAGTGTTGGGGGATGAGGGACGCAATCAGGCAGCAGCAATTTCCAGTGTCATCTTTAGCAGCTGTCATTTCATATTTCAGTCATACATCAAGCTCCGCAGACTCATCAAACCATAAATCACACAGTACAAAAGACACAAGTGTAGTCTGTCAGAGAGAGGAGGAGGAGCCCCAGGCGCAGTATCCATCTTCGCTTTGCGCAGCTGGTGTTTATGCCTATGGCTTCACCGTTTGACAACAAAGTTTCAGCTGTGTCAATGAGATGTGGGCTCCTGTTCATTTGTATTGGACCACATCTGCACAGCAACACCTCAGGGGGAAAAAAGGCTGTAGAGGATTTGTAATCAACAGAATTGTCCACAATGTAGGGTTTATTCACGTTTTAAGGACTTTTGTGAAATGAGAAGTACTGTTGCAGGTATATTGTCGGCAATGTGGTTCTTTTGTAAACATTTTTCGATCATATGTGTGTGCCGTAAGTAGTGTAGCACTCACATCCTAATGTCAGCTAAGAGACTAATTTGTCAATAGCAAAGAAACTAGAAAACCCTGATCAGTGAGGCTGCATGCTCAAAGTTTTCTGAATAGAATCAAAATTCATTTTCCGAACACAGCAAGCATACATTATGGGAATGAACAAAACTTTGTGGTTACGTAACTCAGGTTCTCTGACAGGTCAAACATTACAGATTGAGAAGAAAGATACAGAATCCCCAAAAACTGCAGATGTTTTGTTTTACTGAAGATCATGATCACAGACGTATCAACTGAAAATCAAACATAGGCTCCGTATTGATGTATTCTAAAGTCGATCCTTTCAGATAACCTTGTTTCCTTCATGTAACTTAGCTGCACCACAGAATACAGTATCAATCAATCAATCAATCAATCAATCAATCAATCAATCAATCAATCAATCAATCAATCAATCAATCAATCAATCAATCAATCAATCAATCAATCAATCAATCAATCAATCAATCAAACTTTATTTATAAAGCGCTTTTCATAGCGAAAGGTATCACAAAGTGCTTTACAGATTACAACATTTAAAACAATGCGTCTGGCCACACCATCCCATATATATTATTTATTAGGACTAAATAAATAAATATCAGTTAAAAGCTAAGCTAAAAAGGTGGGTCTTGAGCCTGCTCTTAAAAACATGAACGTTCTCTGCAGCCCTGAGCTCCTCCGGCAGGTCGTTCCAGAGGCGAGGGCCGTAAGACGAGTCTTTTTGTTGACTTTAGGAAGGACCAAGACCATTAACTTTAAAGTTGATCTTGAAACAGCCAATGCAGCGATTCTAACACCGGTGTAATGTGGTCCCGCCTCCTGGTCTTCGTCAGGACACGAGCTGCTGAATTTTGTAAAAGTTGTAGACCTGAGATACTCTTTTGGGGAAGACCAGAAAGCAGGGCATTAGAGTAGTGGATACGACTGGTGATAAAAGCATGCATGAGCGTCTCCGTGTTGGCCCGAGAGAGAATGGGGCGACTCTGGCTATGTTCTTTAGATGGTAAAAACCTATCTTTGTGATATTCTTATGTGTGGAATAAACGCCAGCTCAGAGTCAAAGATCACACCCAGGTTGTTCACCTGTGAGGAAGGATTCATAGTGACTGTAGTTAGAAGTCTCTCTCTCTCTGGGTCTCAGGGCCAATGATTAACATTTCAGTTTTGTCCTGGTTAAGCTGGAGAAAGTTTTCTGCCATCCAGGATTTGATGTCTAAAATGCAGTTAGAAAGTGCATCTATTGGCCTGGTGTCATCAGGACACATGGAGATGTACAACTGTGTATCATCAGCATAACTGTGAAAGTTGACACCGTGTCTCCTGATGACATCACCAAGAGGGAGCATATACAGATTAAAAAGCACTGGGCCTAAAATTGAACCCTGGGGCACACCACATGTCATTTTATGGACCTTAGAGGAGAAGGTATCCACACTGAACCATGAATATCCTGTTTGTGAGGTAGGAAGTAAACCATTTGTGGACAACACCGGAGAGGCCGATTAGTTTTAAACGAGTTAAAAGAATAGTGTGGTCGACTGCTGTCAACAGTGTGACAACCATATCACAACTCTAAAGTTTCTTGGTCCGCATTGGTACGTAAATGCTCGTCTTGTCTCTGTAGCGTCTGCGGCAGATGATCAAACCCGTGGTGTTGGTGAAGACTCAGGAGAACGGCCCGGAGCCCGAGCAGAGCCAGAACCCGCCCACTGAGGAAGCCTACATCTAAACCCCGCCCCTGCATCTGAAACCACGGCAACGCGCTCAGTTCTGTGATCCAGGTTGGAGCGACCACCAGACTGCCACGTCTGCTTTATTCACCTACCTCCTGGGGACACGTGAGACCAACCTGATCGCAGGCAACATGTGTATTTGTAAAATACAGAGCTGTAAAAGCTATGAAGAATCTAAACTACCCAGCAGAGTTGTTATGTGATACTATCAATTTCATTATGCAAAAAAGTCTTTAGAAATGGAAATGTGACTTAGGAAATTACTGTATATTCAAAATATAATTTAAAAGTTGGAGGCCCATTCAATAGTACCGTGCTACTTTAAGAATATTAACCTACTAAACTATATTTACTGTACAAAGAAACTGGTTGCATTTGCTTGTTCATGAGATAAATACTTTACAATGAATGCAGTGTAATATATATAAAGAAATTAAAGGGGAATTTGATACAGATACATTTATGGGAATGAGTGAGGCAATGGCCAAGTCTACCCTGGTGTGTGGTTTGTCGTTCAGTCACAAATGAAAAATGTTTACCGACGTTTGGGAAGCACAAGTAGATGCACAGTGTGTCCTTTTTGTCTTAATGTGTGACAGCAGCAAAAATATCTTTTAGAGTTTTAGAGGACAGGACGGTGAATAAGTCACTATGAGAAATTACAAAGTGCAACAACTGTCCAACTCAACTCAAGACTTCAAAACAAAGTAAAGATTGGAAAGTACAATATCTGTAAAAAGCTGTTGGAAATAAACCAAATCCTGCAAATATGGGCCAAGGCACACACTTGAACTTTTAGGCAAACAAAAGAGAAGTGGACAGGACTAAGAAACACCTCCTCTATGTAATGACAGATAAGCACAATCTTTGTTCAAATTAAAGAGTGGGACTCTTTGTATTTTGTTATTGTGACTTGCCTTTAGGTCTACCTGGTTATAGCGAGAGACTGTTAATATCGTTTCTTTGTTTTTCTAAACTATAATACCTTTGTATGTTGTCCACATCTTTTTTGTAGAAACATTTGTAGCTCATTTTGTATACGCGAGCATGATGAGGACCAAAGTAAAACAAAACAAAACAGCAACAAACGAATTCAAAGCACCGCCCCCCACCCACCCCCCCTTCACAACAGGGTTTTCTTCATCCACAAGCACAATTCAAAACCTGTAAATGGCATTATGTAAAACCCCATATTTTGCACTGCGTTTGTTGTCGACAAGAATCAGCTACATCTGCATGGGAATAAAGCAGGTTATAAATGTTAGTTTCAGGGTTGCATGAAGTTTATTGTAGCTGACGTTACAATTACAAAGCTAAACATGTGGGAAAAGGAAGGAGGTTTTAGTATGGCTGGGAATATATCACTAAGCTGCCGCGCTAAAGTCAGGAATTTAACTGTTTAGTACATAGACAGTAGAAGGAAAGTGGACCATTGGCGTAGTCTATCCGCCATGAGGGAATGATTTGAAATATTGTATATTTAGCCAATGTATATACTTTATTTTTTACCAACAAGCAATTATCAGGCATTTTTACAAAGCTGTTCTGCATGATTAGTGTGTAACAGTCGATGGCCGCAGCCTATTTTCTAGCTGAGTTTTACGAAGATTTCCTCAATTATGACTGTTAGCTCGACATGCTACTTTATGCTAACTCTGTCCTGTTCAATGTCCAAGATGCAGTTATTGTAAATAGGCTTGATCTCATTTCTTAAAGCTGTAGCTCATCCTTCTGCCAGGGCGTGAGCAGTTGTATGTGGTGGGGGATGGGTCATTTATGAGGTTGCATTTGGGATTGTGATAGAGATCAAAGAAATGATCTGAACCACTGTTTATCAGATTGCTTAACGTTGCTAGATAGGGCTAACTTTGTCTAATATGTCACGCCAGCTTATTTGCTGCTCACTTTCCTGCCAAGACTAAATTACAAAGACTGTTAGTCACGCATGCTACGTTGTGCTTGCTGTAAACCATCCAAGATACAATGTTTACAATTTAGTGTCATATTGAACATCTGTGTTAGCTGGGTTACTCAGGTGCAGAGTCCATAGAGGATGCTATGTGGAGCATTTCCATCTTTTTGGACTTGCCTGAGGCAAGGCCGCTGCAAGCCATTTTAGTGCCCTAAGCAGAAGTATTTGAGGGTGGCACACATTTCTATAGCTCTTCTTTGTCATCGTTCACATTGAATATGGGCTGTTTTTGTCAGCTGCATCAATAGAACAGTGGTGCAAATACTGCACAATGCCTCAATGTGGTGCCCCTCGGGGCACTTGATGCCCGACGCATAGCACGTTATGATCGTATATGAAGCAGCAGAACTGGCCTGAGGGGTGTGAATAGTTTGTGCACTGGATGGGATGGGTTCTTTAAGATGGAGGCTTCCTTCAGCCAACTTGTGGCTGTAACTGTTATATGATTTAACCTCGCCAAGACGCTGGTTGTTTGGTTCAACATTGTGAATTATAAGGGCTCTGGGGCTCAATGGAGCATTTACCCCTAATTAGAAGCTCTCCCGATCAAGACAAGTTCTGCGCACTATATTTTTGACCCTTATGAGAGTTGTAGTTTACAAATATCATTGTCATGATTGAGTTTTGCTGTTTGTTATACAGTCCTATGGTCCAGTGTCTTCTACTGTCTATGTGATAGTCCATGTCTCAGGAACAAAGGTGGAAGTGACCAAACTGTATTCACTAAATTTAGAAATATCACATTTTTAAAGCACACCAAACATTAAACAAAGCTTAGTATTAACCACAGGTCTACTGAATTGTTTATCAAACGTGTAGCTTCTTCTCTGTGCTAGCCTTTTACATCAAGTTGACCAATAACTAGGCCTCAATATATGACAATTTACCACTTGGCAACGGAATGTAGCCAGATGCTGTATGTGCAGGGCCAACACCACTAAACTACCCCGAATAGAGGGAGAAGAAAAACCTATAATGACATATCAAGTATGCAAATGCGATTTAGAAAGTTACTATTAATACAACGAGGGATGAACTCTGAAAACTATATGGATTTTGTGGCAGCTCTTTGCGGCAAGATTTTAATGTTGCTGCAAAGGATTTCAAGTGTGCAATTGCAAAGGGTCTGGGTGATTTTTTCTTTTTTTTTGTACGTATACTATAGTTACCACTCTGCGGTTTCTCTTCGAATGATGTTGTAAAACTGGACTGTGTATTTCATGTTCTTGTGAATGTCCGTACCACCTGAAACCATCTTTATTTTTATTTTGTCTAAATGTTTGAACAAGACGTGATATCATTTGCTGTTTGCCGCAGTAACATGTCAGAAACTAAAGCACATATCTCTATCAACTATGAAGAATATAATGTCAATAACCATAGAAATAATAAAGAGGATATTAATTATACTGTCATAGAGATGTCTAGTCAGAGAATATTGTTTTGTATATTTCTAGCTGTTTCTTGGGCCTAATGTAAAATATTCTATGTAAAAAAAAATATAATAAATGTCTTTAGATGGTGTTATATGAAAAAGCATGATTGCAATATATGTATCTGCAAAAATAAAGACTTATAGATTATACCATTGTGCGTTTTCATTTTGCAACTGATGCTTTGTGATTACCCGCCTTCGATGATTACAGCGATTCGAGAATAACAGTTTTTATGTCACATTTATTGTCTACAATTTAGCACTGCCACGGTTCCATTTACAAGGCAGTATGCAGATGATGCCACAGCATAGCAACAGCATAGCAACGAAAGCCAAACGAGTGTCAACGTTGAGTTATGAAGTTAGTTATTTGTTTTGACATTTGATATCAGCTTCAGACAAATAGCTGAGCACTGGCTGGTTACTCATTTACTGACTTTAGCCAGTTGAGTTATTAATAGCATCTTAATAATATCTAGACTTGTATACAATGTGAAGATGAACATATGAGAGCTACTCTAGGCATATATTGGTTGTTGATTATTAAGGTGGTTCAAAATATGATGGTATAAGTCAAGGTTTCCCCCATTTTGCCGTGTTCCTATTGACATTTTGAACATCTGTACCAAAATATCAGTAAAGAGTGGCACACTATTTCACATTTTTATTGCTTTAGGCTTACCAAAGAATGTGTAACTTTCGCAGAAACTTGACTGATACAAAGATAAATATGGTCATCGATAATCTCTCCTACTCATGTGTAACAACAGTAGAACCGTTACAACACAATACTCCATGTTCGATGACTTTGTTGTCTTTGATACTTTATCTCTGAAAATTGCTTTTGGTCTTTTTTTTTTTTGCACAGTGTGTATTGAGAGCGAAGCCTCTTTGTGCTGTCGCTGATGAAGGAATTCACTTTTTGTCGCAGATTCTCATCTGTGAGAATAGACCTCACATCGTCAGGGTTACTTCTATTAACTCTTCAGTATAAGTATGATGCACAAGATACATTCCCTTTAAAGGAACAGGCCACCGTTTTTCCATACTGATATGTTCTTACCTGAGCTTAGACGAGTTGATACGTACCTGTCTGGTCTTTGGGCGTGCCTTGGAAGAGCGTGGTCGCTTCCAACTTCACTCCTGTTTGGAGCTACAGGAATACATTGGGAGAGGCCAAATGCTAACAACATCTTTGGTCGTTTTGCGTGACTGAGGGCACGGACAGTTACGCATCAACTATTCTAAGCTCAGTTAAGAACATATCTCAGTATGAATAAAATGTGGCCGGTTCCTTTAAGAAAGTGGGCAGAGGGATGCTCAGCTCACTCAGCTGTGATAGTGTTCATTCTTCTGTATTCAAGCACATGCAGCGTGTTGTTCATTTATCAAAAATATGTTTACGTCTAAAATATGTTATTGTCCTTATAGTCATTATATTAATTATCGCAAAAAACTTGAACAATTTTAACATTGTGAAAAAAGTGCCACCTCGAAATGCGCAGTAATTGATTCCATTTTTGGTACATTTTTGATACCAATACAAAGTGGAACAAGGGAAAATCTTGACTTGGATTTACATGAATCTAGTTGCAATGATAGTGTTTTGTTTCATGTTTGATCCCCATGCAAGCAGATGTTTCCCATACGACTTTCTGCCTCGGTAGTTGCAGTATGTGTGACAGAAAGGAGCCAGCTGAGCCTCAGTGGTGGAGGCCCAGGCCTGCAGTCGGCACCAGCCCATGCGCCAGTCACACACCTGCCCTACATTCACCAGCAGGGACTGTTGTTGTCATTCAAGGAGATAATTACAAAACACTATGTGGTTGTCATTTCAAATTGCTAGCTGGCTTTCTCTTTGAAATATAAATTGCCTTTGTGGTTTAAATGTAGGCTATACAAAGCCAATTCACTGACTTTTCATCCAACAACAGCATTATGCAAAGACACTAATGCTTGTGTGTGCATGTGTGTGTGCATGTTACAATGTTGTTCCCTCATTAAAAAAGAGTTGTGTTTTGAGCCACTCGCGCATATTTGAGTCATCTTTAAATCTTCCCCAGTGACTATTTAGCATATACTGTATACTGCTCCTCCTGTTTACCCTTAGCTTCTCTTGTGGTCCTATGTAACCAGGGAGTGCTTTTCTCATCTAAAGATATTTGGCAACGCTAATCCCTCCACTGCAGAGCACTGACATGCAAAAACATCTTCCAAAGCTTCACACAGTGATGAAGATGTGTTTGAAACGATTACCAACTAACTGCAAAAATCATAATACCACCTCTTTATCCAATGCATATAGTCTATCACATTCAGCCTGGATTTCAAACATTTATTACTTCTCCTTACTTCGATGTAAGTGCAGATTTCCCAGAGTGATAGTGAAAGGCATTTAGGCTGTGACCCTGTATCTTTGCTCTGAAGGGTATAGCAGGTGACATTAGTGATTGGCCTTTACCCCGGCTGCAGATATCCTGATATCAGCTCTCTGCAGACCCTCACACACACACAGCATATAATGTCCTTATCACAGAGGGCCACACGCGGATTACCCTCTGCCAGCTCTGACAAAGCATTAATAAAACACTTTTTAATTGCACAGCTGCAGATCCTGCAAACCTCTCCCCTCGTCAAAGATTATCAGCCACTGTTACCCCAAGCCACTGTTACCACAAGCCACTGTTACCCCAAGCCACTGTTACCACAAGCCACTGTTACCCCAAGCCACTGTTACCACAAGCCACTGTTACCCCAAGCCACTGTTACCCCAAGCCACTGTTACCCCAAGCCACTGTTACCCCAAGCCACTGTTACCACAAGCCACTGTTACCCCAAGCCACTGTTAGCCCAAGCCACTGTAACCTCAAGCCACTGTTACCTCAAGCCACTGTTACCTCAAGCCACTGTTACCCCAAGCCACTGTTACCTCAAACCACTGTTACCTCAAGCCACTGTTACCCCAAGCCACTGTTACCCCAAGCCACTGTTACCACAAGCCACTGTTACCCCAAGCCACTGTTAGCCCAAGCCACTGTTACCACAAGCCACTGTTACCTCAAGCCACTGTTACCTCAAGCCACTGTTACCTCAAGCCACTGTTACCTCAAGCCACTGTTACCCCAAGCCACTGTTACCCCAAGCCACTGTTACCACAAGCCACTGTTACCTCAAGCCACTGTTACCTCAAGCCACTGTTACCCCAAGCCACTGTTACCTCAAACCACTGTTACCTCAAGCTTATTGCACCTGGTATTTGCACACATTCTACCATCAAAATCCACTCAGGCATTGTCATGGAGACAGCCGCTATGCCTGAACAATGGCTGTAACCACGGAAAATCAGGTTTACCATATCTAATACACCAAAATGAAATGATGGACTACATACTTGACTTTCACAAATTTACTGCAAGCAGTGGAGATAATTGATTTGCCTTTTGTGAGTGGAATCAATAATTAAATAAATTACGGTGTACAATGAAGGTGGTAATAGCTTTCCAGTGACCTGCAGGGTGGCAGCGATGACCTGATTATTTTCATGCAGCCTCAGTAGCAGCTGTTTTTTTTTTGGCAATTTGCAGGAATATGGCTGCGCCTGTTTTGAGATCTTTTGCATATCATTGTTAAGGCTTAATCTCTAAATAGTGCATATGCAGAAGGTTTGTGAAGTCATTATTTTAGGTTATTAAAGTGATGGTCTGTAAGAATACAACATGAGGTGAGAAAAAGCAAAATATGACGAGAAAAGTTAGTGAAAAATCCATCTCCCTCCCCCTCGCCTCCTGATTGGACCTGAAAGCCCCCCTTCATTTCCTGTGCACGTGATTGACAGGTCGAATTACACGAAAGCTCATTGGTCAAAGTTACAGAATCAGGAATTCTGTCTAGTTGCTGAGATCAGCAAAGGGTGGACTTTAGAAGAAAATATTATAATTTGATATAACATACGATACATCAAATTGAAGGCCCATGTGGCCAATGAAAGGCATTCTATTAAATTTGTAAAACATTTCAACTTACTGACGATTACTTTAAGTAATGTTCTGGACGTGCCCAGGTCCTGGTACAAACAGTGGGGCGATCGTTCCTTTGTTGTTGCTGGGCCTAAACTGTGGAACAGCTGCCCCTCAGTCTGCGTGTTCTCACGGACCTGTCCCTTTTTAAATCAAGATTAAAGACTCATCTTTTTCAAACTTGCTTTTAATACTTAGAGCACTGAATTGTGTCTAGGTTGTAATTATTTGGTGTTTTTAAAATGTGTTTTATCTTTCTGTGAAGCACTTTGGTCCTCCTGGTGTTGCTGTAAAGTGCTATATAAAAAAACTTTTTTGATTGATTGATTAATGTGTCTAACAGTGATACAGTTTGTTGATCAAAACCAAAATATTGATATTTCGATACAGATGCCAACATTGTGGGTCAGCTGAGCAGGTGAGCAGCATGAGAGACGATAGCCTTGCAAATCCCTCAACCTTAAATGCACTGCACTGAAAAAATGGTTTCAGAATACTATGTTCAATATTGCAGGGTCGGATAATAAACAAAGTCAGTGGTATCACCCATCACTAGTGCTTGAGCCTATACAAACTCTTTTTAAGATGTTAGTATGTAATGCATCAGCCTGGTCTTGGTTACTTCATGGTTTGAGTCATGTGGTAAATTGGCTAAATGCATGTAGAATGTTTGAGGGTCACTTTTCAAATAAAAATAATAATTGAAAAACAATTAACCAAAAACTCCCATTGAAAAATATTTCACACGTGATCCTTATGGTAAATGGTAAATGGTCTCAACTTATATAGCGCTTTTCCACCTACATTAGGCACTCAAAGCGCTTTACAGCAAGGATCCACTCACCCATTCATACTCTCATTCATACACCAATGTACGCAGACACTGGGGGCAATGTGGGTGAAGTGTCTTGCCCAAGGACACAACGACAGTGTGCACTTTCAGGAGGTGAGATTCGAACCCCCGACCTTCCGATCATGAGACGACCCGCTCTACCATCTGCACCATTGTCGCCCCCTTATCCTTACGTACACAATGTTTAGCACGTCCCAATTTTCACTCAACTCAAATGTTTCTGTGACATTTACACAAACTTTGTTCTTTATCATCCCTGCAGTATTTCATTCTTCTTCATAGGTTTAAGTCACGGCTTCAGTCTAGCTCACATGATGAATGAAGACTGCACAGACAAGGGCAACGCCGAATAGAAGTGTCTCATTTTCTTCACAAAGCAACCTGCCACCCTCGCTTCCTTCCACTATTGTTTGATTCCCTTTCTTGTATACTGATCTCAGTTCTTCGCCATGAGTCTTCCACATGTTGTTGAAGGTATAGAGAGTGATTGCTGTGCCACATCCTCTCTGTCTTGTCTCGGGGGCCCCTTCGCCACGCCACATTTATCACCAAATGTAGCAGGGGATGGAGCGGTGTGCATCGCCGAGTGCATGAGGCACCCTCCTGCCTCTGTGCCTCATCCAACTCTGTAATGGGAAATGTGCCCAGGCTGATGCGGGTGCTGAGGTGAAAGATGATTTGGGTATCTAAAGAAACGGGATGTGGCTAATGTTTTTTGCATACTTACAATAGATTTTCCCATATATCTACGTGGCTATCTTTTATAGTTCATGGCTAGCTACAATTCACAGCAAAAAATGTGATTCCTCTCCAGGTGCTCGAGTAGGTGCCCTAACTGAGACGTTGGTGGTTCAATCTCAGCTCTGACCACTACACACTGTTGTGTCCATCATTTGGTAAAACATAATTGAGTGACTATACACAGATTGGCATTATAGTCTTGATAGTTGTCAATTGACAGTTGAAAGGGATGAGTCATATTTGGTATGTAGAGTTTCTGCTGTGATGTTAGCATGTTTTCGTTATGTTCTCATGATGCACAAGTTTCAATCATCATCAATTTACCTTCTTTCACTAAATCTGGAGTTGGGTCACAGGGGAAATACCAGACTTCCCCGTCCACACACACTTCCTCCTGCTCCTCTGGGTGAATCTCAGGGAGATTCTAGGCCAGCTGAGAGACAACGTGTTGTAAGTCTTCCCCTGGGCTTCCTTCATGGCTGAAACGCCCCTGGGAGGAACAAATGCCTGAGTTACCTCAACTGGCTTCTTTTGATGGGTGAATGAACTCCTCACTCTAATTAGTTAATGATAAACACCAATCTCACATAAGTTTCTTTCAAATCCAGTCAAAACTTGTGTGTCTGTTTACTATGTGATTGATTATCAGCTAGAAGTGAATCCAGAAGGGGATGAAATTAATTGATCGTCTAGTTAATTGTCTTTATGTTTTTTTTTTAAAGCAGTACTAAGTAACTCTTGCCCCTGGAGGCCATAAGCACAACTGCAGATGTCGTAGCAAGTTACGTTTTTTTAACGTATTACTTGTCCGTGAGAGTAAATACTACGCTGACAGAAAAGACCGAAATGTACATCCATTTACACAATGGAAATAATTTTTTTCACTCAAACTTGGCTGTAAATACAGTTTAAATTGGCGCTAGCCCGCAGTTAGCTATACCCGTTTGCCTGTTAGCTTCTTCTTCGTTATTCCATTAGTGTGTATTGGTTGCTCCGGTGCGTTGGCAGTCAAGTTGCAATTGTGGTTTTCTGGCCAGAGACCCCAGGGAGAGATGAAAGACCTTCCAATCATTCCATTAACACTTGTCCCCAGAGGGACAGCAAAAAGGATTTGTGTCATTGTACAAGCGTACAACGAAATAGTGTTAGTCCTGAGCCGCTACGACTGAGCCGTGCTGCCACTGTGGGTCAACCTGACCAGCATGTTTTTGGAGGTAGGGGGCTGCCTTCAGTGCAGTTCCTGATTCTCTGAAATGGTGCAGCTCCTCCTGGGTTTGTCCTTGTTTCAGAGCGTGGTGTCCTGCACTGGTCAGCTCCACCTCCTCCTTCCTCTTCCTCCGGTCTACAACAGTCTTTAACCATCTTCTTCTCATTTGTCTCTTCCTTGTTTCCTGTAGCTCCTCTTATTACGTCTCCACTGTGCTGCTGGCTGCTCTTGGTGCCTCTTCTATGTTTCAGAAGAAGAAAATGCATAGGTCTCAAATGTCTTTAGCTCATAAGCTAGCTGTTTGTTTACTTTTTATAAGCTGCTTTCTTCAGGACCGTTATAGACTCTGCAGTAAAACATCTACCAAACCCCACAAAAACACAGCAAAGATGTACAAAAGCATCAGCAAAACAAAGACACCACAAATGCAGTTTGCAGAAAAAGGCAAATAACGCTGCTGTACCAAGAGAGAGGGAGTTGCTGCTTGTTTATACGTCGCCAATATGACAATATGTACTCAAAAAGCTGGAGCTGGGAGCTCACTAATGTTCTTTGCTAACTTTATTATAATGAAATGAGTTTAATGAGTTTTCCATTTGCAGATCCCTGTTGTCTGTTCAGCCAGTCTGCTGGTCAAACCTCGTGTCTCACTGAAGCACTTGAACACACTGCACTTGACCCCAATTTCTGCTGAGTGCTTCCCATATCTCCAGCAAAATGCTCGGCTAAAACAGTCTATATTAAGAATTGTGGCTTTGTGGTTTTCAAAATGTTAGGGGAAATTGGAAATGGACGTTTTGATCAGGTCTAGATTTTGTAGTTGTGACTTGAGTTTGACAGTTGGAGATGTGACCTGTGCAAAACGCTGTGTCCTTTGAGCAAGGCACATCACCTACAGGAATGTGCTGTGCCAATGAGTGAGTAGTGAAGTCACCACCTGGGTCTGGGGGTTGATACAGTTTAAGGTTTAGCAACAATTTGTCAGAATCAGAATAGTTTTTATTGCTATTGTTTGAGAACAGGTTCACAAACTAATATTCGTTGGTGCTGACACCACGCAACATAAAACATATAACAGAATTTAGATTTTTTTTTTAAATGAGCTATAAAACTTTAAACTATAAGGCTATAAGGGCATGCATAAAGAAAGTTAAAATAAATAAGATAAAAATAAAAGTAAAATATGGAACAACAGAACAACAGCAGGATTATATTTACAGATGTGCAGGTGTATAAAGTGATAAAGTGATAGCTGATCTAAGTGTGGACACACCACACAGTGCAACAGGGCAGATACATCCATGAGTTTGTGCCTGAGCTATTGGGTCTGGTTTTTGTTCATGAGTCTGATGGCGGAGGGGGAAAAAAAACTGTCCAAGTGGTGGGAGGTATGAGTCTGTATGGACCGTAGTCTGCCTGAGGGGAGAGGGGTGAATAGTCCGTGTCCAGGGTGAGAAGGGTCAGCTGTGATCTGACCCACGCGGGTCCTGGAATTAACAGGTCTTGGAGATATGGGAGCTAACAGCCAATCACTTTCTCAGCAGCACGCACAATGTGTTGCAGTCGGTGCTTGTCCTGGTCTGCAGTGTGGGGGAACCACACAGTGATGGAGGAGGTGAGGATGGACTCGATGATGGTCGTGTGGAACTGCACCAGCGTCTTGGTCGGCAGCTTAAGTTTCCTCAGCTGCCGCAGGAAGAACATCCTCTGCTGGGCCTTCTTGATGAGGGAGCTGATGGTCGGCTCCCATTTGAGGTCCTGGGTGACGGTGGTGCCCAGGAAACGGAATGAGGCAACGATGGAGATGGGGGTGGGAGAGTCAGCCAGGGCGAGGGGGACGGTGGGGCTGTGTCTTTCCTGAAGTCCACGATCATCTCCACTGTCTTCTGGGCGTTCAGCTCCAGGTTGTTGTGGCTGCACCAGGACGCCTACACGTCCACCTGTCTCCTGTAGGTGGACTCATCACCATCTGAGATGAGTCTAAAGATACAGATTAGACGACTACTGGAATGTTTTGAATGACTAGGTTACTTATCCAATCTTTTTTTTCATATGCTAAGATGACAATACCAGAGTTCATTGGGTCTCAGGTTTGAAGAGAGGGGTTCAGGAAGCATGAGGCATCCATAACCCCCTTGAGAATCTTTGGGTTGTGGTACTCTCCCATCATCCAGTGTATAATAATAATAATACTTGGCTCACTAGTTTTTCTTAAGGTAATCAGTTATCATGCAGCCTAAATAAATATAGCATGGCTTTAAATTTGTATGTGAATCACTATAGCTCACAACAAACTGTGACAACCTTAGAAGTTAAAATCTGGACTGGAAGGAAGATCAAATGAAGCTATCTCATTCTGACATGTGTCACTAGTTGATATGTACCTGACAGGACCACATTGCAACCCATGACTAATCTCTCCTTGAGATAGAGCACCTACTCCACCTTCTCCCCCCTAACGGCGCAGGAAGACATCTAATCATTTCAACCAGACACACTGAGATACAGGGCAAATAAATGATATGGTCCGTGTGGGGTAGAGAGCGTCATATGTCAAACTGCCACGATCTTTCGCATTAACACCAGTGGACACACACACAAGCCTTATTTACCGTATAATTACTTCAGTGACAGTCAAAACGCAAGAGCATCACTCTGCATTATCAGCCCAGTCGTCGTAACAGGCTATATATAACAGTGGGGCAGATATATAGGGCTTCTACTATATAGAAATACAGTGACCCACGTCATAGACTGCACTGCAGACCCTGCTAATATTGACAAGTATAAAGATGCCATTTCCATTGTTGCCTTTGTCGGATTAAGATTTAAGAGTAGATTTTAATTGCACATATAAGATTTTAAAGTGCAAGTCAATAAAAATAGAATGAAAATACTGTGTGGGAGAGAGTGAGAAGACCAGCAGGATTTGTGATGAGTTGTGAAATAAAAAATATAATATTATATATTACATTTATTAATTATTAATATAAATTATTAATATATATATAATATATATAAATAATAATATTTCTGTATACATATTCATTGCATGGTAGAGGTAAAAAGCATTACTTTTTGTGATGGAACATGTAACAAACTAGGGCTGCTTGATTTTTGAAAAAATTATAATCACAATTATTTTTGTCCATTTTGTTTTCTGAACTGTCATAAAAGTACAAATGATTTCAAGTATGCCTCGATTGAGAAGAGGTCTCTATTTCACGCGTGGCAAGCAAAAAAGTTAAAATAAAATAAACAAAATTAAATTAGCTTAAAAATTAGCTTAACTCTGAATATATAAAATACATACACATATACACTGACAGCGGCATGAATGGTGGATTTATAATTGTACAAAAGGCAGCGGATGTGAGGGTAATAATCACGTCGTGCAAATATAACAGTGAAAATACAGGTTAACGGGTTATTTACTGTTCATGTGTCTGGTTGCTTAGTTTGAAACGCATGGCTAATGCATAAGCTTGAAGTCTATTTACAAAGAGAAAAATCTGATTTGTTGACAAGAGAAAAAACATCCAAATGTCTAACAAATGAGAGAGAGCATTGGGAAGACGGTTCAGTGGTGGGTTCAATCCTCTTGGGAGACTGTTGCCATTAGATCTGTTCTGGTAGCTATACTCCCACCATTCAGAGGCATGCACTGGACCTGTGGGCAGCTGAGTGCATGTTTGAGTGAATGGTCTGACAGCTCTTGGACTGGTTGGACCATGGCCAGGCTATTCCCCACTTCAGCGCAAGTGACCCGCGCTATCCCGTAACCATAGACTGTGACCATAGTGCTTTAACTTGAAGGTGGGATAACTGTTGTTTATCTGCATATAAAGCCATTAAAATAGCTGTCATTGTTTGCACTTTGGTAAAAATGTACCTTTATTACAAAGCAGGGTCAAGTGATGTAAAAATAAAAAGTGATACTCTCCTTCTGAAACTCTTCTTCATGTGAATGACTGCTTGTGTTGAAGATGGCACAGCTCTGGCACACATGCGAGCAGCAGCGATGGCAGAGACAGATTACAGATTAAGCGTGCTTGCCCCTCCGCGCCTCTCCTTTCTCATGGTAAACGCTGCCTTGGCCCCAGTGGGAAACAGTGAGTCAGAGAGAGAGCGGAGCACCACAGCGGACTGTTAATGCAGCCCCATGAATCGCGATGGGGCTGCGCCGGTTTTCCATCTGAAAGACTGAAGGCTTGGGAAGGTGGAGAGGTCCGCGCACAAAAACAAGCTTCACACAGACGCGCACTGGGCCTCACTTCCACATGTCTAAATATTTGCTCCCAATGAGACAATATGTGCCGCGCAAGTTTAGACGTTGCACCATGACAGCAGCTACAGAGCCGAACGAGACTTGTTACATCGGAGTGACCGTAGAAAGTAACTGGGGCATTTCCGGGGATTTCTTAGGTCTTTTTGCGTGACTGAGGGCACACAGTTCTTCCATACTGTGATATGTTCTGAGCTTAGACGAGTTGATGCGTAACCGTCTGGTCTTTGTGCGTGCCCGCCGAACAGCGTGGTCGCTTCCAACACCACCCCCGTTTGGAGCTATAGGATTACATTGGGAGAGGCGAAATGCTAACAACATCTTTGGTCGTTTTGCGTGACTGAGGGCACGCACAAAGACCAGACAGGTACGCATCAACTCATCTAAGCTCAGGTATAAGAACATATCTCATTATGGAAAAAAACGGTGGCCTGTTCCTTTTAATCACTTACTCCCTACCTTAACCGAGCGCATTTTCTCCAGTTCAGCTTTACCCAAATTTAAAAGCTTCTGGACTGGAGCTTACGGCGTAGGCCAGAGTAACACCTCATTTGAAAGGTAAGATCTACAACGCGTCGTAACAAACTGAAGAAAATGTGCTCGGTTCATTTGGGGTTTAAGAGGTTAATGTTTGATTGTTATGTAGCAATGGTGGCCGTAGTTGGGACTTCATAGCTACCTGCGATGTATGGGGCCATATATGGTGTTTACATCGGCGGTTCTCAAACTTCTCACACTAAGTACCACAACTCCTAAAATATTTGACGCTTTAACTACTACCAGGCCTTGATCAAGATCAAATCAGACAAAGCCGGGTCTATAGCTCATCTAAGTTGTTGACCAAGTGCTGCATGTGCCACAGCAAGAGAGCTATAACTAGCTGGATGCACCTTTTTTGCTTTTTTTGTTTAGTGAAATACCAGATTCATTCTACAAATTCAACTTTAGCAACACATTTCTAGATGTAATAGATTCACTTTTTTTTTTTTAAACCCACATGAAACAGGGCAAGCCGAAATGCCCATTGTGTGCTCCAGTGTGTTTAGTATAGCATATAACAGTTGCATCACTGGCAGAAATCCCCATAGCAGTAATGCTGGCTTTAGCTTTAAGCTATTTCAAGGACCCAGATGACATTAGCTCAGAGATAAATAATTGTGCTAAAGTCAACAGCCCATTGCTCCACTGGTGGTCACGTGGGCCACTGAGGCCAAACGTGCTAATGACATCAGGGACAGAGTTTACATCAGAGTCAAAGAGTTCAGCCCACAGTGAACCGAAGAGGACCAAACCAGGGCAAAGCTGTTACTGTCGAGCTTCTTCATAGCATTGAATTGAGGCTGTTATTTTTGATTTGTGATTGTGCGTTGTGGGGAGCCTGATTGCAGAGAGATGGAGAGGCTGGACCCGGTGTTTTACTCCCCACAGTCCTCACCATCAGAGAGAACAGGATGATTACAATCAAAGTGAAGAGGGGCTTGTGTTATTTATAGGATTAAAATAGTATTTGTGTCGTCACAGAAATATGAAAAAAAAAAAAAAAAGTCTCAACCACAGAGCCTTTTCAATGGAGGCTGCTTACACTGATTTCCTTTTTGGCTGATCTCCGTTTTGCCACTGAGCCTTAAATTCATTTATTTGATTTTGGTGATGGGGAACAAAAGCTGGGATTGGGCAAGTAGGAAAATGATCCCTTTACTTCCATGGTAAACTGGTTTAAACCATAGATCTGGCAACCCAATGTGCAGAACTTGTTCCTTCTAAAATGGCTCAAGAACCAAAACAAAAATGTCAAGACAAGATAAGCATATATATATAAACCAATACTATTGTTATCAAACCAAATCTGATTTATACATGTTTACTTCATATCGGGACGTACAGATCATAAAAATCGTATACTTTTTAAATATAAGAGCAAAGTTTGCAGCTGATCCGAGGCACAAAGTGTTTATGTGGTTGCTTGTACTCAATCTCAGCTCCAGTCCCTGGTTGAGCTTTGGTGGTGGTAAGCTGCTATTGTAGCCACAGCTGCCCCTGGGGTATAGACTGACAGAAGTGAGGCTGCCAATCTGCGCCATCGTCCCCTCCAATCACCACCACTCACTCACTCACCAATCACCACCACTCACTCACTCACGCCCTCACTACATCTCCCATCCAAGTATCAACCAGGCCCTGCCCTGCTTAGCTTCCTTTCCACACCACAGTCCCAATCGAAAAAAGTCACATTTACATGGTTGGATCTTAACAAGGTTCCAAACAGAACTTCAATGTGCAACAAGAAGAAATGGAAGCGGGACACAATAAACAACAACAATTAAAACGAGAAATGCAATGGGTGCGCCATTGCGATTGACTGTGGAATTGCGGGAGCGAATGCAGAAATGGCATAAACTGTTCAAATTGCATAAATTGCTTAATTTGCAATATCTAATGTGCATAAAGTGGTAAAATGCATGAATGGGTTAATTTGCATAAACTCTTAAGTTGCATAAACGGTTTAAAATGCATAAAGTGGTTACTTTGCATAAATTGTTAATATTGCATAAACTTTTTAAATTCCATAAACTGGTCAAACTGTTGAAATGGCCTCAGTGCTTGATTGGCAGAAGCACAAATGGCTGAAAGTCCTGGAGTCTCCCCATTGGCTGGATTCGCACATACACACTAATGCAAAAATTTCAAACTCCCGTATAAAAAAAATGGAAATCTGCAGAAGGCAATTTTTTCTCAAAACCCACAAGTTGCAGAAGCCAAACATGCACAAAGTGCAGAAATTGCATAAAATGCAGAAAAAAGTGCAGAAAAGCATGGATTTGCGGCAGCCCCATTATAAGTCAATGGGAAAAATCTCCGACATTTCGGCCGATTGCGGAAAAAACGTAAATTGCAGAAGTCCCAAAAGTAATAGCACCTTCTCCTCAACATGCGGAACATTTTGATGCATAACTTGCATAAATTGCACAAAGCATTAAGGTGCTGAAAGCTGGAGAAAATCAGGAAAAAGATGGAAGAGGAATAATAACTAGAAATGCAATGGCTGCGCCATTGCGATTGACTGCGGAATTGCAGGAAGCGAATGCAGAAATTGCATAAACTGTTCAAATTGCATAAATTGCCTAATTTGCATAATCTATTTTGCATAAACAGGTAAAATGCATTAAATGTCATGTTGCATAAACTGTATAAACTGCATAAAGTGGTAAAATGCATGAATGGGTTAATTTGCATAAATTATGTAAATTGCATAAATTCTTTAAAATTCATAAATCCTAAATGGCATAAACTCTTAAGTTGCATAAACGGTTTAAAATGCATAAAGTGGTTAATTTGCATAAATTGTTAATATTGCATACACTTTCATATTCCATAAACTGGTCAAACTGTTGAAATGGCCTCAGTGCTTGATTGGCAGAAGCACAAATGGCTGAAAGGCCTGGAGTCTCCCCATTGGCTGGATTCCCCCAAACACACTAATGCAAAAATTTCTAACTCTCGTATAAAAAAACTGGAAATCTGCAGAAGGACAATTTTTTCTCAAAACCCACAAGTTGCATAAGCTGAACATGCACAAAGTGCAGAAAATGCAGAAAATGCAGAAAAAAGTGCAGAAAAGCATGGATTTGCGGCAGCCCTATTATAAGTCAATGGGAAAAATCTCCAACATTTCGGCCGATTGCGGAAAAACCGTAAGTTGCAGAAGTCCCAAAAGTAATAGCACCCTTCTCCTCAACATGCGGAACGTTTTGATGCATAACTTGCATAAATTGCACAAAGCACGAAGGTGCTGAAAGCTCTAGAAAATTGGGAAAAAGATGGAAGAGGAATAATAATAAAGAACATGAAAACCAATAATTGACTGCGGAAGAATTCCCCAGTCAATCAATAAAGAACATGAAAACCAATAATTGACTGCGGAAGAATTCCGCAGTCAATCAATGAAATAGACAGTATTGCTGCTGATGCTGCTGGTCAAAAGTTTAGGACCACACCTCAAAAACACCCCGACACACCCTCAAAACAGGAATCAAACATGAACTCAGTAATGAGTAGCTCCATCGTTATTGTTGGTCACTTCAAAAATGTGTTGTGCTTGATGCCAGTGTTTCCAGGAAGTGAGTGGGAACATTTCTCTAGGTGGTGAAGACGGCCTCACTTTCCTTGCCAACCATCCTCAAAGGTTTTCAATTGGATTTAGATCAGGGGAACACACAGGATGGTCCAAGAGTCCTTTGTCTTGTGAGCATTGTGAACCGTAGTGTTGTCCGGTTGAAAAACCCAGTGGTTTTGGCACACAATCATAAGGGATGCTCTCTGCAACATCTGCACAAAGCGAGCAGCCGTTTGACGCCCCTGCACCACCTGAAGCTCCATTGTTTCACTGAAAGAAAAAGCACCCAGATCATATGGCGCCCCCTCTCTGTGGCATGTAGAAAACATGTCAGGTGGATCTGCTTGTGATGCCAGTGACGTTGGAAACCATCAGGACCATCAAGATTTTTTTTTTTTCAAAAAGGAAGTTTGGAAGGAAGTCTGTAGCGTTGAAGGCCATTGAAGACATGTTTTTGAAGTCTTTCCGTCACAGATGCCTCTGATGCTCCACATCTGGAGATGGGTCCCCCGGTCCTACAGGACCGTAAGAGCACTTCAGTGTATGCGCAGTAAAGTTGAAGTGCTCCCATGGTAATAATACGCCTTACAATATAGCAACCCTTTTTTCCACTTAGAAAATCTAAAATCGAATTTAATTTTGTGTAACTATACTTTGATAGTGTAAATGCTCACATAACCATATTTAAATAGGGAAAACCTTGAAGAGCTTGGTCGCTTCTACCTTCACCCCCCGTTTGGGTCCATAGAGGACAGGAGGAGAGAAAAATGGTGGCCTGTTACTTTAACTTAATGAGGAGATTGTGGGTTCGGGATTGTGCTCAGTCAAAATGCAAACATTGCAGCGTTAATTGTTTCTCGGGGTTATTTTATGTTTTTGAATCATGAGAATTGCATGACAGTACAGACACACACCAATATGATTAAGAGAAAAGCCATTTATTAATAAATGATGTTTTGCATTATCTGTAGAGCTGCAAGTGTGACTTGGTAGCTCGAGGTTAGCTCACAAAAATCTCCAGAAGTAATTTGTCAATACGCTTCCTACGAATCAAAAGTTTGGCCAAAGCTTTCAAAAACCCGGATTAATACATAACAGATCCGCATGAGCCGTGGCAGAAACATCGTGGCATTGGCAGCGAGCTCTAATAGCCCCAATTAATCATACAGGGGCCACCGCCATGCGCCAAATCGTCAAAACAAGCCACGGATCGAGCTCTTCCCCCCCACCTCTCTGCCTCTCTGCTTCCTCCTCGGCAGCCCCCGGGCGAAATATGCCATGGCAGGCTTTGACAAATGTAGTTTTGACTGAGCACGCCGCATTATGTTCGCCATCAAGATTTAAATACCGCCTATTTATCCCGGCCAAGACGAGATTGGAGAAAAGAGCGACGGGAACGAGGAGAGAGGATGTCAGAGGGATTGAGACTGACTTGAGAGGAGAGGGATGGAGGGGTGAAAAAAGCTGGAGGGCTATGGCAACGCAACTTGCAAAATTGTACCATGACAACTGGGCCAGCGCTGTGTTCAGAAGTCACATGCCACATTGAGAGGAGTGGAGAGAGAGAGCGAGAGAGAGAGAGGGAGAGAGAGAGAGGAGTTGTGACCTGTAGCACCTTTTCTCATGCAAATACGAGGAGCAGAAAGGAGCAAGTGAAGCTGAATGGACTCGAAGTGACGTCATGCAAAAAAGACAATTTGGGCCCGTGATGGACATGTACAGTGAAAGACAGCCACACACAGGGTTATAGACAGTGGGGTCATTGTGCCAGTCCCACGCCCGTATAAATGGAGGAGGAAAGAGGGAGAGATGGAGCCAGGGGTCAGCGATGTACTTTGGTGCTAAACCGTGAAGAGACTGTTTTAAATTCTATTCTCGGAGGGACAGGAAGCCAGTGCCAGACCGGAGCACTGGACTAATATGGTTGTGTTACCTGGTTCTTGTCAGGACTCGAGCAGCAGCGTTCTCGATGTACTGCATCTACTACATGTTTTTCAGATGGTAAAAAAATCTTCTAATGTTATTGCTTTGATGTGGCTGTTTAAGTTCAGGTCTGAGTACATAATTACGCCTAGATTTACTTCCGCCCCATTTCAAACCTACCCTTCATCTCCAAACTTCTTGAGAAAACTGCAGGTGCCCAATTCCACAACCACCCTTGCTTCAATAACCTCTATGAACAATTCTATTCCATTCCTCAAAATCACCAACAACCATAGCTGTCATGTGTCCCGTTTTGGCCGGGACACTACTGTATTTTGCCCCTCTTTCCGCCGTCCTCCCGTATTAGTTTTATTTCCTGAATTAAAATAATCACACCTCTGCTCCTCCAAACTGAGCTGTGTCACTAGCCTCACGAGAAATGCCATCTGCAGAAGTCTGAGTGGAGTTGTCACGAGGTTGCATAGTTGTCAATTCCCCCTTTTTGACCAGTAAACTACTTTATTTTGACCTGTTTTGGAGCTTGGTTGGGCTGGTGGGACGGCTCGCAGTGGGCACCGGAAAATTTCCCAGATTTTCAAAATTCAAAACTTGGATTATGCTGGCGACCTTCTTCTCTCTGCTGACTCTGGTTCACTATCCATCCTCCTTCTGCTTGATCTCAGTGCAGCCTTTGACACTATCTCACAGTCCATCCTCCTGGACAGACTTAAATCCATCGGTATCACAAGCACCTCCCTCCCCTGGTTCCACTCCTACCTTTCAGACCGCTCCCAGTTCATTCAGTTCAAGTCTTTGACCTCACATCCGTTCCCCGTCCGTCACTTCAGGGGTTCCTCAGGGTTCTGTCCTTGGTCCCCTGATTTTCAAAATCTACCCTCTCCCACTTCGCTACATTTTCAGAAATCACTTCCACTGCCAAGCGGATGACACCCAGCCCTAAATCTCCAACAAACACAACTCCACACTCCCACCCTCCTCCCTAACAGTCTGCCTCCATGAAATAAAATCCTGGTTCACCTCGCACATCAACAACATCACCCGCTCCACCCACTTGTTTCACCTCAGAAACATCCACCGTCTCCGTCCTTCTCCTACTCCTCACTCCACTGCCGTCCTTGTCCACTGCCTCGTCACATCCCGTATCGACAACTGCAACTCCCTCCTGTTTGGTCTCCTTCAAAAAACTCTCCATAAATGACGACTCAGATGCCTCCATGAACCACATCACACCCGTCCTCCAACAGCTCCACTGGCTCCCCATCACACACCGCTTCCACTACAAAACCCTGCTGCACACACCGCAAAATGCATTTCACAATCTCAACATATCCATATATTTCACTTTCATACATGAGTCAAATTCCAAGCCTATATGTCAATTTGAGTACGATACAGCCCAGTTTTGTCACCCCGATAATACTGTGCACAACACAAACCACTACTGTACACAAAGCTTCTTTACTTTCAGCTGGAGGCTTGCGTTTCTACAGATATGGAGTGGAGATCATCTGAGAGTAATTGCCTCATTTATGTTAATCACTGTTAGTTTGCAGCTTAAGTTGTGCAGCTGCAGACCAAATTTAGCTTCCCTCTATACATAAAAGTGACATTTGAACCAGTCATTTGCGCAGGGCTAATCTTCCTGCTTTTATCATGTGTGTCACTGTGTCAGAGAGCAAACAGCTAAAGGCTACGGAGACGTGAAAAGACAGTATTCAAACCGCCGCATCCAAAGTGGTTTACAGTGCTGGGCTGCGGGCATTGATTCGTGGTCCCTTTTCATAAAGTTAGTGAATGCCCTGAGTGGAGCTGGGAGAAAGGCAGAGGAACGGGCTGTATTGTAATCTGCTGATCCATGATGCCTTTGTGTGCGTTTAGCTCCTTCGCCGTTGCCGCCGCTCTCCTTATCTCCTCATTTCTTCTTCCCTGCTTCTTTTTTCACTTAATACTGTAGCTTGCTGTTTAGTAATGTGGTAGTATTGGGTGAGTAAGCTCATATAATTCTTAATACAGCGGGTAAAATATGTATTGGACATGTCACCATTTTCTTACTCAACATACGTTTTCTAAAGATGCTGGTAAGGGTAAGTTAAAGGATACATGTCAAGCTAAAGTAACGTTTTTAACCCTGTTATAATGGTATTCCTTCATCAGCAACATAATTGGAGTAGTACATATGTTTTGGGAAATCGGAGGAAACCTACACAGACATGGGGAAAACCTGCAAACTACAAGTCCCAGACAATCAGGTCTCACAGCTTGACCTCCTTCATGATGGTAATATAATACATCTTCTTCTGAGACAGTGAACAGTGAAGAGGCACCAAGAGCCCCCACACCTGCAGCACGGAGGAGGCGTCACAAGAGGAGCTACAGGAAGCAACAAAAGGACCAACGAGGAGATGGTGATGGACTGTGGAGGGAGCTGTGCAGGAGGAAGAGGAAGGACGAGCTGACCAGTGCAGGACACCACGCTCTGAGACGGGGACAAGCCCAGGAGGGTATCATCTTATCTTATATTATCTTAATAATAATAATGCATTGGTTTTATATAGCGCTTTTCTGGACACTAAAAGACGCTTCACATTGCGCTATTTATTCACTCCATACTCAGTGGTGGTGAGCTACTATTGTAGCCACAGCTGCCCTGGGGTAGACTGACGAGGCAACAAGTCTGCGCCACCACCAAACACTCACACACACTACATTCACCGGGCTTCCTGGTGTTCCCAAACAGTCTCCCATCCAAGTACTGACCAGGCCCGTCCCTGCTTAGTTTCCAAGGTCTGACGGGATCAGGCATTGCAAAGCATCTGTGACTGGTTAATGTGTATTTATAAATCAGGAAAATGTAGTTGCTCAAATAAAATTAAACTAAACTAAACTAAACTAAAGGGGGTATTGTATGGCCACATGGTACATGATGAACAAAAATGGACTCCCAGCTGTCCCAGCTGGAAGGACAGGGGTCCAGTGATGTGACGTTCTTGACTCAGTGGCTCTATTGAGCGGCTCTTTAAGGTGAATTGTTCGAAACTGGATCTCTATTGTGAAAAGAGCCAGTTCTTTCATTCAGTCATTTTGACCCAGAACTCCCCTGAACAAACACAAAAATCAGCCCAACAACAGAGCAGGCACTTTTTGCACTTAAGTCAAAGCTAAATGCACTAAAAATGATTTGTCAGACAGTTACAGCCTCTTTTAATTAGCAAGATTTTATTCCCATTTAAGTCCCATTGTAATTTTTGATTATGTAAATAAAAAGGATGTCTTTTATCGATTGCGTCTTAGATAGTGTGAGTTATAGCCGGCGTAATTAGAATGTCCAGTCTTTTGAACGGCTCTTTGAAATGAACGCCTCCGAAAGAGCCGTAAATCCCATCACTTCTGGGGTCCTTCCCACCACTATAGGCTTGTGCGGCTTAGCTGAGAATCTTGCCCGGATACCTCCTCGTGACGCCTGCGCTGTGCTGCAGGTGTGGGGGACTCTTGATGCCTCAAGGTGAACATGGCTCCTCCTAAGTCACAACAATGTGCAATGCTCTACGGGGTTCGAACCGTCACATCCGTGTTTATTATGTGACACACAGTGCAAATGGTCTCGTTTGTGTTGTTGCCGTTTTCATTTTTCCACGCTTTTAGTGTTCCTCCCTCACTAAGTGCTTCACTCAGATCAGTGTTTTCACATTTTTTCCAATTGATTCATTGACCCATAGCTTCAGACAATGCACTATTTCTAAACACAGTATGGTGGATGCTGCTCCACACTAGCCCTCCCTCTCATGTGGCCTGTGCCCTTTATGGAAATTAACTGGGAACATATTTGGGACGCTATTAAACAGTTCACCCTCCCCCATTTTCACTTCTATTCACCACCAATGTTACCCTCTGGGCTTGGTGGGTTTAGCATTTAGCATTTTGTTATGTTTTGTCATAAGCTCCTACTATTGCACAGACTTGATTCATGATAACAGCGTTTTGTTACGTTGGGTTGTGGTGTATCTACTTTAAAGCAGTCAACACAGCGTCTCCGTAAAAAGGGTCGACTTCTTATAAAATCCTCCTAACACGATTGTATTTGGGGAAAAATGCCAGTTGACATTTTCTTCATTTCAAAGAGTTTTATAAAGACTCCAAAGCCCTCCGATCCTCACATGACCTAAATGGCGGGGAGGGTGCAGCAAAGTATACGATTTAACCGACTGCAAGCATTACATCCAATCAGGCGAATGTATCAAAACAAGTATGGAGGCTGACGCTAGGAAGCAACAATAACAGTGGGCTACACTGCACTGCCTAGTTGGTGTGTTGCATATTTTAGGCTGGTGCCGGTGGTCACAACTCGTATCACGGCAAGCAATAATAGCAGGTGGTCCTATTGTGTTGCTCGCTTTTTTTTTGTTTACAAAAGGCAGATTGCATGAAAATAGTTTTGTTTCTTCAGGACAAATCAATTAAAATCCTGTACTGCTTCCAGAATGCACCTCAATAAGCCCCACTCTGTTTTACTTAATGGTTTTGGTCCCATGGGGGGGGAACAGAGGCACGTAATTAATTTACTTTCCATTATGACAAAACACTATCAAAATTGTCAATTATGTGAGCTCCAATACACTATGGAGAGACATTAAATTCAAATGAAATCACCAAATGCGACTCCCACAGCCACAGGGCGCACACTGCTTTAACGATCCGCTGCTGGAGTGCTCGCTGTACTGTCATTACTGCGCCTGACTGCAGGGCCGCCTGTAAAAGGAGGCGACAAACGCAAGCATTTCAATGGCATATTTTGTTTAGAGGAAGAAAAAGTCGGTGATCGAGTGGTGCACCTGCCACCAGACATGCCAGAGCGCATACCTGATTTAGCCCTCTGTGATGATTTCCTGAGGGGTTATAATAATGATTGTCCAAAAATCCTGGAAGACGCACAGAATAACATCCAAATCCAAATGGTCAAAATACCAGTCAATGGAGTCCGCCAATTACTGGAACAGGCCACCGTTTTTCCATACTGAGATATGTTCTTACCTGAGCTTAGACGAGTTGATACGTACCTGTCTGGTCTTTGTGTGTGCCCGTGGAAGAGCGTGGTTGCTTCCAACTTCACCCCGTTTGGAGCTATAGGGATACATTGGGGGAGGCCACATTGCTAACAACATCTTTGGTATTGTTGCATGACTGAGAGCACACAGTTCTTCCATACTGAGAATGTTCTTACCTGAGCTTAGACAAGTTGATATGTACCTTTCTGGTCTGTGTGCGTCCCAACTACACCCCTGTTTGGAGCTATAGAAATACATATGGAGAGGCCAAAAGCTAACAACATCTATGGTCTATGGTACCAGACAGGTACGCATCAATTCGTCTAAGCTCAGGTAAGAACATATTTCAGTATGTAAAAATGGTGGCCTGTTCCTTTGAAGGATATTCTTTTAGAAACTGACTGTGTGAACTGTGCAAAGCTCATGACAGTGGAATCCAGTCGTCGTCAAATGGGCATCGGATCACCTCCTTTGCTGTCAATCAATCAAGTTTGTAAGTAAAAATACATTTACAATCATGAGTTAATTGAGCGTTATTACTGTGTATTCATCACGTGAATGTTTGCTGTACTGTCCATCAACCATTGGAGCAGCTTTATGTTGTCTGGCAGGAGGTGAAAGGGAAATGTGGAGTTCTCTTAACTTTCTTCCGTAAGAAGTCATGGAGAGGAGCATTGCTAATGTTGCTCTTCTGATTTACCAACTGCCTGTTTATTAAAACTTCAGGGTGACCTTTGTTTTTAAAGGTCCAAAAATAGGGTTTTCCAGAAGCTACAAAATTCCTTTCATGCGTAATTACTCCCTTCGACCATAGTCAGTGCTCGGGGAAGAGAAACATAAAGCTGTTTGCGTGTGTAGACTTTGTTGTCGTGTCTATATAGCTTTATAATATCACGTATCTGATATCATGTACTGTCACTGACCATCTGCATCAGCCTGCACTGCTCATAGCCTCCAGTCTCGCGTGAAGGAGCCGCAGTCTTAAGAAGAGCTTTCTGTTTTATGGAGGGGATATTTGCTATATATGATCTCATCCGATTTACACTATAGGGAGGAAACATTTCTTCAGGGCTGAATGAAGTCAACATTAGGACTTCACTGTTTGTGGCTCAGTGTTTATCGTAGAAAATGTTACGATAACTCAAAAGTAATGATGCTTGGATGGACTTTTACACAAAGGTATTAGGCAAGGTACGAGACAAATAAGAAAAGACGTATTTTCATCACACATTATTATGAACATACATACACTACCTGGTTTAGTCTGGTTTAGTACCTGTATTACTCATATTTTCTCCTGTAGACAACACTCCACAGCCTGGTTTGATAACTTCGAGAGTGTCTCGTGTCCCCATCTCGCTGGTGTGTATGTGCATGTGTCCTGGCATGTCGTTGCGGTGATGCCGGAGCCGAGTGCGTGTCCACTGGAGCAGAGGACAGTGTTGACCGAGCCTGTCTGAATCACGGCTGACCCGGAGACACTCTGGAGGGGCGCGCACATGACCCTGCAGTCTCCCCCATGCGTCCATGCGGCACTAACGGCACTCTCTAACCTGCCTGTTTAACACACATTACCGTCACAGCTCCCCTCAGCTGGAATCTGCCCTCAACAGTGCAGCAGCATCATGTACGAGGAGTGAGATGAGACTCGCATGTTGCATAATGGACTACGAGAATGAATGGAGTGTGAGCGCGGTGTCATATGCCTTGCTGTTCGCGTGCCAGAAGGAGTCACGTGAAAGTACTGTGTGATGTCATGATGATCACAAAAAAAAGAAAAAAGTGGTATATTAAAGGCACACAGGTAACTTTTATTTTGGATTATGCTGTTGCCAGCAATATAAAACATGTTCCGAATGACCAGCTGGACACAGAACAGTTTATTTTAGCAGTGGGATTTGGATGATAATGTATTTAAATCTGATATTTGGCTGCCTTTAGTCAACATCTCCACAGAGACGAGCTGGAGACGTCCTGCCCCTAGTATAGTTACATGTCAGCCTTATTTTTAGGTATTTTTCAAGGATAGAAATATATGTAGTCAAATAAATGCTTGTATTTTATTTTATCTTATTACATGGTAGAAATATGTTCTATTTCAGGCCCAGGGGCCAAATCCAGCCCTCCAGCACAGAACCACTGGCCCCCAAGATGATTTTAAGAAATACACCTGTTAATGCACTCAAAAAAAATGAGAAATAGTGTCAGTATTGTAAAACTTGGTCATAATGTAAAACAGTGATTCTCAACTGGTGGGTCGGGACGCAAAAGTGGGTCACGGAAACCATTTTCAGTGGGTCGCGAGCCTATAGGGAACTATTATTCAATATTTTCCATCTGAAACTGCATGGAAATACTAGCAGAGTTTGTTAAAGCAGTACTAAGTAACTCATGCCCCTAGAGGCCATAAGTGCCACTGCAGGTGTGGTAGCATGTTAAGTTTTGTCTCATTAATCGTCCGTGAGAGTAAATACTACGCTGACAGAAAAGACAAAGGGAGAGAGGGATGTTGTACATCCAATTACACAATGGAGATATTTTTTTCACTCAAACGTGGTTGTAAATACTGTTTAAGTGGAGCTAGCCTGCAGTTAGCTTTGCCCGTTAGCCTGCTAGCTTCTTCTTCGCGATTCTGTTAGTGTGTATTGGTGACTCCTACCCGGAGGCAGCGAAGTTGCAATTGTGATTTTCTGGCCAGAGACAGGGGGAGATGAAAGACCCCCCAATCATCCCATTAACATGTGTATTACCCCCAGAGTAACTACGGAAAGGATTTACTAAGGTAAACAAGTCCAGCTATGAAGCGGAGGCGCTTAGCACTGCTTTAAAATTTCTGTTATTGGGTTGTTTTAATCATAATTTCTAACCTGGCTAACACCATGCTGCTGTGCGCTCGAATCATTTCGAACTGCACAACAGCCTGGGGACCATGGCCCAAATTTAGATTTGGGAACCAATCACAGAACGAGAAGGGACGGCAAGATGATGACGCGCTATTCGATATACGGAAGCTTGTAGTTTATTTACGGATTTTAAAAAAAAGTTTATTTACGGATCCAACATGACAGCAGCAGACGCAATGCTATTTTTGATCAAGTTTTAGGCGGTGTTCTAAATAGTTTAGCTTGAAAGTTTACAGCGGGTGCGTCATACGTCATCGGATACGATGTTACGATTGGCTGTGGCCACGTGCAGACACATGATAGACGTTCGTAGCGCCCCGTAAACCACACCTCTCCTACGAGAAAATGAATTGGTGTCCCCAGACTAAATATCATTTGTGATTTTAGTCTGACGTTAGCCAGGCTACATAATTTCAGTCTTAAAGGCATATTCTACTGCTAGTTCGTCAAAAACTTGTGTGGAAAATGCAATATTTTATACGATATATGACAATTCACAGTTTTATTTGGGTTATTTGAGCATTGAGTAAAGTTCTTTACTTTCGGCTACAAAGGCGAGGTTCAGCCCTTGCTGTTTTGGCAATGATGAAAATCGGCCCTCCACGACGCAAACTTGCCTCCCCTGCTCAATTTTCTATCCAAGTGGTTATTTGGCCACAAAGGCTGAGTGAACAACATTATCAAACCAACAGCTTCACGTTATAAGACAACTGCACTACTATGGTCTTCAATGGTTTTCAACACGGCCTGTCTTCTCTGCTTTCTAATATGATGAATCATAACGTTAACCCGCTATAAAGTAATAATATGGAAATGAGGCTGGACGACGCATGATCTGTCAGCATCCCAAACAGTTATCATGTTAATATCAGTTTAAGTACAAGTTTAGAAAGCAATTACCCCTTCCCTCTGTCCCAACACTTTGTTTATCTATTAATAATCAATATCCATTTACTGGGGGCAGAGTGAAATGAAGTGCTTGAGCCTGACTTGATTAATCTGTGCGGAGTGCGGTGTGAGAAGAGATCGGTCCCCCGCTGTGATGCCGTTCTGCTCTGGAGTCGTAACGATGTTAGTTTTACATTAACGCAATGATATTTTTGCGCCGAAGGCAACGGAGCACTTTGACATCGGGGAGAAAATTTGTGTCGACAGTGGAGGGGAGAGAGAGAGAGATGATGTGGGATAAAAGTCTGGTTGGAGAACGAACATAATACTATTTTAAAGGAAAAAGTAAATACAGGTGGTCACGCTTCAACAAAAGAAAGACAGGAACACAGAGAAACCAGCAGCAAATCAATAAGCAATTTACAGAGGGAAATGTTTCGCTGAAGAAAAAAAGATGTCTCACCTGTGACTGGTACGCAAGGAAAAGTCATACCTCTATTTTCTTGTGAGCCAACACAATCACAATTTTATTTGTATCATGATTAAAGCCAATTTGCAATTTGTGCAAACCATTCCAGCCAGGGGGAATAAAGCTTGTTACAGAAATCACAATCTTAAACTTTTTCTGGCAGACGTATTTAGCACACACATAAACCTTTTAATCCCTGCTTTAACCGAACATAGTTTCTCCAGGTTGCCTTTACCCAAATTTAAAAGCTTCTCGACTGGAGAGCTTACGGCCTATACGCCTCATTTGAAAGCTAGACCTACAAAACTGAGAAATCTTGCGTTGCTGCCAACCCGTTGTCCCTTTTTTGTTGTATTTTTGACGTTTTCATACTTGTCTATGTCTCGTTTTTGCCGCTATGTTGACTCTTTCTTTCAAGAAGCTTTTAGATTTGGGTAAAGCCAAACTAGAGAAAATGTGCTTGGTTAAAGCAGTAGCCTATACTAAGTAACTTGTTTACCTTTATAAATCCTTTTCGTAGTCCCTCTGCGGGTAATGCAAGTGTTAATGGGATGATTGGCTTTGGCCAGAAAACTACCCTTACAACTTTCCCTGCTCTGACCCGGAGCCACCAATACAAACTAATAGAATCACAAAGAAGAAGCTAGCAGACTAACGGGCAAAGCTAACTGCGGGCTAGCGCCACTTTAGCAGTATTTACCACATAGATATTATTATTATATATAGATATTATATAATAAAGGCTAGATGTCTCGTACACACTGCTGACCAATGGAGGTCGACGTCCACACACAGCGGCCATCTTGCCACAGGGAGCTCGCTCACTCCTAACATTGTGTTTTATGCCGCATGTACTTTTTAAATAACCATAACTTGCTCAATTTTCGACCAATTTTCATACGGTTTGGTTTGTTATAAACGTCAGAGACATAGGTATGACGCTGCATACACATGAACATGAACATAATCAACATGTTCCAGCATTCAGAGTTATAATAGTTATAATAGTTAATAACGTTTGTAAGAAAGCAAACCGTTTGTAAATCCGTCAAGATTTCAGCGAGATAAGAGGATTTGTGTTCGTATTGATCACTCACCCGGCAAGATGGCCACCGGTTATGCCAAAAGTGACTCCGCCTTAAGACATCTGGCCTTTATTATATGATATCTATGGTATTTACAGCCAAGTTTGAGTGACATAAATGATCTCCCTTGTGTAATTGGATGTGTTATATCCCTCTCTCCCTTTTGTCTTTTCTGCCAGTGATAGTATTTACTCTCACGGACAATTAATGAGTAATAAAGAGGTTAAGTGATAATCAGGTCCTTGAGAATCTTATGTCTCATTCTTGCATTAGAGAATCAAGCAGATTGTCCAGTTAAAGTTAAAAACCAACACTCAAAGCTAGCCGTTAGCATGAAGATAACGTTAGCACAGGGATCTCCAACCAGTAGCTCGCCAGGCCTTTTCCATGTAGCTCGCTAAAGACTTTCTACATCCCTATGTGCTTGATAACTCAAATTTTAGATGCATTTTTGTTTGTACTGAACACAATCTGCATAGTAGGCCTAGTACTTCTACTGCGAAGAAGAAGTACTAACCTCAAGTCACAAGCCCACATTAATGCAAAGACCTTCACTTTTCAGAGGAATGTGCTCCCTTCACTGCCTTTAACACTCATTTTTCCCGCCCCTTTTATGTGCAACAAGGTTCTTATGAATTCTAGAAGCCTGAAACCTTCCCACATTTATTTGTATTCATAATTACACGTTTACAGCATATTTTGAATACGCTTGTTACTTCTTTGAAAATCCCACGGCTGTGTTGTTGTGCCCTCTGTCATACATTTGATTAATTTGCAACTTTGACCTCTACCACCCAAGGGTAAGGACACCACGGCGCATTCAGGAATTGGGGAGGGGGGGAAAAAACAGTAATTAATCTGTCAATTTCCAAACAGCTCCTTTGTGGGAGAGCGCGGGTGTCCTGAACGCCCCCACCAGTCCTTTATGGCAGTCCCTGTGGTTCCGTGAGGTTACCTTGCACAGCACGGCGAGTCTTTCGGCGTGGCACCGGAGCTGAAGTCCCCTGGTACTTCCTTTCAATGCTCTCCCGCCGTTCAGAGCAGGTTGCTGTATCGGCCCGTAGGAAATGATGAATGGTTTAGCGCTGGAAATCTAGGTCACCAATGACAGTGTTATTATAACCTGATGTGAAAAGATGGCGGTGATTTCGTTTAAGAAAATGAGTTGTCACACACGGGGAGAGAGCGGGCGGCAGCGACGGGAACCGGCCAATCATGGGTTTGTCACGCTGCAGTCAGAAGACAAATGAGGCGGAGTATTCTATTAGTTTGCATTCATTTAGGGGACACAATGGGGCATTATGAGGGCTGTGTGTATAGGCCATTAGTCCTTTTATTCTGATTCCGGTCAGTTTTGTGCAGCGTGTTATGAAATGACTATTATTTTGGTCAATAAAAGCAGCATTATCAAAAGACAGGTACAGGGACAGGCATCAAATTCTACACAAAATGACTCGCTAACACGTATTACCAATATGTAACATTACTGATTCCCAAACTGTGGTACTGGCAGTATGTCTCTTTCTAATACTGCTTTAATGTATTTCTTCTCCAGACGTCGAAACAAGTTGTTTTATGAGGATGTTGTATGTGTGCTGCATTCATAGACAAAGTATGTGGAACCACTTGCTTGTGTGTTTTCTCTTTCCTAGTCGGATGAAGTCTTTTCTCTGCCACTCATTCATTGTTGACATGTTGATTATTAATAGTATAATTTGATATGACCAATGCATATACGTATTTGCTTGTAGGTTGCCATGACAACACCATTAAAGGAAAAGGCCACTGCTTTTTCATACTGAGATATGTTCTCAGTATGAGAGATACGTACCTGTCTGGTCTTTGTGCGTGCCATCGGTCACGTAAAATGACCGTAGATGTTGTTAGCATTTGGCCTCTCCCAGCATATTCCTATAGCTCCAAACGAGGGTGAAGTTGGAAGCGACCACGCTCTTCCACGGGCACACACAAAGACCAGACAGGTATCAACTCGCCTAAGCTCAGGTAAGAACATATCTCAGTATCTTCTTCAGGCTCATGGGTCCCAAAACAAACATGCCGACTTAAAGATTTGATGCGGATCATTCTAAGCTATGAAAATGTCAACCTCTGAACCCCCACCTGAACCGAACACATTTGATCCAGTTTGGCATTACCCAAATCCAAAAACCTCTTGATAAGAAGTAGCGCAGCGGTTAGCGCCTCCGCTTCACAGCTGGAAGGTCCTGGGTTCAGTTCCCACCTGGACGGGGCCTTTCTCTGTGGAGTTTGCATGTTCTCCCTGTGTGTGCGTAGGTTTGCGCCGGGTAATCCGGTTTCTCCAACCACTAAAAACATGTACAATAGAATCCTCCCGCCAGGTGAGAGATGGGTCCCCAGGCGCAGCACTGCCGTTGACCACAGCTCCTTACGGGTCGCCCCAGTGGCATCGAAGGATGGGTCAAATACAGAGGACAAATTTCCCTACGGGGACAATGAAGTATAGAAACAAACAACAACAAAAAACACAAAAAGTGACAACTCCACAAAAGAGCAAGTGTCAAAAAACGATGAAAGTCCAGCAAAAAAAGTGTTGAAAACGTAATAAAAAAGCAACAAAAAAGACGAAAAATATATTCAAAAAAAGTTATGACAACATGGCATCAATGCAAAGGAAAGATCCCTTAAGATCAGTTTTGTGGGTCTTAGCTTTCAAATGGGCTGTAAGCTCCAGTCAAGAAGCCTTTAGATTTGGGTAAAGCTGAACTGGAGAAAATGCACTTGGAGGTAAGAGGTTAAAAACATTGAAAAAAGCAGCGCTGATAATACAAATGTTTCTATGAATTATTAACATAAAGCATTCAGACCTAATGTATTGAACAAAGCAAGCAACTTCTCCATGGAGACAAGCTGAGTGATGTCCACACATGAGGCAGGTTTAGCGGTGTTTATCAATAGTATAAAATGTAAGTTGCATGCATGTATTTTAATCTAAATATTGAGTGAATGTTATGCAGTATGGTTTTAAAATATGCTACTGCAGACTTTTTCTAAAATGGCCCTGGAATTGGTACAGTAATATCCTGCATGACTTATGAAATGCTTTTTTCTTTAAATGCCAGCCTGTTAATTATAGATTGTAGATCGAACAAAGCACATAATGTTCTTTTGAGTCAACTGCCTTCGAAGTTCGTACATCTGCAGGCTCCCTTTAACGTCAGCAGCAGCAGAGATTAATTGCACTTTCCTTGACTAATGTTGAAAATGCGCTTCAAGCGGCTACAGTAAATCTGCATTCATACTTCCAAATCGAATGGACTCGCCACAGGATTAGATTCTTGTATTCTTGGGACATAGTGCCAAAAGCGTAGGCAAGTCTCACCAACAAATCGTGCAAGAATTGCAAAAGGTCGCGTTGTACCTCTGCACCTGCCCCGGGACGCAACGCTTGAGGCAAGTGTCAACTCACCATCCCATTCAACAACGGAGCAAGCAGTGTCCTGTCCGGTTACATCACCAGTCCAGGAGACGTATAAAGCATCTCCTGACAGTAATGCCGTGTTTTTATCAAGTGTAAGGACATAGGGGTCAAGAAATGTCAGGAGAGTGTGGGGAAACAAATGCAAGACAATACGATATGAGGAATAAGGTGGTATATGAGCTTATATAGTGTCACTATACATTCTTCACTGCTGGGTTTACACATAGGCACGATGCGTTACGAATGACATTTTTTCGTCATTCGTGACGTTCGTAACATGACTTAACGCATCTTAATGGGATTCTTAACAGAACGCATCAGTTCGTGACATTCGTGATGTTCGTGGAGAAAGTTTTTGTCTGTCAAAAAAATCTTCCACGAATGTCACGAATCACCCTCTGTTCGTGGAGTTCGCAGCGGAGCGTGTCCTTTCGTGATGCGTCGCGGCGCCTCGTAATTCAACGTGAGGGCATTCGTAGAGCATTCGTAGAGCAGAATCACAAAATTAATGGAAACACAAGCTACGCCGAAAAGTACATTTTCGTACCTGCTGTGGCAAAAGAAAAGTCCCACAGACTCGGCCAGTCCGCGCTCCAGGCCCGGGACAGCTGCACCTGCCGCCGCCGCTCCTCAGGTGCTGAAGTTGTTCCGCCGGCTTTTCCTCCTCCTGCGGTCGTTCCTCCTGATGTTTGGGAGCCAGTCCCTGCCACCACATTGCCCCCCCGCTGGAGAACCCCACTATTGTATATTTGTCACGATTTTCCCCGCGTTTGTGCGTTTGTGCGCCTTTCCCGCTGTCCCTGAATGCATCTCCCACGCTGCCTCGCACCGAAACAACAGCGCGTGGTTCCAGCAGCTACACCATGGATAAGTTAAGGCTTATTTACAACCTTAAACATGTAAAACAAGCGGCGGTGGGCGCGGGGCAGGTGGAGACAGGCCTGTGTTTGTGGATTATAAAGTTTTCCAAATGGACCAAGTTCTACGACAGATCCCCAGGAGATCGAGTGGACAGTGAGTGTAGTGTTTTTATGTTTATTCTGTGGAGTAAAGTCAGCCCTTAATGTGCGGCTATTGCACGGACTTATCTGTCATGAAGCGCGTGCGTTTGTTGATGTGTTTGTCCTGATAGATTCAGTCTGCGTTTGCCGTGTTACACATTGACAGGAGCGGGGTTGAACTGGTGTGACTGTCCCATAGACTGAAAAACTATTGCTATTCTTCAGTATATGGACAGGCCTGAGCTGGTGTATTTGCTTTTTGTTTAACCCGATTTGGCAAGAGCCCAACGAGTCGGGGGCGCACGGCGGAGCGAGACGTCTCTGCTCCGCCTCCAGCCCGGTGTGCGCGGCAGCGATCTTGTCCACATTCACCCAACTCTTGACAGATTTTTGACAGAACGCGACAATTCCCAATAACTCGCAACAGCACGCAACAGCACGCAACAGCGCACAGCAGCTCGCAACAGCGCGCAGCAGTGCGGGAGCATATTCGTGACCGTGCGTAATAATTCGTGCCATTACTCGTGACACGCAGTAACAGGTCGCAACAGTTCGTGTCGGCGCGTGAAACCTCTACCCCGAATCACTCACATTCGTGATCCTCGGCCACGAATGTGGATTCATGGCATTCGTGACTTGTCGTCGTTATGTGTAAACCCAGCTGTTGTCCCCTCCTGGAACTGCTACCTTAATATTAGGGATGCACCGATACCGATACCAGTATCGGGTATCGGGCCGATACCACAGGCTTGTACTCATACTCGTACTCATTCATGAGGTCCCGATACCAGAAACCGATACCATTTGACGTGCGGCCAGCGCAGCTACGAGGCGCACCTCTCAGCTGAGGAGAGAAAATAGCAACAAACTGGAGAATTCTTTTGTGGAAATACAATAATCCACATAGAGCTGACTTTATTACAGACTGCGCTCTCTAATCAGAGTCTGTGCTGGATTTAACCAGAGCTAAATGTTGTTAGTGCTGCAGTGTCTGCAGTGTTTACAAGATACAGGCTAACGATGCTAACTCGCGGCTAGCGCAGTTTTGGCCATTCTGACGCCGTTTTAAGCCCAGGGGTTTATTCATTTGAAAAACTAACCCAGCGACTAAAAAGTCCTCAGAAAATCCAAATAAAAGAGATACAGCATGTTTATATTGAGCGAAAATGAGCTGCAGCAGAACAATGAAAACGCTGTAGCTTCTCGCTAAGTTACTACAAACACACGAGAAAATCTACACGGAGCTGAAGTAAAGACGAAAAGAGAGTAACCATCTCTCATCTATTGTTAAATAAAAATACATAAATGAATAAAGCTCAGGCATTGGGGAGATTTTGGACATGGACTTTTCTGTCTATGATGGACAGTGCAATAAAAATTAAACATTAAAAATTATATTGAATGAAAATAAAAAATAAATAAATGGCATCAGCACCATTCTAATATAACTGCTCTTAAATGTGTTGCCTACTTTACTTAAGGAAATGTAGATGAGTAAATTTACTAATTACAAACCAATCTGCTGTAAAAAAAAAAAAGTAAGAATGTTGAAGAAAATGCCTTGTACTCGTATCGGTATTTGGTATCGTCGAGTACTTAAATCCAAGTACTCGTACTCGTATCGGTTTTAGAAAAAGTGGTATCGGTGCATCCCTACTTAATATAGTGGGGGGGGGGGGGGGGGTTTGTGCCCTGGCAGGGTCTCCCATGGCAAACAGGACCTGGGTGACGGGTCAGACAAAGAGCAGTTCAGAAGCCCCATATGAGAGACCAACTAGCCTGGATAGAACCATGAGGCCGACATCCCGTGGACCCACCACCTGCAGGAGGACCCATAGGGGCTGGTGCAGTGGAAAATGGATGGATGGATGGATGGATGGATGGATGGATGGATGGATGGATGGATGGATGGATGGATGGATGGATGAATGGATGGATGGATGGATGGATGGATGGATGGATGGATGGATGGATGGATGGTGCATTACAGCATTTGCCCGTGATCATGGAGGTTTCATGCTCAGGCCATTCAGTGCATCCTGTCATTGTTTCCAATGCAAAATATTTCACACACCTCTCCCATGTATGAAAGTAAAACAACAAACAGCAAACAACAAAAACCGTACCTGACAAAAGCCAAAATACAAAAAAACTTGGATTCAACTAACTGTTAAATCGTTGCTGCAGTTGGTCAGGTGTAGTGGTCTACTGTATTTCCTCTGACCATACCAGGCCCAGTGCCTGGTCTACCCCAGGCCAGAGCCAAACCGGGCTGACCAGGCAGAAGTTTTGGGACCGACCTCTGACCGTGGCCAAAGTGCACGACTGATACGTGACATGAACAGACTGCTAGCCTTTGATTGGCCGGTGGAGAGAGGACGGCTCTTGCTGAAACAGGCAGGTCATACGAGATTTAATATTTTAATTCATACAGCTGTTTTGCAAATTATAGCATTTAGCTGCTGCTAGCACAACTTCAGTTGCTCTTAGCATAACATTGGCATGTAACTTACCATCATACTGTAGTTGTCTTTGAGTTGCTTCTTTCCTGTAGTATTTGCCTTGGCACCTCTATATAATTCCATAAACCCCACCAAAAGGCATCCATTGTCCACACTGTTTTCATAGTGGCTTACAAAACTTTTCATGGCCGTTTTGTTTTTCCTTCAGTAATGTGTATTCCAGCGCGGGCCGGGTACTGTCTATTTTGATCGAGCCTTACTGAATAGAAGCGTGATGTATTGGGAACGCCTGAATATGTGCCTAAAGAATGAGATCAGCTGACTTCCCAAACACCCTAAATGACTAGATTATTCCACAGCAGCAGAACCCTACTCCTCCTCAGCCTCTCAATGTCCTTCTCTTCACTGCCACCAAACACAACTTTGCCATTTTGTTTTGGGCAGTACATTCCACCCTCCTCAGTTGTGTGAATGTGGGGTGTGAGTGAGTAATCGTTGGTAGCGGTCAGAGGGTCGATGGAACAGAAGATAAGATAATCCTTTATTGATGGATGAATGGTGACTACAGCCTTGTGCTTTAATAAGCTTCACAAGTTTGTGAAGTTTGTAAATGGTGCCTCCAGTTGTGATGAAGCTTTGAGGCTTTTGGATGAAGATGAACCTGTAATGACTAGGATCAGAAAGGTTATTGTCGTCATTACACAAGGCTCAATTCAGAAGAAAAAGAACAATTTTCGTCAGTGAAATAACAGGATAATGCGCTTTAAAGGTAATGGGGACACATTTTCCTATAAATTCTTTCAACATAAATAAAACATTGATTTCTTTTTTTTATGTTCACGCTAGCTTTATCCCGAAATGACATTTCCTTGCCCCTCATAATTAACGAGACACAATGCTATTTTGTGCATTATTGCGGGGCTCTCAGACACATTATGGTCATGAATAGCGCCGAGTGATGGGGCCGCGCAGTCGAGTGAGTGAGGTGCCATTTTCTTCGTCGTCCGCATTAGCAGGTCCAATGTTTCCCAAAGAGGCATCAAGGAGCTGGAGCTGGAGAAGGCTGGGGAGGAGGCGCACTGTAAGCTCCAAGCTGCAAAGCGAGATAAAGACCAGACTTAGTCAATGTATGTGTGTGTGTGTGTATGTGTGTGTGTGTGTGTGTGTGTGTGTGCGTGTGTGTGTGTGTGTGTGTGTGTGTGTGTGTGTGTGTGTGTGTGTGTGTGCGTGCGTGCGTGCGTGCGTGCGTGCGTGCGTGCGTGCGTGCGTGTGTGTGTGTGTGTGCGCGCGTGTGTGAGGGAGGGAGGGAGCGGGGAGAGAGAGAACGCGAGAGAGAGGGAAGAGAGGAGGGGAGAGGAGAGGAGAGGGGGGAGAGGAGAGGAGAGGGGGGGAGAGGAGGGGAGAGGGGGGGAGAGGAGGGGAGAGGGGGAGAGGAGGGGAGAGGAGGGGAGAGGGGGGAGAGGAGGGGAGTATGGAGTGTGTAGAAAGGATTAGACTGACTTTGACAGGATCTGCTCCTTTGTGACAGCAGCTGCTTTCTCAAAGTATAGCTCCACACTGCCATATGCTGGACAAGACTGGGAATGGCAGGAGCTGAGGGGGGCCAATACAGAGAATAGGATCACTTGGACGATTAAGCTATAGGATGGCGATGATATATCATTGAATTTGAATAATGTTTGCAGCACAGTGCATGAAATCAGTTGCAGGTCTGATATTAAAAGCTGTAACACATCGATGTTGTGACATGATTTCATTCATTCAAAGGACTTTCTATTTTCTACCTCATGACATCAAAACATAATTCAGTGGGAATGCAATTATCACCCCCCTCTGAGGAGTCGTGAAAATCCAGCTACACAAATGATGAAGCTTCCTGAATAAGAGGTGACATGACTAATCCTTTGTTACTATGGGACATCTGGGCGACTGTTTGTATTGTGCATTGCCTATTACAATTTCCATCCATAGATCACATAAAATACTTTGTAAGATGGAGTAAAGGTTAAAATCTTGCAAATAAATTCAAAAATTCCTCCCTGTGCCTGACCTGCCATTCATCTTAATTACTCTGTCATTTTTCCTCGGCCCCAGTGGCTCAGAGACATGTCACGGTTATCGGCTTCACTTGACAACTCCCCACCGCCGCATCACCACATCACTGCTCCTGCTCCTGCCTGTAGCTACAGCGTGTCAACAACAGAGCAGGCTAGTGCTGTTAGCATCGGCATAGTCGCAACAAAACACAAACAACATAATCAGTGGGTTCAAGGAAAATGCACTCTCCTGCTGTGTGAGAGTAATGGAATGGAACTGTGCATAGGGTCTGTAAAGCTAAGTTCAAGTTAATGCAGAAATAATGTACTAACAATGAAGTATGAATACTTGTGTGTAAGCAAGGAGTTAATGATAAACACTGTTGGTGTGTCAGAACAGGCATATATGCAAATATTATTAGTCCATTATTTGTTCATGATTTATTGTCATGGTGGCTGCCAGACTGGGCTGGGCCTTTCTGAGTGAAGTTTGCATGTTGTCCATGGTGGTGTAGGTTTTATCTCCAAACATGCTGGTCAGACACTGCAGAAGCTCAGGACCAATGCTCCACCTGACCTTTGTATAGTGACAACAAAAGCACTTTAACTTATGAATGTTTTGTTTGTCCCCTCCTGGAACTGCCACCTTAACATGGTGGAGGGGTTTGAGAACCCAAATGATCCTGGAGCTCTGTTGTCGGGGGTTCGTGCCCCTGGTAGGGTCTCCCAGGTCCTTGGTGACGGGTCAGACAAAGAGCGGTTCAGAAGCCCCGTATGAGAGACCACCTGTACGAGGAGCCATAAGGGGCTGGTGCAATGTGATTTGGGCAGCTCCAACAGCTGACCCGGAAATGATGGATGGCTGGATGGATGGATGGATGGATGGATGCATGGATTTAAATGCATAAACTGCTAAAATGTGACATTCTTGCTCAAACGGCCCCACATTAGAACGATACACAATTAACTGCTTTCAAAAATAGTTGATTTTATGTGGAGGAGATGTTTTGTTTGTTTGCATTGAAACTGGAAAGTGATAATCATGTTAAATGTTATAAATGCTTTACAATGAAAGTTCTGCCGCATCAAAACGAGGTCTGAACACTCCCACTGTCTATATCGTTTAAATGAAATATAATAGTGTCTTATCAATTGGATATGCTGAACCAAAAAACTGTATGCTGGAAGTACAGAGCCTACTTCTGCTCTATTGTACAAAGTTAATTAGTTTCCCTTCAGATGGAGCTGATACGATCTGAAAATTGGAGCAAAGGATTCTCTGAGACTTCGATTAAAACCAAATATGTAAAGGAGAACAGGCTTTGTGTATACAGTACAAATGCAGTATGAATTAAAGGTACCACAATCCTGAGTGATGCAACAAGGGCATTACACAGCTTGCAAAATAGTTATCTGTGCTTTGCTCATTTGCAACCATTTACTTTTTGAATGGTGAATATGTGGATGACACTAAATCAGTGTTGAGTATCAAGTATTAAGTTTAACTTGAGTGGTTATTTTAGAGCTCATGGGTGCATCAATGCTAAATGTGTGAGATCCTGGCACATGCCATTATTGGAGATCTTGAAATGGAAAAGACTTGAGTTGTCATTCTTAAAAAAGCATTTAGTGTGTTAGACAAGGCCGTGGGAACACAGGGTGCTGAGGGTGCTGCAGCATGCCCTGGTGGATAGTTTGCACACTGCAGGCAATATTAATAAATAGGAAATATGCACAGAAAAAGCAAACTATATTCACATGGCTCTGGTGTTAGATGTAGGCTATTTACGAGTATGACCCAGCTGCCAGCAGGAATGGTCCTTTTTTTCCTACTTTTTCATATTGTTTTTGACTCATGTCAATCTAATGGTAGCATGTTCCCTGTAAAGCTACATTTTTAACATTTCATGGCCCCCACACAGCCATGTGGAACCTGAAAACTATTGCATTACACTGCAATTAGAAGTTACAATTTTATCTCTTACTTTCCATCTTCTGTTGTTTCAAGTTGGATATATTTTTCTATAACCTTCTATTTATAGGGTCAAGTTATGCACATCAAAGCCACATTAGCACGCAGCGCCAAATAAGAAATGCTGCTCATGCCCTGAAGCTTGTAGAATAATACAGTCTTAAACAGCCCTTTTCTGTATTTCCTGCCCAGTCTGTTCCATGTGATTTGGGTTGTTTACCACAATCGCGTGTCTGTGTTGTCTGTCGTCCATTACGGTGCATTATTCTTCATTAGAAATACTTGAGCGAGTCTGTCTTTTCCTCAAATGCCTTGGGTTTGGGTCAGTTGTTTTCCTGCTCACACACTTTAGCAGAGAAACGCATGTTAATTAATATCTTTCAGAAACGGCCACATTTATAGAAATATCACATTGCAATTATTATAATGAAAAAACCTATTTGCTTATCTGTGAGTACCGTGCTTCAGTGGTCTGAGAAAAACAGAATAATGATTTGTATTAGTGGTTAACATTTGATCATTGTGGCCTTTACAGTGAATACCTTTGAACATAGAAAGAGGCTTGATAAGTTTATTTGCTGCACATGTATGAATACGCCATGTGTATATACAGTTCACACAACATCCTTGTACAACGCCTTTAGCACTGTGATAATTGCAATCCATATTTCCAGACATTAGCTTTGACTAACGCCTCATTTCCACCGAGTAAAGTGTCAGTGCAAGTGTAAGTCTTTATTTAGCATTGTACAAGCATACAACAAAATAGTGTTCAGGTGTTAGTCCTGAGCCGCTGCGACTGAGCCACGCCACCACTGTGAGTCAACCTGAAGAGGAGCTGACCTGCACTGGTCAGCTCCTCCTCCTTCCTCTTCTTCCTGCGCAGCTCCCTCCACTCCACAAATGGGTTGCGCTGATAAGCTGCTGTTTGTTTACTTTTAAAAAGCTGCTTTCTTCAGGACCATTATGGACTCTTAAAAAGAAATTCCACCGAACCTCACAAAAACACAGCAAAGACGTCCAAAAGTATCCAGTAAAACAATGTAGAACACAGAAACCACAGGGTGCTGCCCGTTTACACGTCGCCATGACGCCAATAAGCTATAAAGGCCAAATACCTGAGTTTTTGCTTACAGGCAATGAAAGAGGGAGCGGATAAATTGAAATAGCTGTGATCCTCCAAACTTACACTTTACCCACTTCTTAACAGAGATGAGTTTATACTGTCGGCACCTTTTGCAACTTGCAGCGTCACTTTTCAGGGTCACAGAAATGCATGAAAACTAGCCTCCAAGTTTATGAAATTGATACAATTGATTTATAATTAGACTAAAAAATAGTTTCACTGTGCAGGTTCTTTAAATGGGGGTATTATGCAAAATCATTTTTTTTTTACCAGATTACAATGTTGTTTGCTCATAACATGTTTCGAGCCGCTGAGTAATCTTGGATCTTCAGCAGAGGCTTTTCTCATCGTAGCAACAGTTCCCAAAAAGCTTTTGCTACGCTCAATCCTCTCATCATAAAGTCATAAAGTGAAAACACTCATCATGGCTCCATTACAGCCACATGGGCCGAGCGGTGCGTTTTTCTTTTCTTTTTTTCTCTGTATTGAAACAGCAGCAAAGAGGACCAGGAAGTGAAACTATACTGGATATTTTGTTTCAGCTGTTTCAGATCAATGTGACATTTTCTATTAAGTGTAAGAAAGTGATAAAGATGTCTCTGACATTTGTACCAGATATCTGAAAAACACATAATACCGATCTTTAAAGGGGCTAAATGCAAGTTAGCCATTTTATGCTCACTACTGCCACCTCAGGTCACATGTGTGACAGCACCTTCTATATTAAGCTTGTGCATGACACTTCTTTTGACAAAGGTTGCGTAGCGCACCTTTGGAGAAAATATTAGATTTGCTTTGATATTGTTTTTGTTGTCTGTTTACATGAGTCCATAATAACAACAATAATCCGGACAGGGCTCTGGACTTCTTTCCTGCAGCAGAGCAACTCACCACTCCCCTCCCCCCACTGCCCACTATTGTGTACAAATATATATATATATATATATTAAATTGCTGCCTATATAGTCTTAACTGTTTGCACCAAGAGTTTGACAGTCATTCCATTTTAATATGCTTTCCATAGAACTGACAATGAGGCTAAAAGAACTAGAGACAAAGGACCATACAACAAATATATATCCATATCTAAAAAACAGTTCTCTCTATCAAACGCATTGTATCTACATTGCTGTTGTGCACCAAACTGCCAACGTATGAGTCAATGAGTGAACTTCAACCTGCTTTGGGAAAATGGTCCCTCAGCATCATGGGTTCCTGTGCCAGTTAATTCATTTTTGAAGTACAGTAGACACAAAGGTCTTATATCACTGAATATCGATAATTGCCTGTTTGCCCGTAATGAGCTCCGGCAGCCAGTCATCCATAGCAGTGCCATTCAGATCGGATTTAAATGAGAAAAGGAAATTTAATTTGACGCGGACGGCCTCGCACTGTGGCCATATCAGGGGGACTTATTCAAAATGCTGCACCTGCTGAAAACCTGCCAAGTCAGGATGATAAGACTTTGCATTCAGTTTAATGCGGAGCAAATAATCTCTGTAGAAAAGGCCTGCGCAGTTTTGGGGAAAATATCTGATTGCAATTTTCTGTCTAAGTATGATTGCAGAACTGCTTAACTAATCGAAAAATAATTAGCATTTCAGAACAGATGCCTGGACTTTAGCATTAGCCTGTGTTAAAACAAAACAACACCCCGTGAAGACAGGAGATTTTGTTGTTTTGTCTCATGTAAAGCGCTTTGTGACCACCTCTGTGTAAGGTATACAAATAAAGCTCTTCGTCTTTGATACTGCCTCAAAAAATCCCCTGCTTTTTTGCATCCATTCAAATGGTGGCTTCTATTTGTTTGAAATGAAATGTGTAAAGGCATTGTGCATAAAATCGATCAACCCTACGTACAACTGGAACATGTCAGGGACGTGCTCAAGTGTTACAACAACAAAGACCCTTGAAAAGGCATTGACCGATCTGGAGGCAAATTACATAAGTGGTTCACCTCACATGCCTGACTGTGTGAGTGTGGACACCTAGAGACTGAGTGACAGACAGACAGACAGACAGACAGACAGACAGACAGACAGACAGACAGACAGACAGACAGACAGACAGACAGACAGAGAGGAGAGAGAGACAGAGAGAGAGAGAGAGAGGAGAGGGAGGAAGAGAGGAGAGAGAGAGAGGGAAAAAGAGACAGAGAGACAGAGAGAGAGAGAGAGAGAGAGAGTGGAGACGGAGGGAGAGAGGAGAGAAAGAGAGAGCGAGGAGAGACAGACAGACAGACAGATGGAGAGGGAGAGAGAGAGACAGACAGAGAGAGAGACAGAAAGGAGAGGGAGAGGAGAGGGAGAGTGACAGAGAGAGGGACAGAGAGAGAGAGCGAGGAGAGGGGAGAGAGAGAGAGGAGAGGGACAGGGAGAGAGAGGAGAGCAAGAGAGAGAGGGAGGGAGAGAGAGGAGAGAGAGAGGAGAGGGAGAGAGAGCGAGGAGAGGAGAGGGAGACAGGGAGGGAGGGAGTGAGAGGAGAGAGAGAGAGAGAAGAAGAGTGGTAAATTGCTGTAAATGATGTGAGTGCAGTGGGATGTGGGTCTGGGGGTGAGGGGGATGATGATGTGGAGTGGGTCTGTGTCATTACGGTGAACACCAAACGCCTCAAAGACAAGAGAGAGGAGTGGACTGGAGAGAAAGAGGAGAAGGAGGAGGAGGAGGAGGAGGAGGAGGAGGAGGAGGAGGAGGAGGAGGAGGAGGAGGATGAGGAGGAGGAGGAGGAGGAGGAGGAGGAGGAGGAGGCAAAATAGGGCTCATGAGCCTCAAATGCCTCATATCAGTAAAATCCATCCATCCATCCATCCATTTTCTTCCGCTTTATCCGGGGCCGGGTCGCGGGGGCAGCAGTCTCAGCAGAAATGCCCAAACTTCCCGATCCACACACACCTCCTCCAGCTGTTCTGGGGGGACCCCGAGGCGACACCAGGCCAGCTCGGAGACATAGTCCCACCACCGTGTCCTGGGTCTTCCACGAGGCCTTGTCCCACTAGGACATGCCTGGAACACCTCCCGCGGGAGGCGACCAGGAGGCATCCGAAACAGATGCCCGAGCCACCTCAGCTGGCTCCTTTCGACGTGGAGGAGCAGCGACTCTACTCCGAGCTCCTCCCGGGTAGCTGAGCTCCTCACCCGATCTCGGAGGGTGCGCCCAGCCACCCTGCGAAGGAAACTCATTTCGGCCGCTTGTATTCGCGATCTTGTCCTTTCGGTCATTACCCAAATCTCATGACCATAGGTGAGGGTGGGAACGTAGATCGATCGGTAAATCGAGAGCTTTGCCCCGACTCAGCTCCCTCTTCACCACGACAGACCGATACAGCGACCGCATCACTGCTGACGCCGCACCGATCCGTCTGTCCATCTCACGCTCCATCCGTCCCTCACTCGTGAACAAGACCCCGAGATACTTGAACTCCTCCACTTGAGGTAAGGACTCCCCCTGTTTAAATAAATACACAAACTGATGGGGGCTTATGGACTGCTTCTCTTCTGATTATGGAGCAAACGTGGCTGTATATCAATTTCCCCTAATCTTCAGCAAGACTTTTGTCATTTTGACTGCACATTGTCTTTCAGCTGCTGAAGAAGTCAGAATTGGAAAGAGACAACATGTCTCTGACAGATAAAGAATAACTTTTTGTTATGTCAAGGAAACCAATCATTCATCTTCTCAGGCACTCAGGATTTATTTTATTTTAGTGTTCAAGAAGGACTGGAGGTTGTCTTATACTTTGCATCCCTGGATATTTGTAAATTTATATTGTATCTAGTTGTTCAGCTAAAGTACAGTAACAACGTGATTATAGATTCAGGTCTGGTGGTACCCAGGGAACCAAGTCATTGGGAAAACACCAGATGTAAGCTTGAGGAGCACTATTCCACTCAGTAAGGCTTATTGTTCAAAATAACATGTGTATCTTGTAGTTTCCAAGTTCTAACTGTCAGAAGCGAGATCATCCTGCATTGCGGTAACAGATTACACAATTAATTGCCACATATATGCCACAAACAAACAAAGGATATACGCTCACAGCCATTGTTCAACAAAGAGTCTCAAACCAACCAACAACGGCGTCTGAACAAATTCTATGAAGTTCTTTGGAATTAGTGCATTTAAAGTTGAAGAGTCGGCCACAATAAACAAGTGAGCACATCTTAAACTTAATAACAGACCACTGTGACCACCAAGTTCAAAAAAATCTTGAACTGTGCAGCAGAAATGTATCAATGAACCATTCTAGTTAAGTCAGCACTCAGGATTCTGTCTTTTTAATGGAAATATTGTCTGAACGTTTTAGAGCCACACTGACTGATTGACCTACATTTTCCACAGTCAATACAAGCAAGTGAAGAATGTTCAGAGTATACACTTTACCTCCTGCAGTGTGTCTCAGCACTCAGACTTTATTATCTGTCTCTGCTGTGTCTGTTATTTCAGAGCACTGAAGGAAAAAGCACTAGTGTCCATTTGACTTTTAAAATGAATTTGTTCTGCGTCTCAAAGGCTGCTTTCTCTCGCGTGGGATGTTTTTGGAAAGAATATACTGTACATTCAGTCATGTTTGAGGTACTGACCTGGTCATATTGTGTTCTGGGAGCCACTCGTTGGTGGAGTTGATACTCTGGACATCTTGCTGCTCAGTGTACAACTAGGTTGCAAACAGTAAACATAGTTATTACACAAATTCTACTTTTTTTACATAGAGTGGGAGAAAGTATCCACAGACTATGAGGCTAATGTTCAGTAAAAGCTTTGAAAAATACATTGGTAGTGTTATCTTTTTTATAATATATCTGCAACATTTGCAGAAGTGGTGTTTATGGTAAAGCAATACATGTTTAAATGAAATGTGAAAACTTATATTGAATAGGTCGCAAAGAACTTTTCTACCTTTATTACTTTGAAGAATATAGAATATCTGCAGTCTGAGACAAACATTCATTTCATTTCTGAATCTGCAGTCATATTTTTGACCAGCAGGTGTCAATGTTGTATTGCAGAAATTGTTGAATGAAAAACTTGAAACATTACCAAAAAAAAAATATTTCTGTTAAAGGTCGAGGATGACAGTTGCACCAGGAGTTATTACAGTATTTTAAAGGTGATAGAGGCGAATTGCGTTGAGAGTGAATTCATTTATTTATCACCATGACTCAAAAGTGACTTTGTGACTGGTAATAATTGATACCATCGCTGCAGATATGCTCCCATCACATGCAAGTTGTATAATACATCTGGCACGCACAACAGCGCTCTGCAGCTGCCTGTTCACCAAACTCTCCTATTACAATGGACTAATTATGCATCATTACATACCACTGTAGCACTGATAGACTCAATACAATTAGGATGACCTCTGCTCGCACAGGTTCTCTTCTTGTGGTGGGCACACGGTTTATGCCTGCATCTACAACTGACCTGGCATGACCCCGGTTTGCAGTGTGTATAGAACGGGAATGGGTGAAACTTTTTGAAAGGAAGCTAAACCAAAGCCTTTAGTTTGCTCCTCTGAATGTTATGGGGGTTCTAGAGTTTGCTGCTCATCAATAAAAATGAATAGTTATTGCAATGAATAGTTATTAACCGTCAAACACAACAAAATCGATTGTGACAACGGGCCCCATATGCGGGCAAGGTGTCACAAGGCGTGGTGTGGATTGTCACTATTGTTTTTAATGCGATTTTTTTTTTCCCCCCGTTGGTACATCTTGTGCTTGGTTCATCAACCAATCACAAGTCATGAGAGTGAAACGTCATACGTATATCAATCAGCTTAACCCTGGCTGACCCTGCCCTAGCCACTAACCTTAAAGGGTTTACAAATGTTAAAACTAAGTATTTTCCTTCCTCTACATGTTCCAGCAATGTCCTAATGTGTAGAATGAGCCCAGACCTGTTCACCACAACTGCCTCTAAAATCCCTCAAAAAGTTGTTTATCCGGGTCTGAAGTGCCGTCATGCACGAGCTTAATATGGAGACTGCAGTTACACGTAAGACCTGAGGTGGCAGTAGTGAGTATAAAATTACCAACCAATAAAAACAACTCAAATGTGTCCTGTCATGTCTTCAGTCCAAAGGAGAAAATTATAATTGGAAACGGAATGCCACATAGTTCCAGCGTACAGCGCCCTCTAGTGTAGCTATTAAAAGCAAATAGACAAATTCTCTACTTCCAGAATATCTGCTACCTACAGGGGAAGACTTTTGAAAGATTAGAGCAAGTAAACTATAGGCTGGGCACTATAATTAAAAAAAACGTTGCAAGAAAGAACTATTGCTTGTTTTTTTTTTCCTATTTTTCCTCCACTTCCACAGACTGAAACTGTCCTTACATGCCGTCCCCAGGCCTGCTTCGACGTACACTCATTAAAAACCTGCTATTGTTTCTTTTATGAGAGGAAATTCGCCATAGATTTTGCCCTTGCCTATTCATTGTGCTAATCTTTCTCTTAACTCATATTTCAAGCATCTGGATTTGATTTATCACCTTCTTGTGTCCTTTCCTTCCAATTGCTTCCACGAATTCTTGCCACCTTTCCTCCTTCACAGCTCATCCTGGAAATAGAGGTGACAATGCCCCGCGTTTTTCGTAAATAGGTTGTTTACCGTTTCTTTTGTGGGAGTTTGTTTGTTTGTTTGTATACTTTATTGTACCCGTAGGGAAATTTGTCCTCTGCATTTAACCCATCCTTTGATGCCGCTGGGATGACCCGTAAGGAGCAGTGGTCGACGGCAGTGCCGCACCCGTGGACCCATCTCCATGATGTGGAGCCAGGCTGATGGTCAGAATCACCTGGCTGGAGGATTCACCTATTGCACATGTTTTTAGTGGTAGGGGAAACCGGAGTACCCGGAGGAAACCTACGCAGAGTTATAGATGGAAATGAATTGGATTGAACATAAGAGTTAAGCGTGCAGCCTAGCCTCGCCTGTTCAAATATAGATTGGTTTGGCGCAACTTCGGGAGTTCAAGGCCATAATAACATTCAGGATCAAATGTTACAAATTATATAAAAAGGTAAACAAGAAAGCTGTGGAGTAACTCGCTCACATTACTGCTGGATTTATTGGTTTATGCTCAGGTATCCAAATACTTAATTAGGCGCTATTGGACATTTTACTACAATCAAATTCTAGTACAGTATGTGAACGCAACATTGGAACATTGTTGAAAGTTTAGAGATTTGTTTTCTGGAAATACTGATGGAAGAGCATCTGATATGAATATTGTGTTTCAGAACACAGACTATAGCGTGACTTTTTGCGTATAGTAGGTGCACACTTTGAGATCTTTCCACTACAGACTTGAAGTCATGGGGTCATGGGGTGGAGAAACACTCACAACATTCTTTTTCCTCCAATCAGATTCTGCTACCGGCGCACTGTCAAGGGGTGCTTTTGTTTGGGTCATGATAACGCAATTACGGCCGAGCGAGCGCCGACCCGCACCACAGCGGGAGCGGCTGTAGGCTACATCTTTTTCTCTTGGGACATTGTTTAATATACTGGGATAAATTGGGATGAATGCATTTTTTTTCAAACAGAGAAAGAGAGAAGCGCTTCCTGGACATCTACAGAGTGTAATTAAAAAAGCCAGAGGTGCTCTTTGGAGCAGGGAAAGTATTCAAAAAAACAGAAAAACCAAGGCACGCGCTGGTGAAGTTAAAATGCCTTTATTTTTATGGCATGTCTAAATGGACAAACAAAGCCCCAACGCATTTCAGCCTCACAGGCCTTCTTCAGGGGGTCAAAAAAATGTTTTGCATTGCATGCATTTTTTTGTTTGACCTATGAGAGCCTATAATGCTTAAGGAAGAACACAAGGCAGCACATCATTAAACCACGCCTCAGTCAACCTCTTCTTTTTTAATAAGCTACGCCCTCTCCCTAATGGCACAGGCACATAGAGCAACAGCTGTGCTTGTGGAAGCTGACCATCGCTTTTGGAGCTGCGCTGTCCTTGTTCCATGCAGAAGATATGACCATTTGAATATTACTTGACTTGTAGAAGCATTACTCACTACCTCTCCTACCAATACTATTATTATGGCTAACACAAGTGTCATTACTAATATTATAGTCTCCAACCTATGTCTCAGAAGCTCCCAGTATTCACCCTTTCAAAGAGGCTCCCAAAATGCTGTCTATACATGTCTACATAAGTGTCACAAAAAAAAATTGACAACCGTCTATAAAAACCCATTTACAGACGCATTACGCTCTTGTGCAGCCAATGATTAACACATTGTGGTCAATTAATGGTGTACCAGGTTGAAATAGAAATGCATTCAATGGCATATAAATTATTAGGAGAAAACCAAATGCTTTTACTTTCTGAGTGCTCAAATGTCATCGTGGCCACTGGCTGTCGTCAGTGTGTGCTGCCCATGTCCTTACATCACGCTTTTTATTTCTTTATTATTAAAATTATAGCTCACAAAGGGAAAAGGCCAGAGTCTGCTCTCTGCCATTTCTGTTCTGTAATCCCTGTGTGTAGTGCTGGTGCTGTTCACTCTACCTCCACAAACCTGGTTTTTCTCTATATCTGGAAGCCAATGGTAATGCAAGAGCTTGGGATCAAGATGGAAATATAAGACAGCCTTCTTTCTGACACATTTCACGGTTAGATGCGTCACAAAGCAAAGCAATGATTGGACTGAATCAGCAGGTGGCTTCCTGTCAGCACCTTTCATCATCCAGTTTATTGACATTATGCAAGTGTGGCTGCTTTCTCTGCAGCTGTTTCTTTCAAATGTGTGTGTGTGTTTTTTTTTCTCAGGGAAAGGTTCTGTAATTATAGGGAAATTATAGGGAACATGGTATGGTACCGTATTGAGCGAAACATTTTTAATTTAAAGTGGTATATTTGCACAGAGCTTCATGCCATGTTGCCCTGAAGCAAAGGCTGAAGACTGAAGGATTGCAAAGGCATGTATAGAACACAGGTGTATTCATAAAGTGCTAGAAGCTTCACAGATGAAAGCAACTTGACTTAGCTTAGCTTAAACAACAACAACAACAACAACATTGTACATTATTGTTAAGGTGAAGTGGGTTGTAATCAAAGTGTGTAATGTAAATTTAAGAGTCTATTGTTACAGTATAAGATATTGCCAACGCAGTGATGCTTAGGCGACGTTAGTTTTTGATTTGGTGCGTCGAGCAGAGCAGAAAATGCAGGCTGATTAAATTAGAATAATAATGACCTCATTGAAAAGCTTTCTGGAGCGTAGGGGAGGAGCTGAGTCATGTTGGCGGATGTGTTTTTGGCGCATCCACCGACAGGACAATCGGGCGTTGGATTGTCAAAACCAATCCAACGGCCGACTTCCTGTATCAGAGCGTTTTATAAGAGTTACTCACGTACTAAACGAATCATCTTCAGTTCATTCATGGGGCGTCAGAGGTCACTGATGTTTACTGCGATGAATCATGTGCACTGACAGGCATACACTGGAAGCCTCATCTCAAAATTGCACACGCTTTCATGCTTATTGTCCTATTTTCTTGCATGAAAGTTGCTGTCACACTTTAGGTAATGAGAATTTTTGGTCTCCTCAAAATCCGATATGAGGTAACACCTGACTTGAAGATCTGGAGTCGGGCATGTGGTAATATCTAAGACCCACTGATCAGTATTGCACCTCATCTTGTCAGTTTGATTCTGCAGCCTGCCCATTGTGATAATGCTAACCCAGTACGAGGACAACCTGACACGCTTCTATTCAGCTGCTGTTTCTGACTGTTCTGGGGCCACTCAGCGCGAATCCCAAGCTCCACATGCAGCACCTTCAAGTACATTAACCTTCAACTTGGAAGTACTGCAGTTTCTGAAGCCACGCATACCCCAAAATGTAATAGGTGACCGCTTTTAACATTCTCATATTCATTTTCATTTATTTTTCATCAAAATCAACTTTTGCATTTATTCTTGCTACCCTCTTTCAACCTGCGGCCCGAGGGCACACACCTGCCCAAGATATGAATTAAAGCAGTAGGCTACTAAGTAACTTGTTTACCTTAATAAATCCGTAGTAATTTCCGTAGTCCCTCTGAAGATAATGGGATGATGTGGGCCTTTCATCTCCCCTTGGCGTCTCACTAATAGAATCACGAAGAAGAAGCTAACAGGCTAACGGGCAAAGCTAACTGTGGGTTAGCGCCACTTAAACCGTATTTACAGCCATGTTTGAGTGAAAAAAATGCACCTGCAGTGGCGCTTATGGCCTCAAGGGGCATGAGTTACTTAGTACTGCTGTAAACACCTACAACAGTTTTTCAGTCTTAAATCAGTGGACAGAGAGTTCCACAGTCTGGATCCATTATTAAAAGAGAAACTGGACTGTCCAAAAGATTTAGTAAACTTTGGGAGAACCCAGTCTGACTCAGGCTCTGGTGGAGGGTCTGCGTCAGCCCCATGGATCGACACCTGACAACCATTTTCTTTTCTGTAATCAGTACAAAGTGTCGAGTCAGACTTTTTGAGAGTAGATGACAAGGTGAAGCCCAGTTTGAGAAAACATGGCTCAGCAGCAATATATCGCACTCCTGACCGCAACTGTCCCTTCTTCTCCTCAAATACTCCAGAATTTCAGTTTGACAGACTTAGCTTCCCCGATGTCTATGTTCAACTAAATGTGTTTGCTCAAGATACAAGATTGTGAAAACAAACAGTATGATGCAATTAAACCATGATTAATTAGTTAATAATTGTTCGATTAATTGTGAGTGAATGCGCTGACTTTGACAGCTCTAGTTAAAACTCAGATATAAACAATGATGCCCAAATGTTCCCTCTGAATAGCTAGATATTCACAATGATATTTTTTGCAGTGTGTTATCAACAAAAAAGGAAGTATATCAACCCTCACACTTGGCAACCTGTACTCAAACATCAAATTCTCCATGGAAACTAAGATGTTGATATCCTGCTTCCATCAAAGCTACGAGTTATGTCTGAGTCAACTTACAGCAAACACCGTCAGATATAATTTATTCCTAACTCCCCATAGAAAACAAGACAAGTCAGCTTGTCTTAAATTCTCTTAGATTCAGTTTTTACAGTTTTGAGGGCGGGCACTCTTATATCAGACCTCTCTCTGCTCTGTTTCATAAGACTTTATTGTTTTCCGTATTTGTTTGTGTATGTGTCACTGAGTCCTTTGTGTGACTCAAATCTCAGTGGGAGGGTGAAAATGCTGAGACGCAAAGTTTGGTAGTTTAATATACAGTATATATTAAAGAAAGGCATAATAAAGGATTTTTTATCAGGTTTAGATTGAGATTGTGTTGCAATTATGACTTCTTTTTACTACAACTCTATAAAGGATTTGGTTTTTCAGAGATGTTTAAAATATGGACAATGTTTTTGACACTTAACATACTGGGAGTTTCATGGGTTTGCTGTTTGTTACAAGGACGACTCAACACCTGTGTGGAGTCTAAACAAGATTTTGTTGTTGGACCAAATTTACAAATGACCAAATTCTATGCTCTTTTTTTGTATACTCTGAAATTTGAGTCTTTATGTTATTACTTGATAACACATCAATATGTTCACTCTACTATTGAAAATGAATGTTGGGCAACTTGAGTTAACTGCACATGGGAAACTTCAGTTATGTGTTGTGTCCAGAAATTGTCCTAAAACCAGGCCAAGAGGGAATGGTCATTTTGTTTTTATTTTTATGATTTACATAACATCCTCAAGCAACAAAGAGTCAGGAAAGAACAAGAGTGAGTTAGCTTTAGGGGTATTAAATTTAGCAGGTATCTTGATTATGCATTGCATGTTTTATTCCCCGGAAATAAGGGATGCCATCAGGCTTAAGAGGGAAGCCTATCTGGCCTTGTTGGCTTGTGGGACTCCGGAGGCAGCTGAGAGGTACCAGTCACAGAGGCGGTGGAAGGAGTACTCGAGGATCTCCTTAATCCGGCTGATAGTTGAACCTTGGATCCAGGAGGAACAATGCGGTTTTCGTCCTGGTCGTGGCACACTGGACCAGCTCTATACCCTTCATTGCGTGCTCTAGGGTTTGTGGGAGTTTCGCCCAACCAGTCCACATGTGTTTTGTGGAACTGGAAAAAGCGTCCGACCGTGTCCCTCGTGGTGTATGGGGTCCGGGGCCCTCTGCTGAGGCCTGTCAGTTCCCTGTATGACGAACAGAAACTTGGTTCGCATTGCCGGCATCAAGTCCTGACCAAGACCTGTTCCCAGTGTATGTTGGTCTCCGCCAGGGTTGCCCTTTGCCACCGGTTTTGTTCATTACCTTTATGGACAGGGGATGGAGGGTGTCCGGTTTGGGAACCTCAGAGTCTCATCTCTGCTGTTTGCAGACGATGTTGTTCTGTTGGCTTCATCAAATCAGGACCTTCAGCATGCACTGGGGCGGTTTGCAGCCGTGTGAAGCGGCCGGGATGAGGATCAGCACCTCCAAATCTGAGGCCATGGTTCTCCACTGGAAAAAGGTGGCTTGGGGCTTGGTCGGTGGGGAGTCCTAACCTCAAGCGGAGGAGTTCAAGTATCTCGGGGTCTTGTTCACGAGTGGCAGACGGATCGGTGCGGCGTCAGCAGTGATGCGGTCGCTGTATCGCTCTGTCATGGTGAAGAGGGAGCTGAGTCGGGGCGAAGCTCTTGATTTACCGATCGATCTATGTTCCCACTCTCACCTATGCTCATGAGATTTGGGTAATGACCGAATGGACAAGATCATGGATACAAGCGGCCAAATGAGCTTCCTTCACAGAGTAACTGGGCGCACCCTTTGAGATCGGGTGAGGAGCTCAGTTACCTGGGAGGAGCTCAGAGTAGAGTCGCTGCTCCTTCGTATCAAATGATGCCAGCTGAGGTGACCGCCTCCCTCGGGAAGTGTTTCAGGCATGTCCCATTGGGAGGAGGCCTTGTGGAAGACTCAGGACATGCTGGAGGGATTATGTCTCTGAGCTGGCCTGATGTCGCCTCGGGGTCCCCCCTGAACAGCTGGAGGAGGTGCATGTGGATCAGTAAGTCTGGGCATCTCTGCTCAGACTGCTGCCCCCGCGACCCGGCCCCGGATAAAGTGGAAGAAAGATGGATGGATGTTTTATTTCAGGCCTTCGAGTTATTGGCCTGAACATGGCATTGGTTAATGCTTTTTGTTCTGCAAGTAATGAAATACTCATATAAAGAAAATAAATCGAACATGAACGTACTGCCAAAGTGGTGCTTTCTTCATTTTATAGCTGACACTACATGTTGTCCCATCTAAAGCGATACACAAGCCTATTGAATACATGTCAGGCCAGAGCTAATTTTCTGCACTGCATCAACAGATTTTTGGAGGTGCTTTTCCCGAATGTTTACTGGAGTGTGGAGCTTTCAGGGACACAGCCTGCTATGTTGTGGTTTTACTGAAAATGTAAATCCACAAATTCTCTGTTTACACAATGACGCAACGTTTGCCTCTTCAAGAAGTCAACATCTTTTTGGCAGGAAGCAAAGGTTGGTTTATTGGATATATTCTCCATAAACGAAAGGCAGCAGATGGGGGCATATTAGGGGTTGAATAGGGGTTAAGCTGACTGAACTCACGCCTCACAGAAAGATGATCCCGGGTTTAATATCTCAAAGATTTAAGGAGTAGGGGAGACCGGGTATGGTTGCAACACTTTTTGCTTCAGCACCTGTAACTCACTGAATTTTTGAGCTCGAGGTACTTTTATACAAAGTACCCACATTTGTTAACTACAAATGGCACCAATTCAAACCTCTGCAAGAATAACACAGACCTTGTGAGTTAATATCAAATACATGGTGTTCCTTTGTTACAACCTACCCCACTACCAGGGTAGGTTGTAACACATGCTGGAGTAAGTTGTAACAGTTAAACAAAAGAAGCAAAAACAGAGGCCACGTCATGTGATCTTCTTTAGAAAGAGGTTTATTAAAATAAATTAACAATCCAGAACAATGTCCCTCTCACTCTCTAACCTGTCATATGCTTCCCTCACGTGGAGTTAGTCCATAATACAGGTCTGCTGCCTGAGTCAAATAGTCCGCCAACGCTTCCTCCTGCACCTCAGAGAAAACTTGATGATTTGTTGATGCTCCAATAACCTACACTGGGAAGATCACTGGACCCTGTTCTCTAAGCTTCAGCTGTGTTTTGCAGTATCTGCTCAGTTTTACAGATCCCTGTGCCTTTGCAACTGATCTGACTGGCCCCTCTTTCTGACCACATCAGATGCTTTTTTTTTTTTTTTTAACATTAGCTGTCACAAATCCGTCAGTCTTTCTTTTCCACTGCCTAGGCATTCTGTAAAAGTATTAAAATCAAGTAGGCTAAGTGTTATTAACTGTATTTAGGGGATGATTGTGTTACAACCATCCCCACCCCTGTCAGCCAGTGTTTCGTGAGCTGTATCAGCATAATGGTTTGAGATTAGCAGGGGAAATGTGCATCACATTTTGCCTGAGAAACTACAATTTAATCTAATTTAAGTCATTTGGTTTGTGCAACTGTATAAGCACTAAACAAAATATAGTCTCTGCACAAAACCTTTTACAACCTTGACAATCACCATGTGGGATCAGGGAGGAAGTGGGTAAACACTGATTTGTTCATTTGACTCCTGTCTTATCTCTGTGTGGTGTTACAACTCCCCCATGTTACAACCACTTTGAATCCTCTGCTCGCCATTTTGAACACACACGGGACAAGATTAATTTCCACATAATAGGTTAAATGTTCTGCCTCATTGAGATTTTTTTTTTTTATATAATAGATTGAAGTAAAGTCTGAGTCAGCCTAATAGTTGGATGGAGAGAGTTCACATTAGTTTGACAATTAATCTTCATTCTGTGCTTCATAATGACGCTGCAAAAAAGAAAAAGCGTACAAAAAACGAATCGCCTATCTTTGTATGTGCATTTCACTACAAAAAAGTACTAGGCTATTGTACTCATTCTGAAATGTGTAGCTTCATGTACTCATTTATTTTGGAGGTGCATTATGCAACTTTTTATGCAGAAAAAAAGTTGATATTAGTGCGTATTTGACCTTTGACCCCCAGTGGCCACATGAATGGCCAGCATGGCGCCTTTACATTCCATCAAGTTGTCTTTACGACGCTCCAGCATCAATTTGCATCATTTCAATCTGACCACTCATACGCCCACTGGGTCTCTACAAGGTCACATACCACAAATATCAACTGTTTTTCAGCATAAAAAGTCACATAATGCGCCTTTAACTTTGAAGGTCGAGATGGTTAGAACAGAGTAGCATTCAAGTCAAAGAGCAATTTGTTGGTACTTTTATATCATTCACGTACATTTACATTTTTACACTGCAGTTAAAAAGTGCAAGCGAGGCTGTTCCATTGTAGATAAAGTTTCCAGAGCCGCCATCTGTACTAGTGCAGTCATTTCGGACTGTTAACTCCACAGAGTACAGATGGCTCCAAAAAGCCTCTTTCTAACCGGCGCGCACACGCTCAATGCAGAGCAAACATTCCGGATAAACAACACGATGTTTCCGCGTTGATCGTCTTTGAATGGCTCTGCGGCAGAGTTCCCATTGGTTTACATTACGCGTCGCAAGTATCTATTCAAGAGCGACCCCCCCCACATTACGCAGCGCTATTGCCAAAAGCGCAGGTGCCGATGGCGGACTCCCGCGGTTGGAAATGCCCGCTAACGTGCACTGAGCCGCGAGAATCGGAGGTGTCTGTGAGGGACTGTGCGAATGACGTGAGGACGATCATACTGCGAGGGAGGGGCGAGTTAGGAGTTGTTGGAGGTTTTTTTGTTGCTTTCTCAGCCCCAATGCTGGTCTTCACTCGTGTGGCGACGTCCCCTTGGCTTACGAGCCGGAGTCAGCTCTGCAGGAACGCGCCTCCGCTGTGAGTTTCCCACATTTTGAACATGAATTTCTTGCATGTCCAAAAGTTAGTCGTATGTTGTTGTTGTTTTTTACTCCTGTATTGCGACCAACAGGTGTCTCTGTGGGACTTAAGGGGTCGGAGATGTTTCACTGCACGTCAGGTCTGATTAGGTCAAATGAAAACTTGAATTATTCGTTTGGGATGTAATCAGACAGGCAATAGCTTATCACGTGATCGTAATGTATCCTGTTTGTGTACTGGCAGATCAGCTTCTGTGTGTAATGCCATACCATAAAGCATAATAATAATATAGCCTTTTTTTTTTATTAATTCGGATGATTTTTGTTGTTAAAAAAACGAAAAAAATAGATAAATAAATTTTGCTCATAAAATAGCTAACTTGTTCTTTCTGATTAAACAAATACGGCTGTAGCTATAGTGACAATCATTGCACAGTTCCCTTACATTGAATGAAAGTAATACGTACATTGAATGAATAAATGAATGAATGAATGCTGGTATATAAATAGCCTAAAGTTATGCCTATAAATAGGATGCAGTGACAAGAAATTCTGTTAATACAGTATTATGTGGCCAAATCAAAAATATTTGCTGTTCAACACAATTACATGCCTAAAATCACTCTAGTCGTTCAAATAGTTAAAGATCTTGCTTTATCCTCCTACGTTTTAGGAACATGGTGATTGTTCAGTTTATTATCATCATTGATATATGGTATGGCATATTGGCATTACGCACAGAAACACATCACAAACAGGATATCTATCCAGGGCAATACGATTATGTGATAAGCAAATGCCTGTCTGAGTAATGGCATGAATTACAACACAAACGTCTGGGTTACAATTGTGTGATTATTTGATTCTCCTGCTGTTCTATAGCTACAACGTGACATAGAAACAACAGGCAATTTGCAACAACAGTAATTTGTCTACTAGTGCCACAGCTTTACTTCACAAAACCAATTACGCTTGATTCTCCTATTGAGTCCCTATCGAAGGAACCACAAAGAGTGACTAATTAGTTAAAGGCTTTTCAGAGAATTACTTGACAAATCGACGGCTTGTCTTGGATGCAAACACTGAGGTGCCACTGAACTGTTTGGCTCTTCCTCCATATACTGTCTGACGGCTGCTGAGAAACTGTTAGTACAGTTTGAGAGGTCGAACAAATGACGTCGCTGGATTTGTGCCACTAAGATCAGCGACACCCACCTGCCGCCATGACAACAGGTTTATTCCAGTCCACCTCATTTTAAATTGACACTAATTAGCTTGATTTAGTGCCAAGGAACTTTCTCAAAAACTGCTGCAATGCAAGTGATTCAAGTATAGGTATAGTATAAGTACCAGTATAGGGGCTGGGGGGGGGGGGGGGGGGGGGGGGGGCTGCACAATATATTGCCAAACATCTGTGAAAGCCACAATACATATGGCACAATCACAGAGGTTTTCCATATTTGTGCCTAAAGCAAAACAAATGTCATCTTAAAAATGAACTTCCTTTTTAGCCCAGTCTCGTAAATGTTTGAAAGAAGACTGGCAGCTAGACAAATCAAATGTTTTTCAGAACATATTAGCAGGTTTTATACATAATAATAATGTGACCCTCCGGTCCCGAAGTGGCACATGCTGTTGTATCAGTTGGCAAGCGCCATCACTGAGTGACTCGAGTGTTGAATGAATTATGCATTGACAATTTAAAGCAACTTCAAGAGACCAAATGTGAATGAAGATGAAGGGAATGAATAACACATAGCAGCCATGAAAGACTAAGGGTCATTCCAGGACTTGAGACTATACAAGGTCTGTTCCCCAGTCTAAACTTGGACTATAACTATATATAACAAAGATGCAGGGGGAAAAAAAGAACAACAAGCAGGACGAACCCAGGACATACAAGGCTATTCAAGGTCTTACATGTATCACCCACTTGCGCTACATGAATGCTTTTACTACTCGAATTAAGAGGCGGGGTCATCTGAGGCACTCTGAAATCACTGCATTTTTTATTGTGAAGTATATTTTTTGATTCTGTGACGTTTGGTCCTATGCCTGAAGAGGTTAGTTTACTTTGGCCCATGCCTTTTACGTTTGAACGGACATTTTCAAATACTTCTACCGATACCTGACTAGGGATGGTGTCAGAAATCGGAGCCGTTACTTAAAAAAAAAAAACGATATTGGGTATCGGCTACAAATATCCGATTCTGAACTGATGCCTGTTTTGGCTCTCAATGAGAACTCAATCGCTGAGTTAGTTTTAACCTAAGCAAATGTATTTTTGATTACCACGCAAAATGCCGCGGTTAGCATCAGTATGCTTTTGCTAGAGGCAGCATGCTAAAGTTAGCGGCAGCATGCTAATGCTAACGAAAAAAACAAAAACATATCAAGGCTGGTTGAGAAACTACCTAGCCTAAAAAAAAAAAAAAACGACCACTGCTGAAGCCAAATGTTTGCATTTTAGCTTAAAGGGACTATACAGAGTTTAAAAATGTTAAAATTATGTATTTTCCTTCTCCTACATGTTCCAGAAATGTCCTAATGTGTAGAATGAGCTCAGACCTGTTCACCACAACTGCCTCTAAAATCCTGCACTGTGACTCAGAAAGTTGTTTCTTCGGGTCCGAAGTGCCGTCATATAAAAGGTGCAGTTACACGTATGACCTGACATGGCAGTGAGTATAAAATGGCTAACTTGCATCTCGCCCCTTTAAGAAATAACTGATCTAACATATTTAATACCTTTAATTTGTAGTGCACTTTACATGAAAAAGTGCTGCAACATACGTAAAAACTAACAACAATAAAAGCACACAAAGATTGAAGTTAAAATGTCAATAAGGGAACAGAAAAGTCTTGAGTCCTCTTTTAAAAGTCTCCAGAGACTGTGGGGCCCTCAGGTGTAGTGGTAGGGCGTTCCACAGTTTAGGAGCAGCCGCCTGGAGCCTGGAGCGCTCTGTCACCAAGGGTGTTCAGTGAGATAGTCCGGGGCGTGTCCATGGATGCATTGATAGGTGAGCAAGCAGATTTTGTATTTGATGCGTTGACTGATCGGAAGTCAGTGGAGGTCACGGAGGGCTGGGGTGATGTGCTGGTGTTTAGGCGTCCTCGTCAGGATCCTGAATATGCTGAAGTTTTTAAAGACTTTTTGCCGGGATCCCGACGAGGAGGGTGTTGCACGTTATATTTGTAATTATCAGATCACTACATGTGAGTTGTTTATATTAATGTAACCTAAAGCCTGTCATATACCCAAGGATATTAAGTGTAGAAAAGTCCAGTGATCCTTGTTAAATATTTATCCAAGAGTTCATCAATAGATAATTGATCTGTAATATCATGACAATAAAATATGACTTTATTGATCTTAAAATGCAGAAATTAGTCAATTAAAATTTTCACTCAGAGAAAGCCACTTTTAAGAAAGTCTCTTAGTATCGGTCAGCAGATCAGCAGATATTCAAACCCCAGTATCGGTAGCAATAAAGCTGGATTGGTGCATTTCTACACCTGACCAATATGTTGAGATATGATTTAGTGTAACCAATATAACCCAAATGTGGAAGGGTCTCTGGACCTCTACGCACAGTAAAATCATTTCAGTTTTAATGGTCCAATCAGCTGTTTATTTTTAGTGCGTCACTCTAAGACGACCTTTCCTCCCACATAACCCTGTACCATTCAGAGACAACTTGATCATATCTCTGATATTTATTTGTTCCTTTTTTTACAGCCGCTATGTTTGTTTTTAAATGGACTAATCATCCACTTCTCTGATGTCTAATCCGTCTGCCGATCACGCTTATCTGAGCTTGGAGAGATAAAGCGAGATCCCAAACTATAAAAAAAAATAACGGGAGAACCCTTGTCTGGCTGGCTAAGTTAATACATTTGAGGTTGTTGTGGGGGGGATTTAACACCGGATTTTCAAAAGAATGTGGTAAATGATCAGAGTAATCCCATGGCAACGTTTACATATTTCACAGCACCTTTCTTTGCTGCGTTAACCCCGCTGCATTTATCTTGTCTTTGTTCTCGAGCTGTTTTGAAAAAGTCGGTCATTGCGCTTGTGCCTTTTTCCCTCTGGTCACAGTTTGTCTGCAGCCGTGTTATTGATGGGACTTGCCACCTCCCCTGAGCAAGTGCTAAAGAAAGCCAGCTGGACAGTGAAATAGAGAGGGCCAGCGTGAAGCATGGACTCCCGCCTATAATAGCAGTTTACTACAGCGTACAAAAAGTTTATTGTTACCCTCAAAAGACCTCAAAATCATGTATCAAATAAAAATAAATTCCTGTGCTGTCATCACGAGGGAGGATTTAGTAAGGCGCTAGAGAAATTACATTATTGCTGTATCGAGGAAAAGACATGTATTAAAACTGTGAAGAAAACTTGAATCCTGCTTTCCAGCCAGTCAACTTTTTGTTCCATTTCAAAGCCATGGCTGAAAACGTTAAGGTCAAGAAAAAGAATTTGTCATAAAATCTATTCCAAGACCATTGGATGTAATTATTTGCAGTAACCGGAGCTCAACACAGTTCATCACAATTGCATTGGAATCGAAACGGCAGTTAGAAAATCACAAACGCCGCAGTTACTTGAGCAGTAATTATGTTTTCTGTGGAGAAGGCAGCAATCCTTCACCAAAAGGGTTTATTAAGTGTTCAAAATAAACTAAAACGACAGCTTAAAGGGACTTTACGGAGTTTCAAAATGTTAAAATCAAGTATTTTCCTCCCCCCACATGTTCCAACAATGTCCTAATGTGTAGAATGAGCCCAGATCTGTTCACCACAACTGCCTCTAAAACCCTGCACTGTCACTAATAACAGTGTTACTTCGGGTCGAATTGCCATCATGCACGAGCTTAATATAGAAGGTGCAGTTACACATATGACCTGAGGTGGCAGTAGTGAGTATAACATGGCTAACTTGCGTCTAGCCCCATTAACAATTACTACAACTAAATTTAACTATTGCCTAAATACCATGCTGTGATACAAAGCATGAAACTTTTCCCTGACCACTTTTCCATTTATCTTAGCTTGGGAACGGCACAAACCCTGCCGACATAATTAGATCCTGGTAGTTTATATTGAAGAAATAATGACTAGCCTAGCGATAGAGCGCATTCATTGAAATGCTTTGTTCAAATTCAAGCATTAAAACATTGTCAGTTCATCTTTTCTCTCGTGAATATTATGCAGATATTATGCAAGAATAACTATCAAGATTTTCGGGAACAAAAGCGTTTGGGGGTGTGTGTGTGTCACAAGAAAATGATGTCAATATGAAGACAAAAAATAGAATCATGGCAGATTGCTGTTGCTGGAACCGCATACTGCCGCTGTGCCCTTGGGCAAAACAGTACGCCTGACTAGTGTGAGTGTGGCGGATTCGGTGGATGAAGGGGCTAAAGATGAAGAATGGGAGCCAGCTCCATCAGACTGCCCCAAAGCTGTACTATCAAGTGTGACTAAGTGAAAGAATAATTCATCAAAATGGAAAGCTATATTTCATAGACCGTGGTATGCAGCGGAGATGAGATGCCAGGCAAGTCCACATCCCAAACAGCACAGGCATAGCTAGTATACTGAAGTGCCAGTCAGTGATGAGATGTGGGGATGTGGGTGGTGTGTGGGAGGTAATGTGTGGTGTAAGAGGGTGCATAGTTACAAAATCTTAACTAATTGTACAAAAAATGGTCAATTCGAATAAATGAAAAATGTTAAGATAGCTTATTTTGATAACCAGTCCTAAGACAGCCTTAAAGCAAGTTCGCTGGTGGTCCAAGCTCAAATAAACTTTAAAAACGCAAAGTAATAGTAGGGCTTTATAACATTATCTCTCTGTTATATATACTGTATAATGAAAAATAAGACATTTGTACCAAAAAAAAACAACAAAACCCTGAAATGTTAGCTATACCTAAAGAAAAAAATAGAATGAACTAAACCAAGCCAAAAAATAAGCAGAGGGGCTAACATGAAGTAGAAGAAAAATCAATCTCCTGACATGTACCAAATACTCACAAGGGGTGACAGACATTCATCAAACTAACTAATGAATTATTCATTATAATAAGTCGATTGTACCATTATTACAATAAGAATGAAATGGGTTGAAAATTGACTGCATGATGTTCAATATGAGATCATATTTATTTCAATCTTGTCATGACTTTATGGGGCCAGTGTGTCTGTCCCAAGCCAAATAAATGTGGTGGTGTGGTGGGTGCAGAGTGATTTGTACAAGAATGTTACTTAAAGGTTTGCTATTCAACTACTTATGTTGATCTTTCCGTGACACAGCGGTGCCTTGGGTGGTTCGAATTGCGCCTTTACTTACCATCCCGGTGGCCCCTGAGATGCTTCATGATTAATTGTTTTTAGGTTTTCTACTGGTTTTCACTGCTGATTGAACCATCTCCATGGTTACATATACAGTCCAGTTAGAAAACCTACCAGAAACCTTAAAACACCTGTGATAAAATTGATCCTGAAACATCATTGGGGCCACTGGGATGGAGAGTAAAGGCGCTAAGCAAACCATCTTGAAAAATGTTCTAATAACATTGTAATTATGATTGTCATAGGGAAGCAGGACACATATAGTTAGAAGTTTTGGGAGTAACTTCGTGGTTCCAGGGCATTATCCATTATCCATCCATTATTCATAGTTACCTTGCTTCCTCTGTTCTTTGCTGAAATGGTAAATGGTCTCAACTTACATAGCGCTTTTCGACCTTCATTAGGCCCAAAGTGCAGCATAAAGCATAATTCAAATTGTCAGCATAATTAATATTTGAGTAACTACACTCACGATGTTTTCACTTTTATGACTTTCAGATCTAAGATGGCGTTCCCGGTCAACAGAATCTTGCATCCACTTTTTTTTGGACGAGCCTCCTACTTAGATGAGATCCTGCTAATTCAATAATGTAATCAGCAGAATCCGTCATCCTCCCGGAGATGGATTCTGGTTTGCCGGTGTCCACAGACCCTTTAAGGAGCAATCTTAATATCAGCAACTGCTCTCTCCTTTCAGACCCCCACTCTTCAGAAAACAGCAGCACCCCTCTGCACAGCCACAGTCGCTTCCACAATGCACTGCTCGGGGTCATCCTGGGACTGCTATCTCTCCTCACCATTATCATGAACCTGCTTGTTTTGTACGCCGTTAAAAGGGAGAAAAGCCTACACACCGTTGGCAATCTGTACATCGTCAGCCTGTCTGTGGCTGACCTGATAGTCGGCACCACTGTGATGCCGCTCAACCTGGTGTACCTGCTGGAGGATGAATGGAAATTGGGGCGCGCCGTCTGCCAGTTTTGGCTAATCATGGACTATGTGGCCAGCACGGCGTCCATTTTTAGCTTGTTTATTTTGTGCCTGGATAGGTACCGCTCCGTGAGACAGCCGTTGAAGTACCTGAAGTATCGGACGAGGGGGAAAGCCAGCGTGATGATATCGGGAGCGTGGCTGCTATCAATGACGTGGATCATTCCCATTTTAGGCTGGCGATCTTTTACCCATGTTGAATTGAAGCCAGAGGATGAGAACAAGTGCGACACGGATTTCCGGTTCGTGACTTGGTTTAAGGTCATCACCGCCATCTTTAATTTCTACGTCCCTTCCATTTTAATGCTATGGTTTTACACGCACATCTATTGGGCGGTAAGGCAACATCTTAGGGATAGGGAAAGGATTATCCACCCCACAGACTCTTTTGGGGAAAATGAACCAAATGAGCCCCTGCCGCCAGAGTCGCCCAAATCACCTCAAAAGGAGAAAGAAGTCTCAAAGAAAAGTCAGCGCTTGCTTGACCAAAACACATTAGACCAGGCTTATTCCCTGGAGGAGACGGACCGGACCAAAGTGGCCCCATTCAGGAAAAGCCTAGCGAGAGGCCAACAAAAATGCTTGCTCGCAATGACAAGGCAAAGACTCCAAATGGCCTCAAAAGTCAATAAAAGCCCCTGGCTGGCTTGTGAAGAGCCGCAGAATGACACAGGCCTCCAGCTTAATAGGCCTACAGTGGCAAAGGACATAATATGCTCAGTAGAGGCCAATGAGAATAAGGTGCAAGCATCTCTGAATCAATGTCAGGTCTCGGTGCCCAATTCAGAAAGCAGCAATAAAAAATCGGCCATGGAAGGGTACAAGGCGCCAATTTGCAACAACTGCGAAGTCAATCATTCTAGTGTTCCCTGGAGAGAAGAGGGCATTCGAGATGAGAAATTGGACGTGGAAAATGAGGCAACGTTAAAACAGACTTGGCAGAAGTTTATAGACAATTCTCGCCAGCGGATACAAAGTTTGAGGATCCACAAGGAGCACAAAGCAGCCAAGCAATTAGGGTTTATCATAGCGGCTTTTCTCTTATGCTGGATACCGTATTTTATAGCGTTCATGGTGATGGCCTTTTGCAAAGAGTGTGTCCACCATGACCTACACATGTTCACAATTTGGTTAGGCTATATCAATTCGACCCTAAATCCGTTCATATATCCCCTTTGCAATGGGAATTTTAAAAGGGTTTTTAAGAATATTTTGAACATTCACTAGAGAGAGTGTTAGAATGTACACTGTTGTCAATAACCTTGGAACTTTCCCTTATCTGACCAAAGGTGATTGATGGTTCTATTAATTCATGATGTGTGAAATGAGAAATATTGCTAAATCAAGATATAAAGCAACTATCTAATGCTAAAGTGACTTTGTGGAGCTTTTAGTCATTTTACAATGACTGTTTGAGTAATCTTGTCTCTCTTTCAAAAGGAGCCGCCCCAAAGGTCATTCGTGTTTTTAAAGTCCAGCACTCAAATTAACTGCTGTAGGCAACTTTGTGGCCCAGTAATAGGCAACCTCTGCTGGCGTTTAGTACACAGAAATTTCATTAGTTTGACCTGTGCAGTAAAAGATTTTTTGAGATTAAAACCTGTAGGTTTTATTGGATAGGACGACGCAGGGTGAAAGGGGCTGAAGAGCAGGGAGCAGAACAGCTGCTTCAGCAGAACAGAACATTTTCTGCCATTAGTGCAGCAGCCTTAACCATTAGACTAACAGCTGCACAGTGACAGGTTTTTGAAAGTGATCAATGCATAAATATGTGCTTTAATAAATGGCGGCAACATTATGTTCATATGTAATTATATATATTATACATGTTTTACATTTTTCCAAAGACATTATGCTGAATGTGAAGACCATTTACTCGTGGCGTGGTACTTTGCACATCTGTCATTAGAGTGTTTCATTTCTAATTCCAAGAAACATTCTGAATGATTGCAATGGTCCATAGCCTTCTTCCTCCTACGGACCGGTACCATACTTGACACTTCTCCATGGACCTATTGTGTGTGTCTGTGGTGATGCTGACATGAACATTTTATATAGACGGGGAATTTTCATGCAAGCTTCATTTTCATGCAAACAACACAAAAACACCTATTCGAACCTGAATACATGAATACGAATGTGCAAGACACATGGATTTAGTGGGTAACAGATTTTGTTTTGCCGTACTGCGGTCCGGTACTGAATAGCCACTGTCCGGTTCTGGGCCGCAGCCCACAAGGTTTGGACCCCGAAGTGTAAGCTTGGGAATGGTAAATAGAAATGGAATGTCGCTCTATCATTCATTTGCAATTATTATCCTGCACTGCACCACACCAGTGTATGTTTGAAATGATGACATTTAATGAAAGATGTGGTTGAAGTAAATGCTAAAAAACACCTTTATAACTTAAGTTGTAAGAATCCTATTGCTGAAAACAACACCTCTGTGTATTACTAAATGTCATGCTGATTGTCACCAGCCTGAGTAAAGTTACTTGGACATCTTCCATTCGTCACTTGTACGTATCAGCACAATAATACAGCCCACGCGCTTCTCTGGTTCACTAAGTATGAAGGAGCAGACACTGTAAAAATACTCCTCAAAGCTGTAAAATTGTAAAGATATTTATTTTTGTAATATTTATTTTGCACTTTGCTGAATGTTTGACCTTTAAGTTGTATTTGTTGTATTTTGTATATTACGGAACAAAACTAAAGATTGTATATCAAGCATGAATGATATGCTGTACTTTATTCTGCACTGAAACAAAGTGTGACTAAATGCATGTGATTCACTTGTTCATCTTGTTCAACTATGGGCCGTAAGGGTGTATTGAAACACATGTATTGAAAGTTATGTTGAATATGTGTGTACAAAAAAAAATATTTCCATGAATTAATGTCATGTGTGCTCATTATTTTTGGTGCCTTTAGAGTTAATTCATCATAATTTAAAGTTTTGTACAACCATATTTTGGGTTTGTGATAAATATCGTTAGACACACCCATTTTTGCCTTCTCTAAAATTGTTTACTCCACAGTACGTGCCTAAACCATCTCAATTATATCTCCAATAAAGCTAAGTTGTCATGTAATCTATCCTTTCTCACCATTGCTGATAACTTGAAATATAAAAAAAATATTTTGAAATGTGCCATTATTAATTTAACTAAATTAATATAAAATATAAATAGCATGAATAGATGAATTAATAGAACAGAAATTATTTATATTTATATGTTAACCAAAAAATAAATAAAACAAAAGGTATATATGTTGATGTTCCTGCCTTTAAAACCCATGCTTTTCCAAGTCCACAGTTTGAAATGTTAAGGTTGAAAATGTTTATTTTAGCCAACATCCTCAGACTGTGACCCGGTGGTGACTCACGGTTTTGTCATTGATGCTTCACAGTGGGGGCTGAACTGAGAGCTCTGTGGAAAGGAATATTGATTACATTTTTATTCACTAGTAAGGACCACACACAACACAAGGTGTGCTTAATAAATGTATTAACAGTGACATTCCTCCCGAAGAGAAGAATCAGAGCTGAAGTTAAGACAGACATGAAGGGAGGGACGGTGGGGTCAAGAGTTTAGACAAAAAGTGTTGAATGAGCTTGGCTGCTAAAAATAGGGCCTCTGGGGGCCGTGAGGTGAAGACTGGTTGGCTGGTAAGAAAGGGTAGGCTGAGAATCTTGCTCCTGAATCTAGTCAATAAAATACTAACTCCATTTATATTCTTTTAGTATAATAGATTGCACTTACATCATTTTTTATTTTAAATAGAACCCTCATCATTCCAGACTGAATGGCAATATCAAATTTTAACAGATATCATTACCCAACAGTGCCATTAAACAGATTTTGCCACTCACTATGGAATGTTATGACACCATGTGCACATCTGTAGGTTTTACTGTCTCTTATCTCTCACATAGCATTAGTATATATATATATATATATATATATATATATATATATATATATATATATATATATATATATATATATATATATATATTAATAGTGACTTACACTTGTATTGTGCTTTACAAGCCTGTGCTGACAAGTTTCTCAAAGTGCTACTCTGTAGTTATTTCTTATTCCCTCCATACTAAGTGGTGACCTACTTATAACAATATAACAACTGCTTATGACAACAATAACTGACAGGGCGGAAGCATGACATGCAGTGTGCAACCGCAGGAGCTGGGATTCAAGGGATTCACTGCCAAACTTCCCATCAACAAACTGAATAAACAATAAATAACACCACAACACTGAAAGGTTTTACTCTGGATGCTGGTGCTATTATCAGTTGTTGTTTTATTCCCTTAACTCCCACACATTTTAACTCTGAACACATTTTCTCCAGTTTGGCTTTACCCCAATCCAAAAGCTGAAAGTGAAAATAGCGACAGAACTGAGACGAAAACAATGATGAAGATGTGACAAAAAAGTGAGAAAACTTTGACAAAAAAGTGATGAAAAAATGACAAAAATGTGACAAAAAATGTGGCAAAAAAATGACCAAAAAAACGACAAAAAATGGATTTAAAAAATGACTAAAAAGTTACAAAATGAGTTGAATACCGCCCAAAAAAAAGATGGGGAAAAAAATGGATGACGTGAGGAAAAAGATCCATTTAGATGAGTTTTGTAGATCTTAGCTTTCAAATAAGGTGTTACACTAGCCAACAGGATTTGGGTAAAGCTGAACTGGAGAAAATGCTCTCGGTTCAGGCGGGAGTTAAGAGGTTAAATCGCAGACTATTTAGTGTCGTGGTTATTATTATCTCATGAGGCGTGGGTGTTCGTTTTATTTGCCATATTTACATTGTGACACGGTCCCTTGGTCTCTCCACACGGAGCCAATCAGAAGCACTGATGTCCAACGATCCGACGAAACAGGAACTACGGCATCTTCACCTCTCTTTGGGCATTAACTATGAAACGTGTTTGTAGATCGGTGCCATATTTACATCCATTGTAAAATGTAAATCAAGGAGAGTTGTGTCACATCAAATGTAAGACGCAAACGCCTTATAATTTGATCGTATTTGAGCAGCAGCGCCGACGTGAATGTCCAGGAAATGAAAAGGAACGGCGCTTATAGATTTTTATCCGTGTTTTCTTGCTTCGTTGTTTGCGCCTTTATTTTCATATTTTGGTTCTTTCTCTTTTACTCAGTGGTGCACGCTCCTGCTCCGTAGTAACCCAAACTAAACCATATTATAGCAGTTTTTTGTCAAATACTGTCCAGCTTCCTACCCAGACTGCACTGCTTTGTTGACAAGTCCCGTGATCACATGACCAGCGTGACCAGGAAGTAACAATTAAGGTAAGTGGGAAAGAAAGAGGAAATTCATTTTTCTTTTAGATATACTTTTAATGTTGTTCACGTAATCTGTTCGTCCTGTTGCTCCCCTATGGCCGTAGCAATGCGTTTAGGATCTGCTGATATTAAAAGCATAAGACGACGAACGTAGCTTGAACTATCAAAGCTACTTTCAGTGTGGAATGAACATAGCCCATAAGTCACCCACTACTGTTAGACAATTTGTTGAGAAACCAGAAGAACTGCTACAGACTGCACCCAGAAAAGCTATTGTTGAACAGTGGCGACATTACATTAGATCTGAGAATAGAGATTAAATCCTTCATCATGACTCAGGATGCACAAGAAAATGATTGTTAGTCGTGCACACTATACCCAGATATATGCTAAAGTGAACACATTATTAATGCATGTTGCGTGCTAATGGCAAGTTGGCTAACATCAAGAACATCTTTATAATGGCAAAATGTGCATAGGTCTGGTAAAAAAAAAAAAAAAAGTCATCCAAAACCTCACTCATAATTAATGACGAATAAAGAATGAGAGTCCAAAAATATACCAGAAAAGCTATACCATACACTTTGCCTGGATATATTGATGAATAGGATTAAACATATGAAATCATTTTTTAAATGTCTTAATCAAATATTTTGTTGTTGTCAGGTTGTGCAAATTGTAGTGGAGCTAATTGATAATACAATAATGGCGTCTGAAGCCACTGAAGCAGCCGGAGGCAAACCAGATCTGAAGCTGCAGTTCGCCCCCTTCAGCAGCGCTCTCGAAGCCGGATTCTGGCACCAACTCACCCAAAAGAAACTCAACGATTATAGGCTGGACGAGAGCCCCAAGAGCATCAAAGGTTTCTACTACAATGGTAAAGTGAACAACCAGAACTGTGCGTGACTGAAGATGCATCGCTAGTGTAGTGGTATAAGTGACACAAGAGCTACAGTTGCATCAAAATCCCATTCGCATTGGTCACAAATTGCAAACAACAATAGCTTGTTTTCAGTCTTATTGTCTACAAAACTTGCTAACCCTTTTTAGACCTTGACAAACATGTTGAAAAATGCATGTGATTGAAATATTTTTGTAGTTTTTATTTTAGTCTCTTAATCATTATACATGTGCCTCCAGTGATCTGAACCCTGTTAGTAAAGTGTACATTGCAGTCCCAATTCTTGTCAAAAATGTTACAATTAAATATACTACCATGAGTTACTGTACAATATATCCATGGTAATATTCCTCTTTGCTTTATAGGCGACCCGGTCGGTTTACCTACAAGACTAACTTTGGAGTTTAGTGCTTTTGAAGTGTAAGTATTATAAATAAATAAGATAGAAAATAGAATATTTGTTATGAAACGTTTTTATGCATTTACCCCCAGTGATGGACCAACCCCAGTTCGCTGCTGTCCGGCCATAGGAACTCTGTATAACATGAACACACTGGATGCCTTTAAAGCAACAGATAAGAAGGCAATGTTGGAGAAGGAAGCAAAAGAGGTAAAGTGCTGTAACAATAAAATATTCTATCTCCATAGGGTATTGCAAATCTCATAATATATTAATAATATATATATTCTACATTTAGCAATTGCAATATTATCAACACGTACTTTGATATGACATCTGCCTGTTTTGTAGATATGGGATGCAATACAGTCAGGAGCTGCTCTGTCGGACCCATCGATCCTTTGTAGATTCATCCTCCTCACGTTTGCCGTACGTAAACAAATACTGCGACTTTATCCCCAGTCCAATTTGTTAGATTATTACATGCCATTGTCTTTTTAGGATCTGAAGAAGTACCATTTCTATTACTGGTTCTGTTTCCCAGCGCTTTGTTTTCAAGAAGGCATAAAGATGATCAAAGAGCCCACTCTCATTGAACATGCACTTTCCGCCAAACAGGTGAGATCCTTATAAAGCATAAGGTTGGTGGAGACTGACTTTTTATGCCTAATGGTGTCAGACAAGGACATGCAGTCGGCTTTTCTTTTCCACCGCTCAAAGGTTTAATAAAGATAGTATCTTTTTTTTACTAATTTATGCATGATACAAGGCATAAATATTCATTAAAATCAAAGGGCTCGCTTGTCCAAAGCATCAATCAGTTGAAGCTAAAATGAATTAACCAGCACCAATGCAATCAGTGGATAAGTGAACAACTACTTTGCCTTTATTTACTGGAGAAGTTTTGGTGTGTTTATTTTTCAAGTGATTGTGATGTCTTTGGTTTTGTCTGTCTCAAAGATTGTAGCCCTGCAGGAGGCCTATGACGACCTGTGTGTTAAAAAGGAGACCACAGCGGTCCCTTACTTCCTATTGAAGTACAATGAAGACTCAGTCCAGATGGCAGATCTTAAAGACTGGGACACTTTCTACTCTGACGCAAAGAAGGTAGTATTGTTTTGGAGAGGTTTTAATGTAGTTTTGGAGTTTTTGTTGTCAATGTAAGAAAAAATAAACTGACTTTTAAATAATGTATAGTCAGTGATGTACCTGAACGCGTTCATTGAACGAAAGTTCATGAACGCGTTCATATTTTGGGCGAACGTGAACTGAACGCACAGTGTTACTCCTGATGAACGAAACCATGAACTCGTTCATTCTGGTGTCTGTGAACGGCATTCCCGTTCTTTTTACGTTCGTTCAATATGGTGCCAGATTTCTTATATCTGTGGTTTAGGACCGCGGATCAGTGAATATAATTATAAAACCTCGCCGCGCAGTCAGAGTTTACCAGCGGTTCTAAACTCTGGCGGGTCCACGGTGTAGCTCGCGCTCGCTCCACTCCGCCCCCGCGCCCACGGCCCGACTGTGTCCAGTTCTGTGGCGCTGAACTCTGCTGTTTCTGGCCCTGGCACAGGCCCTGGCACACCGGTAACCAGCGGGTCCGCACGGTGCCCGCGAGCAGCCACAGTGTGAGGTTACGAAGCAAGTTTCCCTTGTGTAACGTCTGTGGCTCCAAACTCCTCTCTGCTCCGCGGTGCCACTCATTTGCATAAAGACACAATGCGGAGTTTTTTAACTACAAATTAGCTCCTAAAACATTTTTTTTCACATGATAAATTAACAAATCAACACAAATGCAATTGAATATCTGTAGCTTCATTTTCCACTAAGAATTTACCAATCAAACTTAAAAAAATAAAAACAAAACAAAATATGATTAGCAAAGATATCCAAAATCCACTCTGAAGACAGTGACAGGCTGACATGAAATGGCTTTTAACACTAAGTGAGGAGGCCATAATATGTTTGACTCATGGCTGAAGTCAACTTTCTCCAGCTCTCCCAAGGTTGGCAAAAATGCATCTCAAAATACTTCAGATTGTTGCTTTAAGATATGGAATATAAAAATATTTCCCTGAGAGAGGAATATACTGTACTTCTCACCTTTTTCATGCCTGAATAATAGCTCGCAAAAAAAAAAGAAAAAAAAAAAAGAACTATGAACTAGTTCATTTTTGGAACTATGAACGAACTATTAAGCATGAACAATTATGAACTATGAACGAACTAGTTCATTTTGAAATTTGTGAACTGAACTTTGAACTAGTTCATGTAGAAAATGAACTTTCCCAACACTGTGTATAGTATCGTCTCACTTGGTCTAAAAAGGAATTTTAATGAAAGTCATTGGTGATTAGAGCACAACTCAGTTTTGTCTACATTTAATTTTTGACCGAGTTGTTTAACTTCCATATATTTAATATATAGTAAATAATAGTGTGTAGTGACACTGAAACTGCAGTGAAACATTCATCTGAAAACTTTTCTAACATACATCTGCTTACGAAAATGGCAACACCACAAAAAACAGCCAATAATTTTTCGGAGAAAGATGAAACTGCAAATAAACCTGTACATTTCATTACAATTTGAACGTGTCTTGCATTCATGACGAAAGGCTGTTAAATGTTCAAGCCATTTTACTACCTAATCATTCACACCTATTGGACATTTAAAAGAATAGGCCACCGTTTTTACATACTGAGATATATTCTTACCTAACCTTAGCCGAGTTAATATATACCCATCTGGTCTTTGTCCGTGCGCTCTGTCACGCAAACGGAGCACAGACTTTCCCCCGCTCACTTCCGTCAATAACCTTTAGGAGTTACTGCGCGGACGTTGTGCTCCTCGTATCATTACGCCTCACAATATAGTACCCCTTTTTATCTGCTTATAAAATCGACATGTTACATTTCTGTGTAAATATACTTCGCTTGAAAACACTTCACGTAACTTTATTTAAATAGGGAACGCGTGGAAGAGCTTGGTAGCTTCTATCGTGAGCTTTTTTGGAGCTATATGACATGTGGGAGAGGCTGCGTATGTGCTCCGTTTGCGTGACAGAGCGCACGGACAAAGACCAGACGGGGATATATTAACTCGGCTAAGGTTAGGTAAGAACATATCTCAGTATGTAAAAACGGTGGCCTATTCCTTTAAAATGGCGAAACTTAAATAGATAATCAATGATCAATCAATGATCAAAAATAGAGTGAAATCTGTAGTGCATGTTTAACCATAGTTTCAGACTGCAGGCGTGACAGACATTTGTTTTTATCTCACCTATATTTTTGGAGACTAATCCAAATCTGAAGTTTACTTTGTGCTGTCTGTCTTGTAGGTTTCTGTAGGCGTCTATGATCCGTGCACGCTTTCCCAACATCCCGGCTGGCCTCTGAGAAATCTGCTGCTTCTCATCGCACACAGATGGTAAGGTCTGTCCCTAAAGTCTGTCGGTGTGTGTTTTAGAAATGCCAACATGAAATCCTGCCAAGATTTGGAAGTGTAAAGTTTGGAGGAAAGCTAAAGGCAACAAACTGAAGAGAAATATTTTTTTAAATAAATGATTAGACATATAAAATCGTCCAGTAATAACAAAGATGCTATAGCTCAGCTTGACACCGGCAATGCTATTTTTTCAATGGGATCAAAATAAAGCACTTGGTAGAGGATCGTATGTATTTAGATTATCATCTTTAACTAACTATAGTCAAAAACAAGCAGCAGTGTGTCCATGGAGGTGAGTTAATGATGTCCTGCCCCAAGCAAAATGAGATCTGAGGACAGGTAAGCCTGCTCACACTAAAGACATGTTGGTTTGTTTTTTAATCCATTAAATGCTTGTAATTTCTTCTTTTTTGGGGGGTGAAACATTGTGCAATATGGCGCAAGCTTTTATTATTTAGAGCAGTGGTTCTTACACCTTTCACTTCAAGCACCACTTAAAAATGTTTTCCAACTACCACCAAATACACATTTGGCCTTAGTCACCAAGCTTAGATTTATCTGCTGTGTGTCTTTACTGGGTGTAAACCATGTCTCAACTAGAACAACTAACTTGTATTTACTACCAAAGGGCCACGTCACTCTTGTAAAAGAGATTGTTAAATAAAGGTTAAATAAATAAACAAATAATAAATAAATAAAGCATAAATTAAATGATCTTATGAAATCGAATGAAGTCTATGAATTGCTGATGATCCTGCTGCTGAGGACCACCAGAACAAGCCCTAGTACCTTCAGTGATTCACGTTTCACAGTTTGAGAACCACTGATTTATATCCATATCATAATTTTAATACCGACTTCCAATCCTGTGCAGAAGAGTCGCATTGAGTCGACTCTGCACGTCCTTGTGGTGTTACTTTGGTTTGTGAATATATTTTACGCGTAATCTACCACTGTTCTGTGTAAAAAGCCAGATCATTTGTCATCATAATGATACTGCTGTGAATTCCCAGCTTGTGTAATAGTCGACCACTTGAGATTTTACCACAGATTCCACTGGAGTTTGCATTCAAACAAACGTATTCTGATGCATTGCCAAAAACTCCAAATTACAAAACGCTCAGGAAGTTAGTGTCAAGTAGCAAGGAAGGTGCTCTTTGGTGTGATATTATTGGTGGAATAAAATATTATAAATCTGCTTTTTCACTTTTACACTGTCTCATTAGCCTCCTCAAAAACATGACGATCTCTTGCTCAAAGCTCCTCCCATTGGGCCACTCGTAGCTCATGCTTCAAATTAGAAGCACTGGTGTTCATGAGTCACAATTGTTGCTTGTTTTTTCCTTGCAAATAGTTCAGAAGTGAACTATGCAGTGGCAGAAAATGGCTAGCGACAGCAAATAACATCTTCTGGCATTATAGGCTTTATTTCCCATGGCGTGAAGCAGAATTTTTGTTTGATGTGGTACTATGTGGAAAATTGATGGAAGATGAAGCAAAAGAAATGGCACTTTTAAAAGCTCTTCCAAATCCTCTGTGTGCACAAGCTATTCTTATCGAGGACAAACTCTATCAGCCCTCAGCTCCATCAGAAATAAACTGTTTGTTTATTTCAGTAGCCCTGTAAAGCATTATTTAGTAAATATTTTGCAGGGCTGCTGGAGTTCAGTTTTGGATCTGGGTAATTGGTAAATGGAGCAGTGTCTGTCCTTTATTTCTTTCGAGGTGTTTGTATTTACAACAAAATCATGACTGACAACGAATTGCTACATCTCATACTTGAAGCTGTTCATTCTACAGTTGTCAGTTTTGTACTTATTTCCTGCACATTTCCTAATTATGTATAGATCCAGTTCAGGACAGGCCACTGTATCATCACCATAGACGGGAGCATTTAACATTTATCTGATAATTTATGACAGAAAAAGAGATTTCTCGTGAATGATATTCAGTTGAAGATGAAATATTGCAAACCATATCGGTAACACTTTACATTACGGGCCGGTAAATCTGTGGTACTTACAGTGGTAATTACTAGTAATGACAGTGGTACTTATTGTGGTACTTACAGTGGTAATTACAGTGGTAATTCTAGGTACTTATTGTGGTACTTAAATTGGTAAGTACTAGCATTTACAGTGGTAATTCTAGGTTCTTATTGTGGTACTAAAAGTGGTAATTACTAGTAATTAGGGTTAGGGGTTAGGATTAGGGTCAGGGAGACTCAGAGTTACCACTGTATCTCTCATTACTAAGAGATACAGTGGTAATGCTCTTAGTAATGAAGGTTGTACTTCTATTTACTTTGGTACTTTAAGTGATAGTTTCTAGTAGTTACAGTGATACATCAATGGTACTTATTTGTAATTCAAGGATACTATAGCAGCAATTCATAGGTAGTAAATGTGGTACTTCTACATAGAGAAGTAATTTCTAGGATTTTGTGACTATAAAACAACATAAATCAGCCTTAAAATAAGTACCTAGAATTACCACTGTAAGTACCACGATAAGTACCATTTTAAGTACCACTGTAAGTACCACCATAAGTACCACTGCAAGTACCACGCTAAGTAACACCGTAAGTATCACTGTAAGTACCACCATAAGTACCACTGCAAGTACCACCAAAAGTACCACCGTAAGTGCCACTGTAAGTACCACCATAAGTACCACTGTAAGTACCACAATAAATACCTAGAATTACCACTGTATCACTGTAAGTACCACCATAAGTACCACAATAAGTATCTAGAATTACCTCTGTAAGTACCAAGGACTTACCGGCCCGTAATGTAAAGTGTTACCCTGCATTGAAACGGTTTAGTAAAACATCACAATATTGCACACACAGCCCCAGTGGGAATAGTGAGACAATTGGCTAAACAACATTCAAACTGATTCAAACTTGTGCCACTTCTCTATTCCAGGGGCTCGAAGCTGGAGGTGCTGGAGGTGCTGTGTTTCAGAGACAGGACTCTACAGGGGAGTCGCTCCATCCATCACAGCGTCATGCTTCAGCTCAAACTGCCCACACTGGCTCCAAACTCAGGTGAGACACTGTTGCTGATTAACAGATACGTGCATTCATCTATAATTACCTTTGTGGTTTAATTACATTGTGATCACACCAAAGTCACGTTCCTTCGCCTACGTTTTACTCTTTTGTCTTGTAAATGAGGAAAGAATAAAACGCAGTTTTTTTTCCCACAGTGTCTCCGTTTTTGTTAGTCATCTCGCTTTATACTTTATTGGTTCAAATTAGTTTTACATTGCCATGGTAACACAGCATTACGCAAGTTCTAAGTTAATTTTACAGTACATATAGCCACCTACACTCATTCTTAAACCCAGTTACACACAGAACGTCTATTAAAGCAGTACTAAGTAACTTGCTTACCTTAATAAATCCTTTTCGTAGTCCCTCTGGGGGTAATACAATTGTTAATGGAATTATTGGGGGGTCTTTCATCTCCCCGGTGTCTGGCCAGAAAATCGCATTTGCAACTTCCCTGCACCAGGTCGGAGTCACCAATACCAAAACAGGCTAACGGGTAAAGCTAACTGCAGGCTAGCGCCACTTAAACAGTATTTACAGCCAAATTTGAGTGAAAAAAATGATCTCCATTGTGTTATTGGATGTACAATATCCCTCTCTCCCTTCGTCTTTTCTGTCAGCGTAGTATTTACTCTCACGGACAACTAATGAGTAGAAAATCGCAATATGCTACGACACCTGCAGTGGCGCTTATGGCCTCTAGGGGCATGAGATACTTAGTACTGCTTTAAATTATGTTACTATAATGAATGAGATAGAAAATAGAAATCTGTAATAAGTACTTCCATTTCTTAAATCTGGTGATGGTCTAATGGTTTTCTAAGGCATAACCATGTTAGATCATTTCTGTTTGGCACAGCTTTCTTAGAAGTAGGAGCGTGATTTTGAGCGTTGGAACGATTGCACTTAAACAAAAGACTTGTGATTATTGGTACTTGTTTGTAGTAATTAAGCTGTTTTTCATTATTTCATTCAAGTTTTAATTGCATGTAGAAGTGCGCTCTATTGTTAACACTACAACAATAAAACGGGCTTTTAACGAGAAATGCTGAGCGCACCATGAGTAAATTAGAGCTTCTGCTTCAGCCAACGCAGCTATTTTCTCCTTATTTCCCCTCTGTTTCTCTTGTTCAAACCGGTTTCCATAGAGATCACGTGTCTCAGTAAAGAGTTTCAATTTTCTAAATATCAAAAATGTCACACTGAGAAGGCGCATGGAACATTTAGAAACCTTTTTCCCCGTTTCTATGTGTCATAAAAGTCTACTGTGTAGGTGTAACCAGTGCACTGTCTGGACCATCTTTTATCTGCCTTATATTTCTCCGTTTTTGGCATTAATAGCATGTCCAAAGAGCGTGGGCTGGGAGAAGAACATCAAAGGAGCAATGGGACCCAGAATGGTGAATCTGAGTGAATGTATGGACCCTAAAAGGTACAGTACATGTAATTATCATGATGTTAATAGTTCAGGTGCATAGTCAGGGGATGTCAAACCCCAGACATTGATGCTAAAACTCATTGTGTTAAAAAAATGTATATTCCATAATTTACGGCTTAGAAGGAGCTAAACATTCAATAGTGTCTCCATACTGTACACTGGGCATAGAAAATACACCTTTCTGTGAAAATCTAATACTTAAAACAAGTATTATTATCCACCTTATTCCAAGGCCATGCAGGAATTATGGATGGGATTTCTGGTATGATCCAGAACCGTGTGTGACATGACGAGTGGTAGTGGTGTATTAAATGAAATGCCAGACAACGCCATCCAGTAAAACTGGAAAAATGTGCTTTAAGACACACAGGTTCGACCCATAAGGACAGAGGCAGCATGTTCCTTTTGCACAGTTTAGTTTATTTCTATGTTGTACTTTTTTTTATCTTTCTGGTCGTTTCATACTTTTTGTTCACACTAGACATTTCACCATTTGTTACATTCAGTTGAACACTTTGTACACTTTAAGTCTCAGTTGGTTCACAGTATTTTCATTTGGGTCACACTAGCTTTTCAGTTAGTAAAAAACAAAACAAAACAGGAAGACAAGAAACAAGACGAAGCAAGATAAGTAAAGCAAGACACAAGCAAAGCAAGACAGCAGCAGTTGGATCACCTAAACGTAAATAAAAAGGTTAGCTTTGGAGCAGTTCTTAACAGGGCTAACGACGAGGCAAGCCAATCTTATCGTCGCACGCCCATCTCTAGCCCTACTCGGCCGGTGCGGTGCTTCGATAGCCTCCCGGTTGTGCGAGGGCCCCAGCAGACCCCGGACCAAACACACCGAGAGAGGCGTGGACGCCGTGAGGTGGTGCGCGTGAAGCTGTCGGCCACCTGCGACGCTAAAATTAAAGCTACGTTAGCGGCTAAACCAATCTTAAAAAGAGGATGAATGAACCATAGCTACCTGGACCCGTGGAACAACACGCACAGCCTGGGCACAGCCCAACCAGCCGGGAGACGCCAGTGAGGAGACAGAGGAAGTGCGTGTGAACCAGGGTGGGCTTTTATACCTTTTACGCGCTGGCGCCATCTGCTGTCCAATAGTTATTTTAAAATACATTAAGTTTTATTGGAATAAAATGCATAAAACTGATAATGCCACACGTTCATCGTTTGTTTGTAAACCCTGCAGCTGTATGTAATCTGTTCGCACTGATCCACTCTTTATGAGCTTTAGAGATGTAAACTATGTGGGCACACGAGCTGTCACCGCTGAAACCAAACTACGAGCTGCGATTAGCTGCTCGCAATAAACGTATGACTGAAAATGACCCCATCAGTGGGTTTTCGGACCCAATGGGCGTGATGTGTTAGGATGGCAAAGTTGTCCCCACCTAACTGGATATCTTCTAATTCTGCGATGCTTCACAGAGACTTTACTAAGATGTGGGTCCTCTGAGCTTGGAGAGTGGATGGTCAGTATAAAAACACTTTTTGTTTCATGTTGATTGGCCAAATCAACTTCTTCAAATCAATGGCTTTTGAGGGGCGGTACGACAGCCCCAGCTCAGCTTGTATCCATAGTAACGGCTCGTGCTGCTTTGGGGTCATGTCACCCGTACAGTGAGAGGAGGTCATTCTTGTGTGTTAACAGTGTAAAACACCTCAGTGAGCTCGGGCTGACTTTGTGTAAGAGTCACTCTCATTTGGCATGTTCATAATCACCACAAACACGTATGAGGCCGGCTTTAGTTCAGGAGCATGTTCCAGAGCCATAAATGTAGCTTCCTCTGTTTTTCAGTTCAACCGCAAACAGCTCAACATGTCCCCGAGCTGCGCTATGACTTCCTTTTAAATTCTACAGGAGCTGATCGTTTAGAACACTGGTGCCCAAAGTGCCTTAGACCAATTTTTGTGGCCCTCAAGGTTATTGGTATCACCAGAGATGGTACTTTTTACTGCAAATGTAATTATTCTACATAATTATAGCCTCAAAAACGAATATTTTTCTTAAAGGAATAGGCCACCGTTTTTATATACTGAGATATGCTCTTACCTCACTTTAGCCAAGTTAATATATCCCCGTCTGGTCTTTGTCCGAGCGCTCTGCCAGGCAAACGGAGCACATACGCAGCCTCTCCCACATGTCACATAGCTCCAAAAAAGCTCACGATAGAAGCTACCAAGCTCTTCCACGTGTTCCCCATTACGCCTCACAATATAGTCCCCCTTTTTATCTGCTTATAAAATCGACACGTTACATTTCTGTGTAATATACTTCGCATGAAAACACTTCACGTAACTTTATTTAAATAGGGAACACGTGGAAGAGCTTGGTAGCTTCTATCGTGAGCTTTTTTGGAGCTATGTGACATGTGGGAGAGGCTGCGTATGTGCTCCGTTTGCCTGGCAGAGCGCACGGACAAAGACCAGACGGGGATATATTAACTCGACTAAAGTGAGGTAAGAGCATATCTCAGTATATAAAAACGGTGGCCTATTCCTTTAAAGTCTCTCCTAGATGCATCCAGTTGAATATAAGTAAGTGCTTTATTTGTCATTGTACATTTGTGGCCCTCAATGCTGTACAAACTTCAAAATGTGCCCCTCGATGAAAAAGGTTTTGACACCCCTGGTTTAGAAAAACATCTAGAAATGTTGAAGTAAACTGCTATGTGAAACGAAAACTCAGTCTGGCAACCAGGGTGAGTTTGGGCTGGAAATCAATGGCTCAGCGCAACTTTTGGCATCTCAGCGGGAAATGTACCAATAATCGTTTCTACATGAGTGACTAGGACCCAGGAATAAGGTGGACATGAATCATCAAAAACAAACCTAGCTTGTTTGCTAATAGCATGCTTGGCTAACCCTGCACATAATGGTGACACTTGGGAACACTGTAATTACTGATTCAGTGATGCCCTAAAATGATATGGGCAAAACATTGATCTAGTGACTTAGTAATGTTGATTTGTGTAGCGCTTTTCACAGACCTGGACATGAGACTAAGTATGCACTGTCCTGGTTTCAGACTGGCTGAATCCTCCGTTGACCTCAACTTGAAGCTGATGCGCTGGCGGCTGGTGCCGTCTCTGGATCTGGACCGAGTCATCAGCACCAAGTGTCTGCTGCTCGGGGCGGGCACTCTGGGCTGCAACGTGGCCCGGACCCTCATGGTAAAACGCAAAGAAATACTGTGATTAACTGGACACTGTGTTTTCTAGATTGTCCCAGTTTGCCGGGTTGGCATTGGATTAGTTGTTTTTGAAAAGGAGCAGCGCGTTTTGATAAAATACAATTTTCTCTGTACACTTCGGAGCTGCTCTCATATTGATTGGGATTCACAATGGGACAATGGGAGGGAAAAAGAGAGAACAGTCATTTTATTGAAAGACTCCACGGGGCTCAGAAATACTTTCAGTTAAGCACAGTGGATCCATGTCAAGTCATTTAAGTCTATACAACTAGAACACACCAGCTCCAGGGGTGGCTCTATTTTTGCAGCTAAATTGTACGTTTCTTTGTTAGTCAGTCACAAAGCAAAGGTTAGGTGAGACATACTTTATAAGGAATTTCTCTGCATTTTATTTGAATCATCTTTAAATGCATTTGAGCAACCTGTAAAATCCACAGGCGTCCTCAGTGCAGCGGCAGGGGAGCCATCTCCAGATCCTACTGTGGATACTTTTTAATGGACTGATAATGCTTGTTTTTTCAGGGCTGGGGAGTCAGACACATCACCTTTGTGGACAATGCAAAGATCTCATACTCAAACCCGGTCCGTCAGCCTCTGTACGAGTTCGAGGACTGTCTCGGAGGGGGAAAGTCCAAGGCCACGGCCGCAGTGGACCGCCTCACCAAGATCTTCCCTGGTGTGGTGAGTGACAACATACACAAAGTCTACAGCAATGGTAGTTCTTTGTAATTTGTGATGACTAGTTGAATTTTGCAATAATGTAAGACGACAGTGCTGCAGAGAGTAGAGCGGGTCGTCTTCTGACCGGAGGGTCGGCAGTTTGAATCCCGCCTCCTGAAGGTGCACACTGTTGTTGTGTCCTTAGGCAAAACGCTTCACCCACCTTGCCTCCAATGTCTGCGTACACTGTTTTATGAATGAGCGTGTGAATGTGGTTGGTAGAAAGGCGCTATATAAATGTGACCATTTACCATTTTTAGTGTGATATGATTTCAGCACTTTATTGTTCCATTATTAGATAGATAGGTAGGTAGCTACTTTATTCAATCCTAGAAGGGGAAAATCAGGTGCCCGCGAGCAAACAATGTGTGACATCCAAGAACATCCATACAAAATAAAGAATGTAAAAAAATACCCTAAAAAAAAATAAAAAAATTAAATGCTCCATCATCATAGAGGGCCAGATCTTGTGCCTGGCGCAAGGACAGCGCAAACTCTAACTCGATGGCTATTTTCTGAGTTGCGTTGCTGTTGAGCCGTGTTCTTCCTTTTGCATTACAGGCTCTCACGTGTCAAACTAAAAACTTTATTAACCCCATCGTGAGCTTAACAATGTCCATGTCTCTAGAGAAAGATGCTGATCCCGCTGTGCCGCAGATCGGCACTCGCTCGGCCGTAAATGCGACTAAAAGAAATGCACATGTTCACCCCCCACTCCCCCACAACCCCTCTCCACCGCCCCCTTCCCGGCCGCCCTTGTCTGGTTGGAGGAAAAAGGCTGTTGTACATATCGCCATTGGCCATGGGTGTTTCTCCACCCCATGTACTTCCCACTTAAATGTGCTAAGTCTGGAGTGGCGAGATCTCAAAGTGTGCACCGACTCAGCGCAAAATGTTACACTATAGTCTGCGTTTAGGAACACAAGATCAGGCCCATAGTCACAGCAGCCAGGATTAATGACCTCCTGCACCTCTCATGACCTCTCCCTCATGCAGAGCACTGAGGAAAGTCTGTCCCTGCGGCTGCTTCTTTCAGCAACCACAGAGTCGTGCAGGGGGCAACTAATATTAGTGAGGATGGACTTCACTCCCCCTACCCCCACCCGCCTCCCCGTCACTGGCACATACTTCCTAACCAGCTTGTCCAGCTGGTTCCCCTCCCTGTCCAGCAGGTTCTCCTCCCTGGCCGTCATGCAGCTTCACGGCGCACAACAACAAGAAATACAGCATAATGACAACTGACTGGTAAAAAAAAAAGATGCAGCGTCTCATTATAGACCTCAAAAGATTTCAATCTTCTGAGTCTTGTTGTAACCAATAAAAATGTTACTGTCCAAACCATTAAAATCATTTCTCTTTTTGTGCATTAATTCAGCCGGCATTATTACGCATGACATTTTCACAAAGGAAATGATCAAAAGCAGCGCTGACAGCTACAATATTCCTGAAGCAACACTGATTATTGATTCATGAAACAAAACCATGGTCTCTGCATTTCAGATTAATGAGTTTGCCTTTGCTGACGCTACATGCACTTCAGTTCACAAAAGAGGTACCGGTAAACTTTTTATTTTGGCCAAATGTTAAATCTATACTGACCTTTAAAAACAACATAATGCCCCAAAATAACAGGTAAAAAAAGGTCAGTGGTGCTTCCCTTTCGGCCTGAATAGAGGAATGGAGGTTTATCCAGGAGAGAGTGTGATTTGATGTTTGGAGTTTATTATTGCATCGGTTTAACTTATTGTTTGATTACTTTTATGCAGAAAAAAAAAAAGAAATTAGTGGCATATTGACGCATTCATGACGATTGCAAGTTTTCTCATGCATCAACAAACACATTTATCTTTGTTTATTGGAGAACTGTTGCTATAATGATGTATATAGTTTAGCTTACTTAGACATCAGAGAGTACCGGTATTTTATTTTCCTCTAGTTCAGCCCTTTACAAACTAGTTCAGCCCTTAACACTTGCAATGCTTAACAATATGTATGGATTGCTCACCGGAGTTATTATAAACATAAAAAGACAAATATATAATTTTAGTCATAATCAAACTAATACTTCCTTGTCATGTTCCGTGTCCCTGTGCAGTAGCTGAGAAAGTAGCTGTCACATTTCTCAGACTGATGCCTGTTGAGTGAGTCATTGTTTCTGAAGTTGGTGTTATTTACAGAGAAAAGGTGGCATTAGAGTCATTACCTTCATAGAAAAAGCACAACAATTGAGTCATAATGTGTGGTATGTATAATGTGCATATACAAGTTTAACAGCTGCTCAAAAACTTGGATAAGAAACTTCTCTTGGAAATTGTGTGATTTTTCATAACCTCCCACACAATGACAAGTTTGTTAGTGAGATTATGCAGGTTACATCTTTTATTGTAATGGCTGTATGTGGGTTCATAGCAGGACAGGTATGTTGAAAGATGTATTTCTTAGAATCCAAATCCTTCTGATACTTTGTTCGAGTTGCACGTCTTTCAAATTTTTATTGTAATCTACTTATAAACACTTCTCCCCAAAATAACTGAAACCCTGTACTTTAATTCCTTTAGACTTTGGATAAGCTGGAAACGTTCCATCTCCCAGCATTATGCTATTTTGTTCCCGTTCTGAAGCAATAGTGACAAGAAAATAAGGGAAATACGGTTTTGGGAAACTTTGTTATTGCAAAGATTATGGATGGCATTTTCCGTAAACCCTTCAAAAGGACAGGGGTCTCAGGCTGCTCCTCTAGGCCCGCTGTGTTTGGGTCTTTCATGTCCACCACCTGTGCTCTCCTTTGACCACTCACAGAAGAGCTGTTTTCAAGGCCTCCATAAAGTTTGCTTTTAGAGTTTACTCACTCCTAGCTTGATTTTTTATCTTGTTTGGTGCATCATTTTGTCCACTCTGCCTAGTCTTCACTGGACATTATTTTTGTGCAAAATACAACAGCCTGTCACAAGATTTGAAATCACAGATCCACTACCAGATTGTATGTTTTTTGTTGTATGCCTTTTTATTTGTCAATGTAGCATCATAGTGCGCAAGTGTTCAGGTTGGCTATGAGGATCCATGTGTATTTAGTGTCTTCATATTGTCTTAAGAGGTAACTAACACATTCTTCTGCTTCTGAAAGTTTGTACCACAATGTGTTTAAATCCCCCGTCAGTCATTTAGAGACTGACCAATGGGAGGAGTTTGAACAGAAAATGGCAGATCATATCCCATTCTATTCACATTGTCATATTGCAGAGCCCTAGATTGCCTGATGGACTGTTGTCCCCCCTTATATCTCCGCAGAATGCAGAGGGCTACAACATGAGTATCCCCATGCCGGGACATCCAGTCAACTTCTCCGAGGCCACTCAGGCTCAGGCGCAGAGGGACGTGCAGCAGCTGGAGAGGCTCATCTCCGAGCATGACGTGGTTTTCCTCTTGATGGACACCAGGGAGAGTCGCTGGCTGCCCACAGTCATCTCTGCCAGCAAAAGAAAGGTATCACCAACTCACCATCTGTCTATCTGATACTTAGTAACTCAAAACGTGTAACACTGACAGGGCTCAATCTTCCGCCTGGCCCAACAACAGTCCAGGCGAGCTCGGTATCTTGCTCGGTGTGCAGCGTGAGCGCCAATTCCACTGGCTTCCAGGACCAGCCCTCTTACTGCGTCAGGTTTGAAGCTGAAGATTTCACCGAGTGCCCCACATCAGTGCTAAAGTCTAGTTTACAGCCTGCGTTTAACAAACACACGATTATAAGATAAGATAAGATAAGATAAGATAAGATAAACCTTTATTCATCTCACAAAGGAGAAATTCACTACAAAGGAGAAATTCACTATATATATTCATATATATATTCACTAGATATATTCATATCGCAAATGTTATCACCAACTGTTTCCAAAGTAATGAACATAAAAAGAAAAGTAGATTTCCTTAAGTTAGCTTAGTTAGTCAAGATACACCGTGCATAAATACAAGGGATGCACGATCCGATATTGGAAACAATACGATATCGGGTATCGACTACAAATATCCGATACTAGCTTTGGCTCTCAATGCCTTAAAAACACAACTTTTTCTAAGTGAATATGGGCATGTTATAGATCATTGTAAAGCTAAGAACCTGGAGAATTCGATCGCTGAGTTTTAACCTCCACAAATATATTTTTGATTGTTTCAGCAGTTAGCAATAGCATGCTAAAGCTAGCGTGAGCATGCTAATGCTAATGAAAACTAATCAAGGCTGGGACAGAAACAAGGATAGAAATACCTAAAGCAGCCAAATAAAATAAAATGACCACTGCTCAAGGCAAGTGTTTGTATTTTTGTTTAAGAAATAACAGATCTAACATATTTGTAATGATCCGATCACTTTATGTGAGTTGTTTATATTAATGTAACCTAAAGCCTGTCATATACCCAAGGATATTTATTGTAGAAAAGTCATCCTTATTAAATATTTATCCAAGAGTTTATCAATAGATATAATTGATAACATGACAATAAAATATGACTTTATTGATCTTACAATGGAGAAAAATCAGTAACATTTTTCACTCAGAGAAAGCTACTTTTCAGAAAGTCTCTTGGTATCAGTAAATATTGTATATCGGCAAATACTCAAACCCCATTATCAGTCTCGGTAGCAAAAAAACTGGATCGGTGGATCTCTATTAAAAACAGAAATATCTAGCTTCCCCATGTTATTTCATATAACATTGTACTTTGTCTCAGCAGCAAGCTGTTTTAAGTTTGGGCAGCCATTTTCACAAAATTAATCTTAATGAATGAATTGAAACTTTCCCGCACTTTCCATTATATATTTAACATTACTACACAAGAACAGGAAAGATAACAGATGAATTGCCTTGGTCTGCTAGGTTCTAATTGTATTTTCCTGTAATGCATTAGCGTTTTGCCATGCATAATTGCTAAAGTCTGCGAGCAGATTGAGGCAGAAATCAATACAATGTTTTAGTCGGGTGTTGGGAGGCGAGAACAGGGTCATGACAATCCAATTTGTCTCTTGAAAATGTATGCAAACGTTTTTTTCTCCTTCTTTCTTCCTTATTATACAGCATATGCCATAACTCATTGGTGGATGGCTATTATTATTGGTGAACATAATTGGAACACTGTCCAGCAACAATATCTTTTAATATTCTATCACTATATATGCATATGCACACAGCCCTGTAACTTCTCACTTACTAAACTTCGGCAGACTCCACTTAAACGTTTTTTTGGTCCCGTTTTGTTCCGCTCTGAGCTAATGTGGCCATTTATAATCCGGAGCTGTCACAGACCTCACTACAAAGTGACACTGCAGTTTGGCAGTGTTATTGCTAATGGTACTTTTTGAACACTTTGAAAAAGACGTTGCTTCCTGTCCTTGATATTTTATTGTTATGAGTTTATTGTATCAAGTGCATTGAGTATGACATTGTGATCTGTTGTTTTGTCTGCAATGTCATTTTTGAAAGAAACACTTGTTCATGAAAGAATTTTTTTTTTAGCTGGTGATAAACGCTGCCCTGGGTTTTGACACGTTTGTGGTGATGAGACACGGCCTGAAGAAATCCCCCGTCAATGACTGCGTTTCGGGCGACTCCTCCACGTCCTGTTCCTCATCTGCCTCGTCCTGTGCATCCACTCCTGCTGGCCCCGCCCCCTCCGCTCCGGGCTCCTCGCTCTTCTCCAACATCCCGGGACACAAACTGGGCTGCTACTTCTGCAACGACGTGGTGGCGCCAGGAGACGTAAGGCACACACACACACGCTATGAAACAATGCTGTTTCATAGCGGTTATTCAGACCCCAAAGCCCCCCCTTCAATTACTGTTAATCAAAACTGTGCTGTTGTTGAACCCCAGTAGCCTGCAGATTTTGGTTCTCAAATTGCCCCTCGGAATTGGTTTTTCTGTCACTCCAACTTTCTGAAATTTTGTCCTTTAAAGCTGTGAATGGGTGACCTATCACAAGTGGCTGGAGTCCACTTATCACATTTCTCCTCCACTCTGCTGCCCTGCCCCTGACACCGGTCTCCTCTGCCGCCTCTCCAGACCACTCTTGTGTCTACAGGCCACGTGAGGCCCGGAGAGTGTCTGGTGTCTGCAGATATGAAGTTTATTTTTGCTTTTTTTCAGGTTAAAGGTTATTGTGTTACTGCATATACAGACTAGATTTGGTTAAAAAACTGATTGACTTGGAATGACAAGCAATGTGAAACAGGAAATGTGTCTATTCTTGAATTAAACTGCTTCAGTTATGTACATCAGTTATGGATGCACACACAGTTATAGCCATATGGTGAAATTGGTGTTCGTACGTTATGATGTACAAATACCATGAAACTTAGAGATACATTTAAAGAGTTGAAAAGAGTTGAGTTTATTATACTTGGACAATTCATACCATCCAATACGCACATCCACCACAACTAATCCCATATACATCAGAGGTATTTGTTTACTCATTCAATACTTCTTTACTTTAAAGGGACTAGATGCAAGTTTGCCATTTTATACTCACTACTACCACCTCTGGCCATCAAGTAACTGCACCGTCTATATCAGGGGTCACCAACGTGGTGCCCACGGGCACCCAGGGGCCCTTTGGGGCATGTCCAGTAGCCCTTGGGACTTTTTCTAAAGTGTAAAACACTTCATTTTCTTGAATCTAATTCTTAAAATTACAGTTATTTCGGTTCTTGTGACTCAGTATGAGTTTAAAATAAAGCTATTTTAATATAATATGGAGTCAATATCCTATAAGTGAAAAGTGTACGTTTAAGTCTTTAGGATTTGTTTTTAACTGGTAGCCCTCGAACAACTTAATGCTCTTAAAGTAGCCCTCAGCTGAAATAAGGTTGGTGACCCCTGGTCTAAGCTCGTGCATGACGGCAATTCGGACCCAAAGCAACAACTTTTTGAGTGACAGTGCAGGATTTTAGAGGCAGTTGTGGTGAACAGGTCTGAGCTCATTCTACACATTAAGACATGGCTGGAACATGTAGGGGGAGGAAAACACATAGTTTTAACATTTTTAAACTCTGTATAGTCCCTTTAAAGGAATAGGCCAGCGTTTTTACATACTGAGATATGTTCTTACCTGAGCTTTGACGAGTTCTTTAGGACCTGTCTGATCTTCACCCGTGCCTTCAGTCACGTAAACACAGCGCAGACGGCGTTAGCATTTAGCCTCTCCCTCTCTCCACTATAGCTCCAAAACAGGTCAAGATAGAAGCTACCAAGCTCTTCCACATTTTCCCTATTTAAATATGGTTACGTGAAGTGTTCCACTACAAAGTATAATTACACAAAATTAAACAATGTGGATTTTCTAAGCGGATAAAAGGGGGGACTATCTTGTAAGGCGTAACAATACCAGGAGTAATTTGGCATCCGCACAGTAAAGTGAATATTACTGCGCAGTAAAGTGAAGATTACTGCGCATTAAAGTGAAGATTACTGCGCGGATTTCGAACTACTCCTGGTATTATTACGCCTTACAATATAGTTCCCCCTTTTATCCGCTTAGAAAATCCACATTGTTTAATTTTGTGTAATTATACTTTGTAGTGGAACACTTCACGTAACCATATTTAAATAGGGAAAACGTGGAAGAGCTTGGTAGCTTCTATCTTGACCTGTTTTGGAGCTATAGAGGAGAGAGGGAGAGGCTAAATGCTAACGCCGTCTGCACTGTGTTTACGTGACTGAAAGCACAGGTGAAGATCAGACAGGTCCTAAAGAACTCGTCAAAGCTAAGGTAAGAACATATCTCAGTATGTAAAAACGGTGGCCTGTTCCTTTAAGATAGAGCTACACAAATATGCTGCACAACATTTCTCCCAGGCACCAAAAATCGTCAACTCATAGATTATTATTATACAATCATATTAGCATTTGGTTTGCTATTAACGCAGTACAGAACGTTGCACTTAAAAGTTAACATTGTCCTTGCTCTGTCTTTTTCGCCCCAAGTGACCTCTCTTTCGTTCGGTATAATTGGCCGATGATTCAAAAGTCCATTGGAGCCCGGAGCCATTTGTTAAAAGTGATATTTGGTCATCTCTAAATGTCTTACAGCTGCAGTCTGCTACTGGAGGAGGACACCATTTTGAAATTACCATTTAGATAAGACACATGCACTGCTCTTGCTCTATGAACTTTTCAATTTGTTTCTTTCAGTCTCACTTTAGGTCATATTGATGTGTTTGGAAACAATGAAGCAGAATGTTCTTTTAGCTCAAAACTGTTTAGGTAACTGTGTGTCCCCTTAGTGTTTCCCGATAATGTATTTGCAGTTACAGTCTTGCAAATGTAATGAATCTGAAATATTAGAAATTAGCAGTGATGAAAATGAACCCTGCGGATTACTGGCATTTACATTACAGAAGGTTACAGAATTTCAGGTTCACTTTTCTACACACAGAAAACACTAAATTACTCGCGACTCGGGACTTTGGTGCACAAAAGGAAAATGCATCTATAACTGACTGTCTTCTTAGATTACAACATCTACAAGGAAATAGTGTCCGTCTTTTATTAAATACACTGGCTGGTGTTCACCTTCCTTGTTGTTGTTTCTCGTCACTAGTCGACCCGGGACAGAACCTTGGACCAGCAGTGCACAGTGAGCCGACCTGGGCTGGCCATGATCGCCGGAGCCTTGGCAGTGGAAATGATGGTGTCCATACTGCAACACAGTGAAGGGTAAGATCAGCTCGGAGACGAAGCTATTCAAATCCCCTCAAACTCAAGACTGGAAGGATCGATCGACCAGCCTTACTGTGCATTTACAAAAACACTGAAATAACAGACTGAAAGCCGCAAAACGCTTTCAATCGAAGTTTTCTTTCAAATGCGTCATCAACTTTTCTATTATTCTCTCTTCTTTCTCACTTTTCACTTTTTTTTTTTGCTCTAAAAGCTCAAGCCAGCGTTTCCATGGCTATATCAATATTTTTGAGTTTTTTCCCCCCACGCTAACTGTGAAAGATCTTTAATGCCAGCTATAATTGTGTTTTTATGAACAGTATTATCTTGCTCTCCTGTATGTGGCCACGCATACAGGATCAACTGTAATGTTTGGCCTCGACCACCAGAAGGCGCTCCTAACCTGATTTTAAATTTCTACCTTGCATGGCAGGAGAAAAAAGTAACTTACTATTTCACATATATGTAAAAGGATAGATTTTTTTGTAACATAAATGACAAAGTGGCAACAACTGCATAATAGAAGTAGCTGTGTGTGTAGCAGTGGTAATAGTTGTAGTAATGCTATAGTTAAAAGTAGCTAAGGACAGTATTACCATCTTAATAGCAGGAAAATTAAGCATGAATACCAAAATTGTGACTGTGTTGGCAAGGTAAACACATAAACGTGCCTTAAACACATGAGTGAACTTTCAGTACACAAAATATTGCAGTACATCGCTTCTACTATGTACAGTATGTAGGTATTTCACTCCCTTCTTTGTGCACGTTGTCACTATGTTCACTCTATTTATTTTTGTTTCTATTTCCCACAGATCCGAGGTTTTCTCTCAAGGTTTGACAACGTCCTCCCTGCCAGCTTGGCCTTTGACAAGTGCACCGCCTGCTCTCCCATTGTAAGCAACCCATTTTAGACAACAAAACTAAAAACTTTTTTTTCTTTTTTTCTCGTCACTCGTTTTTTTTGTTTTCCGCTCAGCCCTATTTTGCGCCGCTGTCACACTCAAACTGCAGCCTCAGCAGAAAGCGGGGGATTCCTGTCGTTCTCGTTCCCATGATAAATCCGCTTGAAATGTAGCTCTTTAGGGAGAAACACAGCGAAGAAAAAAAAGAAAAAAGAAATGCTCCCGTCTCATATGGAAATGATCAGGCTGCAGTTTATTGGAGACCGACTGTCCTCTGAGTCCAACTAGCTCCTGCCGCTAACTGTGCTGTAAAAGTGGCTCATTGAAGTGTCCACAATCCTAAATCAGCCAATTAGACGGATAGAAAGGCTGCCTGTTGGGCTTGTATGTTTTGGTAAGAGTTTGAAAGTACATTAAAGAGAGTATAATATATGTCGGTTAAACAACGACAGCGTAAAACACAAGCCAACCTGAATCGCCTTACGCAGCATGTTCAAACAACTGATTTCTGATCAGACTTGGGGAGAAAACCCAACGAGTTTAACAACAAAATCTGTGTGTGAGGGGGAGGTATACGGGAACAAACAGCGCTGTGAGGAAAAGTCTAGTCTGTGGCTCTGATTTCAATGGAGTCTTTGTGCTAATCAAGAGGTCATAAAGGCCCACTCTATCACCCGAGTGCGAAGACGGGCTCAAAGAGGGAAAGATGGACATGCTGTAGCTGAAGTAGCCGTAACAGAAGTTGTAGTAGCGACTCCCATATTACATGGGGTAGGAGCAGAAGAAAAAAACGAAATGACTGCTGCCGATTGGTCTTTGTAGTGTAGTAGCACTTGCAGTAGTACTTGAAGAGTTATAGAGTAATAGCTTGGGGTGTTAGTATATGAAGTGCTAGATCTGATATAGAACTTGCCAAAAAACACACATTGTAATAGTTTTGAAGTAGTGGTAGCAGGAGTAGTAGCTCATTTACTGACTTGGATTTTGTCCGGGGAAGGGGGGGAGGAGTTTGATTTTTATGTGCGATGGCGCTTTAAGTTTGAGGTTTTCTCCTCCTACGCAGGGCCCATGAAAAAGGTCCTACCCAGTTTGGAGGTGTCGTGTTTCAGCCCGTGACCGATGAGATTATGGAGTGCACAAAGGGATCATAGACGCTCTGAACATGAGGGAGAAGAGTTTATCCTTGTACAGAGTATTGTTTGACATAAAGGGAGAGGAAGTGGATATTTAACATTGTGTTGGTGTAAAGATGTCAGCACCCCCCTCTCCTCCTTTCATCCTTTTCGGCGTCTGATCAAATGGTGTTATTATGATCCATTACATGTTAGCACTTGCTTTTCTCAAGGTAGGAGTAGCAGCAGTAGGAATAGCACTAGGCTCTGACTGTGTAGGGAATGTTTTTGGCTAACTTCCTGTTGGCCCTTGTGGGGTAAAGACTACTTCCTGTCCACATTTTAACATACATTAAGAAAATATACTGTATTAAAAAACATAGGGAAACTTGTTAGAGTAAAGTTAGACTTGAGCTTCAAGGCTAAAACTGCTACTGTTCCACAGATATGTCCTCCAGTGAAGTATTAAAGGAATATTTCAGGATTTTTGACATAGGGCCTCATTTCTTAGTTATCCAGTGTTGTTGATTTCTGGAGATTTATTTTCTTTTTTAAATTCATGCAGTCCTTATATTTGAAGAGTTTAGTGGTGCTAGGCTAGTGCTAGGCTAGTGCTAGGCTAGTGCTATATATATATATATATATATATATATATATATATATATATATATATATATATATATATATATATATATATATATATATATATATATATATATATATATATACATAAATCAACAACACTGGATAAGTAGGAAATGAGGCCCTATGTCAAAAATCCTGAAATATCCCTTTAATATCCTGAGTAAAGTTGTCCAAAAGCAGCTTGTTTTCTGCCTCGTCCTGTTAGCATCATGTTGCTGTGCAGAATTCCCCGCACACTTGCCTCCTCTACTTCCCAAGTCCAATGGAACTTAAGTCCATTTACTATAATGAATTTAGTTAGGGTTAGGGTTAGAGTTTAAAAACTGCATTGTAGAAACTTAAAGGCAGATTAAACATCTAATCTCACATACATATTACATTTACTCTTTTTTTTGCTTGGAGAAATGTTGACAATACTATTAGAGTCATATTTAAGAGCAAGACTATTCACACTCAACAGCCCAATAGAGTATGGGATCGTGGAAAAACTTGCATATTTTTCATTAAAAAGTAGAGAAAAGAACCATTGGGTACCAGGTCACTACTGGTGTACATTTAGAAAATCAAATGCTTTTATGTGAATGGTAGCTCCAATAATATACATTTGAAAAATCTCCCATCAGTTTATGATTTTGGAAAGGAATCCCAGAGACTTGCGACAGAGCTTTGGACACAATCCCACACAAGCTCAATAGCAGCAGCAGTAGTGCTAACATTACACAGCAAAGTTGTTCAGTTGTTGTAATCAAGCTACTTTAGTTTTCTATGTCAATGTGTGTTATGACAGTCTAAATCAGAGTCATAATCCACACTAGAACTTCCAACCAAGTAAATGCAAGTTTACAAACATAAAACTTTATTCTCTCTTGTGCTGATACAGCCATCATTTCATCACATGTAACACAATACGGCTATTTGCTCTGGTCCCTTTCCCAGTGCTTTCCTCCTCCCACACAGATCTCAGCCCACTGTAGCTCGCCTGTGTGTGTCTGTCACGTGTGTGTGCGCGCACGTTTCATTGTGCGTTTTTTTTTTTTTTTTTGTGACTCCTGGCGCTGTGTGCTTCCAGGTCGCTATAGAAACAAAACAATCCGGGCCCTGTCTACGCTCGAACTCTTCCTGTAGCTTTTTCCTCTCCCGCTTTTGTGTAGATGATGTGCGTGCTTGGCCATAGAAGTCAAAGAAGACCTCATCGTCATTCTTCTGCTTTGTAGGCTTCCTGTGTACAGTCATTCTGAAATAGGACTAAACCAGAACTAAACAAGGACTAAATCTTGTATAAACCAGATCAGAATTTGGGCTTAAAAGGGCTTAAAATTGACATTTCAGAGAGCTTTTTACCATGTTGCAATGTTGTCATTAAAATATACGTGGGGTGGTGTTTCGAGCCACAAGCGCATCTTGAGTAATCTTTGAATCTTCCACAAAAAGCTCATCCGGGAAATGCTTTTGTCACCTCACGATCTCTAGCGAAGCTTGATCCTTTCATGGCAAATGTTATTGAAACAGCTGCACAGCGAAGGGGAGCAAGAGGAGGAGAAGGGGTGGGAGGAGCTTATGGTAAGACCACATGAAAATCGGGACGTGAATCTGGATATTTTGTTTCAGTTGGTTTAGATCAATATATTGCATTTTTCCAACCTACAAAGTGTAAGACAGTGGTGAAAATGTGTGATGAGTTTATTTCCAAATGCCTGCCAAAAGCGTAATGCCTCCCCTTTACCTAAACATAGTCAGTTGCAGTATAATCGAGTGTTATCCAGGTCTGAACCTAGGAGTAAACCAGGACTAAACATGGCCATTAGACTAATGAGGTCTAAACCAGGTCTTATGTGTGTGACTGTTTCTGGGGCCTGATAAAAAAGAGCCGGCCGCAGAGTAACTCGCAGCTGACGTGGCTTTGTCTCAAACTGAGCCAGACACCTCTGACTTCCCACAATGGGAGCTGACCAATATGGCCGCTCTTTTAATAGCACGGATTAGACTGCAGATCTGGAGAGCGAGTAGAGCCGTAAACACACTTTTACTGCACGGTCTATTCCCAGACATCGATTGCTCATAAGCCTAAATAGATGTTACATTTCAATTATAGATGCGGTTCCCAAACAATTGGTTACGGCAGCCATTTCCAGAGTCCACAGTATCACAGCCACTTAATAGATTCATAGATCCACAAAGAATGAGTATGTAATGCTTTTTGTTTCTGCCAAAACCAGGGTGGGTCAAATGCGGTGAAGTTTCCCTATGTGGACGATAAAGTAGAACTTAATGATAACATTCTTTTCAGACTTAAAGTTGGTTGTGTCTTTGCTGGCTGTGTGTGTACAAGGCCAAGCCACTACAGTATAAGTAGAACTTACCCATAGACAAAATGTAAATTCTCTGAAATTACTGAAAGCATTACTTTTGCTGCAGAAAGAGCTCTTCTGGTCCGATGAGTCACTGGTGGACATGCTTTGAAAGTTTTATAGTTTTCTTGGAAGGAAAAGCCTTGCGTCAGTCGGAAGTGTTTACTCATATACTCTCTGTAAGTGGCCCATAAATGTAAGGGGAGCTTCTGTCAGCCACCGCAAACCCCCCAGCTCCCCACTCCATCACGTCTGATCTGTGTAAAGAGAGACACGTATACAAACATGGACACACGCAGATGCAAGTGTGAAGACATGTAAACTATTCCACTCTTGCGCATTTCAAGTGAGTAGCGTCATTTCTGTAACTCGCGTCAGATTAGACAGGTTACCCAGAGTGTTTTTTTTTTATTAGTTTCAATATCTGTGAAGTATGAAGTCTGCAAAAACACTGAACTAAAGGACTGTTCATCTGCACTTTGAAGAAGCCAGTTTCAAATGATGGTTCGGTTTGTGGCACCTCAAGTCTCAATGCAGTCTCCATGCGGTCTCCGAGAGGTCTCAAGCAGCTGTGTCGCCAATACTATTGTTGTCCTCAACCTGTGATGTCCTGAGATATACCAACTCCTTATTATACTTATTATACTACTATATACTACTATTATACTACTCAACTTCACATCATAAATTACCAAGTCAGTTGTTGGCTGTATTGAGTATTTTTTCTTTCTTTTGATTCTATTTTCTACTAGCCTCTTTGTTCTACTCTCCAAACACTGTTTCATCTTTAGGCAGTTACGCTTCGAGGCTAATGACATACAGTGTGATCAATCTATGGGAAACACATTCTCACCAAAGAATGGACATTGCTCCTTTCTTCTGTTACTGTGCTTACAGTACCGCCCTCTCTTCATTAACTTCAAACCCAGTCCAAGCAGCTTCATCCACCAAGAAGCTGAATTCTCTCCCCTCGCCCTCACCTCAACCCCAGCCCCGGCCACATATGCACCAAGGAAATGAGAGTAAAAAACAGTAAATTGTTACATTTTCCCATGTCTTAACTTTAGATGTACAGACCTTTTAATCAAAATGCCAGCAACAAAAAAATGAAGCCCTTCCATGTCGAAGTACATATTCTTAGAATTTGAAGCATTTTTAGGTATTGAATTGGCATCTTGGTTTGTTCGGCATGTTCAGGAACAAAAGTGCATTCTTTCACTGTGCCCTTGGCATTGGTTTATTCAGTGAGAAATTGTAAGAAAAGAATATCCAGAATGAGTGATGGAGAGCACCTAGAGTAACTTGAATAGTTGAAAAATAGTTGTATAACGAGTCACTCTTTGTAAGTTGCCTGAATATATAAAATATTTCAATGTTATATATTTATTCTTTCATTCTACAGTCCATTGCTAAAGTGCTGTATTAACTGTTGCAGAAACACAAAGCTTCTCACATTCTGATTCAAACAAGTTTTCTTGTAAAATGGTCGTGGCCAATTATTTCTGATGTTTCGCGATGTTTGAGTCAGCCCAATCCAGGGGATTACTTCCCCGGACGGGCCTTTCTGTGTGGCGTTTGCATGTTCCCCCCGTAGGTTTCCTCCGGGTACTCCGGTTTCCCTTACCACTAAAAACATGTACAATAGTGTTTGAGAGCGAGGGGGGGACGACGGATGGGAATTAACCCAAGGCTACAATCCGGTGTGGTGTGTTTACATGTATGTATCCATGTGTGTTCATTAACAAGCACTGTCCCATCCAAATAAACAAATTAATACAAATATTTTGTTACCATCGATACTCCTGGATAGCTGATACACAAACTACTGTCGAGATACATGAGGTACATTTGTACCATAGTTTAATGACGTCAGCACGCTGTGTTATGATCCTTTGGAAGTTAGTAATCTGTGGCTGTCAGTAGCATTGCATCGTATTGCTTGCAAGTTATAAAAAAAAAATGGTTGCCTACTTGGTGGCTGCAATAACTGTTTGCTCGTAGTACAATATCACATTTCTTGTTGCGTATAATTACACTGCGTTTAAGTTACAGGCAATGATTTCACTTCATGTAGTTAGTTAGATCTAAAAGTAGATCTAAATGTTTATCTAAATTGTACTTGGTTATTTTAACATTAAAATGTGGTTGTAATGACATTGTTATTATTGTTATACTATATTTATTACTGTACTATATTTCCTCTCCAGGCTGCAACAAATCCTAAAGGTGAAAGTAAGGAGTCTGAAAATAAAAGAACAGACTCCTTAGTTTTGTGTTCTGTGGTCGTTGTTGTCTGGATGTAAAAGACACACACACAGACACATTCATCCATACAGATCTGTCCATTGTAGCTGCGGTAACCATCGGTAACCGTACACCTGTGCTCTGTATGAGCTGCATAGAAGACCAGACGGAATCTGGGAGCGTCTAAAATGTGTCACGACAGATGCTAGGTAGGACTTCACCATTTTGGAGACATGCGTCATTGCTCTCCACGATGCAGCTCGAGTGCTGAGGTTGTTGTGTGTAGAGTTTGAAGGTCTTTTTTTGTCTATAAAGGGAGCGAGCGAGCGAGTCAAGTTTAAACTGATCCAAACTCATTCATGTCTTTTTTTATTCCAACATCCCACTTCTTCAGTTCAACTTTTACGTAGCAAAGCGGAACTTTCCTGTCACACGATGACAACAATAACTAGTTCACGGTCAATAAAAATGCTTACAATATTCTGAAGGACACAGCACATTTTATTCCTCTTCCAGAATAAAAAGTTAGCCTTTAATGATGATAAATTATGAATAATGAATTCATGAGTCTGGACACTTTGCATTGAACCGCTTGTGAACCCGCTGCACCCTTTCACCCTTCGCCCACTCTGCGTAAACAACGCATCATTTGTTAATAGATTATATTTATTACATGTTTACCTACAATTCATCGCCCGTCAAAACATTTTCTGTGTGTCACTTGTTGTGTTTAGGTTTTGGATCACTACGAGAGAGAGGGCTTCCAGTTCCTGTCCAAAGTTTTCAATTCCTCCCACTCGTTCCTGGAAGACCTCACGGGGCTGACGCTGCTGCACCAGGAGACGCAAGCGGCCGAGGTATAAACACTGCAAGCCAAAAATGCAGAATACAGATTGACTTTTACACCGACAAAACATTGTTGGAATCTAATTAGAGCATAACAACCTTTTCATGACTTATGAAAAGAAAAAAAAGGCTTACGGGGAAATGTTCAAAAAGGATGTTATCTGGACTGACTTGTTTAGCTTTCTCATTTCCACATTTGTTCTCATTTGAAAACTTGGATATGTTGACAAAAATCTTTGTTATAATAGAAAACTGCTCCTTAAAGGGACTATACGGAGTTTAAAAATGGTAAAATTATCTAATTTCCTCCGCCTAAATGTTCCAACAATATCCTAAGGTGTAGAATGAGCCCAAACCTGTTCACCACAACTGCTTCTAAAATCACTCAAAAAGGTGTCACTGCGGGTCCGAAGTGCTGTCATGCACGAGCTTAAAGGGATATTTCAGGATTTTTGACATAGGGCCTCATTTCCTAGTTATCCAGAGTGTTGCTGGTACCTGGAGATATTTTTTTTGTAATTCATGCAGTTCTTATGTTTGAAGAGTTTCATGGCGCTAGGCTAGTGCAAGGCTAGCGCATTTCTACAATGTCAGCTAGCCTGCATTAAAAACAGTTTTACGCACTCCACAGAGCACCTGAGGCAAATCACTTATAACGCCAGACTAACCATATAAATGTCTGTGTCGATAGAATAATTTTAACCATTTTGCATTTAAAATACCTTTTATTTGAGCAGCATCTGCTTCGCGTTTGTATAAGCTACGCAGCGGCGGAGTGATTTGCTAGAAAATAGTCCCTCAAAATGCGATCATTCATGTGATGCAAGGTCAGTTATATTCCAAAACTTATTCTATTGACACAGACATTTATAATGGTTAGTCTGGCGTTATAAATGATTTGCACCTGATTTGCCTCAGGTGCGTAAGACTGTTTTTAATTCAGGCTAGCTGATACCATAGAAATGCACTAGCCTTGCATTAATCTAGTGCCACGAAACTCTTCAAACATAAGAACTGCATGAATTACAAAAACAATATCTCCAGGTATCAGCAACACTCTGGATAACTAGGAAATGAGGCCCTATGTCAAAAATCCTGAAATATCCCTTTAATAAAGAAGGTGCAGTTACACATATGACCTGAGGTGGCATTAGTGAGTGTAAAATGGCTAGCATCTAGCCCCTTTAAAATGGCTAGCATCTAGCCCCTTTAAAGTTTTCTAGGAGGTTACTTTGCCTTTGCCGTAGTTTGTTTTCCTAATCAACCCCCTAACTGTCCGTCTTCCATGTAAGTCTGTGTCTTCACACCAAGATTGGCATTTGAATAGCCAAAAATGGATAATTAGATAAATAGAGACACTGAATTGGAGATGCAAGCTCCCTTGGAACTCCACAAAATGTAATTTTTTGCTGAAATGATGTGGGTCGAGAGGAGCAGAACAAATTGTTTTAGGTCAAGGTGCTCGGAAAATAGCAAGATGGTCCAGGGGTTTGTTTTTACTGAAGGCCAGAACAGAACAGAACGTGACATACAAAAGAAAGAGGAGCAAAATGAGGTCTATTCACTCAACGCATGTTTCCGCTGAGAGGACTCATCTGAAGAGTCTGTCTTGATGGCCAAAAAAGGACACGTGTCGTGAGACGATCTTCGGTTGTACTTCCCTGTGGGTTTATCATTACTTTGCTTTGGATTAGTTTTAAAGTGGAGTATTTTGGCGCATGTTTCCTTGAGGTATTGTGACATTGTTCCTATACATGCGTTTCCAATAACAGTTGATGTCCTTGGTGCCTTTATTTGGGTGGAAGTGGAGCTATGCCGTGCTTAAGCATTCAATAATATTGCTAATCAAGATGGAAATGCTATCATGATTATTTCTCACTAAGAGGATCTGCCATTATGCCTCCACACTAAAGAGTAAATGAATACATCAAAGAGGGAACATGACTCCTTCCTCTGCTAGTTGTTCTATATAAACTTCCTGAGGCATTAGCAGCGGTAGCTTGTAGCTTGTAGCATGTAGCATGGCTCTTTAGAAGTCTCCATTAGTAGACGTTTTGAGTGTGGTTTAGGGCATTCTCTAGAACAACATGGAGCTCAGGAGCTTTTGTTATGTGTCTCTTCCGTCATTAGCATAGTTTTGTGGTCACTTCATGCATACCATTTATCTCAGGAAGCTTACCGATTTTTTTACACGACCTGTAGTGTAAAGTAAAAACTCTAAATGCCTCTGTGCTTTCAGGTTGACAACAGCCGAAACAAACTGTACCCTTCATAATTTGTGATACAGTATTGATGGCTAATGCTAACTGCTATTGGGAAAAATACAATGAATTAGCCACAGATTTTTTTTTTTTTTTTTTTTTTTAAGTTTTCCGATGCTTGCTATCTAGGATCGAACGCTGCTTCTCCATTTGACACGCCACTAGTGGTTTTGGGCATTTTCAAAAAAGTGACTTTACTATTGCTTGTATAGCAGGAACAAGTAATCAACTTCTCTTAGTTTTGGCTTTGTCACACAACCCACAAGAGCTTTCTCTCTTATTACAGGTTTGATTTTGATTTTTCACACGACCAGCTCCTTCTGTGTTGCGCCCCGTCTCCATAGCGACCCACGCAGTTGATTTGTCCACGGAACAATAAAGTTTAAGCAGGAGTTATTGGGGGGAATATGGGTGGTTTTCGTCCCGCTCCCTCCTGGCTGCCTCCTGACAGGACGGGCCCGAGTGTGTGGGCGTCTGGTGGGGGCTGGGGCGGCCAAGGCGCTATGGGCTCTGGGAAAATCCCACGTAGTTTGTCCGCAAACTCCCACTCAGCGAAGCAGGCTGGAGGATGGGAGAGGGGGGAAAGTTTGTTTGAAATGGTCTGAAGGATTAAGTGCATTTACTTCTACTGCTAGATTCATGGCTCTTACTCCCGTTCGAATTATGGAGCTCTTTAAGAGGAGATACTTTTTTTGTGATCTCAAAATATGGTTACATGCTACTTAAAAGTGTCAAAAATACATCATTTAGACATCACTTCTCAGTTATCTTTGGCCATGTGGAGGGTTGACTGTTTATTGATGTTGGAAAGTAAAGTTTTAGTAGGACAGTGAATTCTCGATGAAAACACCTGTGAACACTGAAAACCTTTTGCCAGGGAAAATCATCTTAAGTGAATTGAACAAAATCTTGACAACAAATTTCACCGCGTTCAAATAAAACCTTACAAACTGAGTAAGATCTGCTAATGCCGTAATCCGGGTTTGCTTGCATAATACCCTCACGTTTTGTCTTGTATGAGCTTCCCCCTCTTTGAGTGAGTTGAAGTTTTTTTTTACTCTTCAATCAGGAGATGAGGGAGAGATTGTTTTGATTGCGCAGCCCACTAGCGCCAGAAGTCCTAGCGTCTGTTTCCAGGTTTAGATTAGATTAGCCGTTCTGAAAAAAACTCTGCTTGAGGCGACGTCCCAAATTGTTCTTTTTCTTTTCTTCAATCTATGAAAGGTTTTACTCATTTCTGCGGGAGCATTATTGTGACGTATTTCATTTTATGTGGGAAACCGCTAGAAGTGCCCTGACATGTTTTGAGTTCTGCTCCATATTTACCAAGTACTGGCTGGAAATATGAATATAAATGATGACTGGCGGTCAGGGCTGCTCAAGTAGTAGCATGGAAATTTGCTATTTTAATAGTTGTAATTAGTAACTCACAATGGCTGCAGTTATTTAGGTCATGTAATCTGAAAATCATGTGTTTGATTGAACTGGTACCTGTAAGAGTCTTGCCTTGTGATTGTGAGCTTTGTATAACACCTGTGCACCTGTGTTTGTTTGTTTGTCAACGCCCACTTTGGCATTTTGTCTCTAGTTTAGGCCCTGGTTTGACGTTTTGCCTTGAAATATCATGAAACACACAGTGAGTCATGAATGGATGTAGTGCATAGTTTCAGTTTTTTGAAAGTGTACGCCACATTTCGATCATACACAAACTTCTTTTTGTGTGTGCGAGCCTGCGGTAGTGAAGTATAACTTACGTCACTGGGTATTTACTTTAGGCCTATTCCTGGCACACATGTAACCTGAGAAGTGCTTTTTATGCGGTTCCCGGGGAGTTTTCTTCAAGTTTAACTGGCTGTGTGTGTGTGTGTGTGCGTGTCTTTGTGAGTGTGTCTTTGTGCGCTGACGACAGAGTTAAGATTTTTTTGAGTTACATTTTCTACAGCTCTCCCTGGATTCTCAGCCAAGCTAATGCTGCGCTCAGTTCAGTCAGGAAAGTGATAGTTGTTGAATATTATGGCCACACGTTCCAACATTTTGAAAAACCTGACTTTACTTACTTACATCCGATGTTTCGAAGTCAGGTAAACCACATCAGTAGAGGCAAGTAAGACCAGGGATAAGAAACCAATGAGATGGCATCACTGTGACACCAGCTACAGGAAAGTGTTTTGTTCTCCTTTGAAAGTGTTTTTTTATGTTTAAACAACTGTGTATCACCGCTGTCCCCTGGCCTCTCTGTGATACGTCAGCGCTGAAGTCGGCCAAGATTCGTTCTCATGCATAAATTGTGCCTTATCTTGATCTGGCTGCAAAATGCACATTGCACAGGCACATCAAAACAGGGTAGCTCTTTACATTACGGCACCGTAATAATGTGGTTATACTAGGGTAACAGCAAAAAGGTAATAACTTGTGATGACAAATGTATATTTTGATGATAATAAAATGCTTTCTCTAACTAATTTCTTATCTTAAACAGTTGGTTATTACTAAGAAATAAAGCAGAAACAGCATGAAGCGAATTGTTCAGCCCTGATTCCCGTTTATTACATAAAAACTACTAAAAGTGCTTCCTGGGTTTGTTTCCATAAAAAAGAGGGGAAAGAGTCAAAAGTGAATTTTTCAGCCTTGATTCTAGTAAATTACATAGAAATACCACATGTTATACAAGGGTATTTCCATAGAAATGACTTCAAATACTAGCTTGCGTTGTAAAGTGGTTGTTACCCTATTGTCACAATACAAGTGTAATGTCATGGAAACTACAAAGACATTACACAGCCGCTTAAAAGATTACCACTTTGTAGCTAGAATTATGGGAAATACTCTAATTAAATTACTACATATAAAAATACATATGAACATATGTACATATAAATGAGTAGTCCCTTTGGATACCACGGTTACGACTAACACTATAAACATTAATTATACAGAAATGACCTAGAAATTATACACAAGTTCAATATTACCTCAGAGTATAAAAGAAATTACATGGTAATTACCCATGAATACCTTGCTTCTTGTAGTTATGTAATTTAGTAGTAATTTCATAGAAATGTTGTATACACACAACTTGCTATGATGTAATTTCATGGAAATAAGATAGAGATAGTATTTTATTATCATCAGTATTATTTGGAAATGTCATAGAAGTTATATTTGTAATTACATGTTATTTCCAAGTTATTACCTTTTGGTTACCACGCCATTACCCTAGTATTACCTCATTGTTACCGTAATGCAAAGTCATACCATTTAGGGGTCGAGCATAATTCATACACAAAGCAATTAAAAGTGCTTCATGGTTGCATACAATTACAAGAAAGCAGATAAAATCAATAAAACATCAACCTAAACATGTATTTATTACAGTAAAAGGCAAGAGTGTAGATAAGATACTATAATACAGGTAAAAAGAACTGTTTTCAGCTGGGATTTGAACATTGTCAGAGTGGAGGCCTGTCTCACATCCTCATGAAGACTGTTCCAGTTTATTGCTGCATGAAACTGAAACGCAGCCTCACCGTGTTTATTATTGACTCTGGGAACCACCAGGAGGCCCCTCCCTGAAGTTCTCAGGGCCCGAGATGGTTCATACGGCTGTAACATGTCAGAGATGGACTTCAGCGCTAAACCATGAAAAGACTTGTACACAAGCAGAGCTGTTTTAAATTCTATTCTCTGAGTGACAGGAAGCCAGTGCAGAGACCGGAGCACTGGACTAATATGGTCGTATTTCCTGGTTCTTGTCAGGACTGGAGCAGCAGCGTTCTGGACGTACTGCAGCTGTTCTAACAGTGAGCAGGCCGTTACAGTAGTCTAAGTTTCTCTAAGTTTAGACCCCATTCCTCTGATCAATGTTTTTCATTTGCTATGTCATTGCTATGTCCACTCTTTCTTCAAGTCACACCGCGTAACATTTCACCCAATAAAGAGAATAAAATAAAACCATGTATTATCTTACAGATACTTCTGTTGTTGAAAAATTGTTAGCGGTTCACGTCTCCTCAGACCTGACTGTGACTTCACTGGGAGCGGGGATGTCTCCAGCGCGTCTCCATTTAGCTGTTGACTTAAGGCAGCCAAATAAGAGATTTAAATAGGTTTGGTCCTCATCCAAATCCTTCTTTTATTGCCCACTGCATAAATAACATAGCCGATTATTGGGAGCATGTTGGGTATTGCTGGCTATAGTATTATCCAAAATGTTACACAATGTGCCTTAAAACATACATTTGAGATCATGTTCGTGACCGCTCGAGGGGAAGTTGAAGTCTGTACAGGATGCTTACTCGTCTGCTGCCCGACCACTATCCTGACTGTTTTAGTAGATTTCTATACAATTACACTATCAGGGAAATCTGGGTTATGCAAGGAACAAAAACAATCTAAGAAACTATGTGTCCTTTGTTCAATAGGAAAAAGTTTGTGTATTTAATGTAGAGCATAGGTGTCAAACTCTTTGGCCCGCAATGTAATTATATTTGGCCCGCGAGGCTATACCAAATGACTACTCGAGCTGGCCCACCGGTATTATACTTTTTTTTTTCAGATTTTGCATATCTGGACAATTAAGTTATATATTGTATAGTAATAAGTGTTGCTTGTTCCATATTCAATGTTAAAGCAAATCTTGTTTGGGTCCATATTAAAAGGTTCATTTGTTCAATGGTGGCCCACGACTTTGTTCAAGTTTTACATTTTGGCCCACTGTGTATTTGAGTTTGACACCCCTGATGTAGAGCTTAGGGCTGTGCAATTAATCGAAATTCGATTACAATTTTGATTATTGCGCTAAACGATTACAAAATTAGCATAATCGAAAAATCTTTTTTTTTTTTATTATTTCATTTTTCTTTTTTTTTTGCAAAGCAGACTTATTTCATGGCGCTGGGATTATTTTCCCTTCGCATTTCACGTGCCATGGCTCATGCTTTTGCCTGAAAACAAACAGCGCTGTGTGATGATCAGGTGGCGCTGCTCAGTTTGCTTGCGCAGGTGTGAGGGCTGGCCAGCAGGGGGCAGGTGTGAAACAGAGACCTCTCCTTAATCGAGGCATTCTTGAAATCATTTATATGACTTTTATGACTGTTCAGAAAACAGAAAATATTCAGCATAGTTTTTTTTTATTAATGAATATATAAATAAAATAAAGACTTTTTTTAAAGGCAACAAATAATCGTTTGAATAATCGTGATTTCAATTATGACTAAAATAATCGCGTATTTTTTCAATGATCGAGCAGCCCTAGTAGAGCTAGCAACATATTCCTGATAGTATCGTAGTAAATGGGATAGATACACTATAAATATTGGCATAAATATGCGTTGTGTTGGACACTATTATCTTCTAGGTATTCACCAGTAGTGGCTCAGCTGTTTGCAAGCATTTCAGTTTTTTCGCTCCACATTTTATTTTTAGCTTACGTCATGTATATACGATCCCATTTCAAAGCGTGTCTGCAGTGTAGCCGTGTGAGTGTAAAGCGGAGCTGTCAATGGCACTCCCTTATCTTCCTTTTCAGTAAGCACTTGTGTGTCGGGACGTCCCAGATGAGAGGATGTGTGACCCCTTATAGAGCACAAAGGATCTTTCTGAGCACCCACTCCCTTCCCACCTCTGTGCCATAAGAGCTGCCAGTAAGTTACATGCAGCTGCTCCATGTGTTCAGACACTGGAGGAGGGTTGTGTCATTGTCACACTCCATCCCCCGGCCAGCTCTGTCCTGTGATCTATTTGAATATGCTTATTTAAAAACAACATTTACAAAGAAAGCCTGCCACAAGAGGGTGAGTAAGTCTGTGAGGAAGTAAATATCAAGATAATTACAAAAATACATGTTGATCGTTGCTTCTAAATACAGTAGCAGTTAATGCATGTCTGAACAAGTGAACTGCACTCATCCTGCCCACCTCTGAAAAGTCAATACAAATCATTTTTCCAAAGCTTTGCCGTCACATGATGATGATGATGATGATGATGATGACGATGACTCAGCTCCGGAGGATTTGGGATCCGGTTATGCAACATCAATGTAGAAAGTAAACCGTGGGCAGTTATCGTCAACTCAAGTGAAATCACTATAACATTGCTTCAGTCCATAGTTAATGACATGGGAACTTGCACAACAGCTCCAAACACTACAACCTCTGTGGGATCCTTTTGACGTAAATGCTATTGTTGTTGTTTTAAATGGATTGTTTTGTCAAAGGAGGTCATTGTGACTTCAAGATGTAGTTGCTGGCTGTTGCATTCATCCTAAATCTGTGTTGTGACAGAAAACATCTGTAAAAAAAAAAAAATCAATGCCATATGGACGGCTTTGTTGTATACTTCTAAAATGAATGTTCATCGTCACTATCCAGCACGGCTCACAGATTCAGGGTTACCGGAATATAATGTCTTAACCCCCACCTGAACTGAGCACGTTTCTTCCAGTTACTCCGCCATCACCCAGATATTAAAGCTTCTTGAAAAAAAAGGGTCAAAATAGCGACAGAAAGAAGATGATAAAGTAACAGACAAAAAAGCGGCAAAAGAGAAGCCAAAATGGGCCAGAAAAAGCAACAATAACACTCAAAAAAAGCAAGAAAAACATGACTAAAGAGTGATGACAAAGAAACAAAAAAGGAATGGAAAATAACGCGATGAAAAAGCAACAAAAACATGATGAAAACACAACAAACAAAACAAAAAAGTTACATCAGTTTTGCAGGTTCAAATAAGCCGATACACTGGCCTCAAGAAGCTTTTCGATTTGTGAGTTTTAAGGCGGGGGTTAAGAGGTTAAAACAAAACAAATCTTTGTATACTTGGAGCACCTTTTGATGAAATCCAGCGCTTATTTACTGTAGTTAAAATCAGTTCTAGCCACCACTTCATGTACGGTTTGTGTTTCCGTGACAAAAGCAAAATCCCCCTTCACTTTCCATTCAGTCACATTTGCAGTATAACCACTTATGGATGAATTATGTCTGCTCTTACATGTCTGTTTTTCCCGATAACAGTGTGAGCTCAAATTACATCTAAACATGACAGATCTTGGTTTGCTTTTTTTTCCCCCTTGGCCCCACTCCAGCAAACAGAGGCTATGGTGTAGCACGGCCTCCACACCTGTTTGGCAGCAGATGTGTGTTTTGCCGTTCGATAAGAGCCAGAGTGCGACGGCTTGCCACTAATCATCACCTTGAGTCATAGTTGTGCCCCGAAGGAACACAGAGAGAGACCAGCCACCCACGCCCGGCCAGGCCAACTTCAGAGCGCCTCAATGTAAAACTGTGGGCTTGAGCTGTGCCGGCCCATCATAAACACGTCGCCAAGAGCACTCTAAAAGAAGTTAAAGTTTCTTAATTAAGTTGTGTCAGATTCAAAAACCTAATCCCATTTCTCCAAATAACTATTTCTTGTAAATCCTGAAAGTGAAGCTTATTTTACATTCTGATAATAATTGTACTGCTGAAAGTTTTTTTTCTTTTTTGAAGTGTGTACAGTCTTCTCTCCTGCTGCGAGCGTCAGTGGGCCCCATGTATGTCAGAGCTTTTCCAAACACAGCTACAGTTGCTACATGCTACAATTATTACCAGATGGAGCGGGGAAACATATTAGGCTTGCCTTTTCATTACAGCCCCACCCGCCCTACTATGAGGCCGAGAAGGATACAACAGACCAGCAAAAAGAACATTTAATCTCTTTAAATTGACAACAAATAACGGTTTGTCCTTCACTGGTCTTTAATTTCCGCTTCCATTAGCTCCATGTATTAAGGTGGTATTGGGTCTCAGTCATTAAAGCTTGTATAAGGTAGGTTGAGTCAAATGTAGGCTACTGTAATGCAGAGCTATCCTAGTTTGCAAGGGTTCATTTCTGAATATTTTTTGATCATTTCTCTGTATGTATGCTCTTGTTTTACTGTAGATGATGAAAGCACTCTTTCCGACGGCTAGCATTAGCCTCCGGAAATGTTCTCTTTGCTGCCTGAAGAATTCCCTGGCTTTATTTAATGGCAACAAAATGTCCTCCATCGTTGTGGTTGTAGCAGCTGGATCACTCACCTTTTTTGTAGCTGAAATGCAACTAGAGCCAATCCAGGTAGCGCTTGCTGTCAAAAAGCAGAAATTGTGCCCAATACTTTATTTTCATACAATGTAACTTGTACCTTGATGGAGATTTGTGCTCTATCCCAAACTTGAATAATTTCATTTTGAATTAGTCCTGCAAGGTTGAAGAAACGGGCCACCGTTTTTTATCCAAATTGAGATTCTTGCCTTAGACGAGCTGATGTGTACTAGGGATGTCACGGTAACCGGTGTAGCGGTAAACCCCGGTAAAAATTTTGACGGTGAAAATTACCGTCTTGTTTTGTGTTTTTATTATTATCTCGGTGAATAACCGTACCCGCGGTGTAGGCACGGTGAGCCTCACCAGCCACCGTCTCATCTGCTGCAGTTTCCGCGGCTATTGTCAAATATAAAGCTACAGGCATCACAAAACTTAGATCAGTTTGGTGCTCAGTCTCCTGCATAGTTGCGCGCTGTGTCGGCGTAGCTTTGTTGTGCAGATGCATTAGCCGCTCCCGCTAGCTACGAAGTAAAAGCAGTAAAAGTTCACTTGTAATATAAAGCCGTATAACTTTCACCTCAGCGTCAGCGCAATGTCTCATGCGGTTCATCGCCCTCAGTAGTGCGTCTTATGGAGCGGGGTTAGTTTAATATAATAGATCCATGGGTTAGCGAGTAGACGAGCCTACAGTCAGCCGGCGGATGCAGGCGGCTGCTCAGGTGAAGTGAGGGAGCGAGAGGGCGAGCGTGGGGCAGCGGGGCTCACTCAGCCTGGAGCTGGAGGCTCCTACGGCATAATTGTATGTTATAGCAAGTAAGTTAGCGTTTTAGCTGGAATGCTGATGTGGGACTTTGGGTTGAAGGAGAATGTAACGAGTCGCCTCATAGTGCGGCTGCAGCGCCACCGCCAGTACATAAACATGTCCGGATACCTCCGCACGATGGCACAATGCGTTACGGGGCTCCCGGTGGCAGATTGCAATAGATTCACTCTCGCCGCAGTTTTATGAATTTAATAATGATGGTATTTTCCCAAATCTGCAAAGCGAAAGCTCACTGGAAGGACAACAACAATGTTCCTGATATAGACGGTTTATCTTCGTTTCTGACGCTATAAATAGTACATGTACACCGCGATAAAACCGAAAACCGTGATAATTTTGGTCACAATAACCGTGAGGTAAAATTTTCATACCGTGACAGCCCTAATGTGTACCTGCCGAGTCTTTGTGCATGCGCTCAGTCACAAAGATGAAGTTGGAAGCGACCAAGCTCTTCCATGTTTTCCCTATTTAAATACAGTTATGTGAGTAGTTACACGATCCAAGTAGTTCCACAAAATCAAACATGTTGATTTGCTAAGCAGTTAAAAAGGGGAACTATATTGTAATGCGTAATAACACTTAGGAGCACTTTGACATCCACGCAGTAATATCTTCACTGTACTGCAGCGCTCCTCCGCTGTTATTGCGCCATACAATATAGTTCCCCTTAAAATCGACTTGTTTAATTTTGTGTGACTATACTTGGATCGTGTGACTCTTCACGTAACCATATTTAAATAGGGAAAACGTGGAAGTGCTTGGTAACTTCTAACTTCAAAGACCAGACAGGTACGCATCAACTCGGCTAAGCTCAGGTAAGAACACAAACGGTGGCCTGTTCCTTTAATCGACTTGCACTGTTTAAATGCTTGTAATAAGTAAATTAAGTTTCTGTTGGGAAATATACAAATTACTAAATATTCTGTCATCAGGGCCCTAATGTATAGCCTGTCACTCCACTCCCATCCCCTGTGTGTATAGGCCTTCCTGGACTATATATGTCAGCTATGTGTCCGACGTCTTTTTCACAGCTAATTTTAAAGGGCTGCCGCTCTCTTGAATGCCACCTATGCACAGACACATTCCACCTCCGTCTTCTATACTATGCTATACATAGCAGGTGGAAATCTCCCTAGCTCTTCAGCAGCTAAATCCAGTAGCTTTGTGTCAACCACTGGCTTGACTTATAACCTTGTTTGCTAAACCCCCCAAATCCCCTGCTCCTAATTTGTAAATGTCTGCCCATTCATAAACTTGTATGTGCATGTCACTTGCTATAATTGCTCGCAAATGTATAGTTGCCACATGTTTGGGATCACTCTGCTAAACTTGAATGGCCTTATAGATTTATTGATGTCAGTAGGGTTAGTTTATGCAAATGTTACTTTCAAAAGGCGGCTAGGGATGCTGCTGCATTTACATTAGTCTCAAAGAGTTGGCATAGCAACAACGTATTTCCTTTTATTCATGCTTTAAGTCAAATACCAATCAAATGTAAAAAAAAATCCCCTGAATCTATAGCAGACTCATAGTTCATTCACTTTTGTTCTAATCTTCTTTCCAACCTTTGTATTGTTTTGTTTTTTAATATATATGTTCAGATGCTATTAAAATGACATGTCTAGACTACTCATAAAACAGCAATATTAATAATCCAGACGTGGGAAACCAGTGTAGGTGCAGGTGGGGGGTCACCAGCTGTCCCGTGTCTTGAGCCTAAACTGGGCTGGGACAGAGTTACCAATCATCAATCACACAGCTGTGGTTATTTTCATATAAGTCATAAATAGTGTCCATAAAGGAGACTTTTGCCTCACTACAGGTTGAAATCTTGGCGTGGTTCCAGTAGATGGCGCCGCTCAGTCCGGGGAGGCGCTGCTTCGGGCTTGGCAGCTGCTGGTCCAAACCCAGATGAGATATATTCAGATGAGGATGCTCCACAGCCAATTTTAACTGTTATTTTTGTATCTATGCCGGGGAGCACTTTTAGCATCTATGGTCTCTTCCGGAAGAGGATCTGACAGGTTCCCAAAGGGGACAAACTCAAGTGTGTCTTAAAATGTTCCCACAATTCATTTCGACCACCATTAAATCAGTGTGCCAGTGAGTCTTTTATGTTTGACCCGTAGCTAAGGGATGTGTCTGTACTCACTGCTGTAGAAGTACATAACGTCTGTGTGACCTCAGGAAGTGATGGAAACTTTATCACGGACATTTCCTGTTCTCCCTGCTCCACCCACACTCTGTAACTGCACTCGAAAGACCAGGATCTGCAGATATTTAACCAAACACTGAATCACTACAGCCATGTCTTGTATAGAATATCCTCTTCTCTACAAAAACTGTTTAAAGTTCAATATTTTCAGTTCAGTCATCGGACTCGAGGACAATTGGTTCCTCTCTGTTTTCTAATTTGAAACATTCACTTAAGGGTGCAACTTTTTATGTAAAAAAAAAATGCTTGACCTTTCAGTGACCCGGTGGATGCTTGGGTGGTTAGCATAGCACTTTTATTTTATTTTACTTTTATTTAATCCCCAACAAACGGGATTGCCTTTTTTTTAGTCTGGGAGGGAGCGTGATCTCAGGGATTTCCCGGTGTGGGTGATTGACAGATGGCATCAACCAATTAGAGAAACGCTGGATATGACGCAGGAACAAGCTGCAGGAAGCCTTTTCAAAAACTTCCTTTTTCACAAGGAACACTTCCAATGCTGTTTCTTGATCCGGTTTTAGGATTATATTTAAAATTATTTTAAACAGACAAAGCAGCAGAAGAAAACAATGTATCAGTCATTGCGCCGCCATCTTTCATGTTCTGGTGACAGCTTCCATCTCTTGGTGCGATGAATTCCGAAAGTGGTAAAATGGTGAAATGATTGGCTCCGAGCAGCTGCCCAGACAGTTCTTCTTTTGAACAGAAAGGAGGAGTGTTTGGCAGGCCAGGCAACCACCGGGATGGAAAGCGAAGGCGCCAAGATAACCACCCATACAGCCACTGGGTCACTGAAAGGTCAATTATGCACCAATATCAACTCTTTTTTTTGCATAAGTGCATAGTGCACCTTTAATATAAAAATGTATTTGACTTTTATTTTGTTTTGAATAGCATGGGTGAAAGAGAGATTACCTGACATTTGAAAGCAACAACGTGAAAGGACTTTGTAGCAAATATTCCTTAATGTAAAATAGGTTGAAACCACTAGCCATAAAATACTGTATCTCTAATGTTAAAGCAATACTACGTGTCATTTCACGTAAAAATGGTAAATGTAACAGAGTACAAACAGTTCAACTTCTTTCTTTAGGGGAGTTTTGATCGGTCAGACGTGACTCGTAACCTTGCTGGGAGCGGGATATCGCCAACTCCTCTCCATGGAGATGTTGCTCCTTTGTTTTGAACACAGGCAGCCAAACGGGAGGTTTGAATATAGAAATCAGAAATGCCTTTCGCTATCTGAGCCTGTTCCTTGAAACTTCTTTCAGCCCACAGGCCAGACCTGTTTGAATTGAGAGTTCTATCCGTATACAGGTGAACGGTGAACCCAGTCCTTATATTAAAGTATTAAAGTATGACAAAGTATATGTCATGTCCCTTACATAGCAGTATTTATTTATTTATTTATAATACACAACATTAGCATACCACATTTGCTACCCGATCCCATTAGATCTTGGAAGCTAAGCAGGGTGTGCCCTGGTCGGTATTTGAATGGGAGATCACTGGGGAACACCAGGAACCCTGGGTGAATGTAGTGTATGTGTGTGGAGGAGGGGGGGCTGGTGGTGGTTGTTGGGGCAGCCTCGCTTCTGTCATTCAACCCCAGGTAGTAAATGGCGTATGGTGTAAAATGTGTAAAATTGTAAAGTGGCTGGAAAAGCACTAATGTATTATTAGTATATTATATGATGATGTTTAGTGGCCATTGGATGTGTTACCAACCCCTCGTCATAAACATTAAATTTATTATTATTTATTATACGGCTCTTCACAACGTAACTAGAACGCTCCGTTGATTTGAATGGGATTTCCCAATTTGCCGCGGAAGTCATTAAATAAACCTTTCAGCCTTCATAAAAGTGTATGAAGTTTATGTTGTGTGTGTTCAGTTGGCAAATGGCCATATAATAAGCGGGATAATGTATAGAACGCTGGTCATTATCAAGTTCTTGCACCCTGAGCTGCAGAACAAAATGAAGTCACTTTTGCCTTATCGCCATGGAACTGTCGTCAGTTACAAAACTTTTCCATGGCAACAAAGCAAAAATGACTTCTTTTGTTCTGCAGCTCAGGGTGCAAGAACAAGAAGTTCTTGCATCTTGTGAAGTATGAATGAGCCTTAACTGTGTGGTTAATCAAAAATAATACACAGCAGTTTGCATTATAATTCTCACTGACCGTGGTTTCGTGCTGCGTTCATGTGGTCCTCTGTAACGGGGGAAAACGTTTTCTCCAGTTGGGAAATGCACATGAACGCTCGCTCAACTGGGGAAAACAACCGGGGGACTCGGGTCAAGATGAGCTTCTCGACTTTCGCACCTGACTGAGGAAATCAGCTGATTTGTTCTTTCATCGTCTGGTGCAAGCTTTTTAGTTAAACACTGCTACTTTTTTGAGTTTAGCGTGAGCTGTTGTCCTGTCATCCTCGGAGTAACAAAATCGCAAGTGAAATGCCCGACATCAATGCCAGCAAAAAGTAAAGTTATTTACAACACATTTAAATGATTTGCTGAGCTAAGTGCTAATCAGTGATAAAATACATTATTGATGTATTATTTGATGACGTCAAAATCCCAATTACTCACATGAAAAGCACATGAAGACAAACCAACTGGGGGCAGTGATGTCACACCTCGGGAAAACAAGCTCCCCAGTCCACATGAACGCTGCATAAGCACTTTTGGTATCCCTGGCAATTTTATTAGCGTCCAAATGGGCCATATTAGCATAAAATGATTGTGTTTGCCTCTTTGTCACGTGTTCAGTTGAACCAGGTATGATTAATCCATTGAAAAATGTCGGCCATCTTTAATTATGGTCTAAAACTCTTATCCTCCTGATGTGCCTTATCTCCCTATCCTTCTGCTCTGGAGGCAGCGATAGCATCAGGCTGCAGCACTGATAATTACAGACACACTCAAACGCAGCACAAAACAAACAGGAACACAGCGGGTCACTGAAACGCCCCGCCAACTTCACTGACTACACATGTAGTTGGGGCTTCATTTCCTCTGACCTGATTTTATACAGAAACAAGCATTTGTAATGAGCTACTTAAAAATACATTTAGGGGAATCAGCAGCTGGGAGCCATGTTTTGTCCTCATCTTTCTTTTTATTTATTTATTGTATATTTTTTAATTGAATTTTACAGTAAAAATCAAAGCCCACTTTCATCTTACTTTCTCTAGCGAAATTTGCTCATATAAAGGAAGGTGCAAAATATGAATGAAAGACTTTTCACCATGTTACAATGTTGAAAACTTACCTAGAGTTGTGTTTCGAGATTGAGATTGCTTTAAAAATCAGGAAGTTAAACTGGATATTTTGTTTGAGCTGTTTTAGACCAATATTGCATTTCATAACGAAAGTTTAAGATAGTGACCCTTGTTTCATATTACTTAACTATACTATTTTCTGTAAAAGATTTACACTAATAAAACTCAATAATCATCAAGTAGTATTTTCTAGCTTTCTTCCTATATGTCTCCTTTATTCAGTGTTTAAACAGTGAAGTGTTCTTGTTTGGCTCCTGAAGCCCTGTGTGTTCAGGCATGTCGCTTCATTAAGTTCACTATAGCTTGAACCTTAACTTCTCGCTCTTTGTTGGCATTTATGTGTGTGTGTGTGTGTGTGTGTGTGTGTGTGTGTGTGGACATGCTGGAGCCCAGGGGCCCTGCTGCTGCTCCCTGATTGGTCCTTGGCTGGTCACGTGACTCTTGGCTCAGTTTCACAGTTCTAATTAAACTTGGGGCAGGTCTGAACTAGCAGCGCACGCAGCCTCTGAAGTGGAGCTGTTATTGCCATTGGGTTTTAGCTGTACGCTCGCAAACGCTTCATTAGATACAGTTTATAATGGGAAAGACTTAACACGCGAGTTTTTACACTTGGCAGCGATGATAGGAGTCAGAGTATGCTTGGTTTTACAGTATTAAAGGAATTTAATTATAGGTGGCAAAGTCCAACTTTGTTCGATACAAAATGGTCATGAACAGATGAGCATTTTGATGTGTTTGTCTGGCAGAAACCGTCCTCATCGTGCCTTTACCTGCACAAACCCATGTGTGCTCTGAATCAGCCATCTCTTAACAGTACGATGATTACACATCTTTCATGAAATATTGAAGGTTTTCATACCTCGTCCAAGGCATTCAACAATTTCTTGCTTTTCATCAGCAGAGAGATCCTTTTTCTTTCCCTTATTGCTTAAAAATGCTCTGCTTAATAATGTGGAACATACTTTTTCAGTAGTTTTTCCCTTGACTTACTTACCTGACAACTAATCATCCCATCATCCCCGTCTGAGATTGATGTCAGAGATTCAAAGAGTCCTGAGACACAATGCCATCCATGAGTTTCATTGAAAAACTTTGGCAACTTTGTTTGCCTTCATGGCACTGAAATACAATTTGCATAATAATTTGAAACGCAGTGTCGATGGAACAATTATTTTAGAATAGGTATCGATAAAAGTATCGGTATTGAAAGCCACGTATCATTAAAGTACCGGTACCCTGCCCTACTCAAGTAAGACATTTTTCATTTCCCTTTTTTCATTCATTTCATTAATATAGACTTTCTTCACAATTTTCAACAATATTTCAAATAAACTTTTTGGATGAGAGATGAACCAACTTGAACACCTGTTCAAACCCTGTTACCTTTTGAGAAATTTTGCCACATTAAGGCAAAACAATGTAAGAAAGTAAACAAATGAGCTTGGCAAAGAACTATGAACTATGACCATTTTTCAAAGTGAGGACATTTTGGGCCGTCCTCACTTTGTAAAAAGACTGTTTGAAAGTGTTTTGGGTCCAGATGTGGTTTTAGGGTTAGAATTGGCCATAGGTAGGGTTAGGGGCTGGATAATACATCATGTCCATGAGTGTCCTCACTGAGATAGAGCCAAAAGGATGTGTATGTGTGCTGCTGTGTGTGGATGTGTGTAAAGGCACTCACTGGTGGCACAGGCGATGGAGGTCAGGCCTGGGTTGCCACAATTTTGTTGTTGACCGCACCCATTTTTCCATCCGTCATTTATGTCCGTTCATTCATTTGGTTTTCTTCGTTTTTATCATATTCATTCTACTGCACTGTTATTAGCTCTGTGTTTAGTACGCAATAAATGCACCGAAACATAACTTTAGATATCAGCGTATTTGTAACCATAGCCTCCTCGCATGTCACAAAAAAACGCACCAGGATTACTTTGTGTGTATAACTTGGTGACGTCCCTGCACAGTGAATACTTCATGGTTATGGAGTACATCAGATGATTGTACTCGGCATGGAGCAGGAAACGGGAAGTGTGTCAGAGGAAAGCTGAGTGGGCTGGAGGGAAGTGAAGGTCATAATGGGGCCGTCAGTCAAATGAACTGTACTTGTAAGTCTTGTGCAATACTTAATGAATATAAAACGTAAACAGGTGAGGGTGGATCCTTGTTGAGTCACTGGTGAAGGAGAGAAAAAAAGAAGGCTGATGGTTCTGCTGCTGCGGTGTCTTTGAGATAATTGTGTGGTCGGCAGATACATCTTATTTTACGCCTTAGTATCCAACTAATCAGGTGGTACTCAGATTCCTCTGCATTTTAGGCTATTTGTTTTTTTGTATAGATCTAGAAAACTGCATTACAGGCCGCTGGAATGGCATCTGGTGCTCTATTTAAAACAAAATAGTTCAACAATAAAGTGAAGCTTAATATAGTGATATATACACATTTACTTCACTTTGACCACTTCTAAACAAACATACCTAATGAAAAAAACAACTTTAAATGATATCAAGGGTCATATCTAGTGCGCTGTGAGAGTCTCTGGGAGAATAACAAGAGCCATCTGTCACTCCGCGGGGCTCCATCAGCTGGGAGGCCGCCATCTTGTTTTCTTAGCTGCATTTTCTTAAACCATGGTCGTAAAGGACGGAGAAAGGGAAAGGCGTGATGAGTGTGAAACTAAACCCTGACTAATATGAGAACGAGTTTTGGTCCGGAAGAAGGAAAAGGTGTGGACATCCATGGTTTCTGAGCTAAAGCGCAGAAGGAAGGAAGGAAGAGAACAGCGTCAGTGGTAGTTCAGAGCAGCTGAACTGCGGGGCTCTATCAGGAGGAGCTGCATGTGTGTGAGAACCCTAAGACTCTGGGCCGTATGAAAACATGACCTCAGCTGGGACATACCCTATCAACAAACTCCCACCAGAGACGGAATCACTTCGATCTATACTTAGAGTAGATAATAAGAAAAACTTGGATAAGAGACCATTATGTGAGTGGTGAAGATCAGCTTTTTTTTTTATTATGACTATTGTACACAGCCCAAATAAAGCCTTCCGGATTAGTATAAAACGTTCATCCGTCTGTCTTGTCCATAAAGCTGAAGGGCAGGTAAGGTCTCTCACATTTTCCTGTTTCCGAGTCATCTGAAGTGCAGCCTGTTCAGAGTGTCCCCCCTGAGAGCCCTGGCCCCAGAACAAAGAGTCCAATCCCGAGAACATGGAGGATCTGCAGAGCAGCGAATGGTTATTAAATGTGCAGGAGGGCAAGTCAATTAGAAATATCTGCTATGTGAGAGGCCAGGCGTACATCAGATCTGGTCGACACTTATGGCTGAGAATATTTGGTCCTGCCACGATTGTTTTTTTCTTTCTCAAACTAAGGTCTCCACTCATGCGTTCCCACATGGGGGTCGTGGTTTTAGGGGTGAACGTGGGATATATTTCCATGACTTTTGTTCATTGAAGTTGTGATGCAAAAATAAACCCATTTGAAGCAAAGGCTAGAATTACTTAGGAAAAGTCCTCAACAAATGACTCACATGTTGTGATTCTTGTCATTGTTTAGTTGGTAGTTCGTATTTCAGTTTTCTCTCCACTGATGATACTCCACTGTGAATGGAATTTTGATTCCTATGTATTTGTAATAACAATTCTAATTTATCTCAGGTTACCACATTAGTTATTATAGCCACTCTAGGAGTCGATGTGCTTGGGTTAATGGTCTCAATTTCAGCAAAAATTTATTTATTTACCCCCATTATAACAGGTAAAGGGATTCGTGACCCCCTGCCCAGGACACACATTGAGAAATAGGAACATTAGCCTACATAATTCTTAAAAACCAAAGAAAAAAAACAAATGGCTGCAATAAAATTCATCAAACTACGAACAAATAATGGCACTCTGGTAAAATAGCAAACACATGCTACAACAAAATATTATGTACAATGAATACTTTACACTTTAAAATGGGCTAAAGACTATAATATGTTCTAAGTTGGTTTAGAACAGAATATGAAATACCCAAATCAGATTCTGCAACACAACGTTGCAGTTTGTGGCTTTTTCTTGGAGGCGCTGTGTTGACATGTTTCTCACACAGACATTATATCAGGTTTAGGGCTCTTCTTCAGTCAGTTGCCTCATTCTCTGTATTTGAGCCACACTGACGCATACGGAACAGCTTTTCAAAATGAGAAAGTCTTTTACTGCCAATGCTGCTCTTATAGTGGATACTTATATGTGGTCCCTGGAGACATGCCTTTATTAAACAGAGCATATTAAAATCTATGGAGCTTACTTGTGGTAGTGGTACACTTTTATTGCTGGCTTGAAAAGGACAAGTCTATCTTGTTTCAGTGGATTGTTAGAAGGTTCCTCTGGGCTAGACATTTATATAAATCACTGCAGGAGAAGTGATAAAGTCAGTTGTAGTTTTCCAGTTAATTTCTGCAAAACAACAATGCAAAGTTACCTACGTTTCCACACATTTTGTCGAGGACGGCAATGTCCTTGTAGGTTTGTAAATGTAAAACTGGTTAGCTGTGAGCAAGTTTTGAAGTAATGGCCATTTGAGCTTGAAATTATAAGACAAAATTGATGTTGCAGCTTTCCGTGTCCTTCCATCCATTCAGTGTAATATGTGCCCTTGAAATAGTTTTGGAAAAGTTGACTTTCTTTTTCTGGGGCATGGAACAACTTGCATCAGCCTTGACCCGTGACCTGCTGACCGGTGTGTCTGTAGTGAAACTGTATTCGACTGTTTCCCGCCTCAGAGCAGAGGAATGTGCGAGAGGAATCAGAGGTATGTGGCTGGAATGCAGCCGACCTCAGCAGCAGCGGCTCTGAAACCAGGCCACTCCGGGACATTTTCACTGCCTGACCAACTCTGGATCATTTTCACTGTCAAAGCAACTGTACATCCTCATGACAGTCTCATCTTCTTATGACTCACAAAGTTCTTAATGAGTATTTTTCTGTAGCCCGCTGAGATTCACCAAATGAAAAGTGCTTTACAAATAAAATGTACTATTATTATTATTGTTGGGCTGTGAAAGTAAAGGAATTTTGATAGTGTTTCAACTATTACATGGAAAATGTAATAGTTGTTAATAAAATGAAGACATTTTGTTAAACTATAGGCCATTTGACAGGGATTAAAGATTTGATCAATCAGTTTCATACATCATGGTTCATCAATGAAACACTCCAAGTATTTGTTTTGTTTGTAAAAAGTGTTCAACTTTCTAACTTCCAGGATCCTGAAAAGTAGATTATGAAAGCTACATCTAATAAGATAATGAATGATAAATAACAGTAGTGTTTGTGGAGCAGCACTATCATTAATAATAGTAAAAGTGGCAGTATCCCACGCTGCAGCTCCCAGACTCTTGTACATTGATATGGACAGGTGTGGAGAGTCTATTTCCCTTGTCCAGCCTCTCACCTCTCTCCCAAAGCGCACCATGACTTCCTCCTCTCTGATATTTCCTCCTGCGAAAGCCTTCCGTCTCCTCGGAGCAGCTGTAGACCGCGGCCCTCTCTGTGTGGTCTCTAATTGCAGATGAGACGGAGCCAGACTCCGAGATGAAAGCCCGACTTTGAGCTTAGCGCTTTGGTGTCACTCCTGATGATATGTAAAGCAGATGTGTGTTTAATGGTCGGGGTAGAGGTTGGTAGTTGAATTGCATTAGAGGTTGGGGCCACACACACAATAACAGGGTGTGGTCCTTTAAGAAGAGTCGGACCTGTTGAGCTGTCAGGGTCATGCGGGTGCATGAAAGGGTTACTGCTTTTCTCAATTGATCAGACACTGAATCACTGTACAGAATCAGAAACTGAAAGTTATTTCTCCAGAACAGGATTGGTCAAAACCTTGTACTCTACTCTTGACAAAGCACTAGGGGTGGAACCTCTAGGTACCTCACGATACAATATGCGATACATGGCTCACGATAACCATAACCATACAATACGCTGACACTGCGATAATTGATATGTTGCACAAAAGTAACCTACGAGACATCACAGTGTTTTAAGAAACATGCGATTTTTAACATTTTTATTATTATTATTCATCATTTAGAATTGTTTCATGCGCTTTCTATGTCCCGTTTTCTTAAATAAGTGAATAAATTATCCCTGATTTACTGGAAATGGGTCTATTGATCTGTCAGTGACATCACTTAAAGAAGAAACCACAATCCTATTTCAAAAGGAATAAATCAACCATAAATTCATCTTATTTATAATTATAAAAGTAATATACTGTATTTGTGTGACAGTGTTTGGTCCAAGTGCTGCCCTCTACTGTCCTGACTGAATTTTTGACTGTTATTGGCACTGCAGCCTCATTAATCGACGTCATCAAAAGTATCCATATCGGAATAAAAAGGTATTGGTATCGTATTGTCCCGCAAAATATCGCGATCTATTGTATAATTGATATATTGTCGCACTGTGAACATTTTCACTCTTTGGAACACGTTCACAGCACACATGAAGCATCAAACACATCTTTATTTGCAGTTGCAGTTTCATAAGAAAACATTTTGGTGTTCATTCTTTTGCTGCGCAGTGTGCTACATCTTACTGTGTACAGGTTTTTGACAACAAAGTTCACGTTTGTCCAACAAAGTGACCTTTTGAGTGCTTTATGGCCCCAGTGAAGAAAATGGTTTCCAGTGGTTGAGTTTGCATGCCAAGTGTCAAGAGCAGTGGCCTGTCAAGTATGAAGGCATTGTAGTAGCAAGTATATGCATTTAGTAAAAAGTACATTTGTGGATTTGTAGTTTACCCTGGATGAGGCTACGATAGGTATGTTTGATGCTCCAAGGCTGGACACGAAACTAAAAAAATGTCAATCCAGTATTCTTGGTCAGAGAGTTGTATTTCACCGCTGCTGTCGTAAAGTGTTAGTGCTTTGTGTTGTTTGTTGTTGCTTGTTGCTAGCTCACCATAGCTGCAGTCATTTGCTCACAGCTGTTCATGTGCCCCAGTCTTTCAAATGTGAGTGTTAATGTTTTTTCTGTACCAAAAAGTCGATTAGCATGAAACCATCTTTTTTGCAAATATAATCGCAATACTCAATCCAGTATTAAGTTGCTGCGCATGTGGTCATCGTCTCTTTTGCCTCGAGCCCCGATGTTATATTGTTTTCGTTTTTGTGTCTTAATCTTTATTCTGGCCTGATGTCCCTGTCCTCAGACTCTATCAGATCGGTTTGGGGGCGTTGGATTAGAGCTGCTCTATCTGCCCCGGTCCAACTGATTACAGACACATTCAACAGCGATTACATGCGGCTTAGCACCGTCTTTATTAAACGGCCAGAGGAGGGTTTTTTAATGGCCCAAACTGACTCGAGGTTCACCGTGATAAGACACAAACCAAATATTCTGCCAAATCATGGGGGCAGCGGACACTGTTTCTACAGGTTTAGCTATAAAGGCCTCACTGCCTTTGCTCTGCCCAATCTCGTCAGATCTCAGAAGCTGAGCAGGGAAGGGCCTGGTTGTCAAACTTTATTGTGACTATTTGTTTGTCTAACAACTTTCCACATTGACACAAAGGTGATAAAGATAATGGACGCTTGACACTGGGCCTTCATTCATATACTCCTTGGTCAGACTCTGGTGGTGGCGCGGAACCTCTGCCCAGGGGCAATCTGATTGAGAGGTGGCTGCCATCATGGGCCTAAAGCCAGACACACCCCGGGCAGTAAGGCTGGAGGCAGGAGACAAGGCAGATGCAGGTTCAAACAAGCACCTTCAGCCAATCTACCAAACTATTGCTCATTTTAGTCTCTGTACAGGCCTGTCACAATAACAACATACGTTCATAAACAAGAAACACAATTTCAGACAATTTACTTGATCAAATTGTTCAAGTATTACAAAATTATGATTATGATATTAAAGGCGACTGAATACTAACTGAATAAAATGTAATTTATTGAACAATAAGTCAAAATAGTAATTAGTGTGACAGGTCTACTGTACTAAAATGCAACATAAAATCAATTTGCACTCAACTACTCCATTCAGACACCAAGAAATCCATCAGATTTGAAAGGTAGAATTTAGCATCGCAAAAACATGGTCTGAAATCTCATTAGTTTGGGCAGATCTTGTTTTAGTCTTTGCTCAAATGGATTTAATTTTAAACTGAACATTGATTGTTAAACAAATTACAAAATAATTCTATTTGCAAAACTTTGTGAGGGACAAATTGATTATTCCTCCATCTATCCATTGAATTGCCTTGTGTATGAAATGCGCGGTATAAATAAAGTTGCCTTTATCCGTTCAGTCTTTGATCCACGTGTGCAGTGCCTTTATTAAATGTAATACAACAGACTTTCAAACTTCCCCAATCTGTTCTTTATTCCTGGCAGTTCTTTCCACAAATCAACGTATTTGTTGCTGTAACTCAGCTGAACAGTTGGGAAACATCTCAGGCATTCAGAGTGGGTTTGACAGAGCGTAGTGAAGTCGTCGACTTGGATTTTTTTTTTTTTTTTTTTGTTACATAAGCCACACCTCCTTTGCCCCCTTCACGTTGCCCCTTTGCCTTTTCATTCTGCACAAAGGCTTCCTGAAAACCACACTGGAGGGCATTGGCGGGGCGGGCAGCGGGCCAGAGAGGGGCTCCCGTGTCGCTCCGTTCAAAGCGCCTGTTGCCCGCGGTCTTTTTGATGCTCGCTCCCCGGTGGCACTGGAGCAGAAACTCACAATGTCCAGCTTTTTATATGAATTTGTCCCTCATTCACACGGAGCCACCACCACACAGTCAGATTAACACAGGGCGGAGGGTTGCACTTGAAGGCCAATACTCAAGGCGTCATGTAACCTTGTTTTGATTCAAATCTCCGTCTAATGAAACATACAAGCGGTCCACCACACGTCCAAACCAAGAAAGACAACCAGGATGTTGTTCTTTTCTACCTTCAGTTTCCTGTTCATGCTCAAAACATCAGACTCTTCTCATCTGCAAAGGCCTAATTCTTAAGCCTTTTAATCTTGGGACAGCAGTGATTTGTGGTGCAGTTCAATAATTGGGCTATTTTTGTTTGTTTTTGTGCTGTACTGAAAAGCAATATCCTGTTATGATTATAAAAACATGGATTGCAATTATGCCCAGAACAGTAGCAACCTGATTTCAGATACAGTGTTTCACGCACCCGTTTAATGAGTCTCTTTTCATCTTGGTGCACCCTTCAGTTGTTGTTTCCTATCCCTCTGCACAGACTTGTACTGAGCCTCCACAGCTCTCTTTACAAAACACCTTTTACAGCTCTGCGAAACATGAGGCGCATTTATCTTATCTTCAGAAACTGTCTCTTTACCCAAAGTACATCTTAACATTTTCTTTTTCTCACAGCATTATGTTCAGCAGTTCTGTTTCTTCATTTTCATTGCATTTTTCTTCAGAATAACATTAGTAGAGACGTATCCGCATTTCAAAACATGTTTTACTGTTTATGAGGTGTTATCCAGAAAAATAGACATTAGATTATTTCTTATGTTGGTCCAATTACTTTATAAAGGTAAGCCTACAGTATTTCTGTTTCTGACAAAAGTTAAAGCAGTACTTGTTTACCTTAATACATTTATTCTGTAGTCCCTCTGGGGGTAATACAAGTGTTAATGGGATGATTGGGGGGGTCTTTCATCTCCCCCCGGTGTCTCTGGCCAGAAAATAACACTTGCAGCTGTCCCTGCTCTGACCCGGAGGCCCCAATACACACTAATGGAATCACGAAGAAGAAGCTAACAGGCTAACGGGCAAAGCTAACTGCAGGCTAGCGCCACTTAAACGGTATTTACAGCCAAGTATGAGTGAAAAAAATGATCTCAGTTGTGTAATTGGATGTACAATATCCCTCTCTCCCTTTGTCTTTTCTGTCAGCGTAGTATTTACTCTCAATTAATGACTAAAAACCGCAACATGCTACGACACCTGCAGTGGCGCTTATGGCCTCTAGGGGCATGAGTTACTTAATACTGCTTTAAGGTTAAATCACTGGTTTTGCCCCAAATATAGGGTACTTTAACACTGTGATTCCCAGTTTCAGATAATGATTTATGCAGCCAAAATCGAAATTCTACAACCCAATTCCGAATGCTGCTTTCACACATTCCCCCCCGGCCCTTAAAGCCTGTGTTTTGACCCCGGTCTGCTCGAAGGTATGCAGTGTCCATGTGTCACTGGCCTGTGTGAAGGAGAGAGAGGTTGCGGGCTCCAGTCGCTGTCGGAGGACTGTGAAGTGCGTCTTTGACTGAACTATGTGTGGAATTTGCTGCTGAGAAGGAGACGAACGCTGTTTACTCGCACACTGCTGTCAAAGGGGCTCACCTGCCTCCCAGCAATGGGCTGTCAGACTCATGCTACTTCCTGGTATAGCAGCTAGCAATGTTGGGGGTGCGTGTTTAAAAGAGTTCCCACTGTCCCAAGAGGCAAGAGATATTATATTATGTGATTAAAGTCACAACTGTGCACTCACTGTGGGTTTAATTAATTAATTTCTGCTTTGGGCATCTGGACTCAGGCTACAGGCCCGGGAAACCGTGGTGATGCAATCTGTCTCATTAGTGATGGAGAATGTGCTGTTTTGCAGATTTGGGACATGAGCGACGACGAAAGCATTTAAGGACAAACGGAACGGTCATCAGAGGACTTTTCTACTTTAGTCTCTCTTCACGCAAAAGGATTTGGACGACCTCAATCAGTGGCACAAAGCGGAACGACAGTGAAAGCCCTTCGAAATCAGCCAAAGAGTTGGACCAAGATAATAAGTATTTGTGTGTTTTTATTGGACATCCTCATGTTTACAGTTACATAACACATCAACACAAAAAAAATATTGTATTGCATTTTGGTCTTTGTCCTTTTTCTTACTGATTTGCAAATGTGTCTTCTAAAATACTGATTGAATTGAAAGTGTTTTTTTGCTGTCACAAGTTCACACACTCGTCACATTAACTGTTAAGCCACTCCACTTTGTCTAACATACTGTATGCTATGAGATTGAAATAAAGAATATAGACTATACATCACAATGCTAATGTCGTGCAGATCTGTCCATTCTAACATCTCAAAACATCAGGAAAGTATTGAACGGTTTAAAAGTTGTGTGCTTGGATTGATTTCTACATGTGGACTGTCTGAGCAGCAACAACACTCTCATTCTATGGTATGCAATGTATGTTTTAAATGCAAATTAAAGTCTCTGTTACGATATGAAGCATTGTTTATACCTGCCTGTGTTACTGAGAAACCCACTATCTTCGCAATAATAGACCAGAGATTTCATTGTGGTTTAAAAGCACTTTATTGTTCATCGAGGCTACTTTACGTACAAAAGGTGGCCTGCCAAAACCTTTTTATCAGGAGACACAGCCACTAACCAATACAAGTGTTAACAGTTCAGAGTATTCTACCACAGAGTACAGGCTACTTCCACTTTCAAGCGCGAGTCAATTTCCTTGAATATTCCAAAATTGACACAACGTTAAGTTAAAAAAAAAAAAATCTCAGAATTGATCATTTCAGCCTCATACACAACATTTGTGTACAACATGTTTGTGTTACATTACTCAGATGAAGTGTTCATTGAATCAGGGTCCTGACACGTCGATAAATCCTCTGTTACATCAGAAACCTGTAAAGACACCGCTCAGTGTTAAACATGTTAAACACAGATGAATGAGCTTCATGAAGTAGCGATTGTCAGGCCTCACCAGAGGCTACTGTGGCTTCATACATTTACTGTGTTCCTGCACTTGAACCTTACTCTAACAACACAAATCTATAAACAAAAAAGATCAACTTTTTCACAAGAGAAATGCAATGATTACAATACAGGACAGGAAAACAACAATTAAATAGCTACATATCATTAACAAATTAATTGTTCCTCAAAAAATACCTAAGATTTTTTTCTCTGTACATTCGTTACGCACAGCGTAATGATGGTCTTATAGTTAGCCATTATAAAAAGTTTTAATTAAGTGATTCTCCTACTGAGGGTAGGGAGTGTGAAGCAGAGAGTGGACTACCTGCAGCCGGTAGTGAAATGATCAATGAAAACAGAAACACAAAACCCTCTGGACACCAACACTTTCCCCTGTGTTATCTGAACAACACAAACTACAGTCAAAACCAAATCCACCAAAAAGAGCCATCCTCTATAGCATCTGACCGTCTGAAGAAGCTCAGCTCCTACAGCTCAGTCCAAACACAGTGAACGAACAGACCTCAAGTCTCTAAACTTTATGAACTCTAGTGACTCAGGTTTAGATGAAGATGGAATGTGTGGACACGACCGACACCAAACTCACTGAACACACAAATGTATCAACGACAATGTGAAGAACCTTTCCCCTGCAGTAAAGCCCGTGGTACTGGTGCCACAGAGGAAGCTTGTCCAATGCTTTTTTCTACTGATTCCTGGTGTTTGCTGATGGTTCCCTAATGGAGGAATGTCTTGGACTCGTTACACTGATTTATGCTAAACATCAGTAAAGGATAGAGACGCCAAATCTGGGCACTAATAACCAAATTAATGACACGAGTGATTTGAAGTGTAATTCAGGCATCAGTCGCCGTCTCAATGGTTTGCAGCAGTTTGTACCACAGATGGATCAACATCTTTTGAAGCTTTACTGCAGCTCGTCCTCACCCCCTTTCATTCAGTGATACTTTAGAGAAAAGCGACAATGATCAGAGCCTGTCCAGAGGCCGTCTACTACAGAAGTCAGCCTATTGATATTAATGAAAAACAAGATACACATGTAATATTAACAATAACAATGAGTACGACTGACCCAGCAGTGAGTGAATAGTGTCTGTTATTGAAACAAAATGAGTAACTAACGTCCGTCAAAAGAAAAGGCTAATAATAATTAAGATTGAAATGCTTAAAATACTAATAGATGCCAGCTATTAAACTAAAAACAAAACCATGCAGGTGTTTAAGCTCCAGGAACCCTTCAAAACTCTGAATAGACGAGGAAGTGAGACAAAGTTAATGCCGACCATATTAGCCCCAAGAAACCTCGAAGTGTCTGGAGTGTTATGTTGCCCTGTATTTGTTTCAGCATTCCGCTTTCTTAAATAAACCTTTTGTTCGAAATTCTGGAGAATACAGAATTATGCAGTAAAGAGGAAGCGATACATCTTGTTTTGTTGTTGCAGTAGAAGTAGGAGTAAAGTCACAAATATACTGTAGCAATACTTGTGGTACTGACTGCTGTATTTGTCTTGCAAAATGTCCAGGATATTACCTCATGTTAGGCACAATTTTTAGGCATTTACTGAGCACATGACAATAAACTTCTTAGATCTTGGCAGCCCTTTTTTTAAAGAGCCAAACTCTCTGGGTGTTTGCAGTACCAGACCACAACACTGTAATAGTCGGGCAACTTAACAGCTCAAGTGTAATTGCTTCTAGAAAGACATCAACTTTTGAACGTATTTTCGTCTTGGAGGCTATGCTCGAAAAACACCGGGGCATGAGGCGTCTTTGGTTGTAAGGGTGAGCGATGAGATATTGTTTCTCTACAATGTTTTCTTTCAATCTTCAGGCATCTCGTGACACAGAGGCAGTACATAAAACTACGGATAAGCAAAAAAAAATAAACAAACAAAACGAGAAAGGAGAAATAAAGAAATGAATAATTAAAACACCACGGTATCTCTCGTATGTACATAACTACAGACTTGCTCAGCTCCAAGCGTGAACATGCAGTGTAGCGTTTGAAGGAGCAACCAGCCGCTCCCGTCAGTCCAAAAGTGAAACTACTCAAAGTCAGTATCGACCGTACGGTTATTGCGAGCTTTGACGCCGTGTTTGAAGGGTTGTCGCGGACAGTAGGCGGACCAGTGGAGGAGCTTTTCGATGCTGAACTTTTTTTTTTTTGGAGCGGGTTTTTGCGAAGTCCCGCCCGCTTCAGGAAACCACAGAGTGGCTGTGATTGGCTGAGTGGGCGTCGGGGGAGGAGTTGGGACTGCTGCCGGAGGAGGAGGGGCTGCTCTTGTTTTTGATCTGGAGCCAGGTGTCGCCCAGGGCTTTGGCGAAATGGTCGTCCACGGAGCCGGTGATGGAGACCGAGTTGGTAGCGCTGGTGGGTTCGGGCTCTTTGTAGTTTTTGCCCAAACTGCGGCGGAAATGCTCTTCGATGACAGGGTCGCACACCGTGTTGGCTGCAAACACACAACACGCCAAGGTTTAGTATTCTGTGATTCAAATGGCATCTTCAGCCTCAAATGTTGACAAAGGGTTAGAGCAGGGATGTCAAACTCATTTTGTATCAGTGCCGAAATCCAGCTCCCACACCGGGTCCGAGGCCACATATAATATAAAGAGGAAAATGCTATAAAGAACATTTTTCCAATAATAATAATGAGCTGTGATTTGGTCAAAGCCCAACTGTAGTCTAATCAATAACAATGGCTAACACAGTAGCATTTTACAAGCCTGTGTCACCAGTGTATCACACGTGGTGGTAAACTGTTATTGAAGCCACAGCCACCCCTGGGGCCGACTGTCCATTTACCACGTGGCTATAATGTGTTGTTCATATCCCGGTCTCTTATTATATCAGTGCCCTCTGCTGGACATGTGTGAAAATCGCTCCTTTTTTAATTAAAGCTGCCTGCTTTAAAAAATCATAACTCTGCACAGGAATGGGCTAGAGACTTCCTTTTTTTTTATTTACATATTCTGGAATGTATGCTCTACAGGGCAGGGGCCGGATTAAATCATCTTGCGGGCCAGATCCGCATGTTTGACACCCCTGGGTTAGAGCTTCTGTACCAAATTTTCCCCCCAATTTCCCCAGGGATAAGTTTAAAAGCACACCAACACAGGAATGCTGACAATAACTCGCCTGCGATTATTAGATGGCTAAGATTAGTTTATATATATATATATATATATATATATATATATATATATATGTGTGTGTGTGTGTGTCCAGTCTCTTTAAAACATAAAAATCAAGTACAGACCCTTAAAAATTACTTGCAAAGCTGTACAGATTTCTTATTGCCAGACTGCCTCAATTTGTCTGTTCTTTGGTTTTACGAGGCTTAACTGGTAATGAAATTAAGTGTGTTCTAGTGGTTATTCGTTTGAAATAGTCAGCACTTGTTCCTGGAGACCAACAATGTTTTTGACGAACAACACAAAAAACCTCAGGCTCATGACGTTTAGCTGATAACAGCTCCAGATAATACCACTCCCCTGTCCCAGGACCTGCTCTCCAGTCTGTGGGAAAACCGGCCCTGGCTGTGGACGTCGGATCAGGAAGTCTGCATCTCTTCACTGCAGTTTTATGTTTCACTCTTGACCTCAGAGATCCTCAAGAGTTTTACAGGCTTCATAAACTCAGCCGCGGTCAAAAGTATGAGCTCAGACTGACACTCTCTGACAGGAGGAGTAACCGGGCATCGAGAAAAAAAAACCTGCCTATGTAATGAACCCTCGGTTGACAGCGTTTGAGACTCACTGTGGATTCTCCTGTAGTTGTTGCTGAGGTTGGAGCAGCCGTTGTGGGACACAGGACAGTGGGACAGGTTACAGTTGCGGTTGTTCGCTGGGGCGCATGTGATCACTGACGGACGATTCTGGAAAGCACAGAACACAATGCCACAGATTTATAGATTTACTGTGCAAGTTTAGCTTTTTTGTTAACACGCTTTCTGATTGGCTGAAATCCGGCCAAAAGGCGGCAGACAAATATAATGTAAGAGTGAATACCTGCTGGCGTTCGACGACCGCATGTGGGGGCACCGTGCTGGGGGCGCGGCTGGTCTCGTGGCTGTTCTTGGTGAGGGCCAGGGGCTGCTCCAGGCTCAGGGCGGACAGGGGCAGGTGGTGGGGGTGATGGTGGGGGGCGTACAGGTGGTTCGCGTGCACGGACAGGGCAGACGACATCACCAAACGCTCGGGGGGACTCCGGCTACGGTCCTTGGGGCTGCGGTAATCCCCGTTCGGCTTCCTGCAGCGACACAGAAGAAAAATAAAGATTGCTTTTCAGTCTTAAAATGCTGGCCCATTTGAGCCCGTTTTTTATTATGTGGAAAAGTATCCTACTTAAACATCATTTAAAAACAAGAGTGCATTTGATACACTTTACAAGTCCAGTAAGTAAGATGAAACAGAAATACGATAAATATAGAGAAGTCCCCTTGTGGTTTGAGCGAGAACATGGACAAAAGCTCGATTGTGGGCAGCGCGCTGATAGCACAGAGACACACAGTTGTTCCTCAGATTGCGGTGGGTCTTGATAAGGGCTTTTTTGTGCTGCTCAGAGGAAGGAAGGAACACTCGACCGACCTATCCAACATGGCGTGTCTCCAGACGCACTCACACTGCACAGCGGGGGCGCAGAGCTCAAAGCCGAAGAGAACTTTCCTCCACGCTGCTACACAATCTGATTCAACCGAGGCCAAACGCAGCTACGTGCGAGAGCTGGCTGTTTTCTCAGCCCCCTGTACTGGATAAAGTTATCTCCTTGTTCTTTATTGTTGTGCAACTGCAAACCCAACAATCCCATCAATAGGGTAAAAAAAGGGGGTAATCACCATCTACTTGGTATTATTTCACTTATTTGTGAAAATGTACTGGCGCGATCATGTTTAAAAGTTTGATTTTAATGAACACAATATGTAACCTCGTAAAAGCCAGCGTGATAATGAAGAGCTCACACAGTAATATCCATCTGGAATACCCCCCATCGTTCATGACGAGGTCAGACATTCACTTTGGCTCAAACTACCAGCAGTGTGAACCCCAATCCGAGGGTGCAAGATGGATTTTTTTTTTGAGTTTCTGAAGTCAAATCTTGCAACAATCCAAGATATTGCAATTTGAACATTTTCAGACCAACCTCATCTGTTTTATTTATATGTGACACCGTGGAACCACAACTTCTTTTTGTCTTCCTGGCTCTCTGCTTCCATTCCCGTCTCGCCGCCGCACCGACACTAAAGCCTGAATAATGACTAAAAGAGTAGTACAGACCAGAACAGGGCGCAATAAACAAAACGTGAGACCCATTGTGCCGCGCACTGTGCACTGGAGGCCCAAGTCTCAATAGAAGGAACAAAGTCAACGTTCAAAAAAAAAAAAAACCCGGTCTGTTTAGATGCAAAACAAGCAGATCGGACAAACAGTTGTAGAGCCATGTGGCCAAGCAACCTGACTGCAGAGGGAAGCATCTGGAAAAGCCCAATAGTGCGGTTATGGGACGATGGTGAGCGGGGGAGAGGGGCTAGTTAAGGAAAGACTGAGAGGTTTCCTTTTAGTGAGGACCCCCCCGACGGCTCTTTTGTCCTTTTTTTTTTCTTTTTCTGACCATCAGCACAAACTTCCTGTGGGTTGGAGAGGAGACAAGTCGGAAAAACATTTGGAAAAGTCAGTTTTAACCAAAGTGGTACAGCAATTTATCTGCCCTGTCCACACAAAAAAACACAGATGGATTTCAAATTTGGCTAAACATTTGTACAAGATTCTTTTTGAATAGTTTGGTCCACATTCAGCTGCTCATTCAAGTGTTTATGTTTCACCGAGTGGCACAGAATTGGTAGGACTGCAGTGATAATCCTCTGCAAAAATGCCTTCTTTTAAACTTCCACATAATTGTACATACGCTAATCGAATATTTCAAACGGCCTCTTCTTCACTCACAACTCAGATAACCCTCTCTCCGGTCTCTCCCCCCACCCCCCCCGCAGCTGCATCTCGATCTGACTCGCTCAAATCACTCCAAACTGGACTCATTGCCAGAGAGCATGCATGCCCACATCCTCGCACAAGAGAGGGGTCGAGTCGAGAGCCAACCCGATGGCATCGTCTAATTCAACCAATAAATAGTGTCGCTTTCGAATCCCCCACCGCCACGACCGCCACCGCCACCGCCAGTCCCTAAATCCCACCCCCCCACCCTTCGCACGCACTCGACGGCCCCACCAAAAACCAATGCCAGGACCTATTCATAATGCACCCGCTGCTTTTGTCTACCGCACTCACCTCTCAATTATGGTTAAGGCTGCAGCTGGGGCAAGAGGAGGCCGAAAGAGGGGAGTGAAGCCCAGCGCAAAGAGGGGATGTCAGTTATTGATGGCAGTAGTTTTAGACTTCATTCATTCACGTCACAGATGATTTCACTTGTGCTTTAGAAATGCATTCAAGTTAGAGGAGTTTTCTGGTCCAGACATGGTTTGTATACCCAGTTTATTTGATCTGTTTGAGACCTGGTTAGTCCAAATATTTCACGAGGTGGTGGTGCTTGGGGTGAAAAGTCAGCACTGACTGAGACGTTTCAAGCTAAAACTCAAGCTTCACGACAAAGAAACGGCAAATTTGACATGAAATAGTCTACATCTTATATAATAATAGGGGGTATGTTTGGGGAAAGTGTAAATCGGGCTCATATGTATGTTTTTTTTTCAGAGCAGGCAGTCGTAGCTAGCGTTAGCATGTAGCATTATGCCAACATGACGCATCAAATCAGTTATTTATGTATTTATGGGCTGTTGAACCTTTTTGCTCCTCTTCATCTCTTGTATCTTTATGGAGTAGAAAATTATATTCACAATTCAGCATTTGTTAAAGGGGCTAGATGCAAGTTGGCCATTATATGCTCACTACTGCCACATCAGGTCATACGTGTAACTGCAGCTTCTATATCAAGCTTGTGCATGACGGCACTTCGGACCCGAATTAGCAGCTTTTGGAGTGACAGTGCAGGATTTTAGAGGCAGTTGTGGTGAACAGGTCTGAGCTCATTCTACACATGAGGACATGGAGGAACATTCAGCGGGAGGAAAGTACATACTTTTAACATTTTTAAACTCCGTATAGTCCCTATAAAGTCGTTTCGGACTATTTATTGAAAGTGTTTCCCCCTCAACTGCTTCAAACATGTATCTTAAGTCTGACATCACACACAATAATAATTTACTTCCGGGTCCAATCTGTTGAGAGTTCCATAGATAAACACTGTAAAAAACATAACTTTAACTAAATCTCCTGCTGAAATAACAACAGTTGTTTTAAAGTAACTGTTTTACATCTAATTGAACAATATAGCTGACTATTTCTTCAAGTAAAATTAAGATTTATATATATATATATATATATATATATATATATATATATATATATATATATATATATATATATATAAACTAGCCGTCATTGTGCTTGAAATTTTTTTTTTCTTTTGATAATTAATTTCAGAAAAGCACTACTAATGAAAATCCAGAGTCAACATAATATTTCTTTGTGATCAGATGTTTAAAAAGAGTCTTGTAGTCGGTTCTACAGCAGGTCAAAATCAGCAAAATCCCATAACAGCGAATAGAGCTAAAGTTTTAGACCTGAAAGTAGAGCAATGACATCATTACTTAACAAACATATATGAACTTATTCCTATTTAACACTAACAGAAGTTTTGAAAGGTATCTAATGGTTTTCAAATATCTCTCCTTAGATTTAGTTGTCATGGTTTTTGTATTTTATTTGATTAATTTCTCTATAATAAAATATGAGGCCTCACTCAAATTAGTAAATCTGATGATAAAAAAAAAAAACTCACTGCACATACAATATAAAGCTAGATGAGAGAAAAGGTCCCAAGCTCTTAGAAAGCCTGACTTTGGTGGGCTTTCATCTAAACCATCCCTTCATTTAGAGCCTATAAAAGCCAGCCTTCAATAGAGGAATACTACAAGCGCTTATCCGCAACAATATCACTCTGCTCTCATCTGTCATTACGAGCCTTTTAAGTTCACATCTCCCAAGTCAACCTCAAAAGCCCCATTTGATCGCAAGCCCTGCACAATTGGCTGCATAAAATATTACTAACAAACAATAGGTTTACTAAAAATACAACCCGAAAATACAGACACGTGCAAGATAATAATAGTCAGAGCTTGAAACAAATGGACATTTTACTTCTCCCTTAACATTTCATCAAACGTGTTACCCAAGTTTGATCTATTTTTTACTTTAGGACGTTTGAAATTATAGATTGGCAAACTAGTTGTTTCTCACGATTGTACTCTGGACCATTTGCTCTCGCCTATCTAATCTTGGCCTGGCCAGCAGTTCACATCCTACTCCTTGAAGAAATAAATAAAGAGGCGAAGAGTGAAAAAAAAAAAAAGAAAAAGCCACGGTGATATACATACAGGAAACATCTGGGAAGAATCATGGCACAAAAAGGAAGAAAAAAAAAGAAGTTGGAAGAAGAGGAGGAGGAGGAGGAGGAGGAGGATGAAGGCCTGAACCACAGCTTACAACTGGGGCCCTGATCCATGAGGCCACAGAATGGATATACGCACGGAGCCACCACACAGAGGGCTAACTCGGGCTAACTATAAACAGTATGAAGCACATCTTGAAGCTCAATCTACCCCAGACTTTCAGAGCGGAAACTGGTAGCCATGTGGCTGTCCTGAATGTACATAATGGGGTTTGATGTTAGGATCTTGTTATAAGAGAGAACTACGTGTGAAAATGTTATAAATGCTCGCAAAATTCAGCATTAGGGAATTTAGGGGCTGTGTTTATTTTAAGACTGCAGCTATTTGGGAGGTACGACGTTCTCTATAGACGACGTAATATCCCGACTCCATTGGATGTTTTATATCAACAATACAATCACAATCGCAACACTTGTAACTAGATATTTTCAAAAATTGTGCAGCCTTATTTGAAGAAGAATCGTTCGTTCTTACCTGTTTAAATACAGAGATGTAAAGTCAATTGTATTTGAAAAGGTGAGCAAAAACCGATTACAGTCTAGTTTAGAACGCATAATTAAACATACATTTTTGGTCTGGCTTCATGAAACATAAGTCAAATAATGGCTTCAGAACAAACAAAATTTCAGCTGGAAGTAATATCCCACACCACTTCCTCAAGAAACATGTTGCCAGATAAGTGCTTACAGAGCGGGAGGGAGAGAGAGGGACAGAAAGAGAGCTGAGGAAAATCTTTTGTTATCAAAGCTGGAACAGATAGGATACGGAAACCACCAAAGCAAACAACACACATTGAATATACACATCAAAACTACCCACAATTCTCTCTCTTGTCTCCCTCTTCCCTCCTTCCCAAACGCAGCGCAGAAATAGTCCTCGTGTAAAACAAGAGGGTAACAATGACTTCACCAGCGCTGGCCACACTCCGTCTTATTTTCCTCCACATTTGGGTCTCTGGAGAAACGTCCATGAGAACAACGCGCTGATGGGGTTCCCAGTACAGGGCAGCTGCACTCCAGTTTAACAGTGTATCCGGGTACAGTGTGGGGCTAAGGTTATAGTCAATTAAAAGGGCTGTAATTGGCTTTTAAATGTCTTGCGCAGATGGACTAATTGACTGGTCGGGACTTCGCAATAGCTGGGAAAAGTATCAGGACTTTTATACAAGTGTCCACTGTTAAGCTGAAATGTTATGAGTATTATAATTAACATTAAGAAGAAAAGATTAAGGATAGATCGATATTATATAGATCAATGGTATAGATAACGCGTCATACAAGGGGCGTGGCCTAGCCGAGGAGGAAGAAAACTTCTGGGAATCAGAATAGAGTTCGGGAATGTGATGTCATATCGCTAAGCATTATGGGAGTGGAGCAATTGTAAACGAATGGGGATTTTATTTTATTGTTCACATTAAAACACTTGGACACCGCAGTGTGTTGGATGTATTTACCAGCAGTAACTCAGCAGCTAACGGAGTTGTTCCCCGGCTATTTTCTCCACTTTTTAGACTGTATTTTGCTAATGTTAGTCAATGGTAACAGCTGCAAAGATGGCAGATTTCCATGATAACTGTGGAATTTCGTGAACTCTATATTTCTCACACACCAGTAATGTCAAGCCAAAATCGGGTCCATACGGATGTTTTTTCACTGCAAATTGTTCAGTAGAAGCGATAAAGTTCAAAGTTACACATCCCCACATAACCCCTGGAGGAAGCCCAGAGAAACCCCGTCTGTGTGTTCCTTATTTGCAGGAGATGGACTCAAACAGCTGAGTGTGGTGGGTCTCGGCACACAGCGGCTTGCAGGAGGCAGGCCACGGCAAGCTCCCAGCCCGCAGGCTCCAGTGGACAGGATAAGGCCTCCTTTGTTCAACGCTCCGCCCCCCCATCTCCACAAAAACACATCAGTGCACACACCAGAAGACATACAGAGGAGATAGGGACATCTGTGTGTAGAGCAGCACAAAGTGATAAAGCTGCTGAAGTTGTAATTTGTGGGGGGCTTGTGGAGACTTGCTAAAAGTTTGAAGATACTCCGACTTAGCGATATGAAGCGTCTAGTGTCAGCATTTGTGAATGTTTGACTAGAATATAGTTGACTAAAACGGGTTACAAGGTGCAACTTTACTTATCAGACAAGATGGTCCAGGCCTCGACCAAATCACTGCAAATGATCTTGCAATGTCTCTAAACCACATGATGGAACAAATTCACATTACATTCAATTCAATCATCAGGAAAAAGGTAAGTGAGATGTAGGGCTACGCAATATATCGCCAAATTACAACATTAGGAGAGATTTACACAACCAAAAGCACATGGCACCGTAAAATGTAGAAGTTAAAGGTGCTATACCTGATTTTTGTTCTAGTAATGGACACAATTTGCTTTGTCCTCCTTTAGTATGTAAAACTCAGACATTTGCGGGAAAAACACTGTGCCTCTACATAAAATTTAGATTTGGAACAATTTTATAAACTTGTTGGCTAGTTTTGTAGCATTTCTCTGAAAGAGACCCTAAAAAGTGACCCTGCAAGTTGACAAAAGTGCTGATAAACTCGTCCCTGTGAAGAATCAGAACGCCACACATGTTAGAAAAGTTAGGAATGAATTTGAACCACAGCTAACATTTAAATTCTGCAGCTTCCTGTTTCATTATTTGTTTTTCAAAAATCAGGTATAGGGCCTTTAAGTCATGATTTGTCTAAATGGGTTCAATTTTAGCTTTGTTTTGAAGACAATTTTCTTTTTCTTTTTGTTGTTGTTGTATTCAAGACAGTTATCGAACATTACAACTGTGTTAAAATCAGTGTTTGCTAGTCGACGCAAACAAAAACTACCCATGGGAAAGATTCAACATGGAGAAGGGATGTCCGATATATCTGTGAGTAGGACATGTTATACAAAAAAAAAATCAGGGTTAATCACTGCTGTTAAAAAGGTAAAACTGTCCCACCGTGTCAGTTAATTAGAGACACTATTTCTAGCTGCACTTTTTCGGCAACAACAACAACCCATCATTCTCCACTTTAGTGCAATCACGCTCCTTCAGCAGATGCAGGTTTTAACAAGTCGTTCAACACGAGGCACTTACAGAAACGCACATAATAAACTAAAAATAAGACCTGGTTGGGATGGCCCAGAGGCAAGTGAGGTGTCAGAAAGAGGCAGTAAATCTTACCTCGTTTTATGTTTTGCTTCCAACTTTCTTTGCAGTAGTTCAGATTTGGAAGATTACAGAATACTAATAGAACAATCTCACACGTGGACAAAGGAAAGGGAAATTGCCGAGATAACCATAATCATTAAGTCCATAAACCATAAAGTCCATAAACCATGAAGTCAGCGCCCTAATACACACACACATAATGTGAGTAAAATGAGAGTTGTGTCTTATATTGTCACTCAAATCCTAAAAATGGGCTGTGGAATTTGTTTTTACTCTTTTTTCCCCTCTTTATTATCATTGAGCAACTCTAACAAAGAAGGGACCAATTGGATTCATTTGTAAGTATTTTCCAGCAACACGACACTACTGTAGAAACATGCACACAGTTTGACTGCAATATTGACTTTTTACATAAGAGATTTCAAGTTTGATTTTCAAAACACCCCTTGGACTTATCCTTTATCTGGAAACTGCTGAGTATTTTCCAAACAACAACTTCTTTGTGCACACATGCTTGAATTACATAAAACTCTGGCAATGACGGTGCACTTTATAATCCACTCCTTCCCACGGACTTACTCTTCTAACTAATAAACAAGTGGGTATTGCTTAGGTTTCAAGGGCCTGTATGCGTGCACAACTGCAAAGTGGGACCACCTAATACCTCTTTTAATGTCTCGGGCAATAAATAGCAAATGGCAGCGGTCCCATGACTGACTAAGACAAGCTTGGAGAAAAGGGAGGGAAGGGGAGGGGGGGTATGTCTGACTTGCTACACCCCCAGACCTACACTCTTTCCTGGGCAATGAGAGCTCCAGAATGTCAGGAATTTCTGGAAGTGGGAATGTGGGAACGCCGGAGATGTGAGTAATCTTTCTGTAGTGCGGTCCCAGCTAAAAGGAGCGAGCCACGTGGTGCCGGTTTAACCTGGTCATGCCCAAAGTGGAACGTCCAAGCAAGCCTGCCCGGACACAACGTTAGTAACAGAAGTCTCCAAGAGCGCAGGGGCAAATGGAAATGCAAGCATAAGCAGATGTTACCAAGTGCTGGTTACAAGTTTGTTACTGTGAAGGGTCCTGAGTGGAAACGCTGGCTGAAGACATGTAGTAAACATTTAATTAGTTTAGTTACTATTGAGTGCAAAATCAAACTGTAGACAATAATAATCTCGCAAAAGTCTTTCTAAAGCCTAAACCATTGCTTTACGTGATAAAACTACTACCGTATTCAATGAGACTAGACTCAAGCGACAGCAGCACATTAGGTTTTTACATTTATACATGTCTTTACTGTAAACGTCCTATTATTTTGATCACTTCATTGCAGGAAACTGAAAAATTGATTAAAAAAAATATTATGTTACTGTAATGGTAGGATACATCACAGTAACATACCAGATTTTGCATATTTTTCAAATGAAATTATTCTAAGCCTATTTTACAGTGTCCAGTTGTGACAACTTTCCGAGACCATTTGTGGTTTGGGTGCATTGACACTCACAGCTGAGCGGCGAACAGTCGGCTCATCTTGGCCACGTGCTCGTTGTCGTCCACGTCGCTGTCGGCATGCTCCCCGCTCAGCTTCCTCTTGGTGGGGCTGATGGGAGGGGGGCCCGTGCGGTGGTTCGAGATGGTGGAAGAAGAAGACAGGGACAAAGACTGGAGCCTGGGGTCCGCCCTCAACCCTCCTTCACCTGGGAAAAAGACAAAGGCGAACATTTATACAAAAAGCTAATTTAAAGTTTCCATATTTTCTGAATGAGTGAGCCTAAAGTTATATTCAGTACCACCTTTCGCAGATTAATACCGAAATGCAAAGCTATTTAAAACTCTTTTTCCTCCTTATTGCAACTTCTTTTCACGCCACAGTTTCTCTCCAACACTTGGCATACAATCCACTCCTTGCCATTAGTGAAGTTTGCCCTAGCATTGTTTTATTCCTACCCCTATTAAACTCTAACCTGGGATGAGCCATTTGTCCTGAATCCTGCTGTCACCCTGCTTTTCACTGCTGTCCGGCCAAACGCGGTGATGTCATCTTTGTTGCCATGGGACACCACGGGGCGAGCAAGAACATGTCAGAAGGGGAGGAGAGAGAGAGAGCGGTGGTGCATTTGGGAAACCATGCTAAATATACATGTAGGAACCATGGTGTCATGGAGCAACATCTATCACTTTCCAGAAGCCTTTTATTGGTGGCTGTGTGGTTAGGCCCTCTCAGTTTGGAGTAATTAGTGCTTCGGCGAGACGGGACTCCCATTGTAGCCGTATCGCTATAAATATTGAGCTGCACCCATACTGTAAGAGGGCTTGAGGCCGTTCTGTTTGCCTAACATAGATCTGTTTCGTTTCTGAAGAGGAGAAAGAAAAGTTATTGTTCCTTTCCGGAGACTTTGTTGTGGATTCTACTCCTGTCTGTCAGCTATGGTCTCGAATATTGGAAATGTACAAAAGACACAAGCTATACCTTAAACAATCAACCTTTCAGTATTACTTCAGTGGTCGTATGTGGTACATAGGGTGACACAGACTTCATGAGGGAGTATTTACTTGGTGTGAAAGATCTGAGCACCTTCGCCGGGCCAAGTAATAAATGTCGATTCCGAACAATCGCTTTTGACCTCATATTTATATGCGTTTAGTTTGATTTGCTGTGGAAAGTCCCCGTGCTGAGTCTTAGGCCAGTGGTAGTTTTCCTGCTTTACTCTGGCCCGTCCTCCCACACTCTGTGCCTCTGTGGACCTTCTGTAGCGGAGCGAGGCCAGAGGAAACCGAAAAAGAGTTCTCCTCCTAACCAACACCACACACATAAACGAAACAACCCATAATCCGCCTTCAGGTTTCCAAAACATCCCAGACTAGATGTGTGCACTGTGCCTCTTTTAGCAAACTGTATGAATTAGCAGGATGTTGAGCTGAAACACAGATGTACAGTGCTAAATAAGCTTTTGAGGTAAACCTGCTTAGATAGTGATAAGCTGCTCTGCTTTGTACTTGAAAATCGCTTGATCCCAGAGTAATTGCACCAGTTTACTTTAAATGGCCAGGCAGACACCTCGCCGGGTGGGGGAAAAAAAAGAGCAAACAGAGCTTAGTTTCATTGCTTCATGGGGTGTCAGGACTCGGAGTATCTAGCCGGGGTCAGATTAGCCACTCAAGCATGTTTTAGGTTCATGTGGGGAAACCAGAACACCCATCCAGATAAGGGGAGTGCAAGCAAATTCCCCACAGAAAGGTGCCACCTGGAAATGAGTGGTGGAAGGAGGGGGTATCTTTTAGCTGCAAGGCACAAATGCTAGCTACTCTGTCACCACAATGTGATATGTTTATACCTTCAAAGCAGTAGATTGTTTGGTAGAACACCATTTTCTCACTGACCTTCAAAAAAGTTGTTCGGAAAAATCCAGACTCACTTCTGCAATTGAGTCGGCATCAACTACATTTCCAGAGGAAGTGGAATAAACCAATCAGTGAAGGGCAATCAGCGGCGTTGTTGGCAGTTCTGCGTTCATACTCAATTATGAAGTTTATGACACCAAGATGCTGAATTGATTTACCACTGATTAGAATCAAGCTCTCGCCTCTACCCATGCGCCGCCTGTAGATTGTTATTAAGGAGACTTCTGCATCCCACGAGTGATGCTGCTCGCGAACACATCACTGCAAATAAATGTTTCTTATTGCTTATTTGAGTTTGGCAGCAGTGGCAAAAGCGAGCGCCCTGCCCAGACCGATATCCCTGTGTATAAAATATACAGAGGGGTGTCATTCTGGATGCATCCACTGCATGTATTGCATGCAATGCAAAAAATAGTTGTTTTATGTTTGTGACTTAAACCAAGATGCCAAACAATGGCAAAATCTAATTTTTCAAATTAGACTTTCAAAAGAGGGAAATTTTTAGACAGTTTTAGTATTTTTGACTGCCAATGATGAAATGAAACTGACATGGCAATTTTAATTGAATACTAATAGGTTAATGGAGCTTCCATCTACAGATAAAATAGTGCAGAAAATCCAAGCTATGATCTGAGTCTCCTCAGACCTGACTTGTAACTTTGCTGGGCTTGTCTCCATAGATGTTGACGATTTGCTTTCAAAACAGGTGACCACACATGAAGCTTTGGGAAATATAGACACCATAATATTAAGATATACTTTTACATCAGGTTCTCATCCAAATGCTTTATTTTGATAAACCACTGCAAAAAATATCACTTGCTCTTTCTTGTGACATAGCCACATATGATCTGGAATGTTTTGCAGTGTGGCTTTAAGTTCAGACCACACACTCAACAAAAAAATGCCTCTTGTTTGTCTGCACTTCCTTAACCTCAGGACCAGATTCTGCCTTTTGATACAGCGATGCCAAATGAAAATGCTTTATCATTTCTGAACCAGCCGCAATAACTCCATGCTTTGCACTTGACCACCGCGCTCCCTGTGCTCCCAGAGTTCATTAGAGCCACATGATCAAAGGCGGTTTCTCTTGACACAACTTCAAACAGTCAGAAATCAGGATGAGATTGGATTTCAAGTCTCGCTCTCCACTTGGCTTTTGCCTTTCATGCACCAGACACTTCAAAATCAACAGCCTACAGGTTTTGTCCAACAGGAAATAATGATAACTATATGTTGATGTTAGAGGTAGAGTCACGACTCACAATCTTGTTGAATGCAATGAAATAAATGTACTTATATACCTTACCTGTGATGAAACATAATGCTCGTGGCCATTGGAAGGAAAAAGATGCATCTAAGTGTTTCATTTTTGTTTTATTCATTCAATCTTGATGAAGGTGGAAGACGACACTATGTAATATTAAAATACACTTTTCAGCAATGACAAAACATGATGAACTGGAGGAGGTTGTCAGAATCTGAAAAAAGGCATGCATGAACTTAGTTGAAACCTTAATATTTCCAACTCAGAGTCAAAACAAATTATCTCCAATTTCATAACTCCAGATTGACACTGGCTTCTGTTGCTAAACTGTGACATCATCTGCAAAACTATTAGATACAAAAACTGTAAAAAAACAACAAAAAACAACAACAACACCAATCTTAATACCTCTGTTGGCAGAATCTACAATCCCAAGCATTCCAGGAAGCTTCACATTCAATCTCTCATTATTTCATCTTAATAACACTTGATTAGATGCAATCACATTTGACAGCTTTCCTCGACCTGCTTTCCAACAACATGACACACTGGAAGATTTGCCAAAAGTAGCCTAATCTAGATGGAGTACGCAATAGTAGACCCTGGAGGCACACACCATGTCTTTCTGAAAAGAGCTCAAGTAAAAACAAAAGTGAGAGAAAAATGTTAAAGGTCAATGACTTTATTATGATTCAATCGATGCTACAAAGAAACAACATCCGTTCACACGTAGGCTACGTCGTAACCCAAAGAACCTTGACTTAATATTAGCTTGCTGCTCTTTTCTGCAGCTAATAACAGTGGAAGAGAGAAGCAGGCACTGTCCCGGGCCACGCAACACAGCAACGTGACGACGCAGAGAGAGCGCAACTCGTGGTTCAAAAGTTCTCCTCATTTTATTTCGTCAATTCACACAAAGAACCAAAAGAAAGCCCGTGAAGAAGAGACCGAAGCGGAGCCCGTGTGTCTCACGTTCAGAACGTTACGACCCGCTGACAGCGCCTCCTGCGCGGCCGCGGGCGCAAACAGCAAACACCACATCCAAGTTTTTCAAAACAACGCAGCAGCATGCAAAAGTGTGAAACGCAGCGCTCACCTTCGTAACAGAGGATTCCGATGTTGTTGTTCATTTTATCCAGGTACTGATAGTTCAACAGGTCCATCTTTGTGAGTAACATTTATCGAGTTTTACAGAAATACCAGCTTTTCTCCTTTTTTTTTTCTTTTTTTTATCAAGCGACGGTCAGAAAGCTAAAGGCCCAGCCTCCAACTTTACTTTGCTACAAATTCGCTGAAAAGGTGAGGTGGTATAAAACATAAACCGCAGTTACCAGACTTTAGAATACTGGGAAAGGTCATTTAAAGGAAGTAGCGGAGTGAAAAGTAGAAAAGTAGCGTCAGTTGTCCTCCCAGCCAGCTGTAAGTGGACTGCACTGACACGCAGGCTATGCTTGGTATGACTCCTATGCGCTGCTCCAGAGGTGCGCTGTGTGGCGGAGAGGGCCCAGGGCGCATGCGCCACTACATCCCTGGAGCGCCTCAAATAACACGGATGTTTTACGCACAGATCAGCCCCCCCAAACACTGCTCCAGAGAGAGGGAGGGAGAGAGAGGAGATTGAGGAGAGCCTTTACTGCGCCAGATTCGCTACGATAGTGTCCTGACAAAGTTGCCGATCATATTTTGAAGTATAGACTCCTTGGAAGTAAGAATAAAGTAGACGTAGCCTATGCAGTAGGCCTACATACACAGGAGTATAGTTGTATTAGGAAAAGAACATATGTAACATTCAGATCAGAGTCACATGCGACAGGACAGTGAACATGCTTTATCTGACACTATAATAACATGAATAGCCCTCGGTCACTAAACAAGACTTTAGAATAAATTAGGCTTCCATCTTGTGCCACCACGAAAACGTAAATAAATACTTAAATACAGGTCATGAAAACTTGGAAGCCTATGCGAACCACCGTCCGCTAGTCGTCAGTGGTCAACTACTGCCCCCTGGTGTCTGCTCCGCGCTTTGTCCTCTGTTAAAAGCAGTGGTGATGATGATGATGTGGACACTATGAAGAAGCGTGTAATGGATACAGTCTTGTTCCTGGTTGAAAACAATAGGATTTTGAGGACGATCGTGTTTCGTGTGGAAACAGAGGAGGATGGTTCCCTCAGGCGTGTCCTTTACAACACGGCAGCCCTAACCCGCTCTGTTTATGTGTGACACGCAGCAGCCGGAAATACTGGCTTTCAGACATGATCACCTTCATCCAATGGTAAAGATATATATAATAAACAATGTGACTTATAAATAGAGATTTTAAAATTGCAATACAGAGTCATTTAGATGTGGACTTTTCTGCTGTTAATTTTCACCATATACAGTCATCATTACTATATATTTTTTATATTAATATATTGGTGTATTGTATCCAGTACTATATAATACATACCCTTTACTCTAAAATAGCTTTGAACCTCTTAACACCCACCTGAACTGAGCACATTATCTCCGGTTTGGCATTACCCAAAAACGTTTTTTGAAACAAGCACCAAAATAGCGACAAAAACAAGAAGAAAACAAAGACAAAAACGCAAAAGTATCCAAAAAGTGACCAAATAAAAACACCAAAAAGCAACCGACAAAAAGCAACAAAACAGCAGCAAAAAAGTGACAAAAAGTCAACAAAATAGTGGCAGAAATTAGATGAAAAAGAAAATGTAAAAAGTGACGACAATACGGCAACAACACAAGGAAAAAGATCTGTTTAGATCCGTTTTGTAGGTCTTAGCTTTCAAATGAGGTGTTACTCTGGCCTATAGGCTGTAAGCTCAGGTCAAGAAGCTTTTAGATTTGGATAAAGCCGTACCAGATAAAATGCACTTGGTTAAGGCGGGAGTTTAGAGGTTAAATAGCTTTAAGCCAACAAAGTGACAAACAGCTCAGAGATCCATAAAGTCTTATTTTGTCAAATACTATTCAACATAAAAACAACATTTTTATGTGAAATATTTTCAAGTACCTTCAAAGTCAGAAGAAAGCAAAGTCAGATCCGGACCTCATGCATATAGTACAAATATTTGTATTATAAATATTACTATACAATGCTGAATATTGTCATTTCTGTTAATATTTCCACATGGCACTGGATCATAATAGAAAATTAGCAGTAGTGGAAAGTGGTGCTTTACTTCAGGCCACGATTGGGAGATTTGGCCCCTGGATTTTAGTCGATGAAGAACTCTCCACCATCTCCAGCCACACTCGCCGTCCCCTGCCCCGTACCTGCCTACGTGCTTGCAAAGGGAAACACTGCTGTACGTTACACATTTGTCACAGGTCATCATACTTGTGCACATTTCGGAAGTAAAACCCTCGCACTGGCCTGGGTTTGCTGTAGGGTTCAAAAGTAAGCGGATTAAGATTATACAACAGACTGTTTCATATTGTTCTGACTGGGACTGTGGGACAGGGTCTCACACACAGCTCCCCAGTGAAATGCTCATTGTGAGAAAGTCCTGTAATCTTCGGGAAATGACCATTTAAAACATTATTATTGAGGACCCCGGTCAACCAAATCGCAGAAAACTGTTTAGTCTTGGGCTGCACAACATATCACTGCAGTTCACTTTTAGTCTGGATTTTCCGTTTTTTTTAAGCAGTTTTGACTATCCACCTAAATTAATTGGCAACTGTATATCATTTCTTATTCAGTGATGCGAGCATGCACTACTCATTATACGTTACTAAGACAACTGCCGTATGGGGATCTTCCCTGTAATTATGACTGTATTTCCTGCCTCTCTATGTCTATTTACCCAATCTAAGACAGACTCCAACCTGCTCATTGTCCCGAGGAGCTGTCTTTGTGAACAGGTCTAAACTTCTCCAGTAAGCGGGCGTGTCCTCAAACGAGCCGTGGCAACGCCTTATCACACGCTGCTGCAGGCTGCTAAAACAGTGAAGGAAAAGTCAAATATACTCCGACGGGGCCTTCTTATTTACTCTGTACAACTTCTGAGGTTAATGATAGCGTCAAGAGCAAAGCCATTATAACGCTGCCTGTTCTCGGCCTGGGTGAATGGTATTTGAGGGGGCAAAGAGAGTCCAGATTAAATGTATGTCAAATTCATCCTCCATTCACTTTATAGAAGTACTGCATTAGCATTTTCCATCATGAGAAAGTAGAATAAAGGATGAATGTTACAAACTGAATGCCACCTGTCGGCTGATGGATCCTATTTTCGTCACTCCCTGGATGTCTGCACAGTGGGTTATGGTTAAAGGGACTAGACGCAAGTTAGTCATATTAGATTCACTACTGCCACCTCAGGTCTTACGCGTAACTGCAGCTTCTATATTAAGCTCGAGCATGACGGCACTTCGGACCCGAATTAACAACTTTTTGAGTGCAGGATTTTAGAGGCAGTTGTGATGAACAGGTCTGAGCTCATTCTACACATTAGGACATGGCTGGAACATGAAGGGGGAGGAAAATACTTAGTTTAAAACAAATGAACCGTATAGTCCCTTTAAGGTTCTTTATTTGTCATTATACAACACTGTACAACAAAATTGGTCCTCTGTATTTGACCCATCCTTCGACGCCGCTGGGACAAAGGAGCCCGGGGACCCATCTCCAGATGTGGAGCCAGGCTGATGGTCAGAAACACCTGGCTGGAGGATTCACCGATTGTACATGTTTTTAGTGGTAGGTTAAACCGGAGTACCCGGAGGAAACCTACGCAGACACGGGGAGAACATGCAAACTCCACACAGAAAGGACCAGGACCATCTAGCTGTAAAGTACAAGCTCTAACCACTGCGCCACCGTGCACACATGAAGTCAGCGAAGAGAGAGAAACTATGGCTTTAAGTATGGCTCCTACAGACTAGAACTCCACAGAGCACAGTAGTTACATAAACCTTTGTCTTCTAAAAGTCCGCACATCCTATTTTCATTTCAATTCTCTGCTTCTGACGAGACGACTGGAATCCTATACTCCGAACTCTAAAGCTCACTTCATGTGTGCCAATTGCATCCTTCAAACACTCAATTTCTGCAATCCCCCAAGATCAGTGCACATGTTTAAATTGTTATTATTGATTCTGATGTGAGTGCTCTTTTGTAAAATGGTTTTGTATTATTTGTATTGCCTTCAGATACAGCTAGGCTAGGTTGTCATTGCAAATGAGAGATGGATTTACCTTGTAAAACAATGAATAAATAAATAAAATAAATAACAAATGGTGTCTTCCTGTTTGTTACAGTTGCACTGTATGCTCTTACTAAGGCAGACTTTTCGGTTTATTCTCTCGCCTAGTGGTTGAAACTAAATGGGTTTTCATATAATTACATAAATGTGTAATATTGTGCCTGTAACAAAAATCACTTTCTATTTTGAAAGGTCAAAGTTCACTCACACAATTCCTCTTGAAATTCCCTCATAATTTATTATTTTGTATAAATGGGCACAAATGTGTCAAATGAAGTCTGAAACTTGATATAAAAGCTGTTATTAAATCTTTTGGCAAAAGGCCAGTCTGTCAACTGTGAAACCCGCAGGGTTCAAAGAGCCAACCCTTTACAACAAACCAGTTCTTCGGGTATGGATGGTTTTGTTTTACACCTCAAACAATTATGGTACATTTGTCAAAATGTGTTTTGCAAATGCCTCATGTTGTTGAGTGACAAGATGCAAACACGTGTGGATAGACTCTGACATGTTTTTAAAAGCTTGCCAGGTACATAGGCTCGGTGGTAGTTCAGGAATGATTGTTGCTTGTTTAGTTTGGTACTTGGTAAGTCTCAATCTTCTTTTTTAATGAGCTCGCTGGAGTTAGGCATCTGTCCCTAAATGTTGCCGCTAAAAATGTTCACTGGTGTTTTGGGATAAAAGGTAAAAGCTACTCTGTTGCTGATAAGAATCTGACAAAGAGGTTCAGGTTTCTGCCCCAAAACAAAGAAAGAGGCGACTATGTGAAAGTTTTGTTTTGGTTTGAAAGAATGATGTTGAAAAACGAGACCCTGTCAAATGTTATTCAACCTGTTTTTGTTTCCCACAACAATTTAGAGCTGACTGAGCTAGAAGAAACTGTCAATGGATAATGTTTGCTTGCTTTTTGCAAGTCTCAACTTGTCCATAGCTTCTATCTCAATTCAAAATTCATCTATAAATCTATGAATTAATCTATAAAGAACAAGAGCACTCAAACAATGCTACTTTTAAAGGCGACATCATGAAAAACTGCTTTTTTTTATCGATGAGTTGTTCTCTCATCAACAATGTACCTTGAGTAGTATTTCACTTCATTCGGGCAGTTTGGGAAATGTTGTTCACTCTGGTCGTTTCTTCTTCAACTTTGTATTTCCTAGATATTATTGCATCATAGATGAAACAAAACTCTCCACCTCCACCTTTTTAAAGCCCACAGTCTATCACCTGTACTCTGTACATTCTGTTCTGAGCTGTTAAACACAACAAAGTTGTCAGCCACTGTTAGCAGAAACTGAAAGTGTGTGATTCCCACTGCTGCCTGCAGGGGGAGCTCCAGGCAACCTCCTCTGTCCCCCAAACAATGTTATTCTTACATATCATTATTAGTGGTTGGGCTCGATTAAAATCTTCATTTGAGTTAATTATGGCCTTTGTAATTAATTCATCACAATAATCGCATTCAAGCATAATTTATTTAGAGGTTGCATTGTACCTTTTAGATACTTCTTTGTATTTTCCTACATTTGAACTTTTTTGGTGGAAATGTGAGGCCTCAAAGACGTCAAAGACAGACGCAGTTTGATTTATTTTGGAGAATTCTCTTTTTAAATAAGTTTATGTTTAACTGTGTGAATGAACAAGTTTGACAGTAAGATCGTTTTTGGCTTTACACACTGTTTGTCCCTCAGCAGGAAAAATTTACTGAAAAAGTGCTGCTAAAGTAAAGTGTGATTCATTTTGAGTCATACTTTTAATCACACTAACCTAATTAATCGTGATTCATCGTAATTCATCGTAATTAATCGTAATTAATTGAAACAAGTCCCGGCCCTCATCATCATTATTATTATTATTTTTTCAGATTGAAAACATCAGCGATCAATGCTGGGGTGCCAACAATAATGTTTATAACTATCAATTCGGCATGATAGACCAACTTTAACCTATAAGGTCAGATATTTTACTTAATAAGGCTGTTCTATTGTTTGCAATTAAGCCAAAATGGGTGAAATTTCCAAACTGCTGAGGCTACAGTTAATAAGAAAAACCAAACACCAAAAACACCGTCTTAATGGGTCGTATTGAAGTAGCAACACTATTTTATTGTCAACGTATTTGAAACACTGACAAAGAACCACACAAGTAGTAGCAAAAAAAAAAAATAATGGTTATAATATGATGACAGCAGCCATAGAAAAGTATTGGAAATACTGTGCAGACAAGATTATTTGACCTTTGTTAAACAATAAAACCAAAATGTGTGGACTCAGCTCACTGCGTTCAACAAGCTACCCCTAAATCTTAAAATCTAAAATCTATAAATGGAAAGATAAGCTATAACATCAGGAAAATGCGCCTCACACCAGCATGTATTTTTCTGCTTTCCCTTTCAGCAATAAAAACAAAGATATATTATCAGGAATGAGTCATCCAGCATAAACATAAACAAACCACAAAACAGTAGCGGGGCTCATAAAAACTAGCGCTGAAAGACGTCACTGTAAACAAACATTCTCGGACAAAACAACAGAGTAGAGAAACTTGCAACGTACCGGAAAAAAATAACTAGAACAACAACCTGGGAGTAGTTTATTTAAAGCCTGTCCAACCGTGCCACGCTTGATACTATTTCAAGAGCAATATCTGACGTCATGCAATGGAAAGTTTTATTGTTGAGCCACATGGGAGCAGCGGGACCGGTGACAACACTCCAACCTGCAGGGACATCAGTAACCGGTAAGGCTCCTCACTGTAAGTAGGCTAGTGTACGTATGCTAGTGTATGTATGCTAGTGTATGTATGCTAGTGTACGTATGCTAGTGTAAGTAGGCTAGTGTATGTATGCTAGTGTATGTATGCTAGTGTATGTATGCTAGTGTACGTATGCTAGTGTAAGTAGGCTAGTGTATGTATGCTAGTGTACGTATGCTAGTGTACGTATGCTAGTGTACGTATGCTAGTGTATGTATGCTAGTGTACGTATGCTAGTGTACGTATGCTAGTGTACGTATGCTAGTGTACGTATGCTAGTGTATGTATGCTAGTGTATGTATGCTAGTGTACGTATGCTAGTGTATGTATGCTAGTGTACGTATGCTAGTGTATGTATGCTAGTGTACGTAAGCTAGTGTACGTATGCTAGTGTAAGTAGGCTAGTGTATGTATGCTAGTGTACGTATGCTAGTGTACGTATGCTAGTGTACGTATGCTAGTGTACGTATGCTAGTGTACGTATGCTAGTGTACGTATGCTAGTGTACGTATGCTAGTGTACGTATGCTAGTGTACGTATGCTAGTGTACGTATGCTAGTGTACGTATGCTAGTGTACGTATGCTAGTGTACGTATGCTAGTGTAACCAAACTTGTTTTTTAATCAAAGGTCATTCAAACTAGTCCTAATAAGTGAGCATATATGGTTTAAAATAGTTAAACATTGCATGTTGTTTTACTTCTATCAAGTAGCCCGGCTTTGTGAAACAATGACGGGTTAATCTCTTCACTATCAGGTTTGTTTGTGTTTGTAGAAAGTTCAGATATACAGCAAGAATCCGAGGTATGTGTGGAGTGAGAAGTGAGAGGAAACCGAGCAGGTCAGAGACGGTCAATAAAAGTGCTATTTACTCAGACGGAAAAAAGAAATCTGCAAAGGACCAAGGAAATAAATACATTTACAGTGGCAGAGGTTCAAGTACAGTGCCTCTCGAAAGTATTCATACACCTTGAACTTTTGCACATTTTGTCATGTTTACAACCCTAAACATAAAGATTTTATTTTTATTTATTGACAACTGTGAAGTGAAAGCAAAATGATACATGATTCTGTTATTTTTCAAAAAATAGAAAACCGAAAAGTGGGGCGTGCATAAGTATTCATACAGCATGCATGAATACTTTGTGGAACCCCCTTTTGCTGTAATAACAGCACAAGTCTTTTGGGGTTTGACTCTACAAGATTTGCACATGTAGAGAGTGACATTTTAGCCCATTCCTCTTTACAAAACAACTCCAGCTCTGTCACATTAGAAGGAGAGCGTTTGTGAACAGCAGTTTTCAGACCTTTCCACAGATTTTCAATAGGATTTAGGTCAGGACTTTGACTGGGCCATTCTAACACATTAATATGTTTTTATTGAACCATTCCATTGTAGATTTATCTTTGTGTTTAGGGTCATTGTCCTGCTGAAGGTGAATCTCCGCCCCAGCCTCAGTTCTCTTGCTGACTCCAGCAGGTTTTCCTCCAAAATGTCCCTGTATTTGGCTCCATCCATCTTCCCAACTATTCTTACAATCTCCCCAGTCCCCACTGAGGAAAAGCAGCCCCACAGCATGATGCTCCCCCCCGTATATTTGACACTGGGGATGGTGCACTCAGGACCATGAGCAGTGTCAGATTTCCTCCATACATAACGTTTTGCATTTGGGCCAAAAAGTTCAATTTTTGTCTCATCTGACCAAAGCTCCATCTTCCACATGGAGCTATGTTCTCCATATGAGAACACAGCTTTTTATGGCCTCCTTTCAATAATGGCTTTCTTCTTCCACTCGTCCATGAAGGCCAGATTTGTGTAGATACGACTTATAGTTGTCCCATGTACAGATTCCCCCAGCTCAGCGGCAGGACTTCACAGCCCCTCCAGAGTTATCTTGGGGCACTTGGTTGTATTTCTGACCAGTGCTCTCCTTGTTCAGTTTGTTAGTTTAGGTGAACAGCCGTGTCTTGGTAAGTTGGCAGTGGTGCTTTACTCTTTCCATTTCCGAATGATGGATTGAACAGTTGCTCCGGGAGATGTTTAAATCTTGGGAAATCTTTGTATAACTTAATGCTGCTTTAAACTTCTCCACAGCTTTATCCCTGTAGATTACACACAGGTGGCCTCTATTTAACCGTTAGGCCAAGGTGTGAACATTCTGGAGTCATTAGGAATGTTATAAAGGCAATTTAATGCACTCAGAATATGCTGTATGAATACTTATGCACGCCCCACTTTTCACTTTTCTATTTTTTGAAAAATAACAGAATCATGTATCATTTTGCTTTCACTTCACAGTTGTCGGTTACTTGTGTGTGAACGTTCAGTAAAAAAATAAAAATAAAATCTTTATGTTTAGGGTTGTAAACATGACAAAATGTGCAAAGGTTCAAGGTGTATGAATACTTTCGAGAGGCACTGTATTTAAGTGTTTTTCTTGTGTGCTATTTTGTTTTCTTTAGTATATAAATCTCATCATCATTACAACAACAACAACAGAATCTTGAAGTGAGACTGCTGACCTTCACTGGATTAACATAGTGAACTGAACAAACAGTTTGTTGTGAGTGAGTGAGTTGACGACCCATTGACCTCTGACCTCACCTCTTGACCTGGGTCGTAACGGTTTCATAATGAACCTCGACCGGCGCCTGACGGTGATGTAAAAGCTTCAAAACAAGAGTAACTTGTAACAACAGAAACAGAGTAGGTTGAGGTTTAAACGTAAGGCATGACGTACTATATTTTTACTACAACAATATGACTAAAAGTGTGCTGTAAGAAGTACATAATACTACTGTGTGACTCTGTAGGTTTCACAGACGTTTATCTTAATCATTCATAGTCCTTTCCTTTCACACTTCACTTGGGCCTTGTGCACATTTCATGTCCAGTAAAATTAACATTTGAGACAAAGACTGAAATATGAACTGCCAAACTGTTACCAGAATCAATTGGATTTTTACAACATGTTTAGAGAGTTAAAGTTTTATATAGAATAAGCCAAGGCCCACACAGAGTGAAATACGGGTATTAGTTCTGTATTGGTGACCATGAGTCAGTGGCTAGAGCAGGGGTCCTCAAACTTTTTTTCTCTGGGGGCCACATTGTCGTTCTTGACTGTGATGGGCCTGGCACAGTCATCCCAACAGCTACTATTTTCAAATAAAACATCATTGCGTAATGTGACTAAAGTAATAACTGCTTACACTTGTATTGTGCTTTACAAGCCAGTCTCACAAGTTACACAAAGTACACTGTAGACATTATTCATTCACTCCACAGCTTCATTTACCACGTGGCTATAATGTGTTGTTTATATCCTGATCTCTTATTATGTCAGTGCCCTCTGCTGGACACGTGTGCAATTCTTTTTTATTTATTTAAGTGGCCCCCTAGTGGCTGGAATGAGTATACTGGTTAGTTAGTTTTAAAAAATCATAACTCTGCGCAGGAATGGGCTAGAGACTTACTTTTTTTTTTTTGACATACTCAGGGATTTGTGCTCTATTAGTCAAGGGCCGGGTTAAATCATCTCACGGGCTGGATTTGGCCCGCGGGCCGTAGTTTGACAGATCCTACATTAAGCAGCAAAAATCCCAGCTTTAATTAAGAATAGTGTTGATAATTGTCATTAATTCGCTAATGGAAACTCTTTAAATTGTGATTTGGTTGCAAATCATCTCACTGGCCGGAAAAAATTACCAATAGGCTTGCAACAAATACTGTATATTTGGAGATGCAATATCCGGATCGCGAGAAGCCACAATATATCGCAAAACTGACTGAGATCAACATATTTATTGCAGACTCAGCCTAAAATAAAAAATGCATGTATCTAATACATGTTCAAAAGTTCAGTTTTAGTTCTAGTTCTACAACTGCATTTAGCCTTGTTCCATTTGAGCCTTGTTTTGGTGTTAAAGTCTTATTTTGATTGAAATCGATATATAAAAAATTATATATTATATCATATTATAATTATAATGTGCTACAATTTAATCTCTTAGGAGAAAATGTGTTCGGTTCAGGTGGGGGCGATCGTACCCAAATCTAAAAGCATCCATATAGCGACGAAAACGAGAATAAAAATGCAACCAAAATACGACAAAAACGTGACAAAAAGTTGGCAAAAAAGCAACACAAACACAACTAAAAAGCGTCAAAAAAGAGATGAAAATATGACCAAAATGTGACAAAAATGCAGGGTGACATTGCAAAACAGTTAGGCTCAGTTTTGTAAGTCTTAGCTTACAAATGAGGCATTACACTGTTGCTCTCCAGTTGAGAAACTCTTAGATTTAGGTAAAGCAGAACTAGAGAAAATGTGTTTGGTTCAGGCGGGGGTAAAAGGTTCAACTGAATGGAAAGTACCATGTTGAAATGGTACTGCAATATTGCTCATCCAAATCACAAGGTTTTTCAGCCCCTGGACTTTCAAAGGCACTTGCTGAACAGAATAGGGCATAGACTGAAGACACGTTATCCCACACCTCCAGGAAGCTGCAGCTGCCACGAACACAATCAACACACAAGCCATGCGCTGAGGACGATATAAGTTACAGCAGTTCAGTCTTTGTGCCAGGAGAGCCACTCCTCGCTCGGAGCAGCACCTGTGTCATGTTGCAGTCAGGCTGGTCCCACGCCAGGCCGCGGGGCAAAAGAACTAGCAAACGTGGAAAAATTATACTAAAAAACCTGCACGCCCTAAAAACTCACTCACTCTTTTCCTCAGACCAGCCTCCTCCTCCCACTTAAACTCATTAGTCATAACCCCGCGGGACACTTTCACAAAACATCCCCGTGCAACAGGTATGACATGGCATGGGGCAATAACCAAGAGGCAACAAGGTGTGACTCGAGGTTGAGAAATTAAGGTGGGTGTAGGAAAGATTGAAAATGGAAGATTACACAATGCTGTCTCCGATTCAAAAATAGTAATCGAAATGTGCAACTATATCACCACCGCACACAAAGACGTTACTGATGCTTAAAAGGTTTCCCGTGTCCCTTGTGTCACTATGGGGAAAATACTGGAGTGGTGGCATTTGCTTTTGTAGAGATCGGGTGCAAAAAATAATAACATTCCACCAAAAGTACATTATAAGTCAATTCCGCAGTGGCTCAGTGTTAAAATAAACACTGAGCCACTGCGGATTCGTTATTAGTGTGTATTGGTGGCTCCGACCCGGTGCAGGGAAGTTGAAGATGAAAGACCCCCCAATCATCCCATTAACACTTGTATTACCCCCAGAGGAACTACGGAAAGGATTTATTAAGGTAAACAAGTTACTTAGTACTGCTTTAAAGGTGCATCATGCAACTTTTTAGGTGAAAAAAAAAAGCTATTTGTGCGTGATTTGACCTTGTAGTGACACAGCGGGTGTTTTCCAGTGGTCAGCTTGGCGCCTTTACTTTTGATCATGGCGGTCTCTACAACGCTCTACAACAGAAGAAGTTACTCGAAATGTTTAAAAATGTTGCTAAAGGTGAAGAAATTACAGTAAATATATACATTTTAAAAAAATTGGACAACACGTTTTTATGCTGTTTTTGTCATCCCTTCTGTTGCCTTTTTACATTTGGTGCCCCACAGTTCCTTTATAAGGTATGCATCATACAGTATGTAATATCAATTTAGGCTCCACAATCACCATCAAAAGGATTATTTAGGTGCAATTACAATATTTAGGAAATATCCACCGAATATAGTAACTACATAATCTGTTTCCATGGGGATTCATTAAAACTTGCCACCACATTGTTTAGAACTCTTTAAACATGTTCTGAAATGCATGTGACTCTTGCTGTGACCAGTTCATTGTTTAGTTTTCTCATTAAAGGAATTGAATTATGAACAGATACTTCTGTCTGACTAGGTAGTTTTCCAAAATTGTGCATCCCCTAATATAAACCAATGAGCAGCAAGCAGGTCAGTACGTGTATATTATTTTACTGTAACAATAGTCACTCATAAATAACACAGAGTTGTGGTGATAGAAAATAGTAAGAAACAGCTAAAACAACACACACGGTAAAGCTCTATTCAAGTCGAGAATAACACAAAGACGTTCTGCTTCCTGTAGGTCAGAATCCAAAACGACTTGTGTTTGGACAAACCATGGAAACTGTAACAATGAAGAGGGATCCTGCGTCTGTGTGCGTTCTTAAACAAACAATGAAATGAGACTTGTGCAAACTGACTATTCTCAGCAACTACTTTTCATGGGGGGCTCTTCTTATGTGCTACAAAATGATGAACCTATACCAATGTGGCGTGTTTTGCAACATGGAAAGGAAGCAAGACCTCTCTATCTACGGGATATCTAAAATTGTCGATATCACTGCCGTATTACAAGGTAGGATTTGTATGATTCTCTGCATATCTTGTCTATTTTGTGAAGTGCCACTTTAAAACAGTAAGTGAGCAAGGCGCACCCTCCAACATATCATACTTTTTAGCATGGGATTCAGGCTGCAGAGTTAAGTAACTGTGTCCCACCAAAACTGCTACTGAGAGGTGACAGGGAGCATCAAGCTATTTCCTGTTTCGGCCAGTAAATACAAGCTTCTGGTCGCTTGAATGTTTACAGTAAATGTTGTACAGTGGAATTACAAGGCGGTGCTGAGAGAATGAGAAGTATTTGGTATAAGATGTGATTAGTGGTGCTTTAAGTGAGGCCCGCGTAACGTCTGGTCAATAAGAGTAAGCAAGAGGCAAAATGAATGGGACGACTGCACTGAGATATGCTTGGTTTTTATCAGTTTTCTGCTGTTGTCTTTCACACTTAACTGGGATTTGTTAAGTCTCACACGGATCATAGTGAACGATGCCCAGTAGGCGGGTAGAGGACAGCAGACATCATGTGAGACAGAGTTCATGAGCTCTAGTGGCATTACAGTCGTGTCCATGTGTAAAAACCTTTTACTAAAGACTGCCGTGTTTTTTAATTTTGTTCTTTGTTGCAAGCCATTGACAGGATTAAGAGCAGGGAGCGATATCGCCTCACTGTGGATGAATAGTATAACAAAGTAACGACTATAAGGGTCAGTCAAAAGCTTGTTGGCATAGTGGACATACAGTAATAACAACATAGCATTGCTGGTGTGTCTCTCTTGTCTATAATTGGACAATAATTGCTTTGGAGCAGGAATAGAAGGCACCGCAAATTACAACTAAAATCACGCACTCCTTATTTAGCTCAGCTGCACTGTAATAAACATTATGGGGGTCCTTTACCTAGGGTTTGCTCACGTACAAAACATGTGGCACACACAAAAGTGCATCAGCAACAGAACCCTGTAATACATGCAATTCTATTTTCCAGCTTTCACTTGCTATTTAGCACTTGATAAATGACCCTCTATGTGTATTGTTAAACACAACACAATTATTTACTGTGTGTTAGAGCATCATTTGGGGAAAAACAAAGACTGAGGTGAGATTTGAACTGGATCGCAATACTTGACACTTCATCAAGTATCGCAATACTTTCAATACTTGTGTTTGGACACAGTATATCCTGCACTTCTTTGTTTTCCAGTAACAGTTACACAGCACTTTGTTTCATTTGGTGTTAATGCCCTTTTCAATTTCTTAACCCCTGCCTCCACATTGAGCACATTGTCTACAGTTTGGCAATGTCAAAATGGCAACAGAAACAGGGATGAAAACGCAACATAAAGTGACAAAAAAAGCGGCAACAGAGCAACAAAAACAGGCCAGAGAGAGAAGCAACATGATTGATAAGCAACAAAAAATATGACTAAAGAGTGATGAAAAAGCAACAAAAAAGCCTAAAAAAAGAACCGTGAGTGATGTTAAAGCAACAATAAACAACAAAAAACATGACAAAAGAACTACGAAAACATGAGAAAAATGTGACAAAGAAGTTAAGATCAGTTTTGAAGGTCTTAGCTTTCAAATGAGGCGTTACACTGGCCTATAGGCTGTAAACTCCAGTCGAGAAGATTTTAGATTTGGGTAAAGCTGAACTGGAGAAAATGCGCTCAGTTACGGCGGGGGGTAAGGGGTTTTAACACTTCAATAAATGTCAAAGGGCATTTGGTTTATAAACTTTGGACATATGACTGTTTTCTTTTCAAAATTTTATGGTAAACATTACTTCATCATAATTACTGTATCGCAATACATATCGGGTTGGCCCCTGAGTATCGTGATACGTATCGAATCGGCCCCTGAGTATCGTGATACGTATCGGATCGCCCCTTCAGTATCGTGATATGTATCAGATCGGCCCCTGAGTATCATGATGAGTATCACATCGGTCCCTGAGTATCGTGATACGTATCGGACCTCGGCCCCTGAGTATCGTGATACGAATCGGATCGGCCCCGAGTATCGTGATAAGTATCGCATCAGTCCCTGAGTATCGTGATATGTATCGGACCTCGGCCCCTGAGTATCGTGATACGTATCGGATCGCCCCTTCAGTATCGTGATACGCATCAGATCGGCCCCTGAGTATCGTGATAAGTATCGCATCAGTCCCTGAGTATTGTGATACGTATCGGACCTCGGCCCCTGAGTATCGTGATACGTATCGGATCGCCCCTTCAGTATCGTGATACGCATCAGATCGGCCCCTGAGTATCGTGATAAGTATTGCATCAGTCCCTGCGTATCGTGATACATATCGGACCTCGGCCCCTGAGTATCGTGATACGCATCGGATCGGCCCCTCAGTATTGTGAAACGTATCGGATCGGTCCCTGAGTATCGTGATATGAATTGGATCGGCCCCTGAGTATCGTGATAAGTATTGCATCAGTCCCTGAGTATTGTGATACATATCGGACCTCGGCCCCTCAGTATTGTGATACGTATCGGATCGGCCTCTGAGTATCGTGATACGTATTGGATCTCGGCCCCTGAGCACCGTGCTACGTATCGGACCGTGACTAAAGTGGATCGTCCCAGTCCTAGTAAATATGTCCAGTCTATAATAACCCTGATGTGCGTGTTTGTGAGTGTGACTCCTGAGTCCAAGCCTGCTGCACTTGTGTCGGGACAGCTGCTCTCTCACTCTGGACCTGTTCAGACCAGCACACAGAGCGTCTTATGAACATCCCCAACATGTGTCTCCTGTCCACACACATGACATTTAAACATACTGGAACAACAGTCAATAGAAAATAAACAACTGGCCTAAATCTAGAAAATATATGAGGGCAGTGAATCACAAATGAATCGAAATAGCAGTTTGTAGAGTCCGAATTTGCAAATTGCCAAGACTGCAATCATTTAGGTAGTATAATAATGCTCTTAAAGAATAAAATATGCCCTCACCATGTTATGTAATGTACACACCCTGTAGTTTATCCCCCTACAAAAGCACATTCTAAAATGCCTGTGACAAATGTAAATGCACTTATGTGTTTAAAATCTGCACTTTGATCTTAATTCCAGTCCTAAAACATAACGTTATTTATTTGGCCAAGTTTATTTTCAGGAGACAATCTTCACATCACAATGTCATTAAGTTCGTGTTAACCTGTAATTTGTAAGACTGACTGCTTATATTTTTTGCAGTTCCACGTTTTCTTTACTAGCTCGACTCACTTCATATTAGAGGCTGATTTTTTTCTCTTTTTTTTTTTTTGCACTCACTTCTTCTTAAGGCTTTTGTGGAAACTGGTTGAGTGTATTGTTGCCGGACAAAGAAGCCACGCTCAGCACATAACAAAAAGTGACATCAGCGCAAAGGAAAAACAAAACAACTGCAGGGGAGCAGCGAGGGAGGAGGAGCAGGAGTCCCAGGACGTTTTAAACAAATCAGGGAGGACTTGGGTATTCAGCAAACTTCACTCCATGAGAACAGACACCGGTGACGAAAGAGACGGCGTTCACAACTACAAGTTCAAACTGAGTGTAAAATGACATTTCAGGTCCTGCCTATATTTAATTATGATACTTTAATTGGTACAGTACAGCACAGAAAACAATCTCTTTTACCTAAACTATGATGATGGACAAGCTGTATGCTTGTCCAGTGAAGAGCTCTACAGTCACCCCCGTGGGCCAGTTTGAAGAAAAAGTTGCTACTTCCTATAATCGTGGAAGGAATTTTACAGCCAAGAGCACTTACTAAGACATTAATAAGAATGGGAACAGGAAAGCCCATGGCAACGTTGGGTGACTGCAGTAGCTGTAGTAGAACTTAGTAAATAGCACGCTACACGAGTTAAATCTGCTGACGGCAACGCATACAGACACAGCGGGCCCTCGGCCGTGGAAACAGGTGAGGCACAGCTGTTTAAAAGAAGCCCGTGGCAGTTTAGGGTGGTTGGTCGTATTTGCCTGTTGATCTGCAAGTGTTCGTTTGCACAAAGACACCTATTGTTAGGGCAACAAAAACAAGGCCAACGCTCACAGGATAGCGTTGTACTTAAACATCATCAACAAACCAGTGGTGCCAACAATCATTAAAAGCTCATATCTGTAGCCTTTCTCTGAGCAGAACCGCATGGCGCATGAATATTGATTATAAGACGAGGTCAACTTACTCTCTTCTTCATTAGCGTGAACAAAAGAGGCTGCTCTCGACAGAACATCCAGTGGCGTCTCCATACTTGGATACCTGCACAAAAGAATGCATGGGAATGGGAGTATAGATTGAGTGAATAAGATTTTGTAACAATACACCACAAATACCAGTTTCACTGCTTTGAGTGGCCATGGGAACCACAAGGGATCTTTGATTATGTGGCTGGGACAATAAAATCATACAGTATGTCAATTTATGGGGTTAGAGTACTTTGAGTATTCAGTAATGGCACGGTTGTCAAAGTAACTGTTCTGGAGACAGGTACAGCAATGACAATGCAAAAGCAATGGTGAAATAAGCAGCTAAATAGAATAATATAAAGTACAAAAAGTAGACTATACACTGCTAATACAATCATTAATCTCACTACTACCCTCATGACAGAACCCATGATGCTGCTACTACTACAACTACTACAACTCCTGCAATAGTATAGCAAGTCATAGCCTTTAATTAAAGAGGGGGTATTATGCTTTTTTCAATCACATAGCACCAGTCTATATCACACTACAATGATGACGAAACCTTCTGTTGGTCTGTAAATGCAGTAAATTAGAATAACTGCCTTGTATAAAATGTCTCTCTCAAAATGGCTGTAGTGAATGTCTTGAAATAGGCCTCTGTCTCTTTAAGAACCTCTGAGCCTTTCCGACACGCCCCCTCCACACGCTGTCTGTGGCATCAGTGGGGAGGGGGTTCTGCTGAGGAGCAGTTGTTGGTTACTCAGCTCGGAGGCGTCTCCGGGAGGTGGGGGCGTTCCTAGGAGGACTCAGGCAAACCTATCCCTAAAATGGCCGCCATCTGAGTTTTTACAGATTACTCAGAAATACGTGAATGTGCCAAGGCAACACTTCAGCCATGTTTTTAATGAGGGAATGACATAATAACAGGATGTAAAGCTTGAAAAAGTCAATTTTGCATAATACCCCCTGTTTAATTACTATAACATTTGAAAAAAAGTAGGCTGTGTGGTTTAGAAATTCTAAGGTCAAACATGCTTACTTCTATCTTATCTATGTCACTAACACAGAAGAGGAGGATGGAATGTCCATAGCCCACATCCGCCACATTGTCCTCGTGATTTGCGTATAGCTTGTCCTTGCACAAGTCTTTTCCTCACATGTGCCCGAAAATCTGTTTCAGTACTTGCAAGATTCTTGTTTTAGTGCAATGCTGAACCTTGAGTACAGCTGTACTATGAATGGCATTCTGTGGATAAAAAAAAAAAGAATGCAATAGCGCGCACTCTTCCCTCAATCCACATTCCTCGGATACCTTCGTCTCATTTCTTTAGGAAAACAGCGTAGTTCATGAGAAATTACATTATTTTTGGTCTTTGCACAGGGGCTGTCCCTGAATTAGCCAGACGGTTCATTTATTACAGGTTTACAACGTGCTGCTACGGCGACGTCGGCATGCGTAAAGTACAATATTGATAAGCGTGGGGTAAAGATTAAACCACTTGTATAGCTTGACAAACAAAAACTTTACCTCCAAGAAAATAACCCTTGTGGATACGTTTCTCAAAGTTTTTCGGTGAATATTTAGGCATGGCATTATTGTCGCGAAAGTTTGGTCAGCCGCCAGCTTTAATTTGATCTTCGATGCACTTTTTCAAACATTATACCAACCATCGGTATTTTTGAATCAAATGTCTCCGCAACATGAACAGCAGGAACCAATAGGTTAAAAGAGACAAACAATTTCAATCATACAAACAGCAAAACAAGACAAGAACAAACTTCACGTTTTCACGTTAGCATACCTCCGACAAGCGCCACTTTGGTATCTTCCAGTGTGCGCTCGTATCCGTAAACAAAAGCAGGAAGCAAGCAGTATATATCCAAGAAAACTACAATTTACACACAAAATCCACGGACAAATGTTTGTTTCCGGACCAGTTAGGACGGCAGCGGCAGAGGTCGGTCCGGATGAGTCCAAAGTTGGTGGTAAAAACAAGGGGACTTGGAGCAAAGCGCGAGGAGGAGGAATGCTTGGAATGATGGAATTCGGTGCGTAGCAGGTGGTGAGAGCGGAGCGCGCGGATTGGCCGGAGCCCTGAGCTATGATATCAGCCTACATTATGCTAATAAGGCCATTGCATCACATCCTCTGAAGGTTAGACACTAGACAGGGCCATGCACCACCACCACACCACCTTTCTTCTGCTGCTGCAGCGCATATTATAATGACTGTGACGGGTTCATGTGGCTTTTAGGCGGGTTGGGTTTTACGGGAGTCAACAAATAAAGGTTAATTGACTATAAAAGCCTCTAAACTGCTTTACCACAACAGTAAAGTCCTTCTAAGCCCTTGATGCACCCTATGGATGCCATGAACAAGTTTCCTGTTGGTAAAGGCATGCCATCAATTACTCAAGTATAATGTATCAACAATCTTAAAAGTCTTTGATAATGACAGTACTTTACTTTGAAATAAACATCACATATTGGTCTTGTAAACTTAAATCACTGCATTTCTTTGTTAATAATATGAAAATTATTACTGTTAAGCTTGTTTTGTAAATAATCTCATTTTTCAGCAGCTCCAGTCTGTGCTGAAAATCTTCATGACCAACACAAACCAGGTCAACTGTGGTGGAGGGCTTATTTGAGAAGTGCCAGAGAAAAGCGTTTGTGCTGAGCTAACAGCCTAGATTAGATTTCTACATTCTACAACACCTCCCATGACTCCAGTGTAAATATAAGATATACTTTAAAAATATCTGGAGAATTAATGTCAGTGGATTCCACTTTATTATTTCGTAAAAATAAAACGGCGGTGAACATACATCTTGGTGAGGTGGCGGGACATTTCTTTACAGAAGCAGGTGTTGTGCTTCAAATATGGTTCATAAAGTGTCACACATTTGAATTTTTGTCCACTTGTCCCTTGAAAAGGTCACCATGTTTGCTTCTCTTAAAAAATCCTCTTTTCTAAGTCACTAACATGAAAGTAAAGGTCACGTGCAGCTCTCCCTTTGGCCTTGCGTCACAGGTACATGAGGTGACCCCGAGCAAGGACAGTACAGGGAGGTCTCAGTCCAAGGACAAACACAAATCTTATGTTAAAGTCAGGACATCTGGGACACAGCAGGCTTCCTTCTCCAGCCCCTCCACATTTTAATGAGCTTCTTTGAGCTGTAGGAGACGGTCTTCCACAGGCCTGGTGACAAAGACAATGTGTCAAAAATGTATTTAAACTAGACTTTTTTTGTTGTCAGGTGCTAACACAGGTTCCTGGACCAGCACATTTTCAAACTGAGATATCTGTAAATGAAGTATCTACTGTACATTGAAATAAAGCTAAATATTAATTTGCAAGAATAGTACTGGTACATTACAACTGAACAAAATCCAAACAAAACCTGGAATCATAAAACTTGTCAATGACATGATCAGATCCTTCATTTAAAGGAACAGGCCACCATTTTGCCATACTGAGATATGTTCTTAGACGAGTTGACACGTACCTGTCTGGTCTGTGTGCACGTGGAAAAGCGTGGTAACTTCTAACTTCACCCCCATTTGGACCTAGAGGAATATGTTGGGAGAGGCCAAATTCTCACGTCATCTTTGGTTGTTTAGCGTGACTGATGGCACGCACACAGACCAGACAGGTACGCATCAACTCGTCTAAGCTCAGATAAGAACATATTACAGTATGGAAGAATGGTGGCCTGTTCCTTTCTTTTCCTTTACTCATTCTTTGTGTGACGTTTTTATTGGTCTTGTGATCAGTAACCCTAAAGTGGTATGGTACATTTAGTTATGGTCTAATTACCAAATCCTGAAAGTCAAGTTTTACAGTGCTTGCAATTTTCTAAACACATGAAGATGAAAAGTTGCATGCGCGCTTACCCGCTGTAGCGATGCCTTTAATGCTCTGTGTTATACTGGAGGGCTTCACGATGGATGAGATTCCTGAACAAATACAAGCACACAATTATGCTCTCTCCTCAAAAACCACCACACTGTAGAGGGCTTTATGAACTGCTTATGAGCTGGAGATGATAATCAGAAAATAATGAAATGAACTGCAGAAGAATCATCGTAGATATTACAGTTTCTTGTGCCCGACACAATCATCTGCATATTAATATGAGAATTCTTTCCAACTTATAAACAATAACATAAACAGTATAAGAAGAGAAAGGAGGAAAGAGTTGATCCTTGCCAATGCCATGAAGGAGGGTCTAAGGACGGGGCAACTATCCACCTGCTGCTTCACTGCTGACAGTTCATTTGGATATTAAATATGTTTGTCTCTTTCAATGTTTGATGTCTGTATTAGATGTGTCCTATTTCTATGCAATTATGCTCATAACCATGGAATAATTATATTTCCACTACATTACTCTGCTATTACTGTGCTGTAAAGTGCTGCCAAGTCTTTTCTTTCACTTTTTTGTTTGTGTTTATACAGCACATCTAAATAACATTGTCTTTGTATTTTTTTCATCTGTGGTTCCCCCATGCAAACCAATCACATGGTGATTTAGCAGATATTTATGCTGGATCCCCTTCCAGTCCTGTGGACAATGAGGAGGCATGTGTCTAACCCAGGGACACAATTGCAGTATGTCCAGACGAAACCCCTCCCCCTTCAAATACATACAGTATTTATTATGTATTTTTGTTGTTTGTTTGTACTGCAAATGTTGTTTTTGATTCGAGGCAACTTTTACTTTTTCTTTTTCTTTTGTATTGTATGTTGCTTATAGAATGTAATTTCTCCAGCGTGAGATAATAATTGTTTCAATAACATTTACAGCATTGTTAAACACTTGATTCATAATATATGAAAGATTTGCAAGGTTCTCCTGATTCCTGATGACTCATTTATTTATAAACATATGCTGTGGGTGTTGCCGTAGAAACACCGGCTTCATCCCTTGGCTGATAAAGATGAGGCAGAAATCAGGAATGGTTATTATTAAGAAAAAGGTTTTGGGCAAGTTGTCTTATGTATATGGTCTAAACATATTCATGAATGCTAATCACTACTTTTGCGCTTATAAATGATGAAAACCTGACGGGGAAAGCCTTGTGAAGGTTTTAGAAATGATGAATCAAGCTTTACAAATGGTTAATAGTGTGTAGTTAGTAATGTTTTTTTGTTTTTAACTTCCATTAACATCTGCAAGAATCATAGACCATTCATTTCCCTTTGTAAGTACCTTGTTGCACCACGGATCCACAGTCTGGGTCCTGAGCCACCTGCAGTAGTATCTCCTCCACATCTCGATTCTTTCCCGGGGGATCCACTAACTTTGTGATCTTCTGCTGCAGCGTTCGAGGCAGCGCCATGAGCTGAATGAACTGGCCCTCAGGACTCTTATCCACCTAGACGCAGAGAAACAGCACAGCAAAATCACAGTCTAATCCAATTCAAGTGATACAGTGCAAACTGTATTTTATAATCTCAGAGGTTTGATTCCATAACACATTTCCTTTTAGAGCAAGGAATTGAAAATTATACAGCTTCAAGTGAATTTGAGCAACATTAACTATTCCCTCCAGTTTGTCATTGGTCAGCATATTTTTGCCTGCTTGGTGTTATTTGCAAATGTGACTCTATACCTCTAGCTTTCCCTGGTGAGGCTTGTAGACGACCTGAGGACAGTCTCGAAGGATATTGCTGTACAGCATTCTGAAGTACTCAATGTTGTCTTTGACGATGTTGGCGACTTTGGATTTATCTTCTCCAATCACCATCCTGAAATCCCCTACAAAAAAGTGCAAATTCAGTTTCAAAACAACTTTTTTACAAATAAATCAGTGAATGGAAAGGTTTCTGCAACCTGCGTAAGAAAGGCCAGCAATCTGCAGAAATAGATCCTCCTCACTGAAGCTCTCGGGCAGCATGAGGAAAGAGGCGGTCACAGCACTTTTCAGATTAGCCACAAGAGACGCTCGAAGCCTCCCATTCTCACTCTGCACCAGCATCTTCACCTGCGCGGACATTAATGCAGCTCAATGATACATTTGTTCATACATTTGTTCTCACTTCACTTGTTCACTGCTAGACGAACTAACACATTCTACCCACAGACAGCATCTAAGATGGAGAGATAATCCATCACTCACTTCACTGGTCATGCTCATACAGCATCCGCACATAGAGTAACAACATGAAAACATCATAACAATACTAACGGGTTTATGCAGGCGTCCAGCGACATAAAGTGTTTTCCAGTGCATCAGGTCATCAATGAGAGCTTCAGTGCTTACTACACCATACTTTATTATCTAAAAATGAAATGATAAGAGTAGGGTATTTAGAGGTGAAATAATGATTAAAGCAGGAAACACAGTACAAATACCTATGTCTCTTACCCTTCCATCCACAGGAACCAGTGTATTGTAGTACACTGAAGCCCCATGGTCGTTTTGAATGGAGCTGATCTTCGTTGGCCCCAGGAACTTGAGGATGGAGTAGTGTTTTCGGTTTTGGAGCAGGTTTAAGGTGTGCCAAGTCACTGGGTCATCCACGGCAAACACAAAATCCAGCATGTTTTTCTAAAAAAAGATTGCACATATGTTTAGAAAGGTTCAACTGTGTGTGGGATAGAGTGCAGGATTTCTGGACTGGTGATGTAGGGCGTTTTTTGAGTAAATAAAGTGCAAGATTTACAGTAAATTTCATACAAATGGCCGACTTGTGTCTCCAGATTGAGTGTGTTTTTTATTTGCCCCCAAGATAATGATCCAATCAGAAAGCAGAATGAGCACACACTACTAGGGCTAAATTGAAGCTTGGAAAACATAAAGGACTGTTTCTTACTTCCACAGTCCCAGAATCTGTCCCCAGTCAAGTCGGAATTAGTGATAGCTAAAGCTCAGAACCTGAACTCTGCAAATGAAGAGTGGCATGTGTATTTTTAAGCCACCCGCGCATCCTACAGTCATTATTACCCTTATGTTTACAGCACACTGCCAAACCACATAACTTACATCCATTTGCCCGTGGCTGGTCCCATGTTGTTTGAATACTCCAGATCCATAGGCGAAGGCTAAACTTATGTCCTGAGGAAACTGCGACAGGATCCGTCTGTACAGAACTCCAGTGTTGTGCAGGGCTGGAAGTGTCATCTTGAGCAGCTAACAACGCTCACACATTACTGACGTAAAAAGCTCAAAACTGGCACATAAAAAGAGCGTCTCGGTTTATTGAGTGAAGAAAACATATCTAAACAAAAGGATCAACAATACAGAGCTCGATGTTGATATGCTTTGTTATTCTAAATTTGTCTCGTGAAACTCGTGCAATCGGTCAGCAGGTCAGCTGTGCACTTCAGAGTCGACTATATTATACGTCACGGAGGAGGACGCTTGTTGGTGACGTAGAGGCTCACGGGAAATTGAGTTTTTTCTCCTTCTTTTTTTCGATCAAGAAAAAATTCGAGTTTACCGGAGGTAAACAAACTAGTTCACCAACTAGGATTTTTTTCTCGGTCAAATTGTGCAAAATGAAACATAAAACATACAATATAACACAGACTTTAGATAATGGTAAGCTATAAAACTTTAAAACTATAAGGCTATTCATAAAGAAGATTAAAATAAATAGCCTAAATAAATAAAAAGAAAGAAAGAAAAAAGACAGCAACAATTTGACATAGAACAACAGCGTGATAGTATCAGTGTGTCCTCGGGCGACAGTGGCGCAGTTGGTAGAGCGGGTCATCTCATGATCAGAAGTTCAGGGGTTTGAATTCCAGCTCCTGAAAATGCCGTTGTGTCCTTGGGCAAGACACTTCACCCACCTTGCCTCCACTTCCCGATCCACACACACCTCCTCCAGCTTTTCTGGGGGGACCCCGAGGCAACACCAGGCCAGCTCGGAGACATAGTCCCACCAGCGTGTCCTGGGCCTCCCACAAGGCCTTGTCCCACTAGGACATGCCTGGAACACCCCCCGCGGGAGGCGACCAGGAGGCATCTGAAACAGGTGACTGCTCCAGATTGTAGCTGCATGAAACTGAAACGCCCGAGATGGTTCATACGGCTCTAACATGTCAGAGATGTACTTTGGTGCTAAACCATGGACAGACTTGTACACAAGCAGAGCTTTTATCAATTCTATTCACTGAGTGACAGGAAGACAGTGCAGAGACCGGAGCACTGGACTAATATGGTCGTAATGCCTGGTTCTAGTCAAGACTGGAGCAGCAGGGTTCTGGACGTACTGCAGCTCTGACAGTGAGCAGGCCGTCACAATAGTCTAACCTGCTGGAGACAAACGCATGGATAAGTCTCAAGTCACATCCATGCACCCCCACTAGGAAACTGGGAGATAATTTTGATGCCCGAGTTCCCGCGATGAGACAACCTTTGACCTTTCAACATGACAGAGCAGTGATAATATGATTTTATGTCTTCTAGCTTATGAAGCCAACACTGCGCATCTTTTTCCACGCTTACTGTCTCTTACTGCCAAACTTCGTATGTGTTGTGTTAAGGCTGGAGCAAGAGGTTAATGTTTCACTGTACTATGACACAAAAGCACTTGAACACAAAGCACTCATAATTTCCATTTCACAACTGGTAAGGACCATCGGTACCAGAGCACGTGAAGGCAGCATCACATGTCTCAAAGCGCAGAACACGGGAAATTACCGAAAAATAATTTCTTTACATGCGTTTGAATTGACCTCTGTAGGATGAGTCTTCGCCTACACACAACAGCATAACATTTAGAATGTACAATACACTTTTTTTTTTCCTGTTACATAAACTGTGGCCTTGTATCTTACCTGCTGAGGTGCCACAAACGGTACTGTGCTGACATCTGCAATAGGTGTGCAACATGTGCGCATATTATCACCAGGGTATGTAAACTTTTGATCAGGGTCATTTTGGTAGTTTATTTCATCATTATGATTTAAAAAGACTAAACTCAGTTGTTTGATCATGAATGACTTCACACAATCACTCACTATGGGTGAAAAAAAACACATTTTGGGTTATCTTTCATATTCTCAGGAAGAAAACAGTCAAAACATCAAAAAATCTGCCGGGGAACGCAAACTTATGAGCACAACTGTATATCTCACACTCTGTGCCGCTGAATGGTTTCTTCCCTGTGTGTTGTACTGACCCACACATGGACTGTCCCGCACTTAATTAATTAATGTTCATTACAAGCTGTCAAATACTGTCACTGCTGTCCCAGCCACAGCTCACGCAGACACACCGAATTGTAGACCGAACATTAAGAACCAAGTCTATCCTTCTCTCAGAGCACAACTTCCTCCCACTTACACACAGCGCCCCCTGCAGCACAGCAGGTACTAATAGCAGAACAACAATGGATAGAACACAAGTAATACACAGCTATTACAGTATGTTTTTCTTATTTTTATGTTTCACTTGATTATATTTTAGGGCCGTTTAATGATCTAGTTTATACTTTAAAAAAAATCATTTCTTGCTGACAGATTAGCTGAATGGTGACTCAACTGTGTGGGTTATTTAATGTGCATCTAGATTACACTTTTGGTTAAATGTTTCTCACAAACTGTACAGCAGTATGGTTTCTTTTCTGTAAAAGTGCTTTTATCCCAAATCGTTTTGGACAACCAGAGCACAGTTCAATCAATCAGTCAACCTTTATTTGTATCGCTTTACAACAGCAGCCGCTGAACCAAAGTGCTTCCCATAAGTACAATAATAAAAACAATTCCAACACAAAACAGAACAAACACATCAATTACACATGTGCAATCGCAGTCAAAAACAGATCTACGTTTTCAGCCTACAGTTGTGTCCTCCGATCAGGTCAGGACATCTCTCCATTCTCTGCGATGACACTTGTCTCTGGAGCAGACTTGTTTAGGAGAGACAGTTTGGAGGAGCTTCAGTTCAGTTTAGGCCTCCAGCCTCTGGCTCCATCTGGTCAGATGAGCAGCTAAATGGAAGTTAGTCATCGTCATTGTCAAAGCGTGCTCAGCTCAGAGTGTACCTCAGTGATGTGGCTGAGCTGATGTTTGTCCTCTCCCTGTGTTTCCGTCCAGAGTTCAGTTTGGCTTTGTTGAAGCTGCTCTTTGCTATTACCACGGCTCTGCAGAACTGAAAAAGCAAAAGAATAAAACATTGAAAATGTTGAACTAAAAACGTTGAGGCCTACACTGACAGCTGCTCTTGCTCTTGTGTGACACCCTGTTCCTCTGGCTCCTCTTTCATCTGTGAAGTCCAGTCACATCTGATTTACAGGGTCTTCAAACTGGGACCAGTATCCACTCTGAGCTTTTTTGTAAATCATCATCTGTGATTGTGTTTGTGTGTGACCCAGAGCCGTTTTTTCATATAGGCAAATTATGCAAATGCATAGGGCCCCGCAGCCTCAAGGGCCCTGCATCTCAGTCAAACTTCAACGTGTTGTTACGGGCCTATTTGTCTCAAAGATGAGTTGAATCCACACGGATCTCATGCGCGAAGTTACTTACAGTAACTCTGGTTCTCTGAATGTGCACAGTCTAGAACGAATTGGGCTAATCACAGGCTAATTCTCAGTGGTCAGACGGAAATAACCGTCAGGTGCAGGTTTCAGTTAGTTTTAAATCAGCGGTTCCCAAACTGTGGGTCAGGGACCAGAGGTGCGAGAATGGGACCATTTACCATTTTAGAAAGTTGGGGAATAGATTATAGTAGTCCTAAATCCCAGTCTCACAGTGACTTAGTGGTTCAAACCCAGAAGGACGGGGGCCTGAATTGAGGTCATTATGTTCCCCTTCTGCCTTACACTACTGCACAGTGGAACTTTTTTTGACCGTAAGTGGGTTCGCTCTTTGAATAACCACGGGATGCGTGCTGTAGGGCCCCCCCTGTGGATTTTTGCTTTGGGCCCCAGAGGTGGCCAGCACCGGCTCTGGTGTGACCAATTGATTTTATATCAAACATGCAGTTGCGAAGAGGAACCAAGATGGCGACAGCGTGAGAGTGTGCAGCACAGGTCTGTCTGAAATAATCTGCTACATCCCTTACAACTGCAAATTTTGACACTGAAACTGCTTCAAATTGTTCACTACAATGGCAAATGAAGATCTACCTAACCAACACTTTATGCAAGTCCTGCTGGACAGCTTAAATCAACTAAAGACGGAAATGCTGTCTCACATGGACGCTAAAGTAGATCCCATTCATTCTCAGCTCAACAACATTCAGCTTTCCTTAAACACCATCGGGGAGCATGTGGGGTTGCTGGAGCAAAGAGTTGGGAAAACCGAAGACGATGTTCAGGATCTTCAAACAAAGAACAGAGAACTGGAAGAACAAAATACTCACCTTTTGGCCAGGGTTGAGGATTTGGAGAACCGGAGCCGAGCGTCCAATCTACGCTTCATTAACATCCCAGAAAAAGCAGAGGGCAGCGACGTCCTTGGCTTCATGACCCAGCTGATCGCACATCTCCTGGGACGAGAAAACTTTCCTTTTCCCTTGGCCATCGAGCGCGCCCACCGCACCCCGACTGGCCCACCACCTGACGGAGCCTCCGCGCGCCCCGGCGGCGGCAGAGCCAGACCGAGGCCCATACTCATCAAGCTGCTGAATTTCCAGGATAAACTTAAGATCCTTCGCATGGCTAGGGACAAGGAGCTGACGTTCAAAGGTACTCGGATCCACATATATCCAGACTTCAGCGCGGAGCTCACACGGAAACGACGTAGCTTCGACTCTGTCAAGCGTAAGCTCCGTGACCTCAACATCAAATATTCACTCCGATATCCATCCACTTTGTGCGTCACTATCAATAACGAAACCCAGTTGTTCACTTGCCATAGAGCTGCTGAAGCCGCTTTTATGTCCGCTACAAACTCTCCAACTTAGACATGAGCTTCTGCGTAGAAGTCACGCTGTGTTATTAATTAAGAAGTGCACTACAAACAATGTCCGATGGTGAATTACCCGCTGGATTCTTTGTTTTCTCGTGGATCTACTATATCCTGAACTATTATACCTCCAGCTGATTTTTTGTTTACAGTTTCTTTTCTTCTCCTCCTCGTGGCTACCACAAACCATGAAGATAAGCGCAGGCTCTGCCCCCTGCTGGATTTACACGATATCACCAGCCACCTGGCACTTACTGATATTAGACATAATAGTGTCTGTTCAAAACTTCAGACAGACCTGAAAATAAAAACGACAATGGTCCTCTTTGTTGGGACTGAGTTCTGCCCTCTCACAGGGATGCTGCGGTTCCCTTTTTTTTTTGGTGGGTGGGGAAATGCAGTTTTTTTGGTTCTGTTTTTTTGTTTGTTTGTTTGTTTTTTGTTTTTTTTTTTGTTTGTTTTTCTTTTCTTTCTCTCTCTCTTTTTTTTGTGTTTTTTTTTTCTCTTTTGTTTGCTTTTCTTTTCTTTTTTATGCTTTGCCGTTTTTGTGTGCGTGTATGTGTGCGTGGCTGTATTATTGTCTTTTACTGTTTGCCCTTATTCAATCGGCTCCTCTGTATTTTTTGCTCACAACTTCAAGTATTGTTGTACTTGTTTTGTTTTTTCTCTATTTTTTCCTGTTCATAGTAAATGCATCCTAGAATGATTAATTCTGCAGGCACTATAATTAAATTTGCAACATGGAATGTTAGAGGCTTGGGGAAAATCTCAAAAATTAACCAAGTACTCCTTCACTTGAGAAACCTCGATGTAAAAGTGGCCTTTATTCAAGAGACTCATTTAAATGAATTAAATATTAATAAATTGCACAAATCTTGGGTGTCACAGTTATATCATTCCTCATTTAATAGTAATGCACGCGGTGTTGCCATTCTTATTCATCACTCTGTCCCTTTTAAATGTGAAAATGTGGTCATAGACAATAACGGTCGTTATGTCATCATTTCAGGTCATATTAATAATCTCGCTCTAACCTTGGCAAATGTCTATGCACCTAACATGGATGATAAGGACTTTTTTGTTAATTTTTTCTCTAATATTCCTAATATTGAGTCCCATCGTCTCATTATTGGTGGGGACTTTAACTGCTGTCTGAATGATGTTTTAGACAGATCTTCCTCGAAGCAGTACTCACATAAATCTACCTCTATAATTAACTCCTTCATCCATGACTACGGTGTATCCGATGTTTGGCGTAAGTCTAATCCACATAGACGTGATTATTCCTTTTTTTCCCCTGTCCACCACACGTTTTCACGGATTGACTATTTTTTGGTGGACAACAATTTGATATGCTCTGTCCAAAATTGCCACTATCAAGCCAGAGTAATTTCCGACCATTCACCTCTAACTATGGACTTGCTCTGCCCCATTTTTTCTTGTCCCCCACCATGGAAATTAAATATTAGACTTCTATCCAAATCTGACTTTCTGACAACAATTAGTAAACAAATCAATTTATTTATTGAAATCAACAGTACACCTGATATAAGTCACAGTGTTCTATGGGAATCTCTGAAATGTTATTTAAGAGGCCAAATTATTTCCTATGCTTCTTTTGAAAGGAAAAAACACTTATCAGTAATTGAAAATATTACCAATAAGATTTCAGAGATCGACCAATTATACAGTATCACTCCATCAAATGATCTGTACAAACAAAGACTCCTCCTTCAATCTGAGTTTGATAATCACTCTACAGTTAAAGCAGAGGAGATGCTTCTGAAGTCCAGACATGCCTATTATGAATTTGGAGACAAACCGAGTCGGCTCCTGGCACATCAGCTGAGGAAGTCGATGGCAACTAAAATCATCCATGAAATTCAGGTTGGTGACACACTTACCTCTGACCACGGAGAAATCAACAATGCATTTTTATCATTCTATACAACTCTGTATTCTTCCGAAGCAAAAAATATAGATGAACTTCATAGCTTTTTTGACCATCTGGATGTTCCCCAAATTCATACTAGTGCAGTTGTGACGCTTGAGAGCCCTATTACACTCATTGAGGTTAAAAAAGCTATTTCTAACATGCAGAGTGGCAAAAGCCCAGGTAAAGATGGCTTTTGCACTGAATTCTACAAAATCTTTTCAGATCAGCTGGCACCTCTCCTCCTAAACATGTACAATGATTCTTATACAAAAAATATTCTTCCACCAACTCTACGAGAATCTCTGATATCTCTACTGCTAAAGAAGAACAAAAATCCCCAACATTGTTCTTCCTACCGCCCAATTTCATTGCTTAACATTGATGTCAAAATTCTTGCCAAAATCCTTGCCACTCGTCTGGAAACAATAATGCCTGAAATAATCTCTACTGATCAGACTGGTTTTATCAAGAACAGATTTTCATTTTTTAATTTAAGGCGTCTATTTAATATCATATATCACCCACTCAATCTCCCGGTCCCTGAAATGGTAATTTCCATGGATGCTGAAAAAGCATTTGACCGTGTAGAATGGGATTATTTATTCTTTACTCTTGAAAAATTTGGTCTTGGCAAAAAATTCATCTCTTGGGTCAAATTACTGTATACATCTCCTGTCTCCTCAGTCCGAACTAACAATACTTTTTCTAATCAATTTATTTTACACAGAGGAACAAAGCAGGGCTGTCCGCTTTCAGCCCTCCTCTTTGCATTCGCCATCGAGCCGTTGTCCATAGCCCTCCGCCATAGCCCAGTGATTAAAGGAATTACAAGAGAGGGACAGGAGCAGCGAGTATCTCTTTATGCAGATGATCTCCTCTTGTTCATCTCTGACCCCGACACGAGCCTACCTGAGGTTTTCAATATACTCAAAAGATTTCAAAAATGTTCTGGGTATAAATTAAACCTAGAGAAAAGTGAGTTATTCCCCATAAATAGTGCAGCTCTTAATTACCCATCTGGGTCACTTCCATTCAAAACTACCCATCAGTTTGTTTATTTGGGCATTACTGTCACCAGACAGTATTCCGATCTTTTCTCCACCAACTTCCAACCACTCTTTGAACAGACTAAGTCCAATTTGAGGTCCTGGTCATCCCTCCCCCTTTCTGTTGCAGGCCGCATTAACTCTGTGCAAATGAACATTTTACCCAAGTTTACATATCTTTTCCAGTGTCTACCAATCTTTATCCCAAAATCATTTTTCATGAAACTAAACAGCATTATCACAACTTTCATCTGGAATGGCAAGCCCCCCAGAATATCATGGACCACTTTGTAACAACCAAAAAAGACAGGAGGTATGGCCGCACCAAACTTTCAGTATTATTACTGGGCTGCAAACATCAGACCAATAGTCCACTGGCTCTACGAACATCCGGGAGCCGATGCCCCTTCATGGCTACAGCTGGAGGCATCATCTTGCAGGCCCTCATCCCTGTCAGCTTTAACTTTTTCTAATACACCTCCCCCATTTGAATATACTAAGAATGTTGTTGTCAAAAATACTGTCAAAATTTGGTTCCAATGTAAAAAACATTTTAATTGGACATCTTTCTCTCTAAAAGCTCCAGTTTCCTCAAACCACCTTTTTAAACCATCCTTATCAGACAAAACATTTGCTGAGTGGGATGACTTGGGCATTAAATCATTTGCTGATTTATATCAGAACGATACATTTATTTCATTCACCAATCTCCATACTAGATTTAATATACCCAACCGTGACTTTTTTCGTTATTTACAACTACGTGACTTTTTGTCAAAAAAGGTCCCTCAGTTTCCCAACGCTCCACAAAAAAATCCTGGTGACCTCATTCTAGCTCGACCACAAACATTTAAGAGTGTGATTTCAACCCTATACAGCAAAATGTTACAAAACGACAAATCTGGGTCTTCCGTACTAAAAAGTGAATGGGAGACTGAGCTCAGTATGACCCTCAATGATGACCTCTGGCTTTCAATTCTCAATAGAGTCCACACCTCCTCTGTCTGTGCCAAACAGTCCTTTATGCAATGTAAAATTCTGCACCGCTGTTTTTGGACCAACCAGAAGTTAGCGAGGATTTTTCCCGATGTGAACCCAAACTGTAATCGCTGTGGTGCTACTCCAGCCAATCATGTTCATATGTTCTGGTCCTGCTCAAAAATTCACCTCCTGTGGCAAAATATTTTTACACTAATAAATTCTGCACTTGATAAGTCATTACAACCATGCCCCCTATTGGCCATATTTGGTGCCTCCAACATTCCAGGCTTGTCTAAAGCAACTCCATTGCCTTCATCTCACTTTTGGCCCGTCGAATTATTTTATTCAAATGGAAAGATCACCTGCCACCCACCTATGCACAGTGGGTTCATGATTTTCTTTTTTTTCTAAAACTTGAAAAAATTAAGTTTACGCTGCGCGGAAACTTAAATGCTTTTTATGTCCAGTGGAATCCATATCTGTCTGCCTTAAAACAATGTGTTCTGCAACCTCCAACTTAATCTTTCTAATACATATGTACAACGAATCGTATCCATAGCCCATGAATTAGCCTTTGTCTGTACCTGTATGTGAGAGAATGTGTGTGACTGTGTTATTAGTATTATTATTTTTTTTTTAATTTTTTATTTTTTCATATTTCTTATTATTTAGTTGTTGTTTTTTTCTTTCCATTTGTTTGCTCTTCCTTTTTTGTATCTGTTCTATGTTTTAACCAATATCATTTCCCATGTACAACTAATGAAGTTAAAAGAAAAATAATAAAAATATAAATAAAAAAAATAAAAAAATAAAAAATTCAAAAAAATTCAAAAAAAAAAAAACATGCAGTTGCGTCCCGGGTCCAGTAGGGAGAGCCTGCTGCCACGTTCCAAGTCGTCCTTTCTTCAATCAAAGCTGAACGGCAACCAGATAGATGTGTATTCCTCCCAATTCAGGTATGACTCTAACTCTAAAAAAAAAAAAAAAAACGTTTCATGACACAGTGATGGGAAATGTATTAGCCTATTAATACAACGCAACGCAACTTTATTTATGTTCCAGCCGATAGGTGTGTTTAAGATGCCGTTGCGGCTCGCCTGGATGATCGGCAAGAGTAGCCGGCGCAACGGGGGCGGAGAAAAAAGTCTGAAGCCAATCCGACCGCTCCACATGCAGAGAACAACGAGAGCGGCCTCAGATCACGCAGCGTCTCGTTCAGATATCGCGTTCATTTAAAGTTTATCCCAGATAAAAGTCATTCACCTCCTGCTCTGTTTCCTTTACTCCAGAGACATCATTCTTCATCAGAGAAAACTTTCCCATGTGTTTGTTTGTTCAAGTTTGTGAGATAAAACACGTCCTTTTAAATCATGAGTTGTTAAGAGCATCAAACATGAGCTCTATTTTAAGGGCGATGCATAACTTTAATAGTTTCAGTCATAGTTTATTTGTTCAGATCTAAAGAGGAGAGGGGAGGGGACGAGGAGCACGTTTCTGATCACAGCAGACTCGTATCCAATCACCTGAGCGTGAGGACAGGTGGGTGTTTTCCCATCATGTACGGGGCCGAGGAGCCGCTGCAGTTGCCTCTGGAGAGATGCAGCGGCTGATCAAGTCGGCTGCTCTCGTTGGGGTCTCACGATCTTTACGTGCCCCACGTGCCCGTGACATCAGAGCCCGTCTGGAGCAAGTCGGACAGAAATCTAACCGGCACCGTGCGTCTGCAGTCGGCTGTCAAAACTGCGTCCGTCTGGCTCATCTCAAACACACCTATTGGCCCTCATTTATCAAACTTGCGTACGGTAAAATCAGAGCGTATGTGGGGTGTACGAAAAATTACTGCCTGTTTTGGCATTTATCAATCTGAGCCGTACACTCGGCGTACGGTGCGCTCAGATACTACACCAAGTCAGAGGTGGTGCACATGATACACCAATTTTAACTAAACACTGCGCTGGAAAACACTTTTTAGCAGCATGAATTGCACTGCCACATGAAACAAGGCTACAGCGTTAATGTTTATGGGCAGATTTGATTCAGTGTTGCGCTGCATCGACCTGCTCCTCCACGGCACAGGACGAGCTCAGAGGCTCAGCCCGGACCAGAGACACTAGAACCTGGACTGCAGGGATATTTTCTTTTTTTATCAAAAAAGACCGCTGCTGCTGCTGCGCAAACTTTGTGTGGATGGCCGCCCAGCCTCAAGTGCCGCTGCCGTCGGGACACCGGGACTCACCTGGGTCTGTGCGAGGCCCTGCTCTGTGTTCTGGCTGCTTTCTGTGGACCGTATTCCGTGGCACGAGCAACCCGGGTGTCAAATAAATCCTTCGACAGCTCCACAGCTTTCTTCGGTCCGGACGGGTTTTCCGTTTCTTCTTTTTACTACACATTATTTTTTGTGGTTTAATTTTATACCCTTTTTTATGTTATTTAGGCCTACAGCGTATTTAATAAACGTTTTTTATTATTAACCTATTTGTTTTCAGTAAATGTGATCTTGGATTGGCTATAAGGTTATTGTGGGTTTCTAATAGATTCTTAATTTTTTCTCATGCGCGAAATATCATATTTGTTAATCATTTCCTGGTTGGAGAAATGTTCCTTTTTTGCCGTGTTTCGTGCGTGCGTGCCGCAAAACCCGTGGGTGAGGCCTCCTGATTATGAATATTTTGGGGCGTTTCATTCAAATGACGCTGGGATTTCTCCGTGACATTTACCAACAGCTGCTTTTGCGTACGGAAAGATCTGAGCGTAAAGCACGGGTTCATAAATGCCACGCACACTCTGGCGTATATCGCAAATACACCTACACGTACACCGTTTTTGTACGCAATGTTGATAAATGAGGGCCATTGTGTGTTGCGCTGTGGTCTGGTGTAAATCTATGAATGAATGGTACGTCATCGTGGGCGTGTAGTGGGTGCGGTGTGGTAGAGAGTATATGGGTGGGCACTTCAGTGCAGGTGTGAGAGTGACTGGGTGAGCACACAGTTTTTGACCGCGTTGCCATGTCATTTATATAGTTGTTTTGTTGTAAATAAAGTTTATCAAATGAATGCTCGAGTGCGTGCGTCAACTCTATCTACCTGGTCAGATTAGTCAACACAAAGTCAAAAACTAGCTCATGAAACGCGTGAGCTCCAGCTGCTGGAGAAGGAAATGGTAACTCAGCGTGGATCGAAAGAAAGTTGGAAGGTTCCCAGCCATGTCAACGAAACAAGTTTGTAAACTCTAAATGAAAACGCCAGCGAGAAGGTCAGTGTCAGCCACACACACTCACACGAAGGAGGAGTAAGATCAATAACTGAGGTGCTTTGAAGCTCGTAACAATGGAAGGTGCGGAAAAGGACACAACAAATGTCGCAATGTTGCAACCAGAAAACGCAGATGCTGTTGTCTGTAAAACGGGTTGTAATCAGCAGGATAATGCACAACATGATGACGCAAATGCGGGAGCAGCTGCGTTACGCACGGACGATGCCAAGCCGAAGCGCCCGAGGAAACTTACCGCTAAAGCTCTGCTGGACAAAATTGAAAACTTACAAAACTCCCGAAAGTCTATGTTCAATAAAACCGGAAGATTAAGGGCTGTTATTTGTTGAACTGATGATGGACAGAGATTGTGGATATGAAGTGAAATGCACCTTTGACAAATATAAAAGTGTGTGCAACGAAATCCAAAATACGCATGATATGTTGCTGGAGTTGCTTCCCAAAGAGGAAGCTGAGAAACACGTCATATGGTATAAAGCAAAAATGCTGGGTGTCAATGATTTTGTAAAGCAAGTGAATGTGTTGACAAATAGTGACGCTGATGGGGAAAATGCGGACAATGAAGAAACTGAGACACTTGTTGAAGCGGATGTTCGGTCTAATCACAGTCAATCAAGTATCGGGTCCAGTGCATCTCGTAAATCATCAAAGAGCAGCAGCAATCGCAGTTCAAGAAGTGGACGCTCCTCCATTTCAACAAAACGCCTCCAAGCTGAGGCAGAGTGGGCTGCGCTCGAGACGCGCGCGGCGGGCTTAAAGAAAATACATGATTTGGAAGAGCAAGCTGCACAACTAAGGAGAAAAGCAGGAGCAGCTGGAATTGGACACGGAGATCGCAGCTTCAACGGCCAAATTAGCTGTGTTAATGAATGAGGACGGGCGCAGTGTTGTGTCAAATGGAAAGGATTCTCATGTGAAGCTGGATGTAAAGCCGAAAGAAAAACACCTGTTAAATTCCAATGCAAAGCAATTTTACCCAGTGAAAACGGATGCCAATGAGCAAAATGAATCGACTGCAAATGATAATGCACGAGCAACAACAAGCACAAATAAAGATGGATGTAGTACAATGACTGAATCAAATATGAAAAAAAGGCACTCACACCAATTGAACACAAAACAAGACTCCAAAGCATGTGTTCCGGTGCTTCAAATCCAAGATGGCAATTTATACACCTTGCTGCAAAAACAAAATGAAATTACAGAACTTCTTGTCCAACAGCAAAATTCAAATTCTCTACCAATGGAAACCCTCTGTCCTTTCAAAACTTCATGAAAGCCTTTCAGCACTGTGTGGAGAGCAAAGCAAATAATACAGGCGATTGTTTATATTACCTCCATCAGTACACAAGAGGGCAACCACAAGAACTCGTGCGCAGTTGTCAGCACATGCCCCCTGACAGAGGATATGCAAGAGCAATGGAGCTGTTAAGCGAGCATTTTGGAAGTGAATTAAAAATATCAGCTGCATATGTGGACAAGGTGCTTGGGGTGAGGCCTGAGGATGTCAAAGCCTATTCGTTGTTCCTCAGAGAGTGCTGCACGGCTATGGAAGACTTGGAATATCTAAAGGAGCTGGACATGCCAATATGAAAGCTGTAGTCCAAAAACTTCCTTACAAATTAAGAGAGCGTTGGCGAACCAAGGCCAGTGAAATTTTGGAGTGTAATAACCACAGAGCCTGCTTCATGGACATTGTTCGTTTTGTTGAGAAGCAGGTCAGGATTTTGTGTGACCCTATTTTTGGAGATTTGCAGGATGGCAACTATGTGTGGTAGTACGCATTTCCGCTGGCAAACCAATCACCGCTAGATCCGATGCTACATTAGGGGCGCACCTCACCTTCAGCCCTCCCTTTCGCCTCTGACGTCGCGTAGCTTAGCCTGGGGACGGAGCTGCTGCGTTTGGCCGGCGTCTCGTGCCAAACACACGATTCAGTTGCACAAGGCGTAAGGCCGCGCAACTGAAGCACGCTTTCGCCGTATGCGTCTTTGGTAAGTTTCCGTGTGGTTTTCATTCATTAAATCTAGTCGATCTGTCCTAAAACCGTGCTGTTTGTAGCATGTTGGCGTCTTCTTCAGCTCACGCCTCTGCCGTGCGCGTGCTCTACCTGCCGTCCCCGTGGGCTGTGGCGTTGGGGGGCTTTTCCTCGCCGTGCGTATGCTGTGCAACGCGGTCGTACTGAGAGAGGACCGGGCGAATCGTGTGCGGAGTGCTTCAATTGACGGTATGTTTTCACAGTGCTTCCAGGAAACAAATTGTAACGGGTGGTACCTCAGGGTGTCGCTGTTTCCCTTCGGGCCGGTGACAGCTTAAATAGGAAGTGGCCTGGTTGTAGCGATGTGCTAGTTTCCGTGGGCGACCAGGAAGATTGCTGGGCTCACGCTGTGCTCACCCACGCCAGGTGTAAGGGCTGAAGTTGTTTGGTGAGTGATTTTTAGAATGTACATGTTGTTTGAAGTGTGGTAGCAACAACGCTTGATTTTAATTGTTTATTTTAATGGTAGGATCGTACAAGGCTATGACGCCGACCGCAAAGCCGATCGATGACCAGCGGCGTGGGGGTTGTTGAGCAGACTGTGTGTGGGGCGTTCACGACGCACAGGTAGCTTTTAGATATTTTAGATATGCTTAATAATATTAAAGGTGTTTAAAGTAAGTTTGGTGTGTTTTATAATGAGCTATTTTTGTCTGTTTTTACAGTGTTGCTACCTGCTAACCTTGTGTTTTTTTGTTTACAGTTAGTCCGTCCCGCTGTAGCCCATCCTTGGGAGTTTGGTCTGTAAGGGCGGACTAACTAGTTTTTTTCAATACTTTGTTTGTTTTGTTTTGTTTTTTGTTTCGGGTCACTTCCCCTAAAAACCTGCATACGTCAGAGTCAGACTAGAGTTGATCCAATCGCATGGTGTGTTCACATTGCAGTGTTTTGCTGTGCGCTTGCGGTGCCTTTTCAATATTGCATGTTCAGTTTTCAATGTCGCATGTTGTTGGGTTTGCGGGGTTGCCCGCCTTGTGTTATGAGTTAATTTGGATCATATCAGCGCTCTGTTGTCCTGGTTCCCAAAATGCAAATGCTGATGCTCTGTCCCGCCTCCATTTACCTGCTGGGGACTCTTGGATGGAGGAAGAAGTTTTGGTTGAACAGGCAGAAATAGGTGTGTTACCTGGCCTTGCCCCATCTGATCTCTATATACTGCAGTCCCAGGATCCCACTATTGGAAGTTTTCAAAAATATTGGGAGGAGGGGAGGATGCCCAATGCCAAAGAGAGACAGGAGCTCAGCAAGGGTTCCAGAGAGCTAGTTCGACAATGGGGCCGTCTCAGAAGGAGAGAGTCTGTCATGTACCGTTGTGCCCACAGTCCGGATGGGGAGGTTCAGCAGCTGGTGTTGCCTCAGTGTTTACAGGAGCGTGTCCTGCGCTCCCTCCACGATGAACATGGTCATCAGGGGGTAGAACGTACTGTACAGCTAGTTCGCTCCAGGTATTATTGGCCAAACATGTATAACGACGTTGAGAAGTGGTGCAGAAACTGTGAAAGATGTGTGCTGTCAAAAGCCATACAACCTAAGGTTAAAACCTATATGGGCGCGGTCAAAGCATCCCGGCCTCATGAAATTTTGGCCATAGATTTTACAATGTTGGAGCTTTCTACAGATGGGAAAGAAAATGTTTTGGTTATGACTGATGTGTTTTCCAAATATACTCAGGCAGTGGCTACAAAAGATCAGCGTGCAAGTACAGTTGCAGAAGTCCTTGTCAAGCATTGGTTTCAGTTATTTGGTCCCCCATGCCGTATCCATTCTGACTAAGGGCGTAATTTTGAAAGCAGTCTGGTTCAACAACTTTGTAAAATCTACAATATTGATAAAAGTCGTACTACACCTTACCACCCTCAGGGAAACGGACAATGTGAGAGATTTAACCGTACTTTGCATGACTTGTTGAGGGCCCTTCCACCGGAACAAAAGCGTACGTGGCCCAGGCATTTATCTTAGGTGACTTATGCTTATAACACTACTGTGCATCAGTCGACGGGCAGGACCCCCTATTTTTTAATGTTCGGAAGGGAGCCGAGATTGCCTGTAGATGTTTTGTTTGGAGTAGAGGAGCCAGAGCCAGATTTGACCGTGGAAGAGTGGGTGGCGGAACATCAAGGGTCGTTGAATGTTGCGTATGAAACCGTACAGAAGAGACTTGAGAGTAAGAGAGAACAAAGAGAAATGAGAGAACATGACCAGGGCATGGCTGCTGATTTTGAGGAGGGAGATTTGGTTTACACAAGGAACCATTCTGTTAGAGGGAGGAATAAAATTCAAGATTTTGGGGATCCTGTCCTCTATCATGTAGTTCACCCGCCTCCCCCAAAAGGGGTGGTCTATTCAGTTGCTCCAGTGGGTCAGGAGGGCCCCCTCCGTCAACTCCATAGAACAGAGTTGAGAGGTGTCCCTGAGAATAGGACTGAGGATGTTATCGCTAACCCTCCTGCTGTAGATGATGCGATCACTGACACAATGTTGAATGACTGTACAGGTGGCCAGTCTGAATCAGAGATTGCACCAGGGTTAGATGGTGATGATGTGAGTAATGATGTTGAAATGTTTGTTGATGTCCAGCATCTTCCAGGTCAAGATCCCACTAAGGAAACTAGCACCCCCTTAGTCTCTGAGCCTCGGCGATCAGCTAGGAAAACAGCAGGACAACATTCAAATCCTCATAGGCTGCCACAATCTATACAAGTTACTAAACCAGCAACATAAAAGTTGCAGTGATTTTGTGTTTTCCTCCTCTTTATACATCGTCGGGTCGACGATGCTCCTTGTTGGGGAGGGATGTAACGGGTGGTACCTCAGGGTGTCGCTGTTTCCCTTCGGGCCGGTGACAGCTTAAATAGGAAGTGGCCTGGTTGTAGCGATGTGCTAGTTTCCGTGGGCGACCAGAAAGATTGCTGGGCTCACGCTGTGCTCACCCACGCCAGGTGTGAGGGCTGAAGTTGTTTGGTGAGTGATTTTTAGAATGTATATGTTGTTTGATGTGTGGTAGCAACAACGCTTGATTTTAATTGTTTATTTTAATGGTAGGATCGTACAAGGCTATGACGCCGACCGCAAAGCCGATTGATGACCAGCGGCGTGGGGGTTGTTGAGCAGACTGTGTGTGGGGCGTTCACGACGCACAGGTAGCTTTTAGATATTTTAGATATGCTTAATAATATTAAAGGTGTTTAAAGTAAGTTTGGTGTGTTTTATAATGAGCTATTTTTGTCTGTTTTTACAGTGTTGCTACCTGCTGTCCTTGTGGTTTTTTGTTTACAGTTAGTCCGTCCCGCTGTAGCCCATCCTTGGGAGTTCGGTCTGTAAGGGCGGACTAACTAGTTTTTTTCAATACTTTGTTTGTTTTGTTTTGTTTTTTGTTTCGGGTCACTTCCCCTAAAAACCTGCATACGTCAGAGTCAGACTAGAGTTGATCCAATCGCATGGTGTGTTCACATTGCAGTGTTTTGCTGTGCGCTTGCGGTGCCTTTTCAATATTGCATGTTCAGTTTTCAATGTCGCCTTGTGTTATGAGTTAATTTGGATCATATCAGCGCTCTGTTGTCCAGCGGGTAAAATGGGCTGTGGTCCCGCTATTTAACCCTACAAGAATAAATAACGTAAACCTTTCTTCTGACTCTGTTCGTTCATATTTCGGCATAGTAACAACATGTATGCGTGCTTCTCCTTCTAAAACAAGTCATATTTTCATAGGATCCTGTTCCTACCTCCCCTTTTTCATATGGTCGTGGTCGCTTCGAACCAGCGACCAGGCTTGGTTAAAGTAAGCGCCCATCCGGCGCACAAGTTAAAGCTGCGTACGAACTGAACTGAACTCAATTGACCAGGGCGCGAGGGCTCCCGCACCTGAGTGCTGGTCTCACGAACTACTCCTCCACCAACAAGGTAACAAGGCTATCGCCATCTGCGTGGCCCTAATACGCAACGGCTGCTGTAATACTTCGTTCCTATCCTGGTCTCCAAGTTGTGGAGCTTGGCCCTGAGCGCCACACTGCAATAGGATTATTAGATTTTGTTTTATTGATTGACTGCGGAATTCTTCCGCAGTCAATTATTGGTTTTCATGTTCTTTATTATTATTCCTCTTCCATCTTTTTCCCGATTTTCTAGAGCTTTCAGCACCTTCATGCTTTGTGCAATTTATGCAAGTTATGCATCAAAATGTTCCGCATGTTGAGGAGAAGGGTGTTATTACTTTTGGGACTTCTGCAACTTATGGTTTTTCCGCAATCGGCCCAAAAGTCGGAGATTTTTCCCATTGACTTATAATGGGGCTGCCGCAAATCCATGCTTTTCTGCACTTTTTTCTGCATTTTCTGCAATTTCTGCACTTTGTGCATGTTCAGCTTCTGCAACTTGTGGGTTTTGAGAAAAAATTGGCCTTCTGCAGATTTCCAGTTTTTTTATACGAGAGTTTGAAATTTTTGCATTGGTGTGTATGGGGGAATCCAGCCAATCGGGAGACTCCAGGACTTTCAGCCATTTGTGCAGCTTCTGCCAATCAAGCACTGAGGCCATTTCAACAGTTTGACCAGTTTATGGAATATAAAAGTTTATGCAATATTAACAATTTATGCAAAGTAACCACTTTATGGGATTTAACCAGTTTATGCAACTTAAGAGTTTATGCCATTTAGGATTTATGAATTTTAAAGAGTTTATGCAATTTACACAATTTATGCAAATTAACCCATTCATGCATTTTACGACTTTATGCAGTTTATAATAATAATAATAATAATAATACCTTTAATTTGTAAAGCACTTTACATGAAATCTCAAAGTGCTACAGCACAAGTAAAAACTGTCAATAATAAAATGATAAAAGCATAATAAAAGCACACAAAAGTTGAAGTTAAAATGTTAAAAAGGGTACAGAAAAGTCTTGAGTCCTCTTCTAAAAGTCTCCAGAGACTGTGGGGCCCTCAGGTGTGGTGGTAGGGCGTTCCACAGTTTAGGAGCAGCCACCTGGAACGCTCTGTCACCCATTGTCCGGAGCTTTGTTCTGGGGACGGAGAGAAGGTTGGTGTCTGTAGACCTGAGTGTTCTGGTGATGGGCGGAGGGGTGAGGAGTTCAGTGAGATAGTCCGGGGCGTGTCCATGGATGCATTGATAGGTGAGCAGGCAGATTTTGTAGTTGATGCGTTGACCGATCGGGAGCCAGTGGAGGTCACGGAGGGCTGGGGTGATGTGCTGGTGCTTTGGTGTCCTCGTCAGGATCCTGGCCGCGGCGTTCTGAATGTATTGAAGTTTTTGAAGACTTTTTGCCGGGATCCCGACGAGGAGGGCATTGCAGTAGTCCAGCCTGGAGGAGACAAAGGCATGAACTAGTGTTTCAGCGTCAGAGGGGGAGAGACTGGGGCGGAGTTTGGAAATGTTTTTGAGATGGAAAAAGGAGATTCTGCAGAGATTTTGTATGTGGCGTTCAAATGACAAAAGAGGGTCAAAAATGACTCCCAGGTTGCGTACAGTGGAGGAAAGGGGGAGGGTGATTCCAGAGAATGAAATACCAGAGATAGGGGAGGATTTGAGTTGGTGGGGGGTCCCGATAAGAATGGCTTCAGTTTTGGAGTTGTTTAATTGTAGGAAGTTTTCTGCCATCCATGCCTTTGTCTCCTCCAGGCAGGCAGCCAGAGCTGTTTGTGGGGTTGATGTTGAGACGGAGTCAGTGCGCAGGTAGAGCTGAGTATCATCGGCATAGCAGTGGAAGGAGATTCCATGCTTGCCGATGATATGGCCCAGGGGGAGCATGTAGATGTTAAACAGGGTCGGGCCAAGGACAGACCCTTGAGGGACCCCGCAGGTGACAGTGCGGGGCCGTGACCTGGCATCCCCCAGGGCCACATACTCAACTCTACCCGCCAGGAATGATTTGAACCAGGAGATAACTGTACCGGACAGACCAATGCTGTGTTGCAGGCGGTGGAGAAGGATGTTGTGATCAACCGTATCAAAGGCTGCTGTTAGATCCAGAAGAATGAGAAGTGAGGGGGAGCCCTGGTCAGAGGTCATCAGGAGGTCATTGGTGACTCTGACCAGGGCTGTCTCGGTACTGTGAGCAGAACGGAAGCCTGATTGAAATTTCTCGTACAGCGAATTAGCGCGCAGGTGGTCGTGAAGCTGGCCAGCTACAGTCCTCTCCAACACCTTCGAGAGGAATGGAAGGTTGGAGATGGGCCTGTAGCTGGACAGGTCGTCATGATTCAGGTTGTGTTTTTTAAGATGGGGTTTTATCAGTGCAGTTTTGAGTGCGGAGGGGACATGGCCGGAGTGAAGTGAACAGTTAATAATTTTGGTAATGAGCGGGCTAAGTTCTGAGATGTTGGATTTTAACAGAATGGTGGGAAGTGGATCAGTGGCACAAGTGCAAGGTTTCATTTTGCGGATGGTAGTTTCAACCTCCTGCACCTTCACCTCTTCAAAGTCCGCCAGGGTGTTTTCAGGGGCAGAAGACAATAAGGGCAGGCGAGTAATGTGAGCAAGAGGTCCACGGATGGTGTCCACTTTAAGTGTAAAAAAGTCACTGAAATTATTGCACTGAGCCTCTGTTTCACAGATGACAGGGGGTGTTCTCGGACTTAAAAGCTGGTTTACAGTTGCAAAGAGCTGCTTAGAGTTGCCTGGATTTTTATTGATTATTCTGGAGTGGTAGGTAGATTTGGCTTTTGATAGCAAGGCGGAATAATGTTTCTGATGGTCCCGATATGCAATTTTATGCACAGTAAGGCCTGATTTAACATAGCGTCTTTCAAGAGACCGTCCAGTCGCTTTCACTTTTCTCAGTTCAGATGTAAACCACGGCGCTGAACGTGGGTAAGTGACAGATCTTGTTTTGACTGGGGCGTGGGTATTCAAAATGCTGTGCAGACTTGTGTTGTAATATTCCAGGCCCTCTTCGGCAGAGGAGAAGTCTGCAGACAGATTTTTAAGATCTGCAGACAGAGCAGTGTGGTCAATTTTGTTTAGGCTCCTGAAGCAAATTTGGCGGGTGTTTTTGGTCTGAGATGAGCACATTGGTAGTTCCACTGAAACAGCGCAGTGATCTGACACACCCATGTCGTACACTTGGAGGCTCTTTATTGGAAGAGAGTCTGTTATCACCAAGTCCACCGTGTGACCTCTTGAGTGTGTGGGCATATCAACGTGCTGTTTCAGGTCAAGGCAGTCAAGCATTTGGAGGAAGTCCGCCACCAAGTGGCCAGTTGGGGTATCAACATGAATATTAAAATCTCCCAAAATGAGGACGTTCGTTGTCGTTGAGCAAAATGACATAAGCAGGTCATTTATCTCTGCGAGAAAGTGGGGATTTTGTTTAGGTGGACGGTAAATTAAAATAACTGTCACCTGGACGGGATGCCCACACTTGAATGCCAGGCACTCAAAAGAAGATGCACTTGGCACTGGGAGTGGGGTCACTCGGAGGTCGGCCTGATGTATCACAGCCAGGCCCCCTCCCCTACCAGTGGTGCGAGCCTTCTCCAGGTAAGTATAACCAGCAGGACACGCCTCATTTAACACTGAGTATTGTTCAGGCCTGTGCCAGGTTTCGGTAACACACATGAGGTCAATCCTGTTATCCAGAATGTGGGAATGAAGCAGGGAGGCTTTGTTAGTGAGTGACTGGGCATTTAACTGAACGAGTTTAATGTGGGAGGAGGGTTTAAATTTTGCCAGTGGGCGGAGGACTCGAAAATCCACTCCAGATTTCCCACCCTTCCACGCCCGGTTCAGCGGTGTGGGGCAGGGAATGTTAGGATCCACTCCAGGATTTTCACCAGTCCCGCTCGCTAGAGCTTCAACTTGTCTGATGCTGTCTGCGCTCTGATGACGTATTGAGCCTTCGACAGAGCAAGCCGGGGACCAGAGTGATGGTATGGATGCTCCGTTGTTTTTGGAGTAGATAAATCCACGCCGAGACCCCCGATGTACATAGCGGGGTCGGCGAGAGATTTCCAGTTGCGCAACGGCGCCCACCGGAGCAGGAGCGTGAGTGTTCAAGGCCTGGAGTCGCGTCAACGTGTGTCTGAGCAACATGTTGCCGAGTGGGTTGGTAGCTGTGATGCCGGGGTTAGCTGATGCCGGCGAAGACAATCCACGGGGAACCACCTTGAAACACCGGCAGTGAGACGGTAGATCCAGCAGCGGGTTCGAGACCAGGCCGTTTGCGACAGGTTGCTCACGTGAAGAGTTGTCAGCAGGTAGGAAAAGGGCTCAACACAGTCTGTCCCTTAGTACGAGTCACTTAAACATTGCATAAAGAGCCATTGTGTGTGATAAAAACTATTAAAACAACACATACTAGCATATTTAGGCGGGGGAGAAGCGGCGACAGTCACGCCAGCGTGCTCTCCCCTCCTGTCATGCATGGGGGTTATACAGTTTATGCAACATGACATTTTATGCATTTTACCAGTTTATGCAAATTTGATTATGCAATTTGAAGAGTTTATGCAATTTCTGCATTCGCTTCCCGCATTTCCGCAGTCAATCGTCAATCGCAATGGCGGCGCCATTGCGATTGACGATTCTAGTTTTGCGATTGCGATTCTAGTTTTATTCATTGTTTGAGTGGATGTGGATACGAATGAGTGTGAATGCGGTTGTGTTTGTTAAATTATTTTAAAGTAGATTTATAAATTTAACAAAAAATGCCTTTTCTATAAAACTAAAATAAAGTCTATTTTATATAATAACTTTTCTTTGTCTGTCCATTTTCATGCTCGCCTCGAACCTGTGACCTTGTAAACAAATAATTGTGGTTCCTTGGGCCCAGAATCCAAGGTGGCGTTGTTGGTAATTATTAAAGTAGCTACACTTTTGATTTAAGTTAAGCCTCGGCTGCGACATGTGCAAAGCAAAGCAAAAATGTTCGAAGCAAGTCCCCACAAAATGCAAACAGTTTTGCTACCAATGTAATCACAGCTGACCACAAGTCTGAGATAGAAGAGGAAACTACAAGGCCCAAGTTTATATCAAACTGTTTGTTCTGTTCTAATGATCACAAGGTGGAAGAGTGCCCTCTGTTGGAGAAGAAGACACACAGGCAAAAAATAAGCTTTCTGATGGAAACGGGAGTGTGCTTTGGCTGCTTATGCTCTGGGCACATAAGCAAACATTGTGAGCGGCGCATGAGAGTTGCAAAAAATGTGGCAACAAACATCCAACTGTTCTGCATTATGATAAAGGTCTTCAAGACACAGACATGGACACACCTAAGACCAACTCTGCTGATACACTCGTTACAACTTGTGGCCATACAGGAGCCGGCAGCAGTGATGGCATTTTGTCCATTCTACCAGTCCAAGTAAAGTCCGCAAAGGGCGACACAATCATAAGCACATACGCATTCTTAGACCCAGGAAGCACGTCCACTTTCTGCTCCGAAAGTCTCATGTAAAGATTGAAGTTAACTGGAACTAAGGCCAATATTCACCTCCGTACAATGGCTCCTGAGCAGAAAGTCTCAACATACAGTGCCTCTCGAAAGTATTCATACACCTTGGACTTTTGCACATTTTGTCATGTTTACAACCCTAAACATTTTATTTTGTCTTTTTTACTGAACGTTCACACACAAGTAACAGACAACTGTGAAGTGAAAGCTAAATGATACATGATTCTGTTATTTTTCAAAAAATAGAAAAGTGAAAAGTGGGGCGTGCATAAGTATTCATACAGCATTTTCTGAGTGCATTAAATTGCCTTTATAACATTCCTAATGACTCCAGAATGTTCACACCTTGGCCTAACGGTTAAATCTCAACAAGTCCTCCAAATCCATACGACACAAGTGGTCGTTTGTCTTATCCCTTAATTACGACCATATAAGACGTTTACTAAAACAGCGCCCCCAAGCTCCCATTGAGGGTATGTACATTTACATTACATTTAACCTGATTCAGAAACGACTTTATTTTACGTAGTGTTTTGCGATGACGATTCCCATACTCAAACGTAAAGAGATAAATCACAAACTTGCAAAATTAGCCCCACATGCAATAAGTAAAGCAGCCCCAGGTCTTCAGCCCCGCCACACCTGTGGAGGAACTGAACGTCCAGCGGTGCCAAAGGCTCTCCAAGCGCGCTCTGCGCTATTACGCATCACACCTCCCCAACCGCAGCAGCGGCGACTATTCACCACTCATCATTTATTATATTATATGTGTGGCTATAGGTTATCGCCATTTTACTCACAACAACAGCGACACCAAAGCACAACTCACCATTGACGCCTTCCTGTCTTCTCCTCCATATGCGTCACTGCCAACTCCATAAACTCTCCTGTCACTTCCACTCTGTCCTCAAACGTCCTCGTGTCTCAGACTCCGTGCCTCCCGTACGTCCGGTTGTCCGGTGACCGCGGCGAGCCTCGGATCCGCCCCGGGTTCCAGTGCGTTTGATGCGGGGAAACACCTCTGTCACCCCGACAAAGTCGGGCCTCGGCTCCGCTGCTGTTCTCCACAAAGTCCTGCGTCTCTGTCAGAGTTCCTCTGGAGAACGTGCTGCCAAATGTCCGAGATGACACTGATGTCGTTCATTTCTCCGCAGTTTCGTCATTTAAGGATCTATAATAGAAAACGCTATCTCAATGGCCATCTTTATTTCCCATACCGACTTTGAAGCTAAGCAGGGACGGGCCTGGTTAGGACTGGGATGGGAGACCGTTTGGGAACACCAGGAAGCCTGGCGACAGTAGTGAGTTTGTGCGTGGTTGGTGCTGGGGGCTGATCCGCCGTCACAACAACGCGAGTGCACGAGATCTGACTGCCGTGCGTGTGCGCGCATCCACACAGGTGTGTGTGTGTGTGCGTGCGTGCGTGCGTGCTTGGGCGTGCGCGTGCGTGCTTGGGCGTGTGCGCGCGTGCGTGCTTGGGCGTGCGCGTGCGTTTGGGTGTGTGTGTGCGTCCGTGCGTGTATGTGTGCGCGCGTGCATCCAAACAGGGCGGTGTGTGCGCGTGTGTATGTGTGCGCGCGCGCATCCAAACAGGGCGATGTGTGCCATCGTCACTCACCGCTAACCTGTAGACGCTCCGCACAGTTACAGATACATCCTCCAAAACACATCTGCGTGTCTTTGTTTATGTCTCTCCTGCAGTGACCGAGGCTGTGGTTCATTATAGATCCAGTGCTGCGTACAGTCAGAGACGCAGACAAATGCGCAAGATCCAATCCTGGCCATATTCCGTCTCCAAAGATTTGTCTCCGAAAAAAAGTACACGCAAAACATTGCCCAAAACACAAGCCTCTAATCAAACGCGCTGCTCCGACTGATTTCTCCTCCGTGTGAGTAAAAGCGAAAATGAAACTACCACTTAACGAGCGCATGGCCTGCACTGCGTAGTTTTTTTCTTTTTTTTTACTTTGCTGCTGGACCATTTGTTTTCTATTTTGCTTTCACGTATTGTGAGCCCAGAGGTACATTTTATTCTAAAGCAGCTTTGAACGCATTGCCAATTTTATTGTAAGGTTATAAATACTGTCAAACAACGATCATTAGGCTATTTCATTTCAAAACCTACTTATTATTTTTTTGATTGTGCACTACCGGGATGCACCAAACCACGGGTCCTGCACCGTGAACTAAACCGTTAGAGCTGAACCCCTAATATTTATCCATAATTATTCCACTGTCTCTTGAATTCTATTCCCTGAGTTTAGCGAACATATTGTCGTTGTAGTTTATAAGAAAGGAGTACGGGTGCATCAAACACTCCAATTGCAGTTTGTTTGAAATTATTTTTAGCATTCATTATTTTACACATTTAGTGGCCATAGTTTTTGGAATGGGTTGGGAACCACTGGTCTACAGCTGAACTGTGTGACGGGTTGGACATTTCTTTGTAATCACTCATAATCTCAGAATATCAAATGTTCAGACTAGCGAGGCCCGGCCGAAGGCCGGGTCTCAGCTAGTAAAAATATAAAACATTACAGCTGTGTTTAGCTCGCGGGTTTTTCCAACTAGATTTGACGGACACTCGCTCTGTCCAATGAAAACATGTGAATCAGCTAGAGGGCGTTTGGGCAGGTGAGCCTGCGCTCTGATTGGCTGAAGGGTCTGCTACGTCATATCCAGTAATATTTGTTAATAATTATCATCATTATATTATAAACAATCGGAAATAAACTGTTGTAAAGCATTTCCTCTGATGCCTGTGATTTATATGGACTAAAGCAGGATTTAACCCTATAGCAAAAGGTGCACAGGTGGGAAGAAAAAAGAAAGGGGTTTATGTATTTGATTTGATTTATTTATTTAAGCTATTTATTTATGGAACACCTCCCGCGGGAGGTGTTCCAGGCATGTCCTAGTGGGACAAGGCCTCGTGGAAGGCCCAGGACACGGTGGTGGGACTATGTCTCCGAGCTGGCCTGGTGTCGCCTCGGGGTCCCCCCAGAACAGCTGGAGGAGGTGTGTGTGGATCGGAAGGTTTGGGCATCTCTGCTGAGACTGCTGCCCCCGCGACCCGGCCCCGGATAAAGCGGAAGAAAATGGATGGATGGATGGATGGATGGATTTATTTATACATTTCTTATTATCTACTACTTATGCATTTATATATTTACCGCAGCAATAACTATTCTTTCTGGGATCCATTTATTTATATTTTTAATTGTTATTTGAGTTTTTTACTTTTACTCAAGTAATATTATTTTGAAGTAGTATCTGTACTCGAGTGTATAGTTCTCTTTTTACTGAGTAAATCTGCAAGCGGCAAACTGAAGAAAAAAATGAAAATGAATCAAAGCACAATGAATCTAAACCTGTATTAATTTTCTTGTGTCTTATCAAAAGAATTGTGATTTTTTTTTGTTTTGGGGTATTTTTTACACATATCAGAATTTTCAACATTGTTTTATGTTTTTTCTCTGCTTTATCAACACTAAACCTTAATTAGACAAACATTTACTCAGGGGTTATGATAAAATTAAGAAACAAAAACATAATTCTAATAGTTTTCATCATGTCACGTTTCATCTGGACCGTGAGGGTTCGCACATACATGTGGGTGCATGTGTGTGTTGGTTGATCATATGTGATGTCAGTGGAGCTCACAGGAGAAGCCACAGGAGAAGCCACAGCCACATGTGGATCATCAGTGTTAAGTCATGTAACATAAAAGTGAGCGTGTACATTTGACCATCTCAGTGTCGTACACTGGCTCACAAAGGAACCTAAAGAACTGGACACAATTGGACTGTCCAGAACTCCATGAAGCACATCTGTCCCTGCAGCTGCTCATTAGAGTTTACATCATAGGGAATGATGATGATGTTCCTCTGCACAAAACAGATCAGAAATAATGCAACCTCCTCATTACTATTTGATAAAGTCATGTTTACATTTCTATATTTTATTAAAACACACTTGACAGTCGTCTGTATGATTTACATGATGGCGGCACATGTGGCTGAGTGGTTAGTGCTCTGGCCTCACAGCAAGAGGGTCCTGGGTTCAATTTCCTTTCAGTGTGGAGTTCATCTGCACCCCAACAAAAGATAAGATATGATAAGATAAGATAAACGTCTTTAGCCCCAGAGGGGGATTTGCCTTTTTTCTTGGTGACAGAGCCGCTCATCTGCGCACACACAATCAGACATGACAAAACATTCACACAGAACACAAAGTGCCACATCTGCAGTGTCTCTATTACATTTGTTTCAAACATAAAACATATGCATTAGGTGAATCCTCCTGCAGGTGATTCTGACCATCAGCCTGGCTCCACATCTGGAGATGGTCCCCAGATGCTCCACGCTCCTGCACTGCCCACTGACAGCTCGCCTCAGTCGAAGGAGGGGCCAAATGCAGAGACACATTTTGTAATGACACATAAATGATCTTAACCTTTAATCTGCACTCATGTGTTTATCCCATTATGTCATAGAAACACATATGGGTAGAATGATTATTATGACCAAGACATTTATTTTGAATAGAAAAATAATAAAATGTCGGACAGGGAACGCCACAAAGCTGGGGCGAGTAATGGCTCACTTGAATCAGCTCAAGGGTGATATTTATTTTGTTCAAGAGACTCACATGCTTAATAAGGAAGTTGCACGACTTAAAAGAGGTTGGGTTGGGGAGGTGTACCATTCTACTTTTAATTGTAAGGCGCGGGGTGCTGCTATAATTATTCGAAAAGGTATTCCTTTTGTGAAGGACAGGTCTGTTTTAGACACAAATGGCAGATATGTAATGATTTCTGGAACACTTCAGGGCACACCTCTTTTGTTAGTCTGCATTTATGGTCCTAACTGGGACAATAGCTCCTTTGTCACAAAGATTTTTGCTTCTTTTCCAGATATCCAAAACCATTATATAGTTATGGGGGGTGATTTCAATTTTGTTCAGGACCCGGTGTTGGATCGTTCATCTAATAGAAATATTTTACCGACTCGGTCAGCTAGGACCCTGCTCACACTTACACAGCAGTATGGCCTTACGGACCCTTGGAGACATAAGTTCCCTGGTGCTAGAGCTTACTCATTTTTTTCTCATGTTCACCATTCGTATTCTCGTATAGATTTTTTCCTTTTAGACGTTCGATTACTTTCAAAGGTTGTATCTGTGGATTATCATAGTATTGCGGTATATGATCATGCACCAACTTCTCTTGACTTGGCTTTGCTTGCCCGACCTGATTCACAAGGAACATGGAGGTTTAATTCTGTTCTTTTAGCGGAGGAGTGCTATATAAAATTCATACAATCTCAGATATCTTTATATTTTGAACTTAACGATTCACCGGATATGAGTAGAGCTGTCCTCTGGGAGGCATCCAAAGCTTATATTAGGGGTCAACTCATCTTGTTTATTTCTAATAGAAAAAAGAATGACATTTCTCATATTTCTGGTCTTCTTAGGGATATTGGAGAGGTTGACCAACAGTATGCTGCTAATCCTGATCCTACTCTTTATAAACGACGTGTCACTTTGCAGACGGAGTTTGATTTGGCTTCTACAACAAAGGTCCAAACTCTGCTATTGAAATCTAGACAGCGTTTTTACGAGTCTGGCGATAAAGCTGGGAAGCTTCTTTCACATCAGGCGAGGGCTGAGGCGTCTTCTAGACTTATTCCAATCATAAAGACTTCTTCAGGGGAGACTTTAACTGACCCGAAAGATATTAATCATACTTTTGCAGATTTTTATGCTGCTCTTTATACCTCCGATTGTCCTCATCCTCCTGATGATTTGGATAATGTTGATTTTCCCCAAGTAGATAGTGATGCAGCAAGGATTTTGGGTGCCCCCATTACCCTGATAGAGGTCCAGAGGGCCATTGGTGCTCTTCAGAGTGGCAAGTCCCCTGGACCTGACGGCTTTACAGTTGAGTATTATAAGACTTTTTCTACCTTGCTCAGTCCCATCTTGAAAGACATGTACAATGAGGCTTTCGCCCTTGGTTGTCTTCCGAATACCCTGTCGGAGGCTACCATCTCACTGCTTCTTAAGAAGGATAGGGACCCTTTACTTTGCAGCAGTTACAGGCCAATATCGCTTTTGAATGTTGACTTTAAGATTTTGTCGAAGGTTCTTGCTTCCCGTCTTTAACTTGTTTTGCCAATTCTTATCGGGATGGATCAGACGGGATTCATGCCGGGGCAGCAATCTTCATCAAATACCAGACGCCTTTTTAACATCATTACCACGACAAGTTCTCTGGTGCCGGAGGTTGTAGTATCCTTGGATGCTGAGAAGGCCTTTGACAGGGTTGAATGGGGCTTTTTTTTACAGGGCACTGGCCAGGTTTGGATTGGGCAGGGCCTTCATTGACTGGGTCAAGCTTCTTTACTCTTCCCCAAAGGCTTCAGTTCGAACTAATGACACGGTTTCTTCTCACTCTTTCCCTTTACATCGCGGCACTAGGCAAGGCTGTCCGCTTTCCCCTCTGTTATTTATTTTGGTAATAGAACCTTTAGCTCTTTGGCTACGTTCAGAGGTCAACTTTAAAGGCATTACACGTTTATATACTGTTCATAAGGTCTCTTTATAGGCGGACGATCTCCTCCTGTATGTCTCAGACCCCGCCACTTCTTTTCCTACGATTCTTAATGTTTTAAATGAATATAGTAGCATTTCTGGGTACAAACTTTATTATCAAAAGAGTGAGTTGTTTCCTATTAATGACACTGCCAAAGCAGTTTGTCCGTCCATAGCGCCGTTTAAGTGGTCAACCACTGGTTTTCGATATTTGGGTATCCATATCCCTCTTTCTATTTCAGACTTGTACAAAATTAATTTTGCCCCTCTGATCAACAGATCAGGGGGACTTTGCCCGCTGGTCGGCGTTTCCTCTCTCACTTGTTGGTCGAATAAATCTGGTCAAGATGGTGACCCTCCCGAGATTCTTATATCTGTTCCAGCACCTTCCCATTCTTCTAAACAAATCCTTTTTTGACAAGTTAGATAAACAGATTTCAGCATTTCTATGGGCTGGCAAACCAGCCAGAATCCGAAAATCAGTTTTACAGTCTCCTAAGGATAAAGGGGGGTTTGCCCTGCCAGTGTTCAGGTATTATTATTGGGCAGCCAATATGCAGAAGCTTTTATTTTGGATGTATGAGGAGCCAGTTTTGCTACCTGTCTGGGTGCACTTAGAAAAGAGATTATCCCCATTTTCGCTGCGATCACTTCTGTGTTCACAACTTCCACTTCCACTCCCACGCTTGGCAGGTTGTCCTGTAGTTTTAATTTCATTGAAGATCTGGAACCAATACAGAAAACAATTTGGGCTTTCGGGCCCTTCTACTCTAACCTCCGTCTATAGGAATTGCACATTTGCACCATCCAGAACTGATCCAGCTTTCCGGGTCTGGTATAACAATGGGATAAAGTCAGTTTCTGATCTATATAAGGATAATGTATTTTCTTCATTTGAACAGCTTTCCACTACTTATAGCCTCCCAAATCACCATCTTTTTCGTTTTTTTCAGGTTAGGGACTTTGTCAAAAAACTTTTTCCTCACTTTCCAAATCGCCCCCCAGAAACTCTGTTAGACTCACTTCTCTCTGTGGATCCTATTGCTAAGGGATGCATCTCAATCCTGTATGGATCTATTTGGTTAGCTTCCTCAACCTCCCTCACAGCTATTAAGAATATATGGGAGGAGAGCCCTCGTGTCGCCTTCGCGGGTCTTTTTGACCCGCTGGTATGCTCCGGGCATTTGGATGCAAGGTGACACAAGGGGGCGCCCTTCCAACCTTCTCAGTGTAAATGTGAGGTGACTTTCTTCAGAGTGACAGTAACATGACGCTAAATACAGTGAGCTCTTTGTTTCCAGTAAAAAGGCTGAAGCCTCATTGCTCTTCAGTCACAGACTGAGAAATGAAGAAGGAAGTCATGGAGCTTCTGCTTTAGACAGAACTTCAGACTTCTGCAGCATGTAGCGGTCATATTATATCATATCAAGTGTTGCAATCTGTAAAGCACTTTGTGATACCTTTTGGTATGAAAAGTGCTTTATAAATATTGATTGATTGATTGATTGATCATATTCTGAAACATATTCTGAAATCTGTAGTAAAAACATAATATATGGAAAATAAGTACAATTACAAAAATGCTGTATCTAATCAAAAAAAGTTTTTTTATTTTTTATTTACCCTCATTCTAAAAAAGAAAACCTAAACAAACCCTAACTATGTGTATCTGCTGTAAAGTCATGTTTGTCCCAGTTCCTTTGAGTCGTGGTGCAGCAGGACTGATGTGGACAGATGTTACAGAAGAAGCTCGTGAGGTTCATTTCTTCAACAGTTACTATAGTAACTATTTTCTCCAAAGTAAAAGTAAATCTACCACAGTCCTGTCCACATCTGTCATGGTCCACCATGACCCACCACGACTCAGAGGAACTGGGACAAACATGACCTACAGCAGATACAAATGGTTAGGGTTTGTTTGTTTTATTTTTTTTATTTTTTTTTTTACATCAGAGTAAATACAACTTTTTTTTGATTAGATACATGATTTTCAAATATTTTTCTTTTTGTAATTGTAATAATTATTTCCATATATTATGTTTTTACTACAAATTTGAGTTTCAGAATATGATCAATCAATCAATCAATCTTTATTTATAAAGCACTTTGCATACCAAAAGGTATCACAAAGTGCTTTACAGATTACAACATTTGATTTGATGTAATATGACTCTTACATGCAGCAAAAGTCTGAAGTTCTGTCTAAAGCAGAATCTCCATGACTTCCTTCTTCACTTCTCAGTCTGTGATTGAAAAGCAATGAGGCCTCAGCCTTTTTACTGGAAACAAAGAGCTCACTGTATTTAGTGTCATGTTACTGTCACTCATGGTGTCTGACCTAAAGTCTAACTCTGAAGAAAGTCAACTCACATTTACACTGAGAAGGTTGGAAGGGCGCCCCCTTGTGTCACCTTGCATCCAAATGCCAGGAACATACCAGCGGGTCAAAAAGACCCGCGAAGGCGACACGAGGGTTAATGTTAAATTATCTGAACAACAGTGGACTTCTGCTTTATCTTTAGTTCATGCATCATCTATTTGTGCTCGACACCGACTCATACAATGTAGTTTTTTTTAGGGTTCATTACACCAATTCTAAGTTGTCTAAAATTTATCACTCTGTGAGCGATGCCTGTGGCAGATGCAATTTATCACCAGCAAATCATGTACATATGTTCTGGTCATGTCCCAAGTTAGTACCATTTTGGTCATACATTTTTGACATACTGTCCAGAGCCTATGGTTGTACTATTGTTCCAAATTCCATATCTGCCATTTTTGGTATTCCTGCTGTTTTGGGCCTGCCAAAAGCATTTAAACGCGTATTAGCGTTCACCACCTTGCTGGCCCGCAGGCTGATTTTGCTTAAAACTTCCCTGTCCCCCATCACATGTACGTTGGATACGAGAGGTATTGTACAATCTGAAGCTTGAAAAGCTGAGGTTTTCGCTCAATGGAGCAGTAAAGTCATTCTACGACACATGGGATCCCTTTTTGCGACACATCGACTCTTTGAATATTCCTTTTGAGGATGATTAGAATGTGTGTACGTACCTACATATAGTTTATTTATTTTATTTTTTTATTTTTTATTTTTTTTCATTTTGGTATTTATTTTATTTGTATTTATTTACTTATTTTATTTCTTTTTGTTTTTATATATTTTTTCCCCTCTTTTTCTAGATTCAATTTAAATTCTGGTTGGGGAGGAGGGTGGGTGGAGTTTTTTACATGCAGTTAATTTCTAAGAAATGTGACACACTATATTTACAATCTTGCAACTGTATGTCGGGTTATATTAAAAAAGTTCAATAAATAAAGTTTGAAAAAAAAAGAAAAAAAGAAAAATAATAAAATGTGTAACATTGTCCATATAAATCACAGGCATCAGAGGAAATGCTTTACAACAGTTTATTTCAGATTGTTTATAATATAATGATGATAATTATTAACAAATATTACTGGATATGACGTAGCAGACCCTTCAGCCAATCAGAGCGCAGGCTCACCTGCCCAAACGCCCTCGAGCTGATTCATGTGTTTTCATTGGACAGAGCGAGTGTTCGTCAAATCTAGTTGGAAAAACCCGCGAGCTAAACACAGCTGTAATGTTTTATATTTTTATCCTTAAATGACGAAACTGCGGAGAAATGAACGACATCAGTGTCATCTCGGACATTTGGCAGCACATTCTCCAGAGGAACTCTGACAGAGACGCAGGACTTTGTGGAGAACAGCAGCGGAGCCGAGGCCCGACTTTGTCGGGGTGACAGAGGTGTTTCCCCGCATCAAACGCACTGGAACCCGGGGCGGATCCGAGGCTCGCCGCGGTCACCGGACAACCGGACGTACGGGTGACACGGAGTCTGAGACACGAGGACGTTTGAGGACAGAGTGGAAGTGACAGGAGAGTTTATGGAGTTGGCAGTGACGCATATGGAGGAGAAGACAGGAAGGCGTCAATGGTGAGTTGTGCTTTGGTGTCGCTGTTGTTGTGAGTAAAATGGCGATAACCTATAGCCACACATCTATAATAGAAAACGCAATCTCAATGGCCGCCGCCTGGGCGCCGCCATGTTTATTTCCCATACAGACTTTGAAGCTAAGCAGGGACGGGCCTGGTTAGGACTGGGATGGGAGACCGTTTGGGAACACCAGGTATTATTATTACATCCGCTGCCGGCCCCCACGTTGCGGTCCCGCCGCCCGCGGGCATTGACCACGGGTCCATATGGACCGCGGTGCTGCTGTCCGAGGACAACCCGCCGTCACAACAACGCGAGTGCACGAGATCTGACTGCCGTGCGTGTGCGCGCATCCAAACAGGGCTATGTGTGTGTGTGCGCGTGCGCGCGCGTTTGTGTGTGCGTCGGTGCGTGTATGTGTGCGCGCGTGCATAAAAAACAGGGCGGTGCGTGCGTGCGTGCGTGCGTGTGTGTGTGTGTGCGCGTATGTGTGCGCGCGCGCATCCAAACAGGGCGATGTGTGTCATCGTCACTCATCCTAAACTGCAGCTGTAAACGCTCCGCACACGTACAGGTACATCCTCCAAAACACCTCTGCTCCGACTGATTTATCCTCCGTGTGAGTAAAAGCGAAAATTAAACTACCAATTAACGAGCGCATGGCCTGCACTGCGTAGTTTTTTTCTTTTTTTTTACGTTGCTGCTGTACCATTTGTTTTCTATTTTGCTTTCATGTATTGTGGGCCAGAGGTACATTTTATTCTAAAGCAGCTTTGAACGCATTGCCAATTTTATTGTAAGGTTATAAATACTGTCTAACAACGATCATTAGGCTATTTCATTTCAAAACCAACTTATTACTTTTTTGATTGCACACTACCGTGATACACCAAACCACTGGTCCTGCACCGTGAACCGAACCGTTAGAGCTGAACCCCTAATATTTATCCATAATTATCCCACTGTCTCTTGAATTCTATTCCCCGAGTTTAGCGAACATATTGTCGTTGTAGTTTATAAGAAAGGAGTGCGGGTGCATCAAACACTCAAATTGCAGTTTGTTGGAAATTATTTTTAGCATTCATTATTTTAAACATTTGTAGTGGCCATAGTTTTTGGAATGGGTTGGGAACCACTGGTCTACAGCTGAACTGTGTGACGGGTTGGACATTTCTTTGTAATAACTCATAATCTCAGACTATTAAATGTGGAGACTAGCGAGACCCCACCGACCCAACAGATTCCACAGACCCCACAGTGCACCACAAACCCCACAGACCCCACAGACCCCAAAGACCCCACAGAGCTCCACAGACCCCACAGACTCCACAGACCCCACAGAGCTTCACAGACTCCATAGACCCCACAGACTCCACACACTCCACAGACCCCACAGACTCCACAGACCCCACAGAGTTCCACAGATTCCACAGACTCCACAGACCCCACAGAGCTCCACAGAGCCATCAGACCCCACAGACTCCACAGACTCCACAGACCCCACAGAGCTCCACAGACCCCACAGACCCTACAGACTCCACAGACCCCACAGACCCCAAAGACCCCACAGAGCTCCACAGAGTTCCACAGACCCCACAGACTCCACAGACTCCACAGACCCCAAAGAACCCACAGAGCCAACAGACTCCACGGAGTCCAAAGACCCCACAGAGCTACACAGACCCCACGGACGCCGGAGACTCCACAGACACCACAGACACCAAAGAGCCCACAGAGCCCACAGACTCCACGGAGTCCACAAACCCCACAGAGCTCCACAGACCCCACTGACTCCACTGACTCCACAGACCCCACAGAGCTACATAGACTCCACAGACTCCACAGACCCCACAGACCCCTAAGACTCCACAGACCCCACAGACCTCCACAGAGCTCCACAGACCTAACACACTCCACAAACTTCACAGACCCCACAAAGCTCCACAGACTCCATAGACCCCACTGACTCCACAGACTCCACAGACCCCACAGACTCCACGGACCCCACAGACTCCACAGACCCCACAGAGTTCCACAGACCCCACACACTCCACAGACTCCACAGACCCTAAAGAACCCACAGAGCCCACAGACTCCACGGAGTCCACAGACCCTACAGAGCTACACAGACCCCACGGACCCCGCAGACTCCACAGACACCACAGACACCAAAGAGCCCACCGAGTTCCAAAGACTCCACAGACTCCACAGAGTTCCACAGACTCCACAGACTCCACAGACCCCACAGACCCCACAGAGCTCCACAGACCCCACAGACTCCACAGACCCCACAGAGCTCCACAGAGCCCTCAGACCCCACAGACTCCACAGACTCCACAGACTTCACAGACCCCACAAAGCTCCACAGACTCCATAGACCCCACTGACTCCACAGACTCCACAGACCCCACAGACTCCACGGACCCCACAGAGTTCCACAGACCCCACAGTCTCCACAGACCCCATAGACTCCACGGACCCCACAGAGTTCCACATACCCCACAGAGTTCCACAGACCCCACAAAATCCACAGACCCCACAAACTCCACAGACCCCAGAGAGCTCCACAGACTCCACAGACTCCACAGACTCCACAGACTCCACAGACTCCACAGACTCCACAGACTCCACAGACTCCACAGACCCCACAGACTCCACAGACCCCACAGTGCTCCACAGAGCCCTCAGACCCCACACACTCCACAGACTCCACAGACTCCAAAGACCCCACAGACTCCACATACCCCACAGAGATCCATAGATCCCACAGACTCCACAGACCCCACAGAGCTCCAAAGACCCCACCGACCCAACAGATTCGACAGACCCCGCAGAGCTCCTCAGACCCCACATACTCCACAGACCCTACAGACTCAACAGAACCCCACAGAACTCAAGAGACTCCACAGACCCCACAGACTCCACAGACCCCACAGAGTTCCACAGACCCCACAGAGCTCCAGAGAACCCAATGAGCCCACAGACTCCACAGACACCACTGACTCCACAGAGCTCCACAGACCTAACAGACTCCACTGACTCCACAGACTCCACAGACCCACAGACTCCACGGACCCCACAGAGTTCCACGGACCCCACAGACTCCACAGACCCCACAGAGTTCCACAGACTCCACAGACACCACAGACTCCACGGACCCCACAGAGTTCCACAGACCCCACAAACTCCACAGACCCCAGAGAGCTCCACAGACCCCACTGACTCCACTGACTCCACAGACCCCACAGAGCTACATAGACTCCACAGACTCCACAGACCCCACAGACCCCAGAGAGCTCCACAGACCCCTAAGACTCCACAGACCCCACAGACCTCCACAGAGCTCCACAGACCTAACACACTCCACAAACTCCACAGACCCCACAAAGCTCCACAGACTCCATAGACCCCACTGACTCCACAGACTCCACAGACCCCACAGACTCCACGGACCCCACAGACTCCACAGACCCCACAGAGTTCCACAGACCCCACACACTCCACAGACCCCACAGAGTTCCACAGACCCCACACACTCTACAGACTCCACAGACCCTAAAGAACCCACAGAGCCCACAGACTCCACGGAGTCCACAGACCCTACAGAGCTACACAGACCCCACGGACCCCGCAGACTCCACAGACACCACAGACACCAAAGAGCCCACAGAGTTCCACAGACTCCACAGACTCCACAGAGTTCCACAGACTCCACAGACTCCACAGACCCCACAGACCCCACAGAGCTCCACAGACCCCACAGACTCCACAGACCCCACAGAGCTCCACAGAGCCCTCAGACCCCACAGACTCCACAGACTTCCCAGACCCCACAAAGCTCCACAGACTCCATAGACCCCACTGACTCCACAGACTCCACAGACCCCACAGACTCCACGGACCCCACAGAGTTCCACAGACCCCACAGTCTCCACAGACCCCACAGACCCCACAGACTCCACAGACTCCACAGACCCCACAAAACTCCACACACCCTACAGACTCAACAGACCCCAGAGAGCTCCAAAGACCCCACAGACTCCACAGACCCCACAGACTCCACGGACCCCACAGCGCCCACAGACTCAACAGACTCCACAGATCCCACAGAGCTCCACAGACCCCACAAACTCCACAGACACCACAGAGCTCCACAGACCCAACAGACTCCACACACTCCACAGACTCAACAGACTCCATAAACCCCAGAGAGCTCCACAGATCCCACAGACTCCACAGACCCCACAGACTACATGGACTCCACAGACCCCATAAACTCCAGAGAGCTCCACAGACCCAACAGAACCCAAAGAATCCACGGACTCCACAGAGATCCAAAGACCCCGCAGACCCCACGGACCACATTGAGCGCCAGAGACTCCACAGACCCCACAGAGCTCCACATACCGAACAGACTCCACACACTCCACAGACCCCACCAATTCCACAGACCCCACAGAACTCCTCAGACCCCATTGACTCCAGAGACTCCATAGACCACACAGACCCCACGGACTCCACAGACTCCACAAACCCCACAGAGCTCCACAGAGCCCTCTGACCCCACAAACTCCACAGACTCCAGAGACCCCAAAGAGCTCCAGGGACCCCACGGACCCCACAGAGCGCCACAGACTCCAGCGACCCCAGAGAGCTCCAGACACCCCACAGTCCCCACAGACTCCACAGACCTCACATAGTTCCACAGACCCCACAGACTCAACAGACCCCACAGAGCTCCACAGAGCCCTAAGACCCCACACACTCCACAGATTCAGCAGACCCCATAGAGCTCCACAGACCCCACAGACTCCACTGACTCCACAGACCCTACAGAGCTCCAGAGATCCCACAGACTCCACAGACTCCACAGACCTCACAGAGTTCCACAGACCCCACAGACTCAACATGCCCCACAGAGCTCGACAGAGCTCCACAGACCCCACAGACTCCACAGACTCCACAGACCCCACAAAACTCCACAGACCCTACAGACTCAACAGACCCCAGAGAGCTCCAAAGACCCCACAGACTCCACAGACCCCACAGACTCCACAGACCCCACAGACCCCACAGACTCCACGGACCCCACAGCGCCCACAGACTCCACAGCGCCCACAGACTCCACAGACTCCACAGACCACACAGAGCTCCACAGACCCCACAAACCCCACAGACACCACAGAGCTCCACAGACCCAACAGACTCCACACACTCCACAGACTCAACAGACTCCATAAACCCCAGAGAGCTCCACAGATCCCACAGACTCCACAGACCCCACAGACTACACGGACTCCACAGACCCCACAGAGCTCCACAGACCCCACAAACTCCACAGACACCACAGAGCTCCACAGACCCAACAGACTCCACACACTCCACAGACTCAACAGACTCCATAAACCCCAGAGAGCTCCACAGACCTCACAGAGTTCCACAGACCCCACAGACTCAACATGCCCCACAGAGCTCCACAGAGCTCCACAGACCCCACAGACTCCACAGACTCCACAGACCCCACAAAACTCCACAGACCCTACAGACTCAACAGACCCCAGAGAGCTCCAAAGACCCCAGAGAGCTCCAAAGACCCCACAGACTCCACAGACCCCACAGACTCCACAGACCCCACAGACTCCACGGACCCCACAGCGCCCACAGACTCCACAGACCCCACAGAGCTCCACAGACCCCACAAACTCCACAGACACCACAGAGCTCCACAGACACAACAGACTCCACACACTCCACAGACTCAACAGACTCCATAAACCCCAGAGAGCTCCACAGATCCCACAGACTCCACAGACCCCACAGACTACATGGACTCCACTGACCCCATAAACTCCAGAGAGCTCCACGGACCCAACAGAACCCACAGACTCCAAGGACTCCACAGACCCAATAAACCCAATAAACCCCAGAGAGCTTCACCGATCCCACAGACTCCACAGACCCCACAGAGATCCAAAGACCCCGCAGACCCCACGGACCACATTGAGCGCCACAGACTCCACAGACCCTACAGAGCTCCAAAGACCCCACAGACCGCAAAGACTCCACAGACCCCACAGACCTCCACATACCGAACAGACTCCACACACTCCACTGACCCCACAGAGCCCACAGAGTTCCACAGACCCCACAGAATCCTCAGACTCCAAACACCCCACTGACTCCACAGACCCCACAGACAACACAGGCTCCACAGACCCTAAAACCCCAAAGACCCCACAGACTCCAGGGACCCCACAGAGCTACACAGACCCCAGAGACCCCACTGACTCCAGAGACACCTCAGGCTCCACAGACCCCAAGGACCCCACATTGCGCCACAGACTCCTTAGACCCCTATGAGCTCCACAGACCCCACAGACCCCACAGACTCCACAGACCCCACAGAGTTCCACGGACCCCAGAGACTCCACAGACCCCAGAGAGCTCCACAGACCCCACAGACTCTACAGACCCCACAGAGCTCCACAGACCCTACAGACCCCATGGAGCATCACAAACCCCACAGACCCCCCCACTCCACAGACGCCACAGAGCTCCAAAGACCGCAGAGACCTCACAGAGTCAACAGAGCCCACAGACCCCACAGACCCCAAAGAGCTCCACGGACCCCACCGACTCCACAGACTACACAGAGCACACAGTGCTCCAGAGACCCTACAGACCCCACAGAGCTCCAAAGACCCCAGAGACCCCACAGACTCCACAGACTCCACAGACCCCACAGAGCTCCATAGATCCCTCGGACCCCACAGACCCAACAGACTCCAAAGACTCTACAGAATCCACAAAGCCCTCATACCCAACAGAATCCTCTGACTCCATAGACCCCACAGAGCTCCACAGACCCCACAGACCCTACACAGTCCAAAGACCACACAAACCCCACAGAGCTCCACAAACCCCACATACTCCACAGACCCCACGGACTCCACACACCCCACAGAGCCCACAGAGCCCAAGACTCCATACACCCCACAGACTCCACAGACCGCACAGAGCTCCAGAGACCCCACAGACCCCACAGAGTTCCACACACGCCACAGACCCCAGAGATTCCACAGACCCCAGAGACTCCACAGACCCCTGAGAGCTCCACAGACCCCAGAGACCCCACGGACCCCACAGAGCGCCACAGACTCCACAGACCCCACAGTCCCCAGAGACCCCACGGACCCCACAGGGCGCCACAGACTCCACAGACCCCACAGAGCTCCAGAGACCCCACCGACCCCACAGACTCCACAGACCCCACAGAGCTCCACAGACCCCACAGACTCCACGGACTCCACAGACCCCATAAACCCTACAGAGCTCCACAGATCCCACAGACTCCACAGACCCCACTGAGATCCAGAGACCCCACACACCCCACACACCCCACGGACCCCAAAGAGCGTCACAGACTCCACAGACCGCACAGAGCTCCAGAGACCCCATATACCCCACAGACTCCACAGACCCCACAGAGTTCCACAGACCCCACACACCACTGAGACTCCACAGACCCCACAGACCCCACAGAGTTCCACAAACCCCAGAGACTCCACAGACCCCACAGAGCTCCACAGAGCCCTCAGACCCCACAGAATCCTCGGACTCCATAGACCCCACAGAGCTCCACAGACCCCACAGACCCTACACAGTCCAAAGACCACACAAACCCCACAGAGCTCCACAGACCCCACATACTCCACAGACCCCACAGACTCCACACACCCCACAGAGCCCAAGACTCCATACACCTCACAGACTCCACAGACCTCACAGAGCTCCAGAGACCCCAGAGACCCCACAGAGTTCCACACACCCCACAGACCCCACAGACCCCAGAGATTCCACAGACCCCAGAGACTCCACAGACCCCTGAGAGCTCCACAGACCCCAGAGACCCCACGGACCCCACAGAGCGCCACAGACTCCACAAACCCCACAGAGCTCCAGAGACCCCACCGACCCCACAGACTCCACAGACCCCACAGAGCTCCACAGACCCCACAGACTCCACGGACTCCACAGACCCCACAGAGTTCCACACACCCCACAGACCCCACAGACCCCAGAGACTCCACAGACCCCAGAGACTCCACAGACCCCTGAGAGCTCCACAGACCCCAGAGACCCCACGGACCCCACAGAGCCCCACAGACTCCACAGACCCCACAGAGTTCCACACACCCCACAGACCCCACAGACCCCAGAGATTCCACAGACCCCAGAGACTCCACAGACCCCTGAGAGCTCCACAGACCCCAGAGACCCCACGGACCCCACAGAGCGCCACAGACTCCACAAACCCCACAGAGCTCCAGAGACCCCACCGACCCCACAGACTCCACAGACCCCACAGAGCTCCACAGACCCCACAGACTCCACGGACTCCACAGACCCCATAAACCCTACAGAGCTCCACAGATCCCACAGACTCCACAGACCCCACTGAGATCCAGAGACCCCACACACCCCACGGACCCCAAAGAGCGTCACAGACTCCACAGACCGCACAGAGCTCCAGAGACCCCATATACCCCACAGACTCCACAGATCCCACAGAGTTCCACAGACCCCACACACCACTGAGACTCCACAGACCCCACAGAGCTCCACAGAGCCCTCAGACCCCACAGAATCCTCGGACTCCATAGACCCCACAGAGCTCCACAGACCCCACAGACCCTACACAGTCCAAAGACCACACAAACCCCACAGAGCTCCACAGACCCCACATACTCCACAGACCCCACAGACTCCACACACCCCACAGAGCCCACAGAGCCCAAGACTCCATACACCCCACTGACTCCACAGACCCCACAGACCCCACAAACTCCAAGGAGTCCACAGACCCCACAGAGCTCCACAGACCCCAGAGACCATACAGAGCTCCAGAGACCCCACAGACCCCACGGACCCTACAGTGCGCCACAGACTCCTTAGACCCCACAGAGCTCCACAGACCCCACAGACTCCACAGACATCCCGACTCCACACACCCCAAAGAGCTCCAAAGACCGCACAGACCCCACAGACTTCACAGAGCCCACAGAGCTCCACAGACCCCATAGACCCAAAAAAACTCCAAAGACCCCACCGACCCCACAGACTCCAGAGACATCAAAGAGCTCCACAGACCCCACTGACCCCACAGACTCCAGAGACCCCAGAGAGTTCCACAAACCCCACAGACTCCACAGACCCCACAGAGCTCCACAGAGCCCTCAGACCCCACAGAATCCTCGGACTCCATAGACCCCACAGAGCTCCACAGACCCCACAGACCCTACACAGTCCAAAGACCACACAAACCCCACAGAGCTCCACAGACCCCACATACTCCACAGACCCCACAGACTCCACACACCCCACAGAGCCCACAGAGCCCAAGACTCCATACACCCCACTGACTCCACAGACCCCACAGACCCCACAGACTCTACAGACCCCACAGAGCTCCACAGACCCTACAGACCCCATGGAGCATCACAAACCCCACAGACCCCCCCACTCCACAGACCCCACAGAGCTCCAAAGACCGCTCTGTGGGTTCTGTCGGGATTGTGGAGTCTCTGGAGTCTGTGGGGTCTGCGGAGTCTGTGGGGTATGTGAAGCTCCGTGGGGTCTGTGGAGTCCGTGCAGTCTGTGGGGTCCGTGGGTTCTGTGGAGCTCTACGGGGTCTGTGGAGTCTGTGGAGCTCTGTGAGTTCTTTGGAGACTGTGGTGTCTGTGTCGTCCCTGGGGTCTCTGGAGCTCTGTGGAATCTGTGGAGTCTGTGGTGTCTGTGGCGTCTATGGGGTCTCTGGAGCTCTGTGGAGTCTGTGGAGTCTGTGGGGTCTGTGGAGCCTGTGGAGCCTGTGGTGTCTGTCGAGTCTTTGGGGTCTGTTGAGCTATGTGGGGTCTGTGGAGTCTGTGGAGACTGTGGGCTATGTTGGGTCTGTGGGGTCTCTGGAGCTCTGTGGGGTCTGTGGAGCCTCTGGTGTCTGTGGAGTCTTTGGGGTCTGTTGAGCTATGTGAGCTCTGTGGAGTCTGTGGGGTCTGAGGGCTCTGTGGAGCTCTGTGGGGTCTGTGGTGTCTGTGGAGTCTGTGGGGTCTGTGGGGTCTTTGGAGTTTTTTGGGGTCTATGGGGTCTGTGGAGTCTCTGGGGTCTCTGGAATCTCTGGGGTCTGTGGGGTCTGTGGGGTGTGTGGAACTCTGTGGCGCTCTGTGGGGTCTGTGGAGTCGGTGGGGTATTTGGGGTTTGTGGGGTCTGTGGGGCTCTGTTGGTTCTGTGGGGTTTGTGGCGCTCTGTGTGGTCCTTTGGGTCTCTGGGGTCTGTGGAGCTCTCTGGGGTCTGTGGAGTCTCTGGGATCTGTGGAGCTCTGTGGGGTTCGTGGGGTCTGTGGAGTCTGTGGAGTCTGCGAGGTCCGTGGAGCTCTTTGGGGTCTGTGGAGCTCTCTGGGCTCTTTGGACTCTGTGGGCTCTGTGGGCTCTGAGTACTCTGTGGGGTCTGTGCAGTCTTTGGAGCTCTGTGGGGTCCGTGGAGTGGGGGGGTCTTTGGAGTCTCTGCGGTGTGTGGTGCTCTGTGGGGTCTGTGGGGTTTGTGGAGTGTGTATGGTCTGTGGGGTCTGTGGAGTCTGTGGGGTCGGTGGGTTCGGTGGGGTCTGTGGATCTCTTTGGGGTCTGTGGGGTCTGTGGGCTCTGTTGACTCCGTGGGATCTGTGTGGTCTTTGGAGCTCTGTGGGGTCTGTGGAGTGCGGGGGGTCTGTGGAGTCTGAAGAGCTCTGTGGGGTCTGTGGGGTTTGTGGTGCTCCATGGGGTCTGTAGGGTCTGTGGAGCTCTGTGGTGTCTGTGGAGTCTGTGGGGTCTGTTGAGCTCTCTGGGGTCTCTGGAATCTGTGGGTTCAGTGGGGTCTGTGGAGCTCTTTGGTGTCTCTGGAGTCTGTGGGGTCGGTGGGGTCTGTGGAGTTTTTTGGGGTCTATGGGGTCTGTGGAGCTCTTTGGGCTCTGTGGAGTCCGTGGGGTCTGTGCGGTCTTTGGAGCTCTGTGGGGTGTGTGGAGTCGGGATGTCTGTGGAATCTGTGGTGTCTGTGGAGCTCTGTGGGGTCTAAGGAGTCTGTGGCGCACTGTAAGGTCCGTGGGGTCTGTGGGGTCTGTGGAACTCTGTGGGGTCCTTGGAGTCTGTGGGGTCTGTGGAGTATATGGGGTCTGTGGAGCTCTGTGGAGTTTGTGGGGTCTGTGGAGTGTGGAGGGTCTGTGGGGTCTGTGGAGCTCTGTGGTGTCTATGGAGTGTGAGGATTCTGTGGGGTCTAAGGGCTCTGTGGAGCTCTGTGGGGTCTTTTGAGTCTGTGGGGTTTGTGGAACTCTGTGGGGTCTCTGGGGTCTGTGGAGTCACTGGGGTCTGTGGGGTCTGTGGAGTCTGTGGGGTATATGGGGTCTCTGGAGCTCTCTGCGGTCTGTGGAGTCTATGGCGCTCTTTGGGGTCCGTGGGGTCTGTGGGGTCTCTGGATCTCATTGGGGTCTGTGGAGTCTGTGGGATCTGTGGAGCTCTGTAGGGTTTATGGGGTCTGTGGAGTCGGTGGAGTCTGTGGGGTCTGTGGAGCTCTGTGGGGTCTGTGGAGTCTGTGGGGTCGGTGGGGGTCTGGAGCTCTGTGGGGTCTGTGGAGTCCTTGGCGCTCTGTGGGGTCAGTGGGGTCCCTGGGGTCTGTGTTGCTCTCTGGGGTCTGTGGAGTCTCTGGGATCTGTGGAGCTCTGTGGTGTCTGTGGAATGGGGGGATCTTTGGAGTATGTGCGATGTGTGGAGCTCTGTGGGGTCTGTGGAGTCTGTGGGGTCTGTGGAGTCTCTGGGGTCTGTGGGGTCTGTGGAACTCTGTGGGGTCTGTGGAGTCTGTGGGATCTCTGGAGCTCTGTGGGGTTTTTGGAGTCACTGGGGTCTGTGGAGTCTGTTGAATCTGTGGGGTGTCTGGAGCTATGTGGGCTCTCTGGAATCTGTTGGCTCTGTGGAGTCTGTGGTGTCTGTGCGGTCTTTGGAGCTCTTTGGGGTATGTGCGGTCTGTGGGGTCTGTTGAGCTCTGTGGGGTCTGTGGGGTTTGTGGTGCTCTGTGGGGTCTGAAGGGTCTGTGGAGCTCTGTGGGCTCTGTGGAGTCTGTGGGCTTTATGGGCTCTGTGGGGTTTGTGGAGTCTGTGGGGTCTGTGGAGTCTGTGGATCTATGGGGTGTGTGGAGTTCTGTGGGGTCTGTGGAATTGGTGGGGTCTCTGGAGTCTGTGGAGTCTGTTGGGTATGTGGAGGTCTGTGGAGTCTTTGGAGTCTTTGCCGTCTGTGGGGTCTGTGGAGCTCTGTGGGGTCTGTGGGGTCTGTGAAGTCTGTGGGGTCATTGGAGCTCTGTGGGATCTGTGGGGTCAGTGGAATTGGTAGGGTCCGTGAGGTCTGTGGGGTCTGTGGAGCCTTTGGTGTCTGTGGAGTCTTTGTGGTCTCTGGGGTCTGTGGAGCTCTGTGGGGTCTGTGGAGTCTGTGGGGTATGTGGGGTCTGTGGAGTGTGTGGGGTCTGTGGAGCTCTGTTTGGTCCAAGGAGTCTTAGGCGCACTGTAGGGTCCGTGGGGTCTGTGGGGTCTGTGGAGCTCTCTGGGGTTTTGGGGGTCTGTGGAGCCTTTTGTGTCTGTGGAGTCTGTGGGGTCTCTGGGGTCTGTGGAGCTCTGTGGGGTCTGGGGACTCCGTGGAGTTTGTGGAGTCTTTGGGGTCTGTGGAGTCAGTGGGGTGTGTGGACTCTGTGGGCTCTCTGGGCTCTTTGGGGTCCGTGGATTCTGTGGGGTCTGTGGAGCTCTGTGGGGTTTGTGGGGTCTGTGGAGTGTTTAGGGTCTCTGGGGTCTGTGGAACTCTGTGGGGTCTGTGGAGTCTGTGGGGTCTCTGGAGCTCTGTGCGGTCTGTGGAGTCTGTGGCGCTCTGTGGGGTCTGTGGAGTCGGTGGGGTATGTGGGGTCTGTGGGGTCTTTGGAGCTCTGTTGGTTCTGTGGGGTGTGTGTTGCTCTGTGGGGACTGTAGGGTCTGTGGAGCTCTGTGGGCTCTGTGGAGTCTCTGGGATCTGTGGAGTTCTGTGGAGTTCGTGGGGTCTGTGGAGTCTGTGGAGTCTGCGAGGTCCGTGGAGCTCTTTGGGGTCTGTGGGGTCTCTGGAGCTCTGTGGGCTCTGTGGACTCTGTGGGCTCTGTGGGCTCTGAGTACTCTGTGGGGTCTGTGCGGTCTTTGGAGTCTGTGCGGTGTGTGGAGCTCTGTGGGGTTTGTGGAGTGTGTATGGTCTGTGGGTTCTGTGGGGTCTGTGGAGTCTGTGGGGTCTGTGGGGTCTGTGGAGCTTATGGGGTCTCTGGGGTCTGTGGGTTCTGTGGGGTTTGTGGACTCTGTAGGGTCTGTGGGGTCTGTGGAGCTCTGTGGGGTCTCTAGAGTCTGTGGGGTTGGTGGGGTTTGTGGAGCTCTTTGGGGTCTGTTTTGTCTGTGGAGCTATGTGGGCTCTCTGGAATCTGTTGGCTCTGTGGAGTCTGTGGTGTCTGTGCGGTCTTTGGAGCTCTTTGGGGTATGTGCGGTCTGTGGGGTCTGTTGAGCTCTGTGGGGTTTGTGGTGCTCTCTGGGGTCTGAAGGGTCTGTGGAGCTCTCTGGGCTCTGTGGAGTCTGTGGGCTCTGTGGGGTTTGTGGAGTCTGTGGGGTCTGTGGAGTCTGTGGAGTCTATGGGGTGTGTGGAGTTCTTTTGGGTCTGTGGAATTGGTGGGGTCTCTGGAGTCTGTTAAGTCTCTTGGGTATGTGGAGGTCTGTGGGGTCTTTGGAGTCTTTGCCGTCTATGGGGTCTGTGGAGCTTTGTGGGGTCTGTGGGGTCTGTGAAGTCTGTGGGGTCATTGGAGCTCTGTGGGATCTCTGGGGTCTCTGGAGATCTTTGGGGTTTGGGGAATTGTTGGGGGTGTGGAGTCTGTGGGGTATATGGAGCTCTATGGGGTCTGTGGAGTCTGTGGGCTCTGTGGGCTCTGTGGGGTCAGTGGAATTGGTAGGGTCCATGAGGTCTGTGGGGTCTGTGGAGCATTTGGTGTCTGTGGAGTCTTTGTGGTCTCTGGAGTCTGTGGAGCTCTGTGGGGTCTGTGGAGTCTGTGGGGTTTTGGGGGTCTGTGGAGCCTGTTGTGTCTGTGGGTTCTGTGGGGTTTGTGGACTCTGTAGGGTCTGTGGGGTCTGTGGAGCTCTGTGGGGTCTCTAGAGTCTGTGGGGTTGGTGGGGTCTGTGGAGCTCTTTGGGGTCTGTTTTGTCTGTGGAGCTATGTGGGCTCTCTGGAATCTGTTGGCTCTGTGGAGTCTGTGGTGTCTGTGCGGTCTTTGGAGCTCTTTGGGGTATGTGCGGTCTGTGGGGTCTGTTGAGCTCTGTGGGGTTTGTGGTGCTCTCTGGGGTCTGAAGGGTCTCTGGAGCTATGTGGGCTCTGTGGAGTCTGTGGGCGCTGTGGGCTCTGTGGGGTTTGTGGAGACTGTGGAGTCTGTGGAGTCTATGGGGTGTGTGGAGTTCTTTTGGGTCTGTGGAATTGGTGGGGTCTCTGGAGTCTGTGGAGTCTCTTGGGTATGTGGAGGTCTGTGGGGTCTTTGGAGTCTTTGCCGTCTGTGGGGTCTGTGGAGCTCTGTGGGGTCTGTGAAGGCTGTGGGGTCATTGGAGCTCTGTGGGATCTGTGGGGTCTCTGGAGATCTTTGGGGTTTGGGGAATTGTTGGGGGTGTGGAGTCTGTGGGCTCTGTGGGCTCTGTGGGGTCAGTGGAATTGGTAGGGTCTGTGGGGTCTGTGGAGCATTTGGTGTCTGTGGAGTCTGTGAGGTCTGTGGAGTGTGTGGGGTCTGTGGAGCTCTGTTTGGTCTAAGGAGTCTTAGGCGCACTGTAGGGTCCGTGGGGTCTGTGGGGTCTGTATAGCTCTCTGGGGTTTTGGGGGTCTGTGGAGCCTGTTGTGTCTGTGGAGTCTGTGGGGTCTGTGGAGCTCTGTGGGGTCTGGGGACTCCGTGGAGTTTGTGGAGTATTTGGGGTCTGTGGATTCAGTGGGGTGTGTTGACTCTGTGGGCTCTCTGGGCTCTTTGGGGTCCGTGGATTCTGTGGGGTCTGTGGAGCTCTGTGGGGTTTTTGGGGTCTGTGGAGTGTTTAGGGTCTCTGGGGTCTGTGGAGCTCTGTGGGGTCTGCGGAGTCTGTGGATTCTGTGGGGTCTTTGGGCTCTGTGGAGCTCTGTGGGGTCTGTGGAGTCTGTGGGGTGTGTGGAACTCTGTGGGGTCTGTGGAGCCTGTGGCGCTCTGTGGGGTCTGTGGAGTCGGTGGGGTATGTGGGGTCTGTGGGGTCTGTGGAGCTCTGTTGGTTCTGTGGGGTGTGTGGTGCTCTGTGGGGACTGTAGGGTCTGTGGAGCTCTGTGGGCTCCGTGGAGTCTCTGGGATCTGTGGAGTTCTGTGGGGTTCGTGGGGTTTGTGGAGTCTGTGGAGTCTGCGAGGTCCGTGGAGCTCTTTGGGGTCTGTGGGGTCTCTGGAGCTCTGTGGACTCTGGGGGCTCTGTGGGCTCTGAGTACACTGTGGGGTCTGTGCGGTCTGTGGAGTCTGTGGGGTCTATGGGGTCTGTGGAGCTTATGGGGTCTCTGGGGTCTGTGGAGCTCTTTGGGGTTTGTGGAGTCTGTTGAGTCAGTGGAGTCTGTGGGGTTTGTGGACTCTGTAGGGTCTGTGGGGTCTGTGGAGCTCTGTGGGGTCTGTGCAGTCTCTGTTGTCTGTAGGGTCTGAGGGCTCTGTTGAACTCTGTGGGGTCAGTGGAGTGTTTGGAGCTCTCTGGGTTCTGTGGAGTCTCTGGGATCTGTGGAGCTCTGTGGGGTTTGTGGGGTCTGTGGAGTCTGTGGAGTCTGCGAGGTCCGTGGAGCTCTTTGGGGTCTGTGGGGTCTGTGGACCTCTGTGGGCTCTGTGGACTCTGTGGGCTCTGTGGGCCTTGAGTACTCTGTGGGGTCTCTGCAGTCTTTGGAGGTCTGTGGGGTCTGTGTATTGGGGGGGTCTTTGGAGTCTGTGCGATGTGTGGAGCTCTGTGGGGTCTGTGGGGTTTGTGGAGTGTGTGGGGTCTGTGGAGTGTGTGGGGTCTGTGGAGCTTATGGGGTCTCTGGGGTCTGTGGAGCTCTTTGGGGTTTGTGGACTCTGTTGAGTCTCTGGAGTCTGTGGGGTCTCTGAAGCTCTGTGATGTCTGAGGAGCCTGTGGTGTCTATGGAGTCTGTGGGGTCTGTGGAACTCTGAGGGGTTTGTGCAGTCACTGGAGTCTGTAGGGTCTGAGGGCTCTATGGAACTCTGTTGGGTCAGTGGAGTGTCTGAGGTGTGTGGAGCTCTCTGGGGTCTGTGAAGTCTGTGGGGTTTGTGGAGTCTTTTGAGTGTGCGGGTTCTGTGGAGCTCTCTGGAGCTCTGTGGGGTCTGTGGAGTCTGTGGCGCTCTGTGGGGTCTGTGGGGTCTGTGGAGCTCTGTGGGTTCTTTGGAGTCTGTGGGATCTGTGGAGCTCTGTGGGGTTTGTTGGGTCTGTGGAGTCTGTGGGGTCGGTGCGGTCTGTGGAGTCTGTGGGATCTGTGGAGCTCTGGGGTTTGTGTGGTCAGTGGAGTGTGTGGAGTCTGTGGGATCTGTGGAGTCTGTGGGGTCGGTGGGGTTCGTGGAGCTCTTTGGGTTCACTGGGGTCTGTGGAGCTCTGTGGGCTCTGTGGGCTCTGTTGACTGTGGGGTCTGTGCGGTCTTTTGAGCTCTGTGGGGTCTGTGGAGTCTGTGGAGTCTGTGGGGTCTGTGGAGCTCTTTGGTGTCTCTGGAGTCTGTGGGGTCGGTGGGGTCTGTGGAGTTTTTTGGGGTCTGTGGGGTCTGTGGAGCTCTCTGGGGTCTTTGGAGTCGGGGGTGTCTGTGGAGTCTGTGGGGTCTATGGATCTCTGTGGGGTCTGTACAGTCTGTGGGGTATGTGGGGTCTGTGGGTTGTGTGGGGTCTGTGGAGTCCGTGGAGTCTGTGGGGTCTGTGGAGCTCTGTGGGGTCTGTGGAGTCTGTGGGGTCGGTGGGGTCTCTGGAGCTCTGTGGGGTCTCTGGGGACTGTGGGGTCTGTGGAGTCTGTGGCGCTCTGTGGGGTCCGTGGGGTCTCTGGGGTCTGTGGAGCTCTCAGGGGTCTGTGGAGTCTCTGGGGTCTGTGGAATCTCTGGGGTCTGTGGGGTGTGTGGAACTCTGTGGGGTCTGTGGAGTCTGTGGGGTCTCTGGGGTCTCTGGAGCTCTGTGCGGTCTGTGGAGTCTGTGGCGCTCTGTGGGGTCTGTGGAGTCGGTGGGGTATGTGGGGTTTGTGGGGTCTTTGGGGCTCTGTTGGTTCTGTGGGGTTTGTGGCGCTCTGTGTGGTCCGTTGGGTCTCTGGGGTCTGTGGAGCTCTCTGGGGTCTGTGGAGTCTCTGGGATCTGTGGAGTTCGTGGGGTCTGTGGAGTCTGTGGAGTCTGCGAGGTCCGTGGAGCTCTTTGGGGTCTGTGGAGCTCTCTGGGCTCTTTGGACTCTGTGGGCTCTGTGGGCTCTGAGTACTCTGTGGGGTCTGTGCAGTCTTTGGAGCTCTGTGGGGTCCGTGGAGTGGGGGGGTCTTTGGAGTCTGTGCGGTGTGTGGTGCTCTGTGGGGTCTGTGGGGTTTGTGGAGTGTGTATGGTCTGTGGGGTCTGTGGAGTCTGTGGGGTCGGTGGGTTCGGTGGGGTCCGTGGAGCTCTTTGGGGTCTGTGGGGTCTGTGGGCTCTGTTGACTCCGTGGGGTCTGTGCGGTCTTTGGAGCTCTGTGGGGTCTGTGGAGTGGGGGGGGGGTCTGTGGAGTCTGAAGAGCTCGGTGGGGTTTGTGGTGCTCCATGGGGTCTGTAGGGTCTGTGGAGCTCTGTGGTGTCTGTGGAGTCTGTGGGGTCTGTTTAGCTCTCTGGGGTCTCTGGAATCTGTGGGTTCAGTGGGGTCTGTTGAGCTCTTCGGTGTCTCTGGAGTCTGTGGGGTCGGTGGGGTCTGTGGAGTTTTTTGGGGTCTATGGGGTCTGTGGAGCTCTGTGGGCTCTGTGGAGTCCGTGGGGTCTGTGCGGTCTTTGGAGCTCTGTGGGGTGTGTGGAGTCGGGATGTCTGTGGAATCTGTGGTGTCTGTGGAGCTCTGTGGGGTCTAAGGAGTCTGTGGCGCACTGTAAGGTCCGTGGGGTCTGTGGGGTCTGTGGAACTCTGTGGGGTCCCTGGGGTCTGTGGAGCTCTGTGGGGTCTGTGGACTCCGTTGAGTTTGTGGGGTCTGTGGGGTCTGTTGAGTCAGTGGGGTGTATGGAGTCTTGGGCTCTGTGGGCTCTGTGGGGTCCTTGGAGTCTGTGGGGTCTGTGGAGTATATGGGGTCTGTGGAGCTCTGTGGAGTTTGTGGGGTCTGTGGAGTGTGGAGGGTCTGTGGGGTCTGTGGAGCTCTGTGGTGTCTATGGAGTCTGAGGATTCTGTGGCGTCTAAGGGCTCTGTGGAGCTTTGTGGGGTCTTTTGAGTCTGTGGGGTTTGTGGAACTCTGTGGGGTCTGTGGAGTCTCTGGGGTCTGTGGGGTCTGTGGAACTCTGTGGGGTCTGTGGAGTCTGTGGGGTATATGGGGTCTCTGGAGCTCTCTGCGGTCTGTGGAGTCTGTGGCGCTCTTTGGGGTCCGTGGGGTCTGTGGGGTCTCTGGATCTCATTGGGGTCTGTGGAGTCTGTGGGATCTGTGGAGCTCTGTAAGGTTTATGGGGTCTGTGGGGTCTGTGGAGCTCTGTGGGGTCTGTGGAGTCTGTGGGGTCGGTGGGGGCTCTGGAGCTCTGTGAGGTCTGTGGAGTCTGTGGCGTTCTGTGGGGTCAGTGGGGTCTCTGGGGTCTGTGTTGCTCTCTGGGGTCTGTGGAGTCTCTGGGATCTGTGGAGCTCTGTGGGGTTCGTGGGGTCTGTGGAGTCTGGGGAGTCTGCGGGGTCTGTGGAGCTCTGTGAGGTCTGGTGAGTCTCTGGGGTCGGTGGGGTCCGCGAAGCTCTTTGGGGTTTGTGGGGTCTGTGGAGCTCTGTGGGCTCTGTGGACTCTGTGGGCTCTATGGGCTCTGAGGACTCTCTGGGGTCTGTGCGGTCTTTGGAGCTCTGTGGTGTCTGTGGAATGGGGGGATCTTTGGAGTCTGTGCGATGTGTGGAGCTCTGTGGGGTCTGTGGAGTCTGTGGGGTCTCTGGAGTCTCTGGGGTCTGTGGGGTCTGTGGAACTCTGTGGGGTCTGTGGAGTCTGTGGGATCTCTGGAGCTCTGTGGGGTTTTTGGAGTCTGTGGGCTCTGTGGGCTCTGTGGGGTCAGTGGAATTGGTAGGGTCCGTGAGGTCTGTGGGGTCTGTGGAGCATTTGGTGTCTGTGGAGTCTATGTGGTCTCTGGGGTCTGTGGAGCTCTGTGGGGTCTGTGGAGTCTGTGGGGTATGTGGGGTCTGTGGAGTGTGTGGGGTCTGTGGAGCTCTGTTTGGTCTAAGGAGTCTTAGGCGCACTGTAGGGTCCGTGGGGTCTGTGGGGTCTGTATAGCTCTCTGGGGTTTTGGGGGTCTGTGGAGCCTGTTGTGTCTGTGGAGTCTGTGGGGTCTGTGGAGCTCTGTGGGGTTTGTGGGGTCTGTGGAGTGTTTAGGGTCTCTGGGGTCTGTGGAGCTCTGTGGGGTCTGCGGAGTCTGTGGATTCTGTGGGGTCTTTGGGCTCTGTGGAGCTCTGTGGGGTCTGTGGAGTCTGTGGGGTGTGTGGAACTCTGTGGGGTCTGTGGAGCCTGTGGGGTATGTGGGGTCTGTGGGGTCTGTGGAGCTCTGTTGGTTCTGTGGGGTGTGTGGTGCTCTTTGGGGACTGTAGGGTCTGTGGAGCTCTGTGGGCTCTCTGGAGTCTCTGGGATCTGTGGAGTTCTGTGGGGTTCGTGGGGTCTGTGGAGTCTGTGGAGTGTGCGAGGTCCGTGGAGCTCTTTGGGGTCTGTGGGGTCTCTGGAGCTCTGTGGGCTCTGTGGACTCTGTGGGCTCTGTGGGCTCTGAGTACTCTGTGGGGTCTGTGCGGTCTGTGGAGTCTGTGGGGTCTGTGGGGTCTGTGGAGCTTATGGGGTCTCTGGGGTCTGTGGAGCTCTTTGGGGTTTGTGGAGTCTGTTGAGTCAGTGGAGTCTGTGGGGTTTGTGGACTCTGTAGGGTCTGTGGGGTCTGTTGAGCTCTGTGGGGTCTGTGCAGTCTCTGTTGTCTGTAGGGTCTGAGGGCTCTGTTGAACTCTGTGGGGTCAGTGAAGTGTTTGGAGCTCTCTGGGTTCTCTGGAGGCTCTGGGATCTGTGGAGCTCTGTGGGGTTTGTGGGGTCTGTGGAGTCTGTGGAGTCTGTGAGGTCCGTGGAGCTCTTTGGGGTCTGTGGGGTCTGTGGACCTCTGTGGGCTCTGTGGGCTCTGTGGACTCTGTGGGCTCTGTGGGCCTTGAGTACTCTGTGGGGTCTCTGCAGTCTTTGGAGGTCTGTGGGGTCTGTGTATTGGGGGGGTCTTTGGAGTCTGTGCGATGTGTGGAGCTCTGTGGGGTCTGTGGGGTTTGTGGAGTGTGTGGGGTCTGTGGAGCTTATGGGGTCTCTGGGGTCTGTGGAACTCTTTGGGGTTTGTGGACTCTGTTGAGTCTCTGGAGTCTGTGGGGTCTCTGAAGCTCTTTGATGTCTGAGGAGCCTGTGGTGTCTATGGAGTCTGTGGGGTCTGTGGAGCTCTGAGGGGTCTGTGCAGTCTCTGGAGTCTGTAGGGTCTGAGGGCTCTATGGAACTCTGTGGGGCCGGGGAGTGTGTGAGGTGTGTGGAGCTCTCTGGGGTCTGTGAAGTCTGTGGGGTTTGTGGAGTCTTTTCAGTGTGCGGGGTCTGTGGAGCTCTCTGGAGCTCTGTGGTGTCTGTGGAGTCTGTGGCGCTCTGTGGGGTCTGTGGGGTCTGTGGGGTCTGTGGAGCTCTGTGGGTTCTATGGAGTCTGTGGGATCTGTGGAGCTCTGTGGGGTTTGTGGGGTCTGTGGAGTCTGTGGGGTCGGTGCGGTCTGTGGGATCTGTGGAGCTCTGTGGGGTTTGTGTGGTCAGTGGAGTGTGTGGAGTCTGTGGGATCTGTGGAGTCTGTGGGGTCGGTGGGGTTCGTGGAGCTCTTTGGGTTCACTGGGGTCTGTGGAGCTCTGTGGGCTCTGTGGGCTCTGTTTACTGTGGGGTCTGTGCGGTCTTTTGAGCTCTGTGGGGTCTGTGGAGTCTGCGGGGTCGGTGGGGTCTGTGGAGTCTTTGGGATCTGTGGAGCTCTGTGGGGTATACAGAGTCAGTGTCAGGGATGAACATCCCCGTCAAAAAAAAATGTGGTTTTGGGTTGTTTTCATAAGTGAAAGCTGAGAAAACTGACAGTTATTCCGAAACTTGAAACTGACTTTGTGGAAAAACTATGTCATCAAAGTTGACCAAACCTTGGTTTCTTGTACAGGATGGGACCCTGTATAACATACTAAAGAATCAGCCATCTAGCATTAATGGTTTTAGAGAAACAGCAATCTCTGTTTTTATGGCCGCAAACGCGTTCTCTCGCTGAAAACACGCACTTTGAGGAACTCGCAGCTTTTTGCATTGTTACAACGGAAAACCGTCTCATATGCAGAGTCAGTGTCAGGGATGAACATTCCCGTCAAAAAAAAATGTGGTTTTGGATTGTTTTCATAGGTGAGACCTGAGAAAACTGATGACTATTCAGAATTTTGAAACTGACTTTGTGGAAAAACTGTGTCATCAAACTTGACCAAACTTTGCTGTCTTGTACGGGATGGGACCCTGTATAACATACTAAAGAATCAGCCATCTAGCACTCATGGTTTTGGAGAAACAGCAATCTCTGTTTTTATCGCCGCAAACGCGTTCTCTCGCTGAGAACACTCACTTTGAGGAACTCGCAGCTTTTTGCATTGTCACAGCGGAAAACCATCTCATATGCAGAGTCAGTGTTAGGGATGAACATCCCAGTCAAGAAAAGAATGGTTTTAGGTTGTTTTCATAGGTGAGACCTGAGAAAACTGCTGACTATTAAGAATTTTGAAACTGACTTTGTGGAAAAACTGTGTGATCAAACTTGACCAAACCTTGCTGACGTGTATGGGATGGGGCCCTGTATAACACACTAAAGAATCAGCCATCTAGCACTCATGGTTTTGGAGAAACAGCAATCTCTGTTTTTATGGCCGCAAACGCGTTCTCTCGCTGAAAACACGCACTTTGAGGAACTCGCAGCTTTTTGCATTGTCACAACGGAAAACCGTCTCATATGCAGAGTCAGTGTTAGGGATGAACATCCCAGTCAAGAAAAGAATGGTTTTGGGTTGTTTTCATAGGTAAGACCTGAGAAAACTGCTGACTATTCAGAATTTTGAAACTGACTTTGTGGAAAAACTGTGTGATCAAACTTGACCAAACCTTGCTGTCGTGTACGGGATGGGACCCTGTATAACATAGTAAAGAATCAGCCATCTAGCACTCATGGTTTTGGAGAAACAGCAATCTGTTTTTTAATGGCCGCAAACGGGTTCTCTCGCTGAGAACACTCACTTTGAGGAACTCGCAGCTTTTTGCATTGTTACAACGGAAAACCATCTCATATGCAGAGTCAGTGTCAGGGATGAACATCCCAGTCAAGAAAAGAATGGTTTTGGGTTGTTTTCATAAGTGAGACCTGAGAAAACTGCTGACTATTCAGAATTTTGAAACTGACTTTGTGGAAAAACTGTGTGATCAAACTTGACCAAACCTTGCTGACGTGTACGGGATGGGACCCTGTATAACATAGTAAAGAATCAGCCATCTAGCACTCATGGTTTAGGAGAAACAGCAATCTCTGTTTTTATGGCCGCAAACGCGTTCTCTCGCTGAGAACACTCACTTTGAGGAACTCGCAGCTTTTTGCATTGTTACAACGGAAAACCGTCTCATATGCAGAGTCAGTGTTAGGGATGAACATCCCAGTCAAGAAAAGAATGGTTTTGAGTTGTTTTCATTGGTAAGACCTGGTAAGACCTGCTGACTATTCAGAATTTTGAAACTGACTTTGTGGAAAAACTGTGTGATCAAACTTGACCAAACCTTGCTGTCGTGTACGGGATGGGACCCTGTATAACATACTAAAGAATCAGCCATCTAGCATTAATGGTTTTGGAGAAACAGCAATCTCTGTTTTTTATGGTCGCAAACGCGTTCTCTCGCTGAGAACACTCACTTTGAGGAACTCGCAGCTTTTTGCATTGTCACAGCGGAAACCATCTCATATGCAGAGTCAGTGTCAGGGATGAACATCCCAGTCAAGAAAAGAATGGTTTTGGGTTGTTTTTATAGGTGAGACCTGAGAAAACTGCTGACTATTCAGAATTTTGAAACTGACTTTGTGGAATAACTGTGTGATCAAACTTGACCAAACCGTGCTGTCGTGTACGGGATGGGACCCTGTATAACATAGTAAAGAATCATCCATCTAGCACTCATGGTTTTGGAGAAACAGCAATCTCTGTTTTTATGGCCGCAAACGCGTTCTCTCGCTGAGAACACTCACTTTGTGGTTTTGGGTTGTTTTCATAGGTAAGACCTGGTAAGACCTGGTAAGACCTGCTGACTATTCAGAATTTTGAAACTGACTTTGTGGAAAAACTGTGTGATCAAACTTGACCAAACCTTGCTGTCGTGTACGGGATGGGACCCTGTATAACATACTAAAGAATCAGCCATCTAGCATTAATGGTTTTGGAGAAACAGCAATCTCTGTTTTTTATGGTCGCAAACGCGTTCTCTCGCTGAGAACACTCACTTTGAGGAACTCGCAGCTTTTTGCATTGTCACAGCGGAAAACCATCTCATATGCAGAGTCAGTGTCAGGGATGAACATCCCAGTCAAGAAAAGAATGGTTTTGGGTTGTTTTTATAGGTGAGACCTGAGAAAACTGCTGACTATTCAGAATTTTTAAACTGACTTTGTAGAAAAACTGTGTGATCAAACTTGACCAAACTTTGCTGTCTTGTACGGGATGGGACCCTGTATAACACACTAAAGAATCAGCCATCTAGCACTCATGGTTTTGGAGAAACAGCAATCTCTGTTTTTATGGCCGCAAACGCGTTCTCCTGCTGAAAACACGCACTTTGAGGAACTCGCAGCTTTTTGCATTGTTACAACGGAAAACCGTCTCATATGCAGAGTCAGGTTTAGGGATGAACATCCCAGTCAAGAAAAGAATGGTTTTGGGTTGTTTTCATAGGTAAGACCTGGTAAGACCTGGTAAGACCTGATGACTATTCAGAATTTTGAAACTGACTTTGTGGAAAAACTGTGTGATCAAACTTGACCAAACCTTGCTGTCGTGTACGGGATGGGACCCTGTATAACCTAGTAAAGAATCAGCCATCTAGCACTCATGGTTTTGGAGAAACAGCAATCTCTGTTTTTATGGCCGCAAACGCGTTCTCTCGCTAAAAACACGCACTTTGAGGAACTCGCAGCTTTTTGCATTGTCACAACGGAAAACCGTCTCATATGCAGAGTCAGTGTTAGGGATGAACATCCCAGTCAAGAAAAGAATGGTTTTGGGTTGTTTTCATAGGTAAGACCTGAGAAAACTGCTGACTATTCAGAATTTTGAAACTGACTTTGTGGAAAAACTGTGTGATCAAACTTGACCAAACCTTGCTGACGTGTACGGGATGGATGGGACCCTGTATAACATAGTAAAGAATCAGCCATCTAGCACTCATGGTTTAGGAGAAACAGCAATCTCTGTTTTTATGGCCGCAAACGCGTTCTCTCGCTGAGAACACTCACTTTGAGGAACTCGCAGCTTTTTGCATTGTTACAACGGAAAACCGTCTCATATGCAGAGTCAGTGTTAGGGATGAACATCCCAGTCAAGAAAAGAATGGTTTTGGGTTGTTTTCATTGGTAAGACCTGGTAAGACCTGCTGACTATTCAGAATTTTGAAACTGACTTTGTGGAAAAACTGTGTGATCAAACTTGACCAAACCTTGCTGTCGTGTACGGGATGGGACCCTGTATAACATACTAAAGAATCAGCCATCTAGCATTAATGGTTTTGGAGAAACAGCAATCTCTGTTTTTTATGGTCGCAAACGCGTTCTCTCGCTGAGAACACTCACTTTGAGGAACTCGCAGCTTTTTGCATTGTCACAGCGGAAAACCATCTCATATGCAGAGTCAGTGTCAGGGATGAACATCCCAGTCAAGAAAAGAATGGTTTTGGGTTGTTTTTATAGGTGAGACCTGAGAAAACTGCTGACTATTCAGAATTTTGAAACTGACTTTGTGGAATAACTGTGTGATCAAACTTGACCAAACCGTGCTGTCGTGTACGGGATGGGACCCTGTATAACATAGTAAAGAATCATCCATCTAGCACTAATGGTTTTGGAGAAACAGCAATCTCGGTTTTTATGGCCGCAAACGCGTTCTCTCACTGAGAACACTCACTTTGAGGAACTCGCAGCTTTTTGCATTGTTACAACGGAAAACCGTCTCATATGCAGAGTCAGTGTTAGGGATGAACATCCCAGTCAAGAAAAGAATGGTTTTGGGTTGTTTTCATAGGTAAGACCTGAGAAAACCGCTGACTATTCAGAATTTTGAAACTGACTTTGTGGAAAAACTGTGTGATCAAACTTGACCAAACCTTGCTGTCGTGTACGGGATGGGACCCTGTATAACATAGTAAAGAATCAGCCATCTAGCACTCATGGTTTTGGAGAAACAGCAATCTCTGTTTTTATGGCCGCAAACGCGTTCTCTCGCTGAGAACACTCACTTTGTGGTTTTGGGTTGTTTTCATAGGTAAGACCTGGTAAGACTTGGTAAGACCTGCTGACTATTCAGAATTTTGAAACTGACTTTGTGGAAAAACTGTGTGATCAAACTTGACCAAACCGTGCTGTCGTGTACGGGATGGGACCCTGTATAACATAGTAAAGAATCAGCCATCTAGCACTCATGGTTTTGGAGAAACAGCAATCTCGTTTTTTATGGCCGCAAACGCGTTCTCTCACTGAGAACACTCACTTTGAGGAACTCGCAGCTTTTTGCATTGTTACAACGGAAAACCGTCTCATATGCAGAGTCAGTGTTAGGGATGAACATCCCAGTCAAGAAAAGAATGGTTTTGGGTTGTTTTCATAGGTAAGACCTGAGAAAACTGCTGACTATTCAGAATTTTGAAACTGACTTTGTGGAAAAACTGTGTGATCAAACTTGACCAAACTTTGCTGTCTTGTACGGGATGGGACCCTGTATAACACACTAAAGAATCAGCCATCTAGCACTCATGGTTTTGGAGAAACAGCAATCTCTGTTTTTATGGCCGCAAACGCGTTCTCTCGCTGAAAACACGCACTTTGAGGAGCTCGCAGCTTTTTGCATTGTCACAGCGGAAAACCATCTCATATGCAGAGTCAGTGTCAGGGATGAACATCCCAGTCAAGAAAAGAATGGTTTTGGGTTGTTTTTATAGGTGAAACCTGAAAAAACTGCTGACTATTCAGAATTTTGAAACTGACTTTGTGGAAAAACTGTGTGATCAAACTTGACCAAACCGTGCTGTCGTGTACGGGATGGGACCCTGTATAACATAGTAAAGAATCAGCCATCTAGCACTCATGGTTTTGGAGAAACAGCAATCTCGGTTTTTATGGCCGCAAACGCGTTCTCTCGCTGAGAACACTCACTTTGAGGAACTCATAGCTTTTTGCATTGTCACAGCGGAAAACCATCTCATATGCAGAGTCAGTGTCAGGGATTAACATCCCAGTCAAAAAAAATGTGGTTTTGGATTGTTTTCATAGGTGAGACCTGAGAAAACTGATGACTATTCAGAATTTTGAAACTGACTTTGTGGAAAAACTGTGTGATCAAACTTGACCAAACCTTGCTGTCGTGTACGGGATGGGACCCTGTATAACATAGTAAAGAATCAGCCATCTAGCACTCATGGTTTTGGAGAAACAGCAATCTCGGTTTTTATGGCCGCAAACGCGTTCTCTCACTGAGAACACTCACTTTGAGGAACTCGCAGCTTTTTGCATTGTTACAACGGAAAACCGTCTCATATGCAGAGTCAGTGTTAGGGATGAACATCCCAGTCAAGAAAAGAATGGTTTTGGGTTGTTTTCATAGGTAAGACCTGAGAAAACTGCTGACTATTCAGAATTTTGAAACTGACTTTGTGGAAAAACTGTGTGATCAAACTTGACCAAACCTTGCTGTCGTGTACGGGATGGGACCCTGTATAACATACTAAAGAATCAGCCATCTAGCATTAATGGTTTTGGAGAAACAGCAATCTCTGTTTTTTATGGTCGCAAACGCGTTCTCTCGCTGAGAACACTCACTTTGAGGAACTCGCAGCTTTTTGCATTGTCACAGCGGAAAACCATCTCATATGCAGAGTCAGTGTCAGGGATGAACATCCCAGTCAAGAAAAGAATGGTTTTGGGTTGTTTTTATAGGTGAGACCTGAGAAAACTGCTGACTATTCAGAATTTTGAAACTGACTTTGTGGAATAACTGTGTGATCAAACTTGACCAAACCGTGCTGTCGTGTACGGGATGGGACCCTGTATAACATAGTAAAGAATCATCCATCTAGCACTAATGGTTTTGGAGAAACAGCAATCTTGGTTTTTATGGCCGCAAACGCGTTCTCTCACTGAGAACACTCACTTTGAGGAACTCGCAGCTTTTTGCATTGTTACAACGGAAAACCGTCTCATATGCAGAGTCAGTGTTAGGGATGAACATCCCAGTCAAGAAAAGAATGGTTTTGGGTTGTTTTCATAGGTAAGACCTGAGAAAACTGCTGACTATTCAGAATTTTGAAACTGACTTTGTGGAAAAACTGTGTGATCAAACTTGACCAAACCTTGCTGTCGTGTACGGGATGGGACCCTGTATAACATACTAAAGAATCAGCCATCTAGCATTAATGGTTTTGGAGAAACAGCAATCTCTGTTTTTTATGGTCGCAAACGCGTTCTCTCGCTGAGAACACTCACTTTTAGGAACTCGCAGCTTTTTGCATTGTCACAGCGGAAAACCATCTCATATGCAGAGTCAGTGTCAGGGATGAACATCCCAGTCAAGAAAAAAATGGTTTTGGGTTGTTTTTATAGGTGAGACCTGAGAAAACTGCTGACTATTCAGAATTTTTAAACTGACTTTGTAGAAAAATTGTGTGATCAAACTTGACCAAACTTTGCTGTCTTGTACGGGATGGGACCCTGTATAACACACTAAAGAATCAGCCATCTAGCACTCATGGTTTTGGAGAAACAGCAATCTCTGTTTTTATGGCCGCAAACGCGTTCTCTCGCTGAAAACACGCACTTTGAGGAACTCGCAGCTTTTTGCATTGTTACAACGGAAAACCGTCTCATATGCAGAGTCAGGTTTAGGGATGAACATCCCAGTCAAGAAAAGAATGGTTTTGGGTTGTTTTCATAGGTAAGACCTGGTAAGACCTGGTAAGACCTGATGACTATTCAGAATTTTGAAACTGACTTATTGGAAAAACTGTTTGATCAAACTTGACCAAACCTTGCTGTCGTGTACGGGATGGGACCCTGTATAACATAGTAAAGAATCATTCTTCTAGCACTCATGGTTTTGGAGAAACAGCAATCTGTTTTGTAATGGCCGCAAACGCGTTCTCTCGCTGAGAACACTCACTTTGAGGAACGCGCAGCTTTTTGCATTGTCACAGCGGAAAACCATCTCATATGCAGAGTCAGTGTCAGGGATGAACATCCCAGTCAAGAAAAGAATGGTTTTGGGTTGTTTTCATAAGTGAGACCTGAGAAAACTGATGACTATTCAGAATTTTGAAACTGACTTTGTGGAAAAACTGTGTGATCAAACTTGACCAAACTTTGCTGTCTTGTACGGGATGGGACCCTGTATAACACACTAAAGAATCAGCCATCTAGCACTCATGGTTTTGGAGAAACAGCAATCTCTGTTTTTATGGCCGCAAACGCGTTCTCTCGCTGAAAACACGCACTTTGAGGAACTCGCAGCTTTTTGCATTGTTACAACGGAAAACCGTCTCATATGCAGAGTCAGGTTTAGGGATGAACATCCCAGTCAAGAAAAGAATGGTTTTGGGTTGTTTTCATAGGTAAGACCTGGTAAGACCTGGTAAGACCTGCTGACTATTCAGAATTTTGAAACTGACTTTGTGGAAAAACTGTGTGATCAAACTTGACCAAACCGTGCTGTCGTGTACGGGATGGGACCCTGTATAACATAGTAAAGAATCAGCCATCTAGCATTCATGGTTTTGGAGAAACAGCAATCTCTGTTTTTTATGGCCGCAAACGCGTTCTCTCGCTGAGAACACTCACTTTGAGGAACTCGCAGCTTTTTGCATTGTCACAGCGGAAAACCATCTCATATGCAGAGTCAGTGTCAGGGATGAACATCCCAGTCAAGAAAAGAATGGTTTTGGGTTGTTGTCATAAGTGAGACCTGAGAAAACTGCTGACTATTCAGAATTTTGAAACTGACTTTGTGGAATAACTGTGTGATCAAACTTGACCAAACCGTGCTGTCGTGTACGGGATGGGACCCTGTATAACATAGTAAAGAATCATCCATCTAGCACTAATGGTTTTGGAGAAACAGCAATCTCGGTTTTTATGGCCGCAAACGCGTTCTCTCACTGAGAACACTCACTTTGAGGAACTCGCAGCTTTTTGCATTGTTACAACGGAAAACCGTCTCATATGCAGAGTCAGTGTTAGGGATGAACATCCCAGTCAAGAAAAGAATGGTTTTGGGTTGTTTTCATAGGTAAGACCTGAGAAAACCGCTGACTATTCAGAATTTTGAAACTGACTTTGTGGAAAAACTGTGTGATCAAACTTGACCAAACCTTGCTGTCGTGTACGGGATGGGACCCTGTATAACATAGTAAAGAATCAGCCATCTAGCACTCATGGTTTTGGAGAAACAGCAATCTCTGTTTTTATGGCCGCAAACGCGTTCTCTCGCTGAGAACACTCACTTTGTGGTTTTGGGTTGTTTTCATAGGTAAGACCTGGTAAGACTTGGTAAGACCTGCTGACTATTCAGAATTTTGAAACTGACTTTGTGGAAAAACTGTGTGATCAAACTTGACCAAACCGTGCTGTCGTGTACGGGATGGGACCCTGTATAACATAGTAAAGAATCAGCCATCTAGCACTCATGGTTTTGGAGAAACAGCAATCTCGTTTTTTATGGCCGCAAACGCGTTCTCTCACTGAGAACACTCACTTTGAGGAACTCGCAGCTTTTTGCATTGTTACAACGGAAAACCGTCTCATATGCAGAGTCAGTGTTAGGGATGAACATCCCAGTCAAGAAAAGAATGGTTTTGGGTTGTTTTCATAGGTAAGACCTGAGAAAACTGCTGACTATTCAGAATTTTGAAACTGACTTTGTGGAAAAACTGTGTGATCAAACTTGACCAAACTTTGCTGTCTTGTACGGGATGGGACCCTGTATAACACACTAAAGAATCAGCCATCTAGCACTCATGGTTTTGGAGAAACAGCAATCTCTGTTTTTATGGCCGCAAACGCGTTCTCTCGCTGAAAACACGCACTTTGAGGAGCTCGCAGCTTTTTGCATTGTCACAGCGGAAAACCATCTCATATGCAGAGTCAGTGTCAGGGATGAACATCCCAGTCAAGAAAAGAATGGTTTTGGGTTGTTTTTATAGGTGAAACCTGAAAAAACTGCTGACTATTCAGAATTTTGAAACTGACTTTGTGGAAAAACTGTGTGATCAAACTTGACCAAACCGTGCTGTCGTGTACGGGATGGGACCCTGTATAACATAGTAAAGAATCAGCCATCTAGCACTCATGGTTTTGGAGAAACAGCAATCTCGGTTTTTATGGCCGCAAACGCGTTCTCTCGCTGAGAACACTCACTTTGAGGAACTCATAGCTTTTTGCATTGTCACAGCGGAAAACCATCTCATATGCAGAGTCAGTGTCAGGGATTAACATCCCAGTCAAAAAAAATGTGGTTTTGGATTGTTTTCATAGGTGAGACCTGAGAAAACTGATGACTATTCAGAATTTTGAAACTGACTTTGTGGAAAAACTGTGTGATCAAACTTGACCAAACCTTGCTGTCGTGTACGGGATGGGACCCTGTATAACATAGTAAAGAATCAGCCATCTAGCACTCATGGTTTTGGAGAAACAGCAATCTCGGTTTTTATGGCCGCAAACGCGTTCTCTCACTGAGAACACTCACTTTGAGGAACTCGCAGCTTTTTGCATTGTTACAACGGAAAACCGTCTCATATGCAGAGTCAGTGTTAGGGATGAACATCCCAGTCAAGAAAAGAATGGTTTTGGGTTGTTTTCATAGGTAAGACCTGAGAAAACTGCTGACTATTCAGAATTTTGAAACTGACTTTGTGGAAAAACTGTGTGATCAAACTTGACCAAACCTTGCTGTCGTGTACGGGATGGGACCCTGTATAACATACTAAAGAATCAGCCATCTAGCATTAATGGTTTTGGAGAAACAGCAATCTCTGTTTTTTATGGTCGCAAACGCGTTCTCTCGCTGAGAACACTCACTTTGAGGAACTCGCAGCTTTTTGCATTGTCACAGCGGAAAACCATCTCATATGCAGAGTCAGTGTCAGGGATGAACATCCCAGTCAAGAAAAGAATGGTTTTGGGTTGTTTTTATAGGTGAGACCTGAGAAAACTGCTGACTATTCAGAATTTTGAAACTGACTTTGTGGAATAACTGTGTGATCAAACTTGACCAAACCGTGCTGTCGTGTACGGGATGGGACCCTGTATAACATAGTAAAGAATCATCCATCTAGCACTAATGGTTTTGGAGAAACAGCAATCTTGGTTTTTATGGCCGCAAACGCGTTCTCTCACTGAGAACACTCACTTTGAGGAACTCGCAGCTTTTTGCATTGTTACAACGGAAAACCGTCTCATATGCAGAGTCAGTGTTAGGGATGAACATCCCAGTCAAGAAAAGAATGGTTTTGGGTTGTTTTCATAGGTAAGACCTGAGAAAACTGCTGACTATTCAGAATTTTGAAACTGACTTTGTGGAAAAACTGTGTGATCAAACTTGACCAAACCTTGCTGTCGTGTACGGGATGGGACCCTGTATAACATACTAAAGAATCAGCCATCTAGCATTAATGGTTTTGGAGAAACAGCAATCTCTGTTTTTTATGGTCGCAAACGCGTTCTCTCGCTGAGAACACTCACTTTTAGGAACTCGCAGCTTTTTGCATTGTCACAGCGGAAAACCATCTCATATGCAGAGTCAGTGTCAGGGATGAACATCCCAGTCAAGAAAAAAATGGTTTTGGGTTGTTTTTATAGGTGAGACCTGAGAAAACTGCTGACTATTCAGAATTTTTAAACTGACTTTGTAGAAAAATTGTGTGATCAAACTTGACCAAACTTTGCTGTCTTGTACGGGATGGGACCCTGTATAACACACTAAAGAATCAGCCATCTAGCACTCATGGTTTTGGAGAAACAGCAATCTCTGTTTTTATGGCCGCAAACGCGTTCTCTCGCTGAAAACACGCACTTTGAGGAACTCGCAGCTTTTTGCATTGTTACAACGGAAAACCGTCTCATATGCAGAGTCAGGTTTAGGGATGAACATCCCAGTCAAGAAAAGAATGGTTTTGGGTTGTTTTCATAGGTAAGACCTGGTAAGACCTGGTAAGACCTGATGACTATTCAGAATTTTGAAACTGACTTATTGGAAAAACTGTTTGATCAAACTTGACCAAACCTTGCTGTCGTGTACGGGATGGGACCCTGTATAACATAGTAAAGAATCATTCTTCTAGCACTCATGGTTTTGGAGAAACAGCAATCTGTTTTGTAATGGCCGCAAACGCGTTCTCTCGCTGAGAACACTCACTTTGAGGAACGCGCAGCTTTTTGCATTGTCACAGCGGAAAACCATCTCATATGCAGAGTCAGTGTCAGGGATGAACATCCCAGTCAAGAAAAGAATGGTTTTGGGTTGTTTTCATAAGTGAGACCTGAGAAAACTGATGACTATTCAGAATTTTGAAACTGACTTTGTGGAAAAACTGTGTGATCAAACTTGACCAAACTTTGCTGTCTTGTACGGGATGGGACCCTGTATAACACACTAAAGAATCAGCCATCTAGCACTCATGGTTTTGGAGAAACAGCAATCTCTGTTTTTATGGCCGCAAACGCGTTCTCTCGCTGAAAACACGCACTTTGAGGAACTCGCAGCTTTTTGCATTGTTACAACGGAAAACCGTCTCATATGCAGAGTCAGGTTTAGGGATGAACATCCCAGTCAAGAAAAGAATGGTTTTGGGTTGTTTTCATAGGTAAGACCTGGTAAGACCTGGTAAGACCTGCTGACTATTCAGAATTTTGAAACTGACTTTGTGGAAAAACTGTGTGATCAAACTTGACCAAACCGTGCTGTCGTGTACGGGATGGGACCCTGTATAACATAGTAAAGAATCAGCCATCTAGCATTCATGGTTTTGGAGAAACAGCAATCTCTGTTTTTTATGGCCGCAAACGCGTTCTCTCGCTGAGAACACTCACTTTGAGGAACTCGCAGCTTTTTGCATTGTCACAGCGGAAAACCATCTCATATGCAGAGTCAGTGTCAGGGATGAACATCCCAGTCAAGAAAAGAATGGTTTTGGGTTGTTGTCATAAGTGAGACCTGAAAAAACTGCTGACTATTCAGAATTTTGAAACTGACTTTGTGGAAAAACTGTGTGATCAAACTTGACCAAACCGTGCTGTCGTGTACGGGATGGGACCCTGTATAACATAGTAAAGAATCAGCCATCTAGCACTCATGGTTTTGGAGAAACAGCAATCTCTGTTTTTATGGCCGCAAACGCGTTCTCTCGCTGAGAACACTCACTTTGAGGAACTCATAGCTTTTTGCATTGTCACAGCGGAAAACCATCTCATATGCAGAGTCAGTGTCAGGGATTAACATCCCAGTCAAAAAAAATGTGGTTTTAGGTTGTTTTTATAGGTGAGACCTGAGAAAACTGCTGACTATTCAGAATTTTGAAACTGACTTTGTGGAATAACTGTGTGATCAAACTTGACCAAACCGTGCTGTCGTGTACGGGATGGGACCCTGTATAACATAGTAAAGAATCATCCATCTAGCACTAATGGTTTTGGAGAAACAGCAATCTCGGTTTTTATGGCCGCAAACGCGTTCTCTCACTGAGAACACTCACTTTGAGGAACTCGCAGCTTTTTGCATTGTTACAACGGAAAACCGTCTCATATGCAGAGTCAGTGTTAGGGATGAACATCCCAGTCAAGAAAAGAATGGTTTTGGGTTGTTTTCATAGGTAAGACCTGAGAAAACTGCTGACTATTCAGAATTTTGAAACTGACTTTGTGGAAAAACTGTGTGATCAAACTTGACCAAACCTTGCTGTCGTGTACGGGATGGGACCCTGTATAACATAGTAAAGAATCAGCCATCTAGCACTCATGGTTTTGGAGAAACAGCAATCTCTGTTTTTATGGCCGCAAACGCGTTCTCTCGCTGAGAACACTCACTTTGTGGTTTTGGGTTGTTTTCATAGGTAAGACCTGGTAAGACCTGGTAAGACCTGCTGACTATTCAGAATTTTGAAACTGACTTTGTGGAAAAACTGTGTGATCAAACTTGACCAAACCTTGCTGTCGTGTACGGGATGGGACCCTGTATAACATAGTAAAGAATCAGCCATCTAGCACTCATGGTTTTGGAGAAACAGCAATCTGTTTTGTAATGGCCGCAAACGCGTTCTCTCGCTGAGAACACTCACTTTGAGGAACGCGCAGCTTTTTGCATTGTCACAGCGGAAAACCATCTCATATGCAGAGTCAGTGTCAGGGATGAACATCCCAGTCAAGAAAAGAATGGTTTTGGGTTGTTTTCATAAGTGAGACCTGAGAAAACTGATGACTATTCAGAATTTTGAAACTGACTTTGTGGAAAAACTGTGTGATCAAACTTGACCAAACTTTGCTGTCTTGTACGGGATGGGACCCTGTATAACACACTAAAGAATCAGCCATCTAGCACTCATGGTTTTGGAGAAACAGCAATCTCTGTTTTTATGGCCGCAAACGCGTTCTCTCGCTGAAAACACGCACTTTGAGGAACTCGCAGCTTTTTGCATTGTTACAACGGAAAACCGTCTCATATGCAGAGTCAGTGTTAGGGATGAACATCCCAGTCAAGAAAAGAATGGTTTTGGGTTGTTTTCATAGGTAAGACCTGAGAAAACTGCTGACTATTCAGAATTTTGAAACTGACTTTGTGGAAAAACTGTGTGATCAAACTTGACCAAACCTTGCTGTCGTGTACGGGATGGGACCCTATATAACATAGTAAAGAATCAGCCATCTAGCACTCATGGTTTTGGAGAAACAGCAATCTCTGTTTTTTATGGTCGCAAATGCGTTCTCTCGCTGAGAACACTCACTTTGAGGAGCTCGCAGCTTTTTGCATTGTCACAGCGGAAAACCATCTCATATGCAGAGTCAGTGTCAGGGATGAACATCCCAGTCAAGAAAAGAATGGTTTTGGGTTGTTTTTATAGGTGAAACCTGAAAAAACTGCTGACTATTCAGAATTTTGAAACTGACTTTGTGGAAAAACTGTGTGATCAAACTTGACCAAACCGTGCTGTCGTGTACGGGATGGGACCCTGTATAACATAGTAAAGAATCAGCCATCTAGCACTCATGGTTTTGGAGAAACAGCAATCTCTGTTTTTATGGCCGCAAACGCGTTCTCTCGCTGAGAACACTCACTTTGAGGAACTCATAGCTTTTTGCATTGTCACAGCGGAAAACCATCTCATATGCAGAGTCAGTGTCAGGGATTAACATCCCAGTCAAAAAAAATGTGGTTTTGGGTTGTTTTTATAGGTGAGACCTGAGAAAACTGCTGACTATTCAGAATTTTGAAACTGACTTTGTGGAATAACTGTGTGATCAAACTTGACCAAACCGTGCTGTCGTGTACGGGATGGGACCCTGTATAACATAGTAAAGAATCATCCATCTAGCACTAATGGTTTTGGAGAAACAGCAATCTCGGTTTTTATGGCCGCAAACGCGTTCTCTCACTGAGAACACTCACTTTGAGGAACTCGCAGCTTTTTGCATTGTTACAACGGAAAACCGTCTCATATGTAGAGTCAGTGTTAGGGATGAACATCCCAGTCAAGAAAAGAATGGTTTTGGGTTGTTTTCATAGGTAAGACCTGAGAAAACTGCTGACTATTCAGAATTTTGAAACTGACTTTGTGGAAAAACTGTGTGATCAAACTTGACCAAACCTTGCTGTCGTGTACGGGATGGGACCCTGTATAACATAGTAAAGAATCAGCCATCTAGCACTCATGGTTTTGGAGAAACAGCAATCTCTGTTTTTATGGCCGCAAACGCGTTCTCTCGCTGAGAACACTCACTTTGTGGTTTTGGGTTGTTTTCATAGGTAAGACCTGGTAAGACCTGGTAAGACCTGCTGACTATTCAGAATTTTGAAACTGACTTTGTGGAAAAACTGTGTGATCAAACTTGACCAAACCTTGCTGTCGTGTACGGGATGGGACCCTGTATAACATAGTAAAGAATCAGCCATCTAGCACTCATGGTTTTGGAGAAACAGCAATCTCGGTTTTTATGGCCGCAAACGCGTTCTCTCACTGAGAACACTCACTTTGAGGAACTCGCAGCTTTTTGCATTGTTACAACGGAAAACCGTCTCATATGCAGAGTCAGTGTTAGGGATGAACATCCCAGTCAAGAAAAGAATGGTTTTGGGTAGTTTTCATAGGTAAGACCTGGTAAGACCTGCTGACTATTCAGAATTTTGAAACTGACTTTGTGGAAAAACCGTGTGATCAAACTTGACCAAACCTTGCTGTCGTGTACGGGATGGGACCCTGTATAACATACTAAAGAATCAGCCATCTAGCATTAATGGTTTTGGAGAAACAGCAATCTCTGTTTTTATGGCCGCAAACGCGTTCTCTCGCTGAAAACACGCACTTTGAGGAACTCGCAGCTTTTTGCATTGTTACAACGGAAAACCGTCTCATATGCAGAGTCAGGTTTAGGGATGAACATCCCAGTCAAGAAAAGAATGGTTTTGGGTTGTTTTCATAGGTAAGACCTGGTAAGACCTGGTAAGACCTGATGACTATTCAGAATTTTGAAACTGACTTTGTGGAAAAACTGTGTGATCAAACTTGACCAAACCTTGCTGTCGTGTACGGGATGGGACCCTGTATAACATAGTAAAGAATCAGCCATCTAGCACTCATGGTTTTGGAGAAACAGCAATCTGTTTTGTAATGGCCGCAAACGCGTTCTCTCGCTGAGAACACTCACTTTGAGGAACGCGCAGCTTTTTGCATTGTCACAGCGGAAAACCATCTCATATGCAGAGTCAGTGTCAGGGATGAGTATCCCAGTCAAGAAAAGAATGGTTTTGGGTTGTTTTCATAAGTGAGACCTGAGAAAACTGCTGACTATTCAGAATTTTGAAACTGACTTTGTGGAATAACTGTGTGATCAAACTTGACCAAACCGTGCTGTCGTGTACGGGATGGGACCCTGTATAACATAGTAAAGAATCATCCATCTAGCACTAATGGTTTTGGAGAAACAGCAATCTCGGTTTTTATGGCCGCAAACGCGTTCTCTCACTGAGAACACTCACTTTGAGGAACTCGCAGCTTTTTGCATTGTTACAACGGAAAACCGTCTCATATGCAGAGTCAGGTTTAGGGATGAACATCCCAGTCAAGAAAAGAATGGTTTTGGGTTGTTTTCATAGGTAAGACCTGGTAAGACCTGGTAAGACCTGATGACTATTCAGAATTTTGAAACTGACTTTGTGGAAAAACTGTGTGATCAAACTTGACCAAACCTTGCTGTCTTGTACGGGATGGGACCCTGTATAACACACTAAAGAATCAGCCATCTAGCACTCATGGTTTTGGAGAAACAGCAATCTCTGTTTTTATGGCCGCAAACGCGTTCTCTCGCTGAAAACACGCACTTTTTGGAACTCGCAGCTTTTTGCATTGTTACAACGGAAAACCGTCTCATATGCAGAGTCAGGTTTAGGGATGAACATCCCAGTCAAGAAAAGAATGGTTTTGGGTTGTTTTCATAGGTAAGACCTGGTAAGACCTGGTAAGACCTGATGACTATTCAGAATTTTGAAACTGACTTTGTGGAAAAACTGTGTGATCAAACTTGACCAAACATTGCTGTCGTGTACGGGATGGGACCCTGTATAACATACTAAAGAATCAGCCATCTAGCATTAATGGTTTTGGAGAAACAGCAATCTCTGTTTTTTATGGTCGCAAACGCGTTCTCTCGCTGAGAACACTCACTTTGAGGAACTCGCAGCTTTTTGCATTGTCACAGCGGAAAACCATCTCATATGCAGAGTCAGTGTCAGGGATGAACATCCCAGTCAAGAAAAGAATGGTTTTGGGTTGTTTTTATAGGTGAGACCTGAGAAAACTGCTGACTATTCAGAATTTTGAAACTGACTTTGTGGAATAACTGTGTGATCAAACTTGACCAAACCGTGCTGTCGTGTACGGGATGGGACCCTGTATAACATAGTAAAGAATCATCCATCTAGCACTAATGGTTTTGGAGAAACAGCAATCTCGGTTTTTATGGCCGCAAACGCGTTCTCTCACTGAGAACACTCACTTTGAGGAACTCGCAGCTTTTTGCATTGTTACAACGGAAAACCGTCTCATATGCAGAGTCAGTGTTAGGGATGAACATCCCAGTCAAGAAAAGAATGGTTTTGGGTTGTTTTCATAGGTAAGACCTGAGAAAACTGCTGACTATTCAGAATTTTGAAACTGACTTTGTGGAAAAACTGTGTGATCAAACTTGACCAAACCGTGCTGTCGTGTACGGGATGGGACCCTGTATAACATAGTAAAGAATCAGCCATCTAGCACTCATGGTTTTGGAGAAACAGCAATCTCTGTTTTTATGGCCGCAAACGCGTTCTCTCGCTGAGAACACTCACTTTGAGGAACTCATAGCTTTTTGCATTGTCACAGCGGAAAACCATCTCATATGCAGAGTCAGTGTCAGGGATTAACATCCCAGTCAAAAAAAATGTGGTTTTGGGTTGTTTTTATAGGTGAGACCTGAGAAAACTGCTGACTATTCAGAATTTTGAAACTGACTTTGTGGAATAACTGTGTGATCAAACTTGACCAAACCGTGCTGTCGTGTACGGGATGGGACCCTGTATAACATAGTAAAGAATCATCCATCTAGCACTAATGGTTTTGGAGAAACAGCAATCTCGGTTTTTAATGGCCGCAAACGCGTTCTCTCACTGAGAACACTCACTTTGAGGAACTCGCAGCTTTTTGCATTGTTACAACGGAAAACCGTCTCATATGCAGAGTCAGTGTTAGGGATGAACATCCCAGTCAAGAAAAGAATGGTTTTGGGTTGTTTTCATAGGTAAGACCTGAGAAAACCGCTGACTATTCAGAATTTTGAAACTGACTTTGTGGAAAAACTGTGTGATCAAACTTGACCAAACCTTGCTGTCGTGTACGGGATGGGACCCTGTATAACATAGTAAAGAATCAGCCATCTAGCACTCATGGTTTTGGAGAAACAGCAATCTCTGTTTTTATGGCCGCAAACGCGTTCTCTCGCTGAGAACACTCACTTTGTGGTTTTGGGTTGTTTTCATAGGTAAGACCTGGTAAGACCTGGTAAGACCTGCTGACTATTCAGAATTTTGAAACTGACTTTGTGGAAAAACTGTGTGATCAAACTTGACCAAACCGTGCTGTCGTGTACGGGATGGGACCCTGTATAACATAGTAAAGAATCAGCCATCTAGCACTCATGGTTTTGGAGAAACAGCAATCTCGGTTTTTATGGCCGCAAACGCGTTCTCTCACTGAGAACACTCACTTTGAGGAACTCGCAGCTTTTTGCATTGTTACAACGGAAAACCGTCTCATATGCAGAGTCAGTGTTAGGGATGAACATCCCAGTCAAGAAAAGAATGGTTTTGGGTTGTTTTCATAGGTAAGACCTGAGAAAACTGATGACTATTCAGAATTTTGAAACTGACTTTGTGGAAAAACTGTGTGATCAAACTTGACCAAACCTTGCTGACGTGTACGGGATGGGACCCTGTATAACATAGTAAAGAATCAGCCATCTAGCACTCATGGTTTAGGAGAAACAGCAATCTCTGTTTTTATGGCCGCAAACGCGTTCTCTCGCTGAGAACACTCACTTTGAGGAACTCGCAGCTTTTTGCATTGTTACAACGGAAAACCGTCTCATATGCAGAGTCAGTGTTAGGGATGAACATCCCAGTCAAGAAAAGAATGGTTTTGGGTTGTTTTCATAGGTAAGACCTGGTAAGACCTGCTGACTATTCAGAATTTTGAAACTGACTTTGTGGAAAAACCGTGAGATCAAACTTGACCAAACCTTGCTGTCGTGTACGGGATGGGACCCTGTATAACATACTAAAGAATCAGCCATCTAGCATTAATGGTTTTAGAGAAACAATAATCTCTGTTTTTTATGGTCGCAAACGCGTTCTCTCGCTGAGAACACTCACTTTTAGGAACTCGCAGCTTTTTGCATTGTCACAGCGGAAAACCATCTCATATGCAGAGTCAGTGTCAGGGATGAACATCCCAGTCAAGAAAAGAATGGTTTTGGGTTGTTTTTATAGGTGAGACCTGAGAAAACTGCTGACTATTCAGAATTTTTAAACTGACTTTGTAGAAAAACTGTGTGATCAAACTTGACCAAACTTTGCTGTCTTGTACGGGATGGGACCCTGTATAACACACTAAAGAATCAGCCATCTAGCACTCATGGTTTTGGAGAAACAGCAATCTCTGTTTTTATGGCCGCAAACGGGTTCTCTCGCTGAGAACACTCACTTTGAGGAACTCATAGCTTTTTGCATTGTCACAGCGGAAAACCATCTCATATGCAGAGTCAGTGTCAGGGATTAACATCCCAGTCAAAAAAAATGTGGTTTTGGGTTGTTTTTATAGGTGAGACCTGAGAAAACTGCTGACTATTCAGAATTTTGAAACTGACTTTGTGGAATAACTGTGTGATCAAACTTGACCAAACCGTGCTGTCGTGTACGGGATGGGACCCTGTATAACATAGTAAAGAATCATCCATCTAGCACTAATGGTTTTGGAGAAACAGCAATCTCGGTTTTTATGGCCGCAAACGCGTTCTCTCACTGAGAACACTCACTTTGAGGAACTCGCAGCTTTTTGCATTGTTACAACGGAAAACCGTCTCATATGCAGAGTCAGTGTTAGGGATGAACATCCCAGTCAAGAAAAGAATGGTTTTGGGTTGTTTTCATAGGTAAGACCTGAGAAAACTGCTGACTATTCAGAATTTTGAAACTGACTTTGTGGAAAAACTGTGTGATCAAACTTGACCAAACCTTGCTGTCGTGTACGGGATGGGACCCTGTATAACATAGTAAAGAATCAGCCATCTAGCACTCATGGTTTTGGAGAAACAGCAATCTCTGTTTTTATGGCCGCAAACGCGTTCTCTCGCTGAGAACACTCACTTTGTGGTTTTGGGTTGTTTTCATAGGTAAGACCTGGTAAGACCTGGTAAGACCTGCTGACTATTCAGAATTTTGAAACTGACTTTGTGGAAAAACTGTGTGATCAAACTTGACCAAACCTTGCTGTCGTGTACGGGATGGGACCCTGTATAACATAGTAAAGAATCAGCCATCTAGCACTCATGGTTTTGGAGAAACAGCAATCTGTTTTGTAATGGCCGCAAACGCGTTCTCTCGCTGAGAACACTCACTTTGAGGAACGCGCAGCTTTTTGCATTGTCACAGCGGAAAACCATCTCATATGCAGAGTCAGTGTCAGGGATGAACATCCCAGTCAAGAAAAGAATGGTTTTGGGTTGTTTTCATAAGTGAGACCTGAGAAAACTGATGACTATTCAGAATTTTGAAACTGACTTTGTGGAAAAACTGTGTGATCAAACTTGACCAAACTTTGCTGTCTTGTACGGGATGGGACCCTGTATAACACACTAAAGAATCAGCCATCTAGCACTCATGGTTTTGGAGAAACAGCAATCTCTGTTTTTATGGCCGCAAACGCGTTCTCTCGCTGAAAACACGCACTTTGAGGAACTCGCAGCTTTTTGCATTGTTACAACGGAAAACCGTCTCATATGCAGAGTCAGTGTTAGGGATGAACATCCCAGTCAAGAAAAGAATGGTTTTGGGTTGTTTTCATAGGTAAGACCTGAGAAAACTGCTGACTATTCAGAATTTTGAAACTGACTTTGTGGAAAAACTGTGTGATCAAACTTGACCAAACCTTGCTGTCGTGTACGGGATGGGACCCTATATAACATAGTAAAGAATCAGCCATCTAGCACTCATGGTTTTGGAGAAACAGCAATCTCTGTTTTTTATGGTCGCAAATGCGTTCTCTCGCTGAGAACACTCACTTTGAGGAGCTCGCAGCTTTTTGCATTGTCACAGCGGAAAACCATCTCATATGCAGAGTCAGTGTCAGGGATGAACATCCCAGTCAAGAAAAGAATGGTTTTGGGTTGTTTTTATAGGTGAAACCTGAAAAAACTGCTGACTATTCAGAATTTTGAAACTGACTTTGTGGAAAAACTGTGTGATCAAACTTGACCAAACCGTGCTGTCGTGTACGGGATGGGACCCTGTATAACATAGTAAAGAATCAGCCATCTAGCACTCATGGTTTTGGAGAAACAGCAATCTCTGTTTTTATGGCCGCAAACGCGTTCTCTCGCTGAGAACACTCACTTTGAGGAACTCATAGCTTTTTGCATTGTCACAGCGGAAAACCATCTCATATGCAGAGTCAGTGTCAGGGATTAACATCCCAGTCAAAAAAAATGTGGTTTTGGGTTGTTTTTATAGGTGAGACCTGAGAAAACTGCTGACTATTCAGAATTTTGAAACTGACTTTGTGGAATAACTGTGTGATCAAACTTGACCAAACCGTGCTGTCGTGTACGGGATGGGACCCTGTATAACATAGTAAAGAATCATCCATCTAGCACTAATGGTTTTGGAGAAACAGCAATCTCGGTTTTTATGGCCGCAAACGCGTTCTCTCACTGAGAACACTCACTTTGAGGAACTCGCAGCTTTTTGCATTGTTACAACGGAAAACCGTCTCATATGCAGAGTCAGTGTTAGGGATGAACATCCCAGTCAAGAAAAGAATGGTTTTGGGTTGTTTTCATAGGTAAGACCTGAGAAAACTGCTGACTATTCAGAATTTTGAAACTGACTTTGTGGAAAAACTGTGTGATCAAACTTGACCAAACCTTGCTGTCGTGTACGGGATGGGACCCTGTATAACATAGTAAAGAATCAGCCATCTAGCACTCATGGTTTTGGAGAAACAGCAATCTCTGTTTTTATGGCTGCAAACGCGTTCTCTCGCTGAGAACACTCACTTTGTGGTTTTGGGTTGTTTTCATAGGTAAGACCTGGTAAGACCTGGTAAGACCTGCTGACTATTCAGAATTTTGAAACTGACTTTGTGGAAAAACTGTGTGATCAAACTTGACCAAACCTTGCTGTCGTGTACGGGATGGGACCCTGTATAACATAGTAAAGAATCAGCCATCTAGCACTCATGGTTTTGGAGAAACAGCAATCTCGGTTTTTATGGCCGCAAACGCGTTCTCTCACTGAGAACACTCACTTTGAGGAACTCGCAGCTTTTTGCATTGTTACAACGGAAAACCGTCTCATATGCAGAGTCAGTGTTAGGGATGAACATCCCAGTCAAGAAAAGAATGGTTTTGGGTTGTTTTCATAGGTAAGACCTGAGAAAACTGATGACTATTCAGAATTTTGAAACTGACTTTGTGGAAAAACTGTGTGATCAAACTTGACCAAACCTTGCTGACGTGTACGGGATGGGACCCTGTATAACATAGTAAAGAATCAGCCATCTAGCACTCATGGTTTAGGAGAAACAGCAATCTCTGTTTTTATGGCCGCAAACGCGTTATCTCGCTGAGAACACTCACTTTGAGGAACTCGCAGCTTTTTGCATTGTTACAACGGAAAACCGTCTCATATGCAGAGTCAGTGTTAGGGATGAACATCCCAGTCAAGAAAAGAATGGTTTTGGGTAGTTTTCATAGGTAAGACCTGGTAAGACCTGCTGACTATTCAGAATTTTGAAACTGACTTTGTGGAAAAACCGTGTGATCAAACTTGACCAAACCTTGCTGTCGTGTACGGGATGGGACCCTGTATAACATACTAAAGAATCAGCCATCTAGCATTAATGGTTTTGGAGAAACAGCAATCTCTGTTTTTATGGCCGCAAACGCGTTCTCTCGCTGAAAACACGCACTTTGAGGAACTCGCAGCTTTTTGCATTGTTACAACGGAAAACCGTCTCATATGCAGAGTCAGGTTTAGGGATGAACATCCCAGTCAAGAAAAGAATGGTTTTGGGTTGTTTTCATAGGTAAGACCTGGTAAGACCTGGTAAGACCTGATGACTATTCAGAATTTTGAAACTGACTTTGTGGAAAAACTGTGTGATCAAACTTGACCAAACCTTGCTGTCTTGTACGGGATGGGACCCTGTATAACACACTAAAGAATCAGCCATCTAGCACTCATGGTTTTGGAGAAACAGCAATCTCTTTTTTTATGGCCGCAAACGCGTTCTCTCGCTGAAAACACGCACTTTTTGGAACTCGCAGCTTTTTGCATTGTTACAACGGAAAACCGTCTCATATGCAGAGTCAGGTTTAGGGATGAACATCCCAGTCAAGAAAAGAATGGTTTTGGGTTGTTTTCATAGGTAAGACCTGGTAAGACCTGGTAAGACCTGATGACTATTCAGAATTTTGAAACTGACTTTGTGGAAAAACTGTGTGATCAAACTTGACCAAACCTTGCTGTCGTGTACGGGATGGGACCCTGTATAACATAGTAAAGAATCAGCCATCTAGCACTCATGGTTTTGGAGAAACAGCAATCTGTTTTGTAATGGCCGCAAACGCGTTCTCTCGCTGAGAACACTCACTTTGAGGAACGCGCAGCTTTTTGCATTGTCACAGCGGAAAACCATCTCATATGCAGAGTCAGTGTCAGGGATGAGTATCCCAGTCAAGAAAAGAATGGTTTTGGGTTGTTTTCATAAGTGAGACCTGAGAAAACTGCTGACTATTCAGAATTTTGAAACTGACTTTGTGGAATAACTGTGTGATCAAACTTGACCAAACCGTGCTGTCGTGTACGGGATGGGACCCTGTATAACACACTAAAGAATCAGCCATCTAGCACTCATGGTTTTGGAGAAACAGCAATCTCTGTTTTTATGGCCGCAAACGCGTTCTCTCGCTGAAAACACGCACTTTTTGGAACTCGCAGCTTTTTGCATTGTTACAACGGAAAACCGTCTCATATGCAGAGTCAGGTTTAGGGATGAACATCCCAGTCAAGAAAAGAATGGTTTTGGGTTGTTTTCATAGGTAAGACCTGGTAAGACCTGGTAAGACCTGATGACTATTCAGAATTTTGAAACTGACTTTGTGGAAAAACTGTGTGATCAAACTTGACCAAACATTGCTGTCGTGTACGGGATGGGACCCTGTATAACATACTAAAGAATCAGCCATCTAGCATTAATGGTTTTGGAGAAACAGCAATCTCTGTTTTTTATGGTCGCAAACGCGTTCTCTCGCTGAGAACACTCACTTTGAGGAACTCGCAGCTTTTTGCATTGTCACAGCGGAAAACCATCTCATATGCAGAGTCAGTGTCAGGGATGAACATCCCAGTCAAGAAAAGAATGGTTTTGGGTTGTTTTTATAGGTGAGACCTGAGAAAACTGCTGACTATTCAGAATTTTGAAACTGACTTTGTGGAATAACTGTGTGATCAAACTTGACCAAACCGTGCTGTCGTGTACGGGATGGGACCCTGTATAACATAGTAAAGAATCATCCATCTAGCACTAATGGTTTTGGAGAAACAGCAATCTCGGTTTTTATGGCCGCAAACGCGTTCTCTCACTGAGAACACTCACTTTGAGGAACTCGCAGCTTTTTGCATTGTTACAACGGAAAACCGTCTCATATGCAGAGTCAGTGTTAGGGATGAACATCCCAGTCAAGAAAAGAATGGTTTTGGGTTGTTTTCATAGGTAAGACCTGAGAAAACTGCTGACTATTCAGAATTTTGAAACTGACTTTGTGGAAAAACTGTGTGATCAAACTTGACCAAACCTTGCTGTCGTGTACGGGATGGGACCCTGTATAACATAGTAAAGAATCAGCCATCTAGCACTCATGGTTTTGGAGAAACAGCAATCTCTGTTTTTATGGCCGCAAACGCGTTCTCTCGCTGAGACCACTCACTTTGTGGTTTTGGATTGTTTTCATAGGTAAGACCTGGTAAGACCTGGTAAGACCTGCTGACTATTCAGAATTTTGAAACTGACTTTGTGGAAAAACTGTGTGATCAAACTTGACCAAACCGTGCTGTCGTGTACGGGATGGGACCCTGTATAACATAGTAAAGAATCAGCCATCTAGCACTCATGGTTTTGGAGAAACAGCAATCTCGGTTTTTATGGCCGCAAACGCGTTCTCTCACTGAGAACACTCACTTTGAGGAACTAGCAGCTTTTTGCATTGTTACAACGGAAAACCGTCTCATATGCAGAGTCAGTGTTAGGGATGAACATCCCAGTCAAGAAAAGAATGGTTTTGGGTTGTTTTCATAGGTAAGACCTGAGAAAACTGCTGACTATTCAGAATTTTGAAACTGACTTTGTGGAAAAACTGTGTGATCAAACTTGACCAAACCGTGCTGTCGTGTACGGGATGGGACCCTGTATAACATAGTAAAGAATCAGCCATCTAGCACTCATGGTTTTGGAGAAACAGCAATCTCTGTTTTTATGGCCGCAAACGCGTTCTCTCGCTGAGAACACTCACTTTGAGGAACTCATAGCTTTTTGCATTGTCACAGCGGAAAACCGTCTCATATGCAGAGTCAGTGTTAGGGATGAACATCCCAGTCAAGAAAAGAATGGTTTTGGGTTGTTTTCATAGGTAAGACCTGGTAAGACCTGCTGACTATTCAGAATTTTGAAACTGACTTTGTGGAAAAACCGTGAGATCAAACTTGACCAAACCTTGCTGTCGTGTACGGGATGGGACCCTGTATAACATACTAAAGAATCAGCCATCTAGCATTAATGGTTTTAGAGAAACAATAATCTCTGTTTTTTATGGTCGCAAACGCGTTCTCTCGCTGAGAACACTCACTTTTAGGAACTCGCAGCTTTTTGCATTGTCACAGCGGAAAACCATCTCATATGCAGAGTCAGTGTCAGGGATGAACATCCCAGTCAAGAAAAGAATGGTTTTGGGTTGTTTTTATAGGTGAGACCTGAGAAAACTGCTGACTATTCAGAATTTTTAAACTGACTTTGTAGAAAAACTGTGTGATCAAACTTGACCAAACTTTGCTGTCTTGTACGGGATGGGACCCTGTATAACACACTAAAGAATCAGCCATCTAGCACTCATGGTTTTGGAGAAACAGCAATCTCTGTTTTTATGGCCGCAAACGCGTTCTCTCGCTGAAAACACGCACTTTGAGGAACTCGCAGCTTTTTGCATTGTTACAACGGAAAACCGTCTCATATGCAGAGTCAGGTTTAGGGATGAACATCCCAGTCAAGAAAAGAATGGTTTTGGGTTGTTTTCATAGGTAAGACCTGGTAAGACCTGGTAAGACCTGATGACTATTCAGAATTTTGAAACTGACTTTGTGGAAAAACTGTGTGATCAAACTTGACCAAACCTTGCTGTCTTGTACGGGATGGGACCCTGTATAACACACTAAAGAATCAGCCATCTAGCATTAATGGTTTTGGAGAAACAGCAATCTCGGTTTTTATGGCCGCAAACGCGTTCTCTCACTGAGAACACTCACTTTGAGGAACTCGCAGCTTTTTGCATTGTTACAACGGAAAACCGTCTCATATGCAGAGTCAGTGTTAGGGATGAACATCCCAGTCAAGAAAAGAATGGTTTTGGGTTGTTTTCATAGGTAAGACCTGAGAAAACTGCTGACTATTCAGAATTTTGAAACTGACTTTGTGGAAAAACTGTGTGATCAAACTTGACCAAACCTTGCTGTCGTGTACGGGATGGGACCCTGTATAACATAGTAAAGAATCAGCCATCTAGCACTCATGGTTTTGGAGAAACAGCAATCTCTGTTTTTATGGCCGCAAACGCGTTCTCTCGCTGAGAACACTCACTTTGTGGTTTTGGGTTGTTTTCATAGGTAAGACCTGGTAAGACCTGGTAAGACCTGCTGACTATTCAGAATTTTGAAACTGACTTTGTGGAAAAACTGTGTGATCAAACTTGACCAAACCTTGCTGTCGTGTACGGGATGGGACCCTGTATAACATAGTAAAGAATCAGCCATCTAGCACTCATGGTTTTGGAGAAACAGCAATCTGTTTTGTAATGGCCGCAAACGCGTTCTCTCGCTGAGAACACTCACTTTGAGGAACGCGCAGCTTTTTGCATTGTCACAGCGGAAAACCATCTCATATGCAGAGTCACTGTCAGGGATGAACATCCCAGTCAAGAAAAGAATGGTTTTGGGTTGTTTTCATAAGTGAGACCTGAGAAAACTGATGACTATTCAGAATTTTGAAACTGACTTTGTGGAAAAACTGTGTGATCAAACTTGACCAAACTTTGCTGTCTTGTACGGGATGGGACCCTGTATAACACACTAAAGAATCAGCCATCTAGCACTCATGGTTTTGGAGAAACAGCAATCTCGGTTTTTATGGCCGCAAACGCGTTCTCTCACTGAGAACACTCACTTTGAGGAACTCGCAGCTTTTTGCATTGTTACAACGGAAAACCGTCTCATATGCAGAGTCAGGTTTAGGGATGAACATCCCAGTCAAGAAAAGAATGGTTTTGGGTTGTTTTCATAGGTAAGACCTGGTAAGACCTGGTAAGACCTGATGACTATTCAGAATTTTGAAACTGACTTTGTGGAAAAACTGTGTGATCAAACTTGACCAAACCTTGCTGTCTTGTACGGGATGGGACCCTGTATAACACACTAAAGAATCAGCCATCTAGCACTCATGGTTTTGGAGAAACAGCAATCTCTGTTTTTATGGCCGCAAACGCGTTCTCTCGCTGAAAACACGCACTTTTTGGAACTCGCAGCTTTTTGCATTGTTACAACGGAAAACCGTCTCATATGCAGAGTCAGGTTTAGGGATGAACATCCCAGTCAAGAAAAGAATGGTTTTGGGTTGTTTTCATAGGTAAGACCTGGTAAGACCTGGTAAGAACTGATGACTATTCAGAATTTTGAAACTGACTTTGTGGAAAAACTGTGTGATCAAACTTGACCAAACATTGCTGTCGTGTACGGGATGGGACCCTGTATAACATACTAAAGAATCAGCCATCTAGCATTAATGGTTTTGGAGAAACAGCAATCTCTGTTTTTTATGGTCGCAAACGCGTTCTCTCGCTGAGAACACTCACTTTGAGGAACTCGCAGCTTTTTGCATTGTCACAGCGGAAAACCATCTCATATGCAGAGTCAGTGTCAGGGATGAACATCCCAGTCAAGAAAAGAATGGTTTTGGGTTGTTTTTATAGGTGAGACCTGAGAAAACTGCTGACTATTCAGAATTTTGAAACTGACTTTGTGGAATAACTGTGTGATCAAACTTGACCAAACCGTGCTGTCGTGTACGGGATGGGACCCTGTATAACATAGTAAAGAATCATCCATCTAGCACTAATGGTTTTGGAGAAACAGCAATCTCGGTTTTTATGGCCGCAATCGCGTTCTCTCGCTGAAAACACGCACTTTGAGGAACTCGCAGCTTTTTGCATTGTTACAACGGAAAACCGTCTCATATGCAGAGTCAGGTTTAGGGATGAACATCCCAGTCAAGAAAAGAATGGTTTTGGGTTGTTTTCATAGGTAAGACCTGGTAAGACCTGGTAAGACCTGATGACTATTCAGAATTTTGAAACTGACTTTGTGGAAAAACTGTGTGATCAAACTTGACCAAACCTTGCTGTCTTGTACGGGATGGGACCCTGTATAACACACTAAAGAATCAGCCATCTAGCATTAATGGTTTTGGAGAAACAGCAATCTCGGTTTTTATGGCCGCAAACGCGTTCTCTCACTGAGAACACTCACTTTGAGGAACTCGCAGCTTTTTGCATTGTTACAACGGAAAACCGTCTCATATGCAGAGTCAGTGTTAGGGATGAACATCCCAGTCAAGAAAAGAATGGTTTTGGGTTGTTTTCATAGGTAAGACCTGAGAAAACTGCTGACTATTCAGAATTTTGAAACTGACTTTGTGGAAAAACTGTGTGATCAAACTTGACCAAACCTTGCTGTCGTGTACGGGATGGGACCCTGTATAACATAGTAAAGAATCAGCCATCTAGCACTCATGGTTTTGGAGAAACAGCAATCTCTGTTTTTATGGCCGCAAACGCGTTCTCTCGCTGAGAACACTCACTTTGTGGTTTTGGGTTGTTTTCATAGGTAAGACCTGGTAAGACCTGGTAAGACCTGCTGACTATTCAGAATTTTGAAACTGACTTTGTGGAAAAACTGTGTGATCAAACTTGACCAAACCGTGCTGTCGTGTACGGGATGGGACCCTGTATAACATAGTAAAGAATCAGCCATCTAGCACTCATGGTTTTGGAGAAACAGCAATCTCGGTTTTTATGGCCGCAAACGCGTTCTCTCACTGAGAACACTCACTTTGAGGAACTCGCAGCTTTTTGCATTGTTACAACGGAAAACCGTCTCATATGCAGAGTCAGTGTTAGGGATGAACATCCCAGTCAAGAAAAGAATGGTTTTGGGTTGTTTTCATAGGTAAGACCTGAGAAAACTGATGACTATTCAGAATTTTGAAACTGACTTTGTGGAAAAACTGTGTGATCAAACTTGACCAAACCTTGCTGACGTGTACGGGATGGGACCCTGTATAACATAGTAAAGAATCAGCCATCTAGCACTCATGGTTTAGGAGAAACAGCAATCTCTGTTTTTATGGCCGCAAACGCGTTCTCTCGCTGAGAACACTCACTTTGAGGAACTCGCAGCTTTTTGCATTGTTACAACGGAAAACCGTCTCATATGCAGAGTCAGTGTTAGGGATGAACATCCCAGTCAAGAAAAGAATGGTTTTGGGTTGTTTTCATAGGTAAGACCTGGTAAGACCTGCTGACTATTCAGAATTTTGAAACTGACTTTGTGGAAAAACCGTGAGATCAAACTTGACCAAACCTTGCTGTCGTGTACGGGATGGGACCCTGTATAACATACTAAAGAATCAGCCATCTAGCATTAATGGTTTTAGAGAAACAATAATCTCTGTTTTTTATGGTCGCAAACGCGTTCTCTCGCTGAGAACACTCACTTTTAGGAACTCGCAGCTTTTTGCATTGTCACAGCGGAAAACCATCTCATATGCAGAGTCAGTGTCAGGGATGAACATCCCAGTCAAGAAAAGAATGGTTTTGGGTTGTTTTTATAGGTGAGACCTGAGAAAACTGCTGACTATTCAGAATTTTTAAACTGACTTTGTAGAAAAACTGTGTGATCAAACTTGACCAAACTTTGCTGTCTTGTACGGGATGGGACCCTGTATAACACACTAAAGAATCAGCCATCTAGCACTCATGGTTTTGGAGAAACAGCAATCTCTGTTTTTATGGCCGCAAACGGGTTCTCTCGCTGAGAACACTCACTTTGAGGAACTCATAGCTTTTTGCATTGTCACAGCGGAAAACCATCTCATATGCAGAGTCAGTGTCAGGGATTAACATCCCAGTCAAAAAAAATGTGGTTTTGGGTTGTTTTTATAGGTGAGACCTGAGAAAACTGCTGACTATTCAGAATTTTGAAACTGACTTTGTGGAATAACTGTGTGATCAAACTTGACCAAACCGTGCTGTCGTGTACGGGATGGGACCCTGTATAACATAGTAAAGAATCATCCATCTAGCACTAATGGTTTTGGAGAAACAGCAATCTCGGTTTTTATGGCCGCAAACGCGTTCTCTCACTGAGAACACTCACTTTGAGGAACTCGCAGCTTTTTGCATTGTTACAACGGAAAACCGTCTCATATGCAGAGTCAGTGTTAGGGATGAACATCCCAGTCAAGAAAAGAATGGTTTTGGGTTGTTTTCATAGGTAAGACCTGAGAAAACTGCTGACTATTCAGAATTTTGAAACTGACTTTGTGGAAAAACTGTGTGATCAAACTTGACCAAACCTTGCTGTCGTGTACGGGATGGGACCCTGTATAACATAGTAAAGAATCAGCCATCTAGCACTCATGGTTTTGGAGAAACAGCAATCTCTGTTTTTATGGCCGCAAACGCGTTCTCTCGCTGAGAACACTCACTTTGTGGTTTTGGGTTGTTTTCATAGGTAAGACCTGGTAAGACCTGGTAAGACCTGCTGACTATTCAGAATTTTGAAACTGACTTTGTGGAAAAACTGTGTGATCAAACTTGACCAAACCTTGCTGTCGTGTACGGGATGGGACCCTGTATAACATAGTAAAGAATCAGCCATCTAGCACTCATGGTTTTGGAGAAACAGCAATCTCGGTTTTTATGGCCGCAAACGCGTTCTCTCACTGAGAACACTCACTTTGAGGAACTCGCAGCTTTTTGCATTGTTACAACGGAAAACCGTCTCATATGCAGAGTCAGGTTTAGGGATGAACATCCCAGTCAAGAAAAGAATGGTTTTGGGTTGTTTTCATAGGTAAGACCTGGTAAGACCTGGTAAGAACTGATGACTATTCAGAATTTTGAAACTGACTTTGTGGAAAAACTGTGTGATCAAACTTGACCAAACATTGCTGTCGTGTACGGGATGGGACCCTGTATAACATACTAAAGAATCAGCCATCTAGCATTAATGGTTTTGGAGAAACAGCAATCTCTGTTTTTTATGGTCGCAAACGCGTTCTCTCGCTGAGAACACTCACTTTGAGGAACTCGCAGCTTTTTGCATTGTCACAGCGGAAAACCATCTCATATGCAGAGTCAGTGTCAGGGATGAACATCCCAGTCAAGAAAAGAATGGTTTTGGGTTGTTTTTATAGGTGAGACCTGAGAAAACTGCTGACTATTCAGAATTTTGAAACTGACTTTGTGGAATAACTGTGTGATCAAACTTGACCAAACCGTGCTGTCGTGTACGGGATGGGACCCTGTATAACATAGTAAAGAATCATCCATCTAGCACTAATGGTTTTGGAGAAACAGCAATCTCGGTTTTTATGGCCGCAAACGCGTTCTCTCGCTGAAAACACGCACTTTGAGGAACTCGCAGCTTTTTGCATTGTTACAACGGAAAACCGTCTCATATGCAGAGTCAGGTTTAGGGATGAACATCCCAGTCAAGAAAAGAATGGTTTTGGGTTGTTTTCATAGGTAAGACCTGGTAAGACCTGGTAAGACCTGATGACTATTCAGAATTTTGAAACTGACTTTGTGGAAAAACTGTGTGATCAAACTTGACCAAACCTTGCTGTCTTGTACGGGATGGGACCCTGTATAACACACTAAAGAATCAGCCATCTAGCATTAATGGTTTTGGAGAAACAGCAATCTCGGTTTTTATGGCCGCAAACGCGTTCTCTCACTGAGAACACTCACTTTGAGGAACTCGCAGCTTTTTGCATTGTTACAACGGACAACCGTCTCATATGCAGAGTCAGTGTTAGGGATGAACATCCCAGTCAAGAAAAGAATGGTTTTGGGTTGTTTTCATAGGTAAGACCTGAGAAAACTGCTGACTATTCAGAATTTTGAAACTGACTTTGTGGAAAAACTGTGTGATCAAACTTGACCAAACCTTGCTGTCGTGTACGGGATGGGACCCTGTATAACATAGTAAAGAATCAGCCATCTAGCACTCATGGTTTTGGAGAAACAGCAATCTCTGTTTTTATGGCCGCAAACGCGTTCTCTCGCTGAGAACACTCACTTTGTGGTTTTGGGTTGTTTTCATAGGTAAGACCTGGTAAGACCTGGTAAGACCTGCTGACTATTCAGAATTTTGAAACTGACTTTGTGGAAAAACTGTGTGATCAAACTTGACCAAACCGTGCTGTCGTGTACGGGATGGGACCCTGTATAACATAGTAAAGAATCAGCCATCTAGCACTCATGGTTTTGGAGAAACAGCAATCTCGGTTTTTATGGCCGCAAACGCGTTCTCTCACTGAGAACACTCACTTTGAGGAACTCGCAGCTTTTTGCATTGTTACAACGGAAAACCGTCTCATATGCAGAGTCAGTGTTAGGGATGAACATCCCAGTCAAGAAAAGAATGGTTTTGGGTTGTTTTCATAGGTAAGACCTGAGAAAACTGATGACTATTCAGAATTTTGAAACTGACTTTGTGGAAAAACTGTGTGATCAAACTTGACCAAACCTTGCTGACGTGTACGGGATGGGACCCTGTATAACATAGTAAAGAATCAGCCATCTAGCACTCATGGTTTAGGAGAAACAGCAATCTCTGTTTTTATGGCCGCAAACGCGTTCTCTCGCTGAGAACACTCACTTTGAGGAACTCGCAGCTTTTTGCATTGTTACAACGGAAAACCGTCTCATATGCAGAGTCAGTGTTAGGGATGAACATCCCAGTCAAGAAAAGAATGGTTTTGGGTTGTTTTCATAGGTAAGACCTGGTAAGACCTGCTGACTATTCAGAATTTTGAAACTGACTTTGTGGAAAAACCGTGAGATCAAACTTGACCAAACCTTGCTGTCGTGTACGGGATGGGACCCTGTATAACATACTAAAGAATCAGCCATCTAGCATTAATGGTTTTAGAGAAACAATAATCTCTGTTTTTTATGGTCGCAAACGCGTTCTCTCGCTGAGAACACTCACTTTTAGGAACTCGCAGCTTTTTGCATTGTCACAGCGGAAAACCATCTCATATGCAGAGTCAGTGTCAGGGATGAACATCCCAGTCAAGAAAAGAATGGTTTTGGGTTGTTTTTATAGGTGAGACCTGAGAAAACTGCTGACTATTCAGAATTTTTAAACTGACTTTGTAGAAAAACTGTGTGATCAAACTTGACCAAACTTTGCTGTCTTGTACGGGATGGGACCCTGTATAACACACTAAAGAATCAGCCATCTAGCACTCATGGTTTTGGAGAAACAGCAATCTCTGTTTTTATGGCCGCAAACGGGTTCTCTCGCTGAGAACACTCACTTTGAGGAACTCATAGCTTTTTGCATTGTCACAGCGGAAAACCATCTCATATGCAGAGTCAGTGTCAGGGATTAACATCCCAGTCAAAAAAAATGTGGTTTTGGGTTGTTTTTATAGGTGAGACCTGAGAAAACTGCTGACTATTCAGAATTTTGAAACTGACTTTGTGGAATAACTGTGTGATCAAACTTGACCAAACCGTGCTGTCGTGTACGGGATGGGACCCTGTATAACATAGTAAAGAATCATCCATCTAGCACTAATGGTTTTGGAGAAACAGCAATCTCGGTTTTTATGGCCGCAAACGCGTTCTCTCACTGAGAACACTCACTTTGAGGAACTCGCAGCTTTTTGCATTGTTACAACGGAAAACCGTCTCATATGCAGAGTCAGTGTTAGGGATGAACATCCCAGTCAAGAAAAGAATGGTTTTGGGTTGTTTTCATAGGTAAGACCTGAGAAAACTGCTGACTATTCAGAATTTTGAAACTGACTTTGTGGAAAAACTGTGTGATCAAACTTGACCAAACCTTGCTGTCGTGTACGGGATGGGACCCTGTATAACATAGTAAAGAATCAGCCATCTAGCACTCATGGTTTTGGAGAAACAGCAATCTCTGTTTTTATGGCCGCAAACGCGTTCTCTCGCTGAGAACACTCACTTTGTGGTTTTGGGTTGTTTTCATAGGTAAGACCTGGTAAGACCTGGTAAGACCTGCTGACTATTCAGAATTTTGAAACTGACTTTGTGGAAAAACTGTGTGATCAAACTTGACCAAACCTTGCTGTCGTGTACGGGATGGGACCCTGTATAACATAGTAAAGAATCAGCCATCTAGCACTCATGGTTTTGGAGAAACAGCAATCTCGGTTTTTATGGCCGCAAACGCGTTCTCTCACTGAGAACACTCACTTTGAGGAACTCGCAGCTTTTTGCATTGTTACAACGGAAAACCGTCTCATATGCAGAGTCAGGTTTAGGGATGAACATCCCAGTCAAGAAAAGAATGGTTTTGGGTTGTTTTCATAGGTAAGACCTGGTAAGACCTGGTAAGAACTGATGACTATTCAGAATTTTGAAACTGACTTTGTGGAAAAACTGTGTGATCAAACTTGACCAAACATTGCTGTCGTGTACGGGATGGGACCCTGTATAACATACTAAAGAATCAGCCATCTAGCATTAATGGTTTTGGAGAAACAGCAATCTCTGTTTTTTATGGTCGCAAACGCGTTCTCTCGCTGAGAACACTCACTTTGAGGAACTCGCAGCTTTTTGCATTGTCACAGCGGAAAACCATCTCATATGCAGAGTCAGTGTCAGGGATGAACATCCCAGTCAAGAAAAGAATGGTTTTGGGTTGTTTTTATAGGTGAGACCTGAGAAAACTGCTGACTATTCAGAATTTTGAAACTGACTTTGTGGAATAACTGTGTGATCAAACTTGACCAAACCGTGCTGTCGTGTACGGGATGGGACCCTGTATAACATAGTAAAGAATCATCCATCTAGCACTAATGGTTTTGGAGAAACAGCAATCTCGGTTTTTATGGCCGCAAACGCGTTCTCTCGCTGAAAACACGCACTTTGAGGAACTCGCAGCTTTTTGCATTGTTACAACGGAAAACCGTCTCATATGCAGAGTCAGGTTTAGGGATGAACATCCCAGTCAAGAAAAGAATGGTTTTGGGTTGTTTTCATAGGTAAGACCTGGTAAGACCTGGTAAGACCTGATGACTATTCAGAATTTTGAAACTGACTTTGTGGAAAAACTGTGTGATCAAACTTGACCAAACCTTGCTGTCTTGTACGGGATGGGACCCTGTATAACACACTAAAGAATCAGCCATCTAGCATTAATGGTTTTGGAGAAACAGCAATCTCGGTTTTTATGGCCGCAAACGCGTTCTCTCACTGAGAACACTCACTTTGAGGAACTCGCAGCTTTTTGCATTGTTACAACGGACAACCGTCTCATATGCAGAGTCAGTGTTAGGGATGAACATCCCAGTCAAGAAAAGAATGGTTTTGGGTTGTTTTCATAGGTAAGACCTGAGAAAACTGCTGACTATTCAGAATTTTGAAAATGACTTTGTGGAAAAACTGTGTGATCAAACTTGACCAAACCTTGCTGTCGTGTACGTGAAGGGACCCTGTATAACATAGTAAAGAATCAGCCATCTAGCACTCATGGTTTTGGAGAAACAGCAATCTCTGTTTTTATGGCCGCAAACGCGTTCTCTCGCTGAGAACACTCACTTTGTGGTTTTGGGTTGTTTTCATAGGTAAGACCTGGTAAGACCTGGTAAGACCTGCTGACTATTCAGAATTTTGAAACTGACTTTGTGGAAAAACTGTGTGATCAAACTTGACCAAACCGTGCTGTCGTGTACGGGATGGGACCCTGTATAACATAGTAAAGAATCAGCCATCTAGCACTCATGGTTTTGGAGAAACAGCAATCTCGGTTTTTATGGCCGCAAACGCGTTCTCTCACTGAGAACACTCACTTTGAGGAACTCGCAGCTTTTTGCATTGTTACAACGGAAAACCGTCTCATATGCAGAGTCAGTGTTAGGGATGAACATCCCAGTCAAGAAAAGAATGGTTTTGGGTTGTTTTCATAGGTAAGACCTGAGAAAACTGATGACTATTCAGAATTTTGAAACTGACTTTGTGGAAAAACTGTGTGATCAAACTTGACCAAACCTTGCTGACGTGTACGGGATGGGACCCTGTATAACATAGTAAAGAATCAGCCATCTAGCACTCATGGTTTAGGAGAAACAGCAATCTCTGTTTTTATGGCCGCAAACGCGTTCTCTCGCTGAGAACACTCACTTTGAGGAACTCGCAGCTTTTTGCATTGTTACAACGGAAAACCGTCTCATATGCAGAGTCAGTGTTAGGGATGAACATCCCAGTCAAGAAAAGAATGGTTTTGGGTTGTTTTCATAGGTAAGACCTGGTAAGACCTGCTGACTATTCAGAATTTTGAAACTGACTTTGTGGAAAAACCGTGAGATCAAACTTGACCAAACCTTGCTGTCGTGTACGGGATGGGACCCTGTATAACATACTAAAGAATCAGCCATCTAGCATTAATGGTTTTAGAGAAACAATAATCTCTGTTTTTTATGGTCGCAAACGCGTTCTCTCGCTGAGAACACTCACTTTTAGGAACTCGCAGCTTTTTGCATTGTCACAGCGGAAAACCATCTCATATGCAGAGTCAGTGTCAGGGATGAACATCCCAGTCAAGAAAAGAATGGTTTTGGGTTGTTTTTATAGGTGAGACCTGAGAAAACTGCTGACTATTCAGAATTTTTAAACTGACTTTGTAGAAAAACTGTGTGATCAAACTTGACCAAACTTTGCTGTCTTGTACGGGATGGGACCCTGTATAACACACTAAAGAATCAGCCATCTAGCACTCATGGTTTTGGAGAAACAGCAATCTCTGTTTTTATGGCCGCAAACGGGTTCTCTCGCTGAGAACACTCACTTTGAGGAACTCATAGCTTTTTGCATTGTCACAGCGGAAAACCATCTCATATGCAGAGTCAGTGTCAGGGATTAACATCCCAGTCAAAAAAAATGTGGTTTTGGGTTGTTTTTATAGGTGAGACCTGAGAAAACTGCTGACTATTCAGAATTTTGAAACTGACTTTGTGGAATAACTGTGTGATCAAACTTGACCAAACCGTGCTGTCGTGTACGGGATGGGACCCTGTATAACATAGTAAAGAATCATCCATCTAGCACTAATGGTTTTGGAGAAACAGCAATCTCGGTTTTTATGGCCGCAAACGCGTTCTCTCACTGAGAACACTCACTTTGAGGAACTCGCAGCTTTTTGCATTGTTACAACGGAAAACCGTCTCATATGCAGAGTCAGTGTTAGGGATGAACATCCCAGTCAAGAAAAGAATGGTTTTGGGTTGTTTTCATAGGTAAGACCTGAGAAAACTGCTGACTATTCAGAATTTTGAAACTGACTTTGTGGAAAAACTGTGTGATCAAACTTGACCAAACCTTGCTGTCGTGTACGGGATGGGACCCTGTATAACATAGTAAAGAATCAGCCATCTAGCACTCATGGTTTTGGAGAAACAGCAATCTCTGTTTTTATGGCCGCAAACGCGTTCTCTCGCTGAGAACACTCACTTTGTGGTTTTGGGTTGTTTTCATAGGTAAGACCTGGTAAGACCTGGTAAGACCTGCTGACTATTCAGAATTTTGAAACTGACTTTGTGGAAAAACTGTGTGATCAAACTTGACCAAACCTTGCTGTCGTGTACGGGATGGGACCCTGTATAACATAGTAAAGAATCAGCCATCTAGCACTCATGGTTTTGGAGAAACAGCAATCTGTTTTGTAATGGCCGCAAACGCGTTCTCTCGCTGAGAACACTCACTTTGAGGAACGCGCAGCTTTTTGCATTGTCACAGCGGAAAACCATCTCATATGCAGAGTCAGTGTCAGGGATGAACATCCCAGTCAAGAAAAGAATGGTTTTGGGTTGTTTTCATAAGTGAGACCTGAGAAAACTGATGACTATTCAGAATTTTGAAACTGACTTTGTGGAAAAACTGTGTGATCAAACTTGACCAAACTTTGCTGTCTTGTACGGGATGGGACCCTGTATAACACACTAAAGAATCAGCCATCTAGCACTCATGGTTTTGGAGAAACAGCAATCTCTGTTTTTATGGCCGCAAACGCGTTCTCTCGCTGAAAACACGCACTTTGAGGAACTCGCAGCTTTTTGCATTGTTACAACGGAAAACCGTCTCATATGCAGAGTCAGTGTTAGGGATGAACATCCCAGTCAAGAAAAGAATGGTTTTGGGTTGTTTTCATAGGTAAGACCTGAGAAAACTGCTGACTATTCAGAATTTTGAAACTGACTTTGTGGAAAAACTGTGTGATCAAACTTGACCAAACCTTGCTGTCGTGTACGGGATGGGACCCTATATAACATAGTAAAGAATCAGCCATCTAGCACTCATGGTTTTGGAGAAACAGCAATCTCTGTTTTTTATGGTCGCAAATGCGTTCTCTCGCTGAGAACACTCACTTTGAGGAGCTCGCAGCTTTTTGCATTGTCACAGCGGAAAACCATCTCATATGCAGAGTCAGTGTCAGGGATGAACATCCCAGTCAAGAAAAGAATGGTTTTGGGTTGTTTTTATAGGTGAAACCTGAAAAAACTGCTGACTATTCAGAATTTTGAAACTGACTTTGTGGAAAAACTGTGTGATCAAACTTGACCAAACCGTGCTGTCGTGTACGGGATGGGACCCTGTATAACATAGTAAAGAATCAGCCATCTAGCACTCATGGTTTTGGAGAAACAGCAATCTCTGTTTTTATGGCCGCAAACGCGTTCTCTCGCTGAGAACACTCACTTTGAGGAACTCATAGCTTTTTGCATTGTCACAGCGGAAAACCATCTCATATGCAGAGTCAGTGTCAGGGATTAACATCCCAGTCAAAAAAAATGTGGTTTTGGGTTGTTTTTATAGGTGAGACCTGAGAAAACTGCTGACTATTCAGAATTTTGAAACTGACTTTGTGGAATAACTGTGTGATCAAACTTGACCAAACCGTGCTGTCGTGTACGGGATGGGACCCTGTATAACATAGTAAAGAATCATCCATCTAGCACTAATGGTTTTGGAGAAACAGCAATCTCGGTTTTTATGGCCGCAAACGCGTTCTCTCGCTGAAAACACGCACTTTGAGGAACTCGCAGCTTTTTGCATTGTTACAACGGAAAACCGTCTCATATGCAGAGTCAGGTTTAGGGATGAACATCCCAGTCAAGAAAAGAATGGTTTTGGGTTGTTTTCATAGGTAAGACCTGGTAAGACCTGGTAAGACCTGATGACTATTCAGAATTTTGAAACTGACTTTGTGGAAAAACTGTGTGATCAAACTTGACCAAACCTTGCTGTCTTGTACGGGATGGGACCCTGTATAACACACTAAAGAATCAGCCATCTAGCATTAATGGTTTTGGAGAAACAGCAATCTCGGTTTTTATGGCCGCAAACGCGTTCTCTCACTGAGAACACTCACTTTGAGGAACTCGCAGCTTTTTGCATTGTTACAACGGAAAACCGTCTCATATGCAGAGTCAGTGTTAGGGATGAACATCCCAGTCAAGAAAAGAATGGTTTTGGGTTGTTTTCATAGGTAAGACCTGAGAAAACTGCTGACTATTCAGAATTTTGAAACTGACTTTGTGGAAAAACTGTGTGATCAAACTTGACCAAACCTTGCTGTCGTGTACGGGATGGGACCCTGTATAACATAGTAAAGAATCAGCCATCTAGCACTCATGGTTTTGGAGAAACAGCAATCTCTGTTTTTATGGCCGCAAACGCGTTCTCTCGCTGAGAACACTCACTTTGTGGTTTTGGGTTGTTTTCATAGGTAAGACCTGGTAAGACCTGGTAAGACCTGCTGACTATTCAGAATTTTGAAACTGACTTTGTGGAAAAACTGTGTGATCAAACTTGACCAAACCGTGCTGTCGTGTACGGGATGGGACCCTGTATAACATAGTAAAGAATCAGCCATCTAGCACTCATGGTTTTGGAGAAACAGCAATCTCGGTTTTTATGGCCGCAAACGCGTTCTCTCACTGAGAACACTCACTTTGAGGAACTCGCAGCTTTTTGCATTGTTACAACGGAAAACCGTCTCATATGCAGAGTCAGTGTTAGGGATGAACATCCCAGTCAAGAAAAGAATGGTTTTGGGTTGTTTTCATAGGTAAGACCTGAGAAAACTGATGACTATTCAGAATTTTGAAACTGACTTTGTGGAAAAACTGTGTGATCAAACTTGACCAAACCTTGCTGACGTGTACGGGATGGGACCCTGTATAACATAGTAAAGAATCAGCCATCTAGCACTCATGGTTTAGGAGAAACAGCAATCTCTGTTTTTATGGCCGCAAACGCGTTCTCTCGCTGAGAACACTCACTTTGAGGAACTCGCAGCTTTTTGCATTGTTACAACGGAAAACCGTCTCATATGCAGAGTCAGTGTTAGGGATGAACATCCCAGTCAAGAAAAGAATGGTTTTGGGTTGTTTTCATAGGTAAGACCTGGTAAGACCTGCTGACTATTCAGAATTTTGAAACTGACTTTGTGGAAAAACCGTGAGATCAAACTTGACCAAACCTTGCTGTCGTGTACGGGATGGGACCCTGTATAACATACTAAAGAATCAGCCATCTAGCATTAATGGTTTTAGAGAAACAATAATCTCTGTTTTTTATGGTCGCAAACGCGTTCTCTCGCTGAGAACACTCACTTTTAGGAACTCGCAGCTTTTTGCATTGTCACAGCGGAAAACCATCTCATATGCAGAGTCAGTGTCAGGGATGAACATCCCAGTCAAGAAAAGAATGGTTTTGGGTTGTTTTTATAGGTGAGACCTGAGAAAACTGCTGACTATTCAGAATTTTTAAACTGACTTTGTAGAAAAACTGTGTGATCAAACTTGACCAAACTTTGCTGTCTTGTACGGGATGGGACCCTGTATAACACACTAAAGAATCAGCCATCTAGCACTCATGGTTTTGGAGAAACAGCAATCTCTGTTTTTATGGCCGCAAACGGGTTCTCTCGCTGAGAACACTCACTTTGAGGAACTCATAGCTTTTTGCATTGTCACAGCGGAAAACCATCTCATATGCAGAGTCAGTGTCAGGGATTAACATCCCAGTCAAAAAAAATGTGGTTTTGGGTTGTTTTTATAGGTGAGACCTGAGAAAACTGCTGACTATTCAGAATTTTGAAACTGACTTTGTGGAATAACTGTGTGATCAAACTTGACCAAACCGTGCTGTCGTGTACGGGATGGGACCCTGTATAACATAGTAAAGAATCATCCATCTAGCACTAATGGTTTTGGAGAAACAGCAATCTCGGTTTTTATGGCCGCAAACGCGTTCTCTCACTGAGAACACTCACTTTGAGGAACTCGCAGCTTTTTGCATTGTTACAACGGAAAACCGTCTCATATGCAGAGTCAGTGTTAGGGATGAACATCCCAGTCAAGAAAAGAATGGTTTTGGGTTGTTTTCATAGGTAAGACCTGAGAAAACTGCTGACTATTCAGAATTTTGAAACTGACTTTGTGGAAAAACTGTGTGATCAAACTTGACCAAACCTTGCTGTCGTGTACGGGATGGGACCCTGTATAACATAGTAAAGAATCAGCCATCTAGCACTCATGGTTTTGGAGAAACAGCAATCTCTGTTTTTATGGCCGCAAACGCGTTCTCTCGCTGAGAACACTCACTTTGTGGTTTTGGGTTGTTTTCATAGGTAAGACCTGGTAAGACCTGGTAAGACCTGCTGACTATTCAGAATTTTGAAACTGACTTTGTGGAAAAACTGTGTGATCAAACTTGACCAAACCTTGCTGTCGTGTACGGGATGGGACCCTGTATAACATAGTAAAGAATCAGCCATCTAGCACTCATGGTTTTGGAGAAACAGCAATCTGTTTTGTAATGGCCGCAAACGCGTTCTCTCGCTGAGAACACTCACTTTGAGGAACGCGCAGCTTTTTGCATTGTCACAGCGGAAAACCATCTCATATGCAGAGTCAGTGTCAGGGATGAACATCCCAGTCAAGAAAAGAATGGTTTTGGGTTGTTTTCATAAGTGAGACCTGAGAAAACTGATGACTATTCAGAATTTTGAAACTGACTTTGTGGAAAAACTGTGTGATCAAACTTGACCAAACTTTGCTGTCTTGTACGGGATGGGACCCTGTATAACACACTAAAGAATCAGCCATCTAGCACTCATGGTTTTGGAGAAACAGCAATCTCTGTTTTTATGGCCGCAAACGCGTTCTCTCGCTGAAAACACGCACTTTGAGGAACTCGCAGCTTTTTGCATTGTTACAACGGAAAACCGTCTCATATGCAGAGTCAGTGTTAGGGATGAACATCCCAGTCAAGAAAAGAATGGTTTTGGGTTGTTTTCATAGGTAAGACCTGAGAAAACTGCTGACTATTCAGAATTTTGAAACTGACTTTGTGGAAAAACTGTGTGATCAAACTTGACCAAACCTTGCTGTCGTGTACGGGATGGGACCCTATATAACATAGTAAAGAATCAGCCATCTAGCACTCATGGTTTTGGAGAAACAGCAATCTCTTTTTTTATGGTCGCAAATGCGTTCTCTCGCTGAGAACACTCACTTTGAGGAGCTCGCAGCTTTTTGCATTGTCACAGCGGAAAACCATCTCATATGCAGAGTCAGTGTCAGGGATGAACATCCCAGTCAAGAAAAGAATGGTTTTGGGTTGTTTTTATAGGTGAAACCTGAAAAAACTGCTGACTATTCAGAATTTTGAAACTGACTTTGTGGAAAAACTGTGTGATCAAACTTGACCAAACCGTGCTGTCGTGTACGGGATGGGACCCTGTATAACATAGTAAAGAATCAGCCATCTAGCACTCATGGTTTTGGAGAAACAGCAATCTCTGTTTTTATGGCCGCAAACGCGTTCTCTCGCTGAGAACACTCACTTTGAGGAACTCATAGCTTTTTGCATTGTCACAGCGGAAAACCATCTCATATGCAGAGTCAGTGTCAGGGATTAACATCCCAGTCAAAAAAAATGTGGTTTTGGGTTGTTTTTATAGGTGAGACCTGAGAAAACTGCTGACTATTCAGAATTTTGAAACTGACTTTGTGGAATAACTGTGTGATCAAACTTGACCAAACCGTGCTGTCGTGTACGGGATGGGACCCTGTATAACATAGTAAAGAATCATCCATCTAGCACTAATGGTTTTGGAGAAACAGCAATCTCGGTTTTTATGGCCGCAAACGCGTTCTCTCACTGAGAACACTCACTTTGAGGAACTCGCAGCTTTTTGCATTGTTACAACGGAAAACCGTCTCATATGCAGAGTCAGTGTTAGGGATGAACATCCCAGTCAAGAAAAGAATGGTTTTGGGTTGTTTTCATAGGTAAGACCTGAGAAAACTGCTGACTATTCAGAATTTTGAAACTGACTTTGTGGAAAAACTGTGTGATCAAACTTGACCAAACCTTGCTGTCGTGTACGGGATGGGACCCTGTATAACATAGTAAAGAATCAGCCATCTAGCACTCATGGTTTTGGAGAAACAGCAATCTCTGTTTTTATGGCCGCAAACGCGTTCTCTCGCTGAGAACACTCACTTTGTGGTTTTGGGTTGTTTTCATAGGTAAGACCTGGTAAGACCTGGTAAGACCTGCTGACTATTCAGAATTTTGAAACTGACTTTGTGGAAAAACTGTGTGATCAAACTTGACCAAACCTTGCTGTCGTGTACGGGATGGGACCCTGTATAACATAGTAAAGAATCAGCCATCTAGCACTCATGGTTTTGGAGAAACAGCAATCTCGGTTTTTATGGCCGCAAACGCGTTCTCTCACTGAGAACACTCACTTTGAGGAACTCGCAGCTTTTTGCATTGTTACAACGGAAAACCGTCTCATATGCAGAGTCAGTGTTAGGGATGAACATCCCAGTCAAGAAAAGAATGGTTTTGGGTTGTTTTCATAGGTAAGACCTGAGAAAACTGATGACTATTCAGAATTTTGAAACTGACTTTGTGGAAAAACTGTGTGATCAAACTTGACCAAACCTTGCTGACGTGTACGGGATGGGACCCTGTATAACATAGTAAAGAATCAGCCATCTAGCACTCATGGTTTAGGAGAAACAGCAATCTCTGTTTTTATGGCCGCAAACGCGTTATCTCGCTGAGAACACTCACTTTGAGGAACTCGCAGCTTTTTGCATTGTTACAACGGAAAACCGTCTCATATGCAGAGTCAGTGTTAGGGATGAACATCCCAGTCAAGAAAAGAATGGTTTTGGGTAGTTTTCATAGGTAAGACCTGGTAAGACCTGCTGACTATTCAGAATTTTGAAACTGACTTTGTGGAAAAACCGTGTGATCAAACTTGACCAAACCTTGCTGTCGTGTACGGGATGGGACCCTGTATAACATACTAAAGAATCAGCCATCTAGCATTAATGGTTTTGGAGAAACAGCAATCTCTGTTTTTATGGCCGCAAACGCGTTCTCTCGCTGAAAACACGCACTTTGAGGAACTCGCAGCTTTTTGCATTGTTACAACGGAAAACCGTCTCATATGCAGAGTCAGGTTTAGGGATGAACATCCCAGTCAAGAAAAGAATGGTTTTGGGTTGTTTTCATAGGTAAGACCTGGTAAGACCTGGTAAGACCTGATGACTATTCAGAATTTTGAAACTGACTTTGTGGAAAAACTGTGTGATCAAACTTGACCAAACCTTGCTGTCTTGTACGGGATGGGACCCTGTATAACACACTAAAGAATCAGCCATCTAGCACTCATGGTTTTGGAGAAACAGCAATCTCTTTTTTTATGGCCGCAAACGCGTTCTCTCGCTGAAAACACGCACTTTTTGGAACTCGCAGCTTTTTGCATTGTTACAACGGAAAACCGTCTCATATGCAGAGTCAGGTTTAGGGATGAACATCCCAGTCAAGAAAAGAATGGTTTTGGGTTGTTTTCATAGGTAAGACCTGGTAAGACCTGGTAAGACCTGATGACTATTCAGAATTTTGAAACTGACTTTGTGGAAAAACTGTGTGATCAAACTTGACCAAACCTTGCTGTCGTGTACGGGATGGGACCCTGTATAACATAGTAAAGAATCAGCCATCTAGCACTCATGGTTTTGGAGAAACAGCAATCTGTTTTGTAATGGCCGCAAACGCGTTCTCTCGCTGAGAACACTCACTTTGAGGAACGCGCAGCTTTTTGCATTGTCACAGCGGAAAACCATCTCATATGCAGAGTCAGTGTCAGGGATGAGTATCCCAGTCAAGAAAAGAATGGTTTTGGGTTGTTTTCATAAGTGAGACCTGAGAAAACTGCTGACTATTCAGAATTTTGAAACTGACTTTGTGGAATAACTGTGTGATCAAACTTGACCAAACCGTGCTGTCGTGTACGGGATGGGACCCTGTATAACATAGTAAAGAATCATCCATCTAGCACTAATGGTTTTGGAGAAACAGCAATCTCGGTTTTTATGGCCGCAAACGCGTTCTCTCACTGAGAACACTCACTTTGAGGAACTCGCAGCTTTTTGCATTGTTACAACGGAAAACCGTCTCATATGCAGAGTCAGGTTTAGGGATGAACATCCCAGTCAAGAAAAGAATGGTTTTGGGTTGTTTTCATAGGTAAGACCTGGTAAGACCTGGTATGACCTGATGACTATTCAGAATTTTGAAACTGACTTTGAGGAAAAACTGTGTGATCAAACTTGACCAAACATTGCTGTCGTGTACGGGATGGGACCCTGTATAACATACTAAAGAATCAGCCATCTAGCATTAATGGTTTTGGAGAAACAGCAATCTCTGTTTTTATGGCCGCAAACGCGTTCTCTCGCTGAGAACACTCACTTTGTGGTTTTGGGTTGTTTTCATAGGTAAGACCTGGTAAGACCTGGTAAGACCTGCTGACTATTCAGAATTTTGAAACTGACTTTGTGGAAAAACTGTGTGATCAAACTTGACCAAACCGTGCTGTCGTGTACGGGATGGGACCCTGTATAACATAGTAAAGAATCAGCCATCTAGCACTCATGGTTTTGGAGAAACAGCAATCTCGGTTTTTATGGCCGCAAACGCGTTCTCTCACTGAGAACACTCACTTTGAGGAACTCGCAGCTTTTTGCATTGTTACAACGGAAAACCGTCTCATATGCAGAGTCAGTGTTAGGGATGAACATCCCAGTCAAGAAAAGAATGGTTTTGGGTTGTTTTCATAGGTAAGACCTGAGAAAACTGATGACTATTCAGAATTTTGAAACTGACTTTGTGGAAAAACTGTGTGATCAAACTTGACCAAACCTTGCTGACGTGTACGGGATGGGACCCTGTATAACATAGTAAAGAATCAGCCATCTAGCACTCATGGTTTAGGAGAAACAGCAATCTCTGTTTTTATGGCCGCAAACGCGTTCTCTCGCTGAGAACACTCACTTTGAGGAACTCGCAGCTTTTTGCATTGTTACAACGGAAAACCGTCTCATATGCAGAGTCAGTGTTAGGGATGAACATCCCAGTCAAGAAAAGAATGGTTTTGGGTTGTTTTCATAGGTAAGACCTGGTAAGACCTGCTGACTATTCAGAATTTTGAAACTGACTTTGTGGAAAAACCGTGAGATCAAACTTGACCAAACCTTGCTGTCGTGTACGGGATGGGACCCTGTATAACATAGTAAAGAATCAGCCATCTAGCATTAATGGTTTTAGAGAAACAATAATCTCTGTTTTTTATGGTCGCAAACGCGTTCTCTCGCTGAGAACACTCACTTTTAGGAACTCGCAGCTTTTTGCATTGTCACAGCGGAAAACCATCTCATATGCAGAGTCAGTGTCAGGGATGAACATCCCAGTCAAGAAAAGAATGGTTTTGGGTTGTTTTTATAGGTGAGACCTGAGAAAACTGCTGACTATTCAGAATTTTTAAACTGACTTTGTAGAAAAACTGTGTGATCAAACTTGACCAAACTTTGCTGTCTTGTACGGGATGGGACCCTGTATAACACACTAAAGAATCAGCCATCTAGCACTCATGGTTTTGGAGAAACAGCAATCTCTGTTTTTATGGCCGCAAACGGGTTCTCTCGCTGAGAACACTCACTTTGAGGAACTCATAGCTTTTTGCATTGTCACAGCGGAAAACCATCTCATATGCAGAGTCAGTGTCAGGGATTAACATCCCAGTCAAAAAAAATGTGGTTTTGGGTTGTTTTTATAGGTGAGACCTGAGAAAACTGCTGACTATTCAGAATTTTGAAACTGACTTTGTGGAATAACTGTGTGATCAAACTTGACCAAACCGTGCTGTCGTGTACGGGATGGGACCCTGTATAACATAGTAAAGAATCATCCATCTAGCACTAATGGTTTTGGAGAAACAGCAATCTCGGTTTTTATGGCCGCAAACGCGTTCTCTCACTGAGAACACTCACTTTGAGGAACTCGCAGCTTTTTGCATTGTTACAACGGAAAACCGTCTCATATGCAGAGTCAGTGTTAGGGATGAACATCCCAGTCAAGAAAAGAATGGTTTTGGGTTGTTTTCATAGGTAAGACCTGAGAAAACTGCTGACTATTCAGAATTTTGAAACTGACTTTGTGGAAAAACTGTGTGATCAAACTTGACCAAACCTTGCTGTCGTGTACGGGATGGGACCCTGTATAACATAGTAAAGAATCAGCCATCTAGCACTCATGGTTTTGGAGAAACAGCAATCTCTGTTTTTATGGCCGCAAACGCGTTCTCTCGCTGAGAACACTCACTTTGTGGTTTTGGGTTGTTTTCATAGGTAAGACCTGGTAAGACCTGGTAAGACCTGCTGACTATTCAGAATTTTGAAACTGACTTTGTGGAAAAACTGTGTGATCAAACTTGACCAAACCTTGCTGTCGTGTACGGGATGGGACCCTGTATAACATAGTAAAGAATCAGCCATCTAGCACTCATGGTTTTGGAGAAACAGCAATCTGTTTTGTAATGGCCGCAAACGCGTTCTCTCGCTGAGAACACTCACTTTGAGGAACGCGCAGCTTTTTGCATTGTCACAGCGGAAAACCATCTCATATGCAGAGTCAGTGTCAGGGATGAACATCCCAGTCAAGAAAAGAATGGTTTTGGGTTGTTTTCATAAGTGAGACCTGAGAAAACTGATGACTATTCAGAATTTTGAAACTGACTTTGTGGAAAAACTGTGTGATCAAACTTGACCAAACTTTGCTGTCTTGTACGGGATGGGACCCTGTATAACACACTAAAGAATCAGCCATCTAGCACTCATGGTTTTGGAGAAACAGCAATCTCTGTTTTTATGGCCGCAAACGCGTTCTCTCGCTGAAAACACGCACTTTGAGGAACTCGCAGCTTTTTGCATTGTTACAACGGAAAACCGTCTCATATGCAGAGTCAGTGTTAGGGATGAACATCCCAGTCAAGAAAAGAATGGTTTTGGGTTGTTTTCATAGGTAAGACCTGAGAAAACTGCTGACTATTCAGAATTTTGAAACTGACTTTGTGGAAAAACTGTGTGATCAAACTTGACCAAACCTTGCTGTCGTGTACGGGATGGGACCCTATATAACATAGTAAAGAATCAGCCATCTAGCACTCATGGTTTTGGAGAAACAGCAATCTCTTTTTTTATGGTCGCAAATGCGTTCTCTCGCTGAGAACACTCACTTTGAGGAGCTCGCAGCTTTTTGCATTGTCACAGCGGAAAACCATCTCATATGCAGAGTCAGTGTCAGGGATGAACATCCCAGTCAAGAAAAGAATGGTTTTGGGTTGTTTTTATAGGTGAAACCTGAAAAAACTGCTGACTATTCAGAATTTTGAAACTGACTTTGTGGAAAAACTGTGTGATCAAACTTGACCAAACCGTGCTGTCGTGTACGGGATGGGACCCTGTATAACATAGTAAAGAATCAGCCATCTAGCACTCATGGTTTTGGAGAAACAGCAATCTCTGTTTTTATGGCCGCAAACGCGTTCTCTCGCTGAGAACACTCACTTTGAGGAACTCATAGCTTTTTGCATTGTCACAGCGGAAAACCATCTCATATGCAGAGTCAGTGTCAGGGATTAACATCCCAGTCAAAAAAAATGTGGTTTTGGGTTGTTTTTATAGGTGAGACCTGAGAAAACTGCTGACTATTCAGAATTTTGAAACTGACTTTGTGGAATAACTGTGTGATCAAACTTGACCAAACCGTGCTGTCGTGTACGGGATGGGACCCTGTATAACATAGTAAAGAATCATCCATCTAGCACTAATGGTTTTGGAGAAACAGCAATCTCGGTTTTTATGGCCGCAAACGCGTTCTCTCACTGAGAACACTCACTTTGAGGAACTCGCAGCTTTTTGCATTGTTACAACGGAAAACCGTCTCATATGCAGAGTCAGTGTTAGGGATGAACATCCCAGTCAAGAAAAGAATGGTTTTGGGTTGTTTTCATAGGTAAGACCTGAGAAAACTGCTGACTATTCAGAATTTTGAAACTGACTTTGTGGAAAAACTGTGTGATCAAACTTGACCAAACCTTGCTGTCGTGTACGGGATGGGACCCTGTATAACATAGTAAAGAATCAGCCATCTAGCACTCATGGTTTTGGAGAAACAGCAATCTCTGTTTTTATGGCCGCAAACGCGTTCTCTCGCTGAGAACACTCACTTTGTGGTTTTGGGTTGTTTTCATAGGTAAGACCTGGTAAGACCTGGTAAGACCTGCTGACTATTCAGAATTTTGAAACTGACTTTGTGGAAAAACTGTGTGATCAAACTTGACCAAACCTTGCTGTCGTGTACGGGATGGGACCCTGTATAACATAGTAAAGAATCAGCCATCTAGCACTCATGGTTTTGGAGAAACAGCAATCTCGGTTTTTATGGCCGCAAACGCGTTCTCTCACTGAGAACACTCACTTTGAGGAACTCGCAGCTTTTTGCATTGTTACAACGGAAAACCGTCTCATATGCAGAGTCAGTGTTAGGGATGAACATCCCAGTCAAGAAAAGAATGGTTTTGGGTTGTTTTCATAGGTAAGACCTGAGAAAACTGATGACTATTCAGAATTTTGAAACTGACTTTGTGGAAAAACTGTGTGATCAAACTTGACCAAACCTTGCTGACGTGTACGGGATGGGACCCTGTATAACATAGTAAAGAATCAGCCATCTAGCACTCATGGTTTAGGAGAAACAGCAATCTCTGTTTTTATGGCCGCAAACGCGTTATCTCGCTGAGAACACTCACTTTGAGGAACTCGCAGCTTTTTGCATTGTTACAACGGAAAACCGTCTCATATGCAGAGTCAGTGTTAGGGATGAACATCCCAGTCAAGAAAAGAATGGTTTTGGGTAGTTTTCATAGGTAAGACCTGGTAAGACCTGCTGACTATTCAGAATTTTGAAACTGACTTTGTGGAAAAACCGTGTGATCAAACTTGACCAAACCTTGCTGTCGTGTACGGGATGGGACCCTGTATAACATACTAAAGAATCAGCCATCTAGCATTAATGGTTTTGGAGAAACAGCAATCTCTGTTTTTATGGCCGCAAACGCGTTCTCTCGCTGAAAACACGCACTTTGAGGAACTCGCAGCTTTTTGCATTGTTACAACGGAAAACCGTCTCATATGCAGAGTCAGGTTTAGGGATGAACATCCCAGTCAAGAAAAGAATGGTTTTGGGTTGTTTTCATAGGTAAGACCTGGTAAGACCTGGTAAGACCTGATGACTATTCAGAATTTTGAAACTGACTTTGTGGAAAAACTGTGTGATCAAACTTGACCAAACCTTGCTGTCTTGTACGGGATGGGACCCTGTATAACACACTAAAGAATCAGCCATCTAGCACTCATGGTTTTGGAGAAACAGCAATCTCTTTTTTTATGGCCGCAAACGCGTTCTCTCGCTGAAAACACGCACTTTTTGGAACTCGCAGCTTTTTGCATTGTTACAACGGAAAACCGTCTCATATGCAGAGTCAGGTTTAGGGATGAACATCCCAGTCAAGAAAAGAATGGTTTTGGGTTGTTTTCATAGGTAAGACCTGGTAAGACCTGGTAAGACCTGATGACTATTCAGAATTTTGAAACTGACTTTGTGGAAAAACTGTGTGATCAAACTTGACCAAACCTTGCTGTCGTGTACGGGATGGGACCCTGTATAACATAGTAAAGAATCAGCCATCTAGCACTCATGGTTTTGGAGAAACAGCAATCTGTTTTGTAATGGCCGCAAACGCGTTCTCTCGCTGAGAACACTCACTTTGAGGAACGCGCAGCTTTTTGCATTGTCACAGCGGAAAACCATCTCATATGCAGAGTCAGTGTCAGGGATGAGTATCCCAGTCAAGAAAAGAATGGTTTTGGGTTGTTTTCATAAGTGAGACCTGAGAAAACTGCTGACTATTCAGAATTTTGAAACTGACTTTGTGGAATAACTGTGTGATCAAACTTGACCAAACCGTGCTGTCGTGTACGGGATGGGACCCTGTATAACATAGTAAAGAATCATCCATCTAGCACTAATGGTTTTGGAGAAACAGCAATCTCGGTTTTTATGGCCGCAAACGCGTTCTCTCACTGAGAACACTCACTTTGAGGAACTCGCAGCTTTTTGCATTGTTACAACGGAAAACCGTCTCATATGCAGAGTCAGGTTTAGGGATGAACATCCCAGTCAAGAAAAGAATGGTTTTGGGTTGTTTTCATAGGTAAGACCTGGTAAGACCTGGTATGACCTGATGACTATTCAGAATTTTGAAACTGACTTTGAGGAAAAACTGTGTGATCAAACTTGACCAAACATTGCTGTCGTGTACGGGATGGGACCCTGTATAACATACTAAAGAATCAGCCATCTAGCATTAATGGTTTTGGAGAAACAGCAATCTCTGTTTTTTATGGTCGCAAACGCGTTCTCTCGCTGAGAACACTCACTTTGAGGAACTCGCAGCTTTTTGCATTGTCACAGCGGAAAACCATCTCATATGCAGAGTCAGTGTCAGGGATGAACATCCCAGTCAAGAAAAGAATGGTTTTGGGTTGTTTTTATAGGTGAGACCTGAGAAAACTGCTGACTATTCAGAATTTTGAAACTGACTTTGTGGAATAACTGTGTGATCAAACTTGACCAAACCGTGCTGTCGTGTACGGGATGGGACCCTGTATAACATAGTAAAGAATCATCCATCTAGCACTAATGGTTTTGGAGAAACAGCAATCTCGGTTTTTATGGCCGCAAACGCGTTCTCTCACTGAGAACACTCACTTTGAGGAACTCGCAGCTTTTTGCATTGTTACAACGGAAAACCGTCTCATATGCAGAGTCAGTGTTAGGGATGAACATCCCAGTCAAGAAAAGAATGGTTTTGGGTTGTTTTCATAGGTAAGACCTGAGAAAACTGCTGACTATTCAGAATTTTGAAACTGACTTTGTGGAAAAACTGTGTGATCAAACTTGACCAAACCTTGCTGTCGTGTACGGGATGGGACCCTGTATAACATAGTAAAGAATCAGCCATCTAGCACTCATGGTTTTGGAGAAACAGCAATCTCTGTTTTTATGGCCGCAAACGCGTTCTCTCGCTGAGACCACTCACTTTGTGGTTTTGGGTTGTTTTCATAGGTAAGACCTGGTAAGACCTGGTAAGACCTGCTGACTATTCAGAATTTTGAAACTGACTTTGTGGAAAAACTGTGTGATCAAACTTGACCAAACCGTGCTGTCGTGTACGGGATGGGACCCTGTATAACATAGTAAAGAATCAGCCATCTAGCACTCATGGTTTTGGAGAAACAGCAATCTCGGTTTTTATGGCCGCAAACGCGTTCTCTCACTGAGAACACTCACTTTGAGGAACTAGCAGCTTTTTGCATTGTTACAACGGAAAACCGTCTCATAAGCAGAGTCAGTGTTAGGGATGAACATCCCAGTCAAGAAAAGAATGGTTTTGGGTTGTTTTCATAGGTAAGACCTGAGAAAACTGCTGACTATTCAGAATTTTGAAACTGACTTTGTGGAAAAACTGTGTGATCAAACTTGACCAAACCGTGCTGTCGTGTACGGGATGGGACCCTGTATAACATAGTAAAGAATCAGCCATCTAGCACTCATGGTTTTGGAGAAACAGCAATCTCGGTTTTTATGGCCGCAAACGCGTTCTCTCGCTGAGAACACTCACTTTGAGGAACTCATAGCTTTTTGCATTGTCACAGCGGAAAACCGTCTCATATGCAGAGTCAGGTTAGGGATGAACATCCCAGTCAAGAAAAGAATGGTTTTGGGTTGTTTTCATAGGTAAGACCTGGTAAGACCTGCTGACTATTCAGAATTTTGAAACTGACTTTGTGGAAAAACCGTGAGATCAAACTTGACCAAACCTTGCTGTCGTGTACGGGATGGGACCCTGTATAACATACTAAAGAATCAGCCATCTAGCATTAATGGTTTTAGAGAAACAATAATCTCTGTTTTTTATGGTCGCAAACGCGTTCTCTCGCTGAGAACACTCACTTTTAGGAACTCGCAGCTTTTTGCATTGTCACAGCGGAAAACCATCTCATATGCAGAGTCAGTGTCAGGGATGAACATCCCAGTCAAGAAAAGAATGGTTTTGGGTTGTTTTTATAGGTGAGACCTGAGAAAACTGCTGACTATTCAGAATTTTTAAACTGACTTTGTAGAAAAACTGTGTGATCAAACTTGACCAAACTTTGCTGTCTTGTACGGGATGGGACCCTGTATAACACACTAAAGAATCAGCCATCTAGCACTCATGGTTTTGGAGAAACAGCAATCTCTGTTTTTATGGCCGCAAACGCGTTCTCTCGCTGAAAACACGCACTTTGAGGAACTCGCAGCTTTTTGCATTGTTACAACGGAAAACCGTCTCATATGCAGAGTCAGGTTTAGGGATGAACATCCCAGTCAAGAAAAGAATGGTTTTGGGTTGTTTTCATAGGTAAGACCTGGTAAGACCTGGTAAGACCTGATGACTATTCAGAATTTTGAAACTGACTTTGTGGAAAAACTGTGTGATCAAACTTGACCAAACCTTGCTGTCTTGTACGGGATGGGACCCTGTATAACACACTAAAGAATCAGCCATCTAGCATTAATGGTTTTGGAGAAACAGCAATCTCGGTTTTTATGGCCGCAAACGCGTTCTCTCACTGAGAACACTCACTTTGAGGAACTCGCAGCTTTTTGCATTGTTACAACGGAAAACCGTCTCATATGCAGAGTCAGTGTTAGGGATGAACATCCCAGTCAAGAAAAGAATGGTTTTGGGTTGTTTTCATAGGTAAGACCTGAGAAAACTGCTGACTATTCAGAATTTTGAAACTGACTTTGTGGAAAAACTGTGTGATCAAACTTGACCAAACCTTGCTGTCGTGTACGGGATGGGACCCTGTATAACATAGTAAAGAATCAGCCATCTAGCACTCATGGTTTTGGAGAAACAGCAATCTCTGTTTTTATGGCCGCAAACGCGTTCTCTCGCTGAGAACACTCACTTTGTGGTTTTGGGTTGTTTTCATAGGTAAGACCTGGTAAGACCTGGTAAGACCTGCTGACTATTCAGAATTTTGAAACTGACTTTGTGGAAAAACTGTGTGATCAAACTTGACCAAACCTTGCTGTCGTGTACGGGATGGGACCCTGTATAACATAGTAAAGAATCAGCCATCTAGCACTCATGGTTTTGGAGAAACAGCAATCTGTTTTGTAATGGCCGCAAACGCGTTCTCTCGCTGAGAACACTCACTTTGAGGAACGCGCAGCTTTTTGCATTGTCACAGCGGAAAACCATCTCATATGCAGAGTCACTGTCAGGGATGAACATCCCAGTCAAGAAAAGAATGGTTTTGGGTTGTTTTCATAAGTGAGACCTGAGAAAACTGATGACTATTCAGAATTTTGAAACTGACTTTGTGGAAAAACTGTGTGATCAAACTTGACCAAACTTTGCTGTCTTGTACGGGATGGGACCCTGTATAACACACTAAAGAATCAGCCATCTAGCACTCATGGTTTTGGAGAAACAGCAATCTCTTTTTTTATGGTCGCAAATGCGTTCTCTCGCTGAGAACACTCACTTTGAGGAGCTCGCAGCTTTTTGCATTGTCACAGCGGAAAACCATCTCATATGCAGAGTCAGTGTCAGGGATGAACATCCCAGTCAAGAAAAGAATGGTTTTGGGTTGTTTTTATAGGTGAAACCTGAAAAAACTGCTGACTATTCAGAATTTTGAAACTGACTTTGTGGAAAAACTGTGTGATCAAACTTGACCAAACCGTGCTGTCGTGTACGGGATGGGACCCTGTATAACATAGTAAAGAATCAGCCATCTAGCACTCATGGTTTTGGAGAAACAGCAATCTCGGTTTTTATGGCCGCAAACGCGTTCTCTCGCTGAGAACACTCACTTTGAGGAACTCATAGCTTTTTGCATTGTCACAGCGGAAAACCATCTCATATGCAGAGTCAGTGTCAGGGATTAACATCCCAGTCAAAAAAAATGTGGTTTTGGGTTGTTTTTATAGGTGAGACCTGAGAAAACTGCTGACTATTCAGAATTTTGAAACTGACTTTGTGGAATAACTGTGTGATCAAACTTGACCAAACCGTGCTGTCGTGTACGGGATGGGACCCTGTATAACATAGTAAAGAATCATCCATCTAGCACTAATGGTTTTGGAGAAACAGCAATCTCGGTTTTTATGGCCGCAAACGCGTTCTCTCACTGAGAACACTCACTTTGAGGAACTCGCAGCTTTTTGCATTGTTACAACGGAAAACCGTCTCATATGCAGAGTCAGTGTTAGGGATGAACATCCCAGTCAAGAAAAGAATGGTTTTGGGTTGTTTTCATAGGTAAGACCTGAGAAAACTGCTGACTATTCAGAATTTTGAAACTGACTTTGTGGAAAAACTGTGTGATCAAACTTGACCAAACCTTGCTGTCGTGTACGGGATGGGACCCTGTATAACATAGTAAAGAATCAGCCATCTAGCACTCATGGTTTTGGAGAAACAGCAATCTCTGTTTTTATGGCCGCAAACGCGTTCTCTCGCTGAGAACACTCACTTTGTGGTTTTGGGTTGTTTTCATAGGTAAGACCTGGTAAGACCTGGTAAGACCTGCTGACTATTCAGAATTTTGAAACTGACTTTGTGGAAAAACTGTGTGATCAAACTTGACCAAACCTTGCTGTCGTGTACGGGATGGGACCCTGTATAACATAGTAAAGAATCAGCCATCTAGCACTCATGGTTTTGGAGAAACAGCAATCTCGGTTTTTATGGCCGCAAACGCGTTCTCTCACTGAGAACACTCACTTTGAGGAACTCGCAGCTTTTTGCATTGTTACAACGGAAAACCGTCTCATATGCAGAGTCAGTGTTAGGGATGAACATCCCAGTCAAGAAAAGAATGGTTTTGGGTTGTTTTCATAGGTAAGACCTGAGAAAACTGATGACTATTCAGAATTTTGAAACTGACTTTGTGGAAAAACTGTGTGATCAAACTTGACCAAACCTTGCTGACGTGTACGGGATGGGACCCTGTATAACATAGTAAAGAATCAGCCATCTAGCACTCATGGTTTAGGAGAAACAGCAATCTCTGTTTTTATGGCCGCAAACGCGTTATCTCGCTGAGAACACTCACTTTGAGGAACTCGCAGCTTTTTGCATTGTTACAACGGAAAACCGTCTCATATGCAGAGTCAGTGTTAGGGATGAACATCCCAGTCAAGAAAAGAATGGTTTTGGGTTGTTTTCATAGGTAAGACCTGGTAAGACCTGGTATGACCTGATGACTATTCAGAATTTTGAAACTGACTTTGAGGAAAAACTGTGTGATCAAACTTGACCAAACATTGCTGTCGTGTACGGGATGGGACCCTGTATAACATACTAAAGAATCAGCCATCTAGCATTAATGGTTTTGGAGAAACAGCAATCTCTGTTTTTTATGGTCGCAAACGCGTTCTCTCGCTGAGAACACTCACTTTGAGGAACTCGCAGCTTTTTGCATTGTCACAGCGGAAAACCATCTCATATGCAGAGTCAGTGTCAGGGATGAACATCCCAGTCAAGAAAAGAATGGTTTTGGGTTGTTTTTATAGGTGAGACCTGAGAAAACTGCTGACTATTCAGAATTTTGAAACTGACTTTGTGGAATAACTGTGTGATCAAACTTGACCAAACCGTGCTGTCGTGTACGGGATGGGACCCTGTATAACATAGTAAAGAATCATCCATCTAGCACTAATGGTTTTGGAGAAACAGCAATCTCGGTTTTTATGGCCGCAAACGCGTTCTCTCACTGAGAACACTCACTTTGAGGAACTCGCAGCTTTTTGCATTGTTACAACGGAAAACCGTCTCATATGCAGAGTCAGTGTTAGGGATGAACATCCCAGTCAAGAAAAGAATGGTTTTGGGTTGTTTTCATAGGTAAGACCTGAGAAAACTGCTGACTATTCAGAATTTTGAAACTGACTTTGTGGAAAAACTGTGTGATCAAACTTGACCAAACCTTGCTGTCGTGTACGGGATGGGACCCTGTATAACATAGTAAAGAATCAGCCATCTAGCACTCATGGTTTTGGAGAAACAGCAATCTCTGTTTTTATGGCCGCAAACGCGTTCTCTCGCTGAGACCACTCACTTTGTGGTTTTGGGTTGTTTTCATAGGTAAGACCTGGTAAGACCTGGTAAGACCTGCTGACTATTCAGAATTTTGAAACTGACTTTGTGGAAAAACTGTGTGATCAAACTTGACCAAACCGTGCTGTCGTGTACGGGATGGGACCCTGTATAACATAGTAAAGAATCAGCCATCTAGCACTCATGGTTTTGGAGAAACAGCAATCTCGGTTTTTATGGCCGCAAACGCGTTCTCTCACTGAGAACACTCACTTTGAGGAACTAGCAGCTTTTTGCATTGTTACAACGGAAAACCGTCTCATAAGCAGAGTCAGTGTTAGGGATGAACATCCCAGTCAAGAAAAGAATGGTTTTGGGTTGTTTTCATAGGTAAGACCTGAGAAAACTGCTGACTATTCAGAATTTTGAAACTGACTTTGTGGAAAAACTGTGTGATCAAACTTGACCAAACCGTGCTGTCGTGTACGGGATGGGACCCTGTATAACATAGTAAAGAATCAGCCATCTAGCACTCATGGTTTTGGAGAAACAGCAATCTCGGTTTTTATGGCCGCAAACGCGTTCTCTCGCTGAGAACACTCACTTTGAGGAACTCATAGCTTTTTGCATTGTCACAGCGGAAAACCGTCTCATATGCAGAGTCAGGTTAGGGATGAACATCCCAGTCAAGAAAAGAATGGTTTTGGGTTGTTTTCATAGGTAAGACCTGGTAAGACCTGCTGACTATTCAGAATTTTGAAACTGACTTTGTGGAAAAACCGTGAGATCAAACTTGACCAAACCTTGCTGTCGTGTACGGGATGGGACCCTGTATAACATACTAAAGAATCAGCCATCTAGCATTAATGGTTTTAGAGAAACAATAATCTCTGTTTTTTATGGTCGCAAACGCGTTCTCTCGCTGAGAACACTCACTTTTAGGAACTCGCAGCTTTTTGCATTGTCACAGCGGAAAACCATCTCATATGCAGAGTCAGTGTCAGGGATGAACATCCCAGTCAAGAAAAGAATGGTTTTGGGTTGTTTTTATAGGTGAGACCTGAGAAAACTGCTGACTATTCAGAATTTTTAAACTGACTTTGTAGAAAAACTGTGTGATCAAACTTGACCAAACTTTGCTGTCTTGTACGGGATGGGACCCTGTATAACACACTAAAGAATCAGCCATCTAGCACTCATGGTTTTGGAGAAACAGCAATCTCTGTTTTTATGGCCGCAAACGCGTTCTCTCGCTGAAAACACGCACTTTGAGGAACTCGCAGCTTTTTGCATTGTTACAACGGAAAACCGTCTCATATGCAGAGTCAGGTTTAGGGATGAACATCCCAGTCAAGAAAAGAATGGTTTTGGGTTGTTTTCATAGGTAAGACCTGGTAAGACCTGGTAAGACCTGATGACTATTCAGAATTTTGAAACTGACTTTGTGGAAAAACTGTGTGATCAAACTTGACCAAACCTTGCTGTCTTGTACGGGATGGGACCCTGTATAACACACTAAAGAATCAGCCATCTAGCATTAATGGTTTTGGAGAAACAGCAATCTCGGTTTTTATGGCCGCAAACGCGTTCTCTCACTGAGAACACTCACTTTGAGGAACTCGCAGCTTTTTGCATTGTTACAACGGAAAACCGTCTCATATGCAGAGTCAGTGTTAGGGATGAACATCCCAGTCAAGAAAAGAATGGTTTTGGGTTGTTTTCATAGGTAAGACCTGAGAAAACTGCTGACTATTCAGAATTTTGAAACTGACTTTGTGGAAAAACTGTGTGATCAAACTTGACCAAACCTTGCTGTCGTGTACGGGATGGGACCCTGTATAACATAGTAAAGAATCAGCCATCTAGCACTCATGGTTTTGGAGAAACAGCAATCTCTGTTTTTATGGCCGCAAACGCGTTCTCTCGCTGAGAACACTCACTTTGTGGTTTTGGGTTGTTTTCATAGGTAAGACCTGGTAAGACCTGGTAAGACCTGCTGACTATTCAGAATTTTGAAACTGACTTTGTGGAAAAACTGTGTGATCAAACTTGACCAAACCTTGCTGTCGTGTACGGGATGGGACCCTGTATAACATAGTAAAGAATCAGCCATCTAGCACTCATGGTTTTGGAGAAACAGCAATCTGTTTTGTAATGGCCGCAAACGCGTTCTCTCGCTGAGAACACTCACTTTGAGGAACGCGCAGCTTTTTGCATTGTCACAGCGGAAAACCATCTCATATGCAGAGTCACTGTCAGGGATGAACATCCCAGTCAAGAAAAGAATGGTTTTGGGTTGTTTTCATAAGTGAGACCTGAGAAAACTGATGACTATTCAGAATTTTGAAACTGACTTTGTGGAAAAACTGTGTGATCAAACTTGACCAAACTTTGCTGTCTTGTACGGGATGGGACCCTGTATAACACACTAAAGAATCAGCCATCTAGCACTCATGGTTTTGGAGAAACAGCAATCTCTTTTTTTATGGTCGCAAATGCGTTCTCTCGCTGAGAACACTCACTTTGAGGAGCTCGCAGCTTTTTGCATTGTCACAGCGGAAAACCATCTCATATGCAGAGTCAGTGTCAGGGATGAACATCCCAGTCAAGAAAAGAATGGTTTTGGGTTGTTTTTATAGGTGAAACCTGAAAAAACTGCTGACTATTCAGAATTTTGAAACTGACTTTGTGGAAAAACTGTGTGATCAAACTTGACCAAACCGTGCTGTCGTGTACGGGATGGGACCCTGTATAACATAGTAAAGAATCAGCCATCTAGCACTCATGGTTTTGGAGAAACAGCAATCTCGGTTTTTATGGCCGCAAACGCGTTCTCTCGCTGAGAACACTCACTTTGAGGAACTCATAGCTTTTTGCATTGTCACAGCGGAAAACCATCTCATATGCAGAGTCAGTGTCAGGGATTAACATCCCAGTCAAAAAAAATGTGGTTTTGGGTTGTTTTTATAGGTGAGACCTGAGAAAACTGCTGACTATTCAGAATTTTGAAACTGACTTTGTGGAATAACTGTGTGATCAAACTTGACCAAACCGTGCTGTCGTGTACGGGATGGGACCCTGTATAACATAGTAAAGAATCATCCATCTAGCACTAATGGTTTTGGAGAAACAGCAATCTCGGTTTTTATGGCCGCAAACGCGTTCTCTCACTGAGAACACTCACTTTGAGGAACTCGCAGCTTTTTGCATTGTTACAACGGAAAACCGTCTCATATGCAGAGTCAGTGTTAGGGATGAACATCCCAGTCAAGAAAAGAATGGTTTTGGGTTGTTTTCATAGGTAAGACCTGAGAAAACTGCTGACTATTCAGAATTTTGAAACTGACTTTGTGGAAAAACTGTGTGATCAAACTTGACCAAACCTTGCTGTCGTGTACGGGATGGGACCCTGTATAACATAGTAAAGAATCAGCCATCTAGCACTCATGGTTTTGGAGAAACAGCAATCTCTGTTTTTATGGCCGCAAACGCGTTCTCTCGCTGAGAACACTCACTTTGTGGTTTTGGGTTGTTTTCATAGGTAAGACCTGGTAAGACCTGGTAAGACCTGCTGACTATTCAGAATTTTGAAACTGACTTTGTGGAAAAACTGTGTGATCAAACTTGACCAAACCTTGCTGTCGTGTACGGGATGGGACCCTGTATAACATAGTAAAGAATCAGCCATCTAGCACTCATGGTTTTGGAGAAACAGCAATCTCGGTTTTTATGGCCGCAAACGCGTTCTCTCACTGAGAACACTCACTTTGAGGAACTCGCAGCTTTTTGCATTGTTACAACGGAAAACCGTCTCATATGCAGAGTCAGTGTTAGGGATGAACATCCCAGTCAAGAAAAGAATGGTTTTGGGTTGTTTTCATAGGTAAGACCTGAGAAAACTGATGACTATTCAGAATTTTGAAACTGACTTTGTGGAAAAACTGTGTGATCAAACTTGACCAAACCTTGCTGACGTGTACGGGATGGGACCCTGTATAACATAGTAAAGAATCAGCCATCTAGCACTCATGGTTTAGGAGAAACAGCAATCTCTGTTTTTATGGCCGCAAACGCGTTATCTCGCTGAGAACACTCACTTTGAGGAACTCGCAGCTTTTTGCATTGTTACAACGGAAAACCGTCTCATATGCAGAGTCAGTGTTAGGGATGAACATCCCAGTCAAGAAAAGAATGGTTTTGGGTAGTTTTCATAGGTAAGACCTGGTAAGACCTGCTGACTATTCAGAATTTTGAAACTGACTTTGTGGAAAAACCGTGTGATCAAACTTGACCAAACCTTGCTGTCGTGTACGGGATGGGACCCTGTATAACATACTAAAGAATCAGCCATCTAGCATTAATGGTTTTGGAGAAACAGCAATCTCTGTTTTTATGGCCGCAAACGCGTTCTCTCGCTGAAAACACGCACTTTGAGGAACTCGCAGCTTTTTGCATTGTTACAACGGAAAACCGTCTCATATGCAGAGTCAGGTTTAGGGATGAACATCCCAGTCAAGAAAAGAATGGTTTTGGGTTGTTTTCATAGGTAAGACCTGGTAAGACCTGGTAAGACCTGATGACTATTCAGAATTTTGAAACTGACTTTGTGGAAAAACTGTGTGATCAAACTTGACCAAACCTTGCTGTCTTGTACGGGATGGGACCCTGTATAACACACTAAAGAATCAGCCATCTAGCACTCATGGTTTTGGAGAAACAGCAATCTCTTTTTTTATGGCCGCAAACGCGTTCTCTCGCTGAAAACACGCACTTTTTGGAACTCGCAGCTTTTTGCATTGTTACAACGGAAAACCGTCTCATATGCAGAGTCAGGTTTAGGGATGAACATCCCAGTCAAGAAAAGAATGGTTTTGGGTTGTTTTCATAGGTAAGACCTGGTAAGACCTGGTAAGACCTGATGACTATTCAGAATTTTGAAACTGACTTTGTGGAAAAACTGTGTGATCAAACTTGACCAAACCTTGCTGTCGTGTACGGGATGGGACCCTGTATAACATAGTAAAGAATCAGCCATCTAGCACTCATGGTTTTGGAGAAACAGCAATCTGTTTTGTAATGGCCGCAAACGCGTTCTCTCGCTGAGAACACTCACTTTGAGGAACGCGCAGCTTTTTGCATTGTCACAGCGGAAAACCATCTCATATGCAGAGTCAGTGTCAGGGATGAGTATCCCAGTCAAGAAAAGAATGGTTTTGGGTTGTTTTCATAAGTGAGACCTGAGAAAACTGCTGACTATTCAGAATTTTGAAACTGACTTTGTGGAATAACTGTGTGATCAAACTTGACCAAACCGTGCTGTCGTGTACGGGATGGGACCCTGTATAACATAGTAAAGAATCATCCATCTAGCACTAATGGTTTTGGAGAAACAGCAATCTCGGTTTTTATGGCCGCAAACGCGTTCTCTCACTGAGAACACTCACTTTGAGGAACTCGCAGCTTTTTGCATTGTTACAACGGAAAACCGTCTCATATGCAGAGTCAGGTTTAGGGATGAACATCCCAGTCAAGAAAAGAATGGTTTTGGGTTGTTTTCATAGGTAAGACCTGGTAAGACCTGGTAAGACCTGATGACTATTCAGAATTTTGAAACTGACTTTGTGGAAAAACTGTGTGATCAAACTTGACCAAACCTTGCTGTCTTGTACGGGATGGGACCCTGTATAACACACTAAAGAATCAGCCATCTAGCACTCATGGTTTTGGAGAAACAGCAATCTCTGTTTTTATGGCCGCAAACGCGTTCTCTCGCTGAAAACACGCACTTTTTGGAACTCGCAGCTTTTTGCATTGTTACAACGGAAAACCGTCTCATATGCAGAGTCAGGTTTAGGGATGAACATCCCAGTCAAGAAAAGAATGGTTTTGGGTTGTTTTCATAGGTAAGACCTGGTAAGACCTGGTATGACCTGATGACTATTCAGAATTTTGAAACTGACTTTGTGGAAAAACTGTGTGATCAAACTTGACCAAACATTGCTGTCGTGTACGGGATGGGACCCTGTATAACATACTAAAGAATCAGCCATCTAGCATTAATGGTTTTGGAGAAACAGCAATCTCTGTTTTTTATGGTCGCAAACGCGTTCTCTCGCTGAGAACACTCACTTTGAGGAACTCGCAGCTTTTTGCATTGTCACAGCGGAAAACCATCTCATATGCAGAGTCAGTGTCAGGGATGAACATCCCAGTCAAGAAAAGAATGGTTTTGGGTTGTTTTTATAGGTGAGACCTGAGAAAACTGCTGACTATTCAGAATTTTGAAACTGACTTTGTGGAATAACTGTGTGATCAAACTTGACCAAACCGTGCTGTCGTGTACGGGATGGGACCCTGTATAACATAGTAAAGAATCATCCATCTAGCACTAATGGTTTTGGAGAAACAGCAATCTCGGTTTTTATGGCCGCAAACGCGTTCTCTCACTGAGAACACTCACTTTGAGGAACTCGCAGCTTTTTGCATTGTTACAACGGAAAACCGTCTCATATGCAGAGTCAGTGTTAGGGATGAACATCCCAGTCAAGAAAAGAATGGTTTTGGGTTGTTTTCATAGGTAAGACCTGAGAAAACTGCTGACTATTCAGAATTTTGAAACTGACTTTGTGGAAAAACTGTGTGATCAAACTTGACCAAACCTTGCTGTCGTGTACGGGATGGGACCCTGTATAACATAGTAAAGAATCAGCCATCTAGCACTCATGGTTTTGGAGAAACAGCAATCTCTGTTTTTATGGCCGCAAACGCGTTCTCTCGCTGAGACCACTCACTTTGTGGTTTTGGGTTGTTTTCATAGGTAAGACCTGGTAAGACCTGGTAAGACCTGCTGACTATTCAGAATTTTGAAACTGACTTTGTGGAAAAACTGTGTGATCAAACTTGACCAAACCGTGCTGTCGTGTACGGGATGGGACCCTGTATAACATAGTAAAGAATCAGCCATCTAGCACTCATGGTTTTGGAGAAACAGCAATCTCGGTTTTTATGGCCGCAAACGCGTTCTCTCACTGAGAACACTCACTTTGAGGAACTAGCAGCTTTTTGCATTGTTACAACGGAAAACCGTCTCATAAGCAGAGTCAGTGTTAGGGATGAACATCCCAGTCAAGAAAAGAATGGTTTTGGGTTGTTTTCATAGGTAAGACCTGAGAAAACTGCTGACTATTCAGAATTTTGAAACTGACTTTGTGGAAAAACTGTGTGATCAAACTTGACCAAACCGTGCTGTCGTGTACGGGATGGGACCCTGTATAACATAGTAAAGAATCAGCCATCTAGCACTCATGGTTTTGGAGAAACAGCAATCTCGGTTTTTATGGCCGCAAACGCGTTCTCTCGCTGAGAACACTCACTTTGAGGAACTCATAGCTTTTTGCATTGTCACAGCGGAAAACCGTCTCATATGCAGAGTCAGGTTAGGGATGAACATCCCAGTCAAGAAAAGAATGGTTTTGGGTTGTTTTCATAGGTAAGACCTGGTAAGACCTGCTGACTATTCAGAATTTTGAAACTGACTTTGTGGAAAAACCGTGAGATCAAACTTGACCAAACCTTGCTGTCGTGTACGGGATGGGACCCTGTATAACATACTAAAGAATCAGCCATCTAGCATTAATGGTTTTAGAGAAACAATAATCTCTGTTTTTTATGGTCGCAAACGCGTTCTCTCGCTGAGAACACTCACTTTTAGGAACTCGCAGCTTTTTGCATTGTCACAGCGGAAAACCATCTCATATGCAGAGTCAGTGTCAGGGATGAACATCCCAGTCAAGAAAAGAATGGTTTTGGGTTGTTTTTATAGGTGAGACCTGAGAAAACTGCTGACTATTCAGAATTTTTAAACTGACTTTGTAGAAAAACTGTGTGATCAAACTTGACCAAACTTTGCTGTCTTGTACGGGATGGGACCCTGTATAACACACTAAAGAATCAGCCATCTAGCACTCATGGTTTTGGAGAAACAGCAATCTCTGTTTTTATGGCCGCAAACGCGTTCTCTCGCTGAAAACACGCACTTTGAGGAACTCGCAGCTTTTTGCATTGTTACAACGGAAAACCGTCTCATATGCAGAGTCAGGTTTAGGGATGAACATCCCAGTCAAGAAAAGAATGGTTTTGGGTTGTTTTCATAGGTAAGACCTGGTAAGACCTGGTAAGACCTGATGACTATTCAGAATTTTGAAACTGACTTTGTGGAAAAACTGTGTGATCAAACTTGACCAAACCTTGCTGTCTTGTACGGGATGGGACCCTGTATAACACACTAAAGAATCAGCCATCTAGCATTAATGGTTTTGGAGAAACAGCAATCTCGGTTTTTATGGCCGCAAACGCGTTCTCTCACTGAGAACACTCACTTTGAGGAACTCGCAGCTTTTTGCATTGTTACAACGGAAAACCGTCTCATATGCAGAGTCAGTGTTAGGGATGAACATCCCAGTCAAGAAAAGAATGGTTTTGGGTTGTTTTCATAGGTAAGACCTGAGAAAACTGCTGACTATTCAGAATTTTGAAACTGACTTTGTGGAAAAACTGTGTGATCAAACTTGACCAAACCTTGCTGTCGTGTACGGGATGGGACCCTGTATAACATAGTAAAGAATCAGCCATCTAGCACTCATGGTTTTGGAGAAACAGCAATCTCTGTTTTTATGGCCGCAAACGCGTTCTCTCGCTGAGAACACTCACTTTGTGGTTTTGGGTTGTTTTCATAGGTAAGACCTGGTAAGACCTGGTAAGACCTGCTGACTATTCAGAATTTTGAAACTGACTTTGTGGAAAAACTGTGTGATCAAACTTGACCAGACCTTGCTGTCGTGTACGGGATGGGACCCTGTATAACATAGTAAAGAATCAGCCATCTAGCACTCATGGTTTTGGAGAAACAGCAATCTGTTTTGTAATGGCCGCAAACGCGTTCTCTCGCTGAGAACACTCACTTTGAGGAACGCGCAGCTTTTTGCATTGTCACAGCGGAAAACCATCTCATATGCAGAGTCACTGTCAGGGATGAACATCCCAGTCAAGAAAAGAATGGTTTTGGGTTGTTTTCATAAGTGAGACCTGAGAAAACTGATGACTATTCAGAATTTTGAAACTGACTTTGTGGAAAAACTGTGTGATCAAACTTGACCAAACTTTGCTGTCTTGTACGGGATGGGACCCTGTATAACACACTAAAGAATCAGCCATCTAGCACTCATGGTTTTGGAGAAACAGCAATCTCTGTTTTTATGGCCGCAAACGCGTTCTCTCGCTGAAAACACGCACTTTGAGGAACTCGCAGCTTTTTGCATTGTTACAACGGAAAACCGTCTCATATGCAGAGTCAGTGTTAGGGATGAACATCCCAGTCAAGAAAAGAATGGTTTTGGGTTGTTTTCATAGGTAAGACCTGAGAAAACTGCTGACTATTCAGAATTTTGAAACTGACTTTGTGGAAAAACTGTGTGATCAAACTTGACCAAACCTTGCTGTCGTGTACGGGATGGGACCCTATATAACATAGTAAAGAATCAGCCATCTAGCACTCATGGTTTTGGAGAAACAGCAATCTCTGTTTTTTATGGTCGCAAATGCGTTCTCTCGCTGAGAACACTCACTTTGAGGAGCTCGCAGCTTTTTGCATTGTCACAGCGGAAAACCATCTCATATGCAGAGTCAGTGTCAGGGATGAACATCCCAGTCAAGAAAAGAATGGTTTTGGGTTGTTTTTATAGGTGAAACCTGAAAAAACTGCTGACTATTCAGAATTTTGAAACTGACTTTGTGGAAAAACTGTGTGATCAAACTTGACCAAACCGTGCTGTCGTGTACGGGATGGGACCCTGTATAACATAGTAAAGAATCAGCCATCTAGCACTCATGGTTTTGGAGAAACAGCAATCTCTGTTTTTATGGCCGCAAACGCGTTCTCTCGCTGAGAACACTCACTTTGAGGAACTCATAGCTTTTTGCATTGTCACAGCGGAAAACCATCTCATATGCAGAGTCAGTGTCAGGGATTAACATCCCAGTCAAAAAAAATGTGGTTTTGGGTTGTTTTTATAGGTGAGACCTGAGAAAACTGCTGACTATTCAGAATTTTGAAACTGACTTTGTGGAATAACTGTGTGATCAAACTTGACCAAACCGTGCTGTCGTGTACGGGATGGGACCCTGTATAACATAGTAAAGAATCATCCATCTAGCACTAATGGTTTTGGAGAAACAGCAATCTCGGTTTTTATGGCCGCAAACGCGTTCTCTCACTGAGAACACTCACTTTGAGGAACTCGCAGCTTTTTGCATTGTTACAACGGAAAACCGTCTCATATGCAGAGTCAGTGTTAGGGATGAACATCCCAGTCAAGAAAAGAATGGTTTTGGGTTGTTTTCATAGGTAAGACCTGAGAAAACTGCTGACTATTCAGAATTTTGAAACTGACTTTGTGGAAAAACTGTGTGATCAAACTTGACCAAACCTTGCTGTCGTGTACGGGATGGGACCCTGTATAACATAGTAAAGAATCAGCCATCTAGCACTCATGGTTTTGGAGAAACAGCAATCTCTGTTTTTATGGCCGCAAACGCGTTCTCTCGCTGAAAACACGCACTTTGAGGAACTCGCAGCTTTTTGCATTGTTACAACGGAAAACCGTCTCATATGCAGAGTCAGGTTTAGGGATGAACATCCCAGTCAAGAAAAGAATGGTTTTGGGTTGTTTTCATAGGTAAGACCTGGTAAGACCTGGTAAGACCTGATGACTATTCAGAATTTTGAAACTGACTTTGTGGAAAAACTGTGTGATCAAACTTGACCAAACCTTGCTGTCTTGTACGGGATGGGACCCTGTATAACACACTAAAGAATCAGCCATCTAGCACTCATGGTTTTGGAGAAACAGCAATCTCTTTTTTTATGGCCGCAAACGCGTTCTCTCGCTGAAAACACGCACTTTTTGGAACTCGCAGCTTTTTGCATTGTTACAACGGAAAACCGTCTCATATGCAGAGTCAGGTTTAGGGATGAACATCCCAGTCAAGAAAAGAATGGTTTTGGGTTGTTTTCATAGGTAAGACCTGGTAAGACCTGGTAAGACCTGATGACTATTCAGAATTTTGAAACTGACTTTGTGGAAAAACTGTGTGATCAAACTTGACCAAACCTTGCTGTCGTGTACGGGATGGGACCCTGTATAACATAGTAAAGAATCAGCCATCTAGCACTCATGGTTTTGGAGAAACAGCAATCTGTTTTGTAATGGCCGCAAACGCGTTCTCTCGCTGAGAACACTCACTTTGAGGAACGCGCAGCTTTTTGCATTGTCACAGCGGAAAACCATCTCATATGCAGAGTCAGTGTCAGGGATGAGTATCCCAGTCAAGAAAAGAATGGTTTTGGGTTGTTTTCATAAGTGAGACCTGAGAAAACTGCTGACTATTCAGAATTTTGAAACTGACTTTGTGGAATAACTGTGTGATCAAACTTGACCAAACCGTGCTGTCGTGTACGGGATGGGACCCTGTATAACATAGTAAAGAATCATCCATCTAGCACTAATGGTTTTGGAGAAACAGCAATCTCGGTTTTTATGGCCGCAAACGCGTTCTCTCACTGAGAACACTCACTTTGAGGAACTCGCAGCTTTTTGCATTGTTACAACGGAAAACCGTCTCATATGCAGAGTCAGGTTTAGGGATGAACATCCCAGTCAAGAAAAGAATGGTTTTGGGTTGTTTTCATAGGTAAGACCTGGTAAGACCTGGTAAGACCTGATGACTATTCAGAATTTTGAAACTGACTTTGTGGAAAAACTGTGTGATCAAACTTGACCAAACCTTGCTGTCTTGTACGGGATGGGACCCTGTATAACACACTAAAGAATCAGCCATCTAGCACTCATGGTTTTGGAGAAACAGCAATCTCTGTTTTTATGGCCGCAAACGCGTTCTCTCGCTGAAAACACGCACTTTTTGGAACTCGCAGCTTTTTGCATTGTTACAACGGAAAACCGTCTCATATGCAGAGTCAGGTTTAGGGATGAACATCCCAGTCAAGAAAAGAATGGTTTTGGGTTGTTTTCATAGGTAAGACCTGGTAAGACCTGGTAAGACCTGATGACTATTCAGAATTTTGAAACTGACTTTGTGGAAAAACCGTGTGATCAAACTTGACCAAACCTTGCTGTCGTGTACGGGATGGGACCCTGTATAACATACTAAAGAATCAGCCATCTAGCATTAATGGTTTTGGAGAAACAGCAATCTCTGTTTTTATGGCCGCAAACGCGTTCTCTCGCTGAAAACACGCACTTTGAGGAACTCGCAGCTTTTTGCATTGTTACAACGGAAAACCGTCTCATATGCAGAGTCAGGTTTAGGGATGAACATCCCAGTCAAGAAAAGAATGGTTTTGGGTTGTTTTCATAGGTAAGACCTGGTAAGACCTGGTAAGACCTGATGACTATTCAGAATTTTGAAACTGACTTTGTGGAAAAACTGTGTGATCAAACTTGACCAAACCTTGCTGTCTTGTACGGGATGGGACCCTGTATAACACACTAAAGAATCAGCCATCTAGCATTAATGGTTTTGGAGAAACAGCAATCTCGGTTTTTATGGCCGCAAACGCGTTCTCTCACTGAGAACACTCACTTTGAGGAACTCGCAGCTTTTTGCATTGTTACAACGGAAAACCGTCTCATATGCAGAGTCAGTGTTAGGGATGAACATCCCAGTCAAGAAAAGAATGGTTTTGGGTTGTTTTCATAGGTAAGACCTGAGAAAACTGCTGACTATTCAGAATTTTGAAACTGACTTTGTGGAAAAACTGTGTGATCAAACTTGACCAAACCTTGCTGTCGTGTACGGGATGGGACCCTGTATAACATAGTAAAGAATCAGCCATCTAGCACTCATGGTTTTGGAGAAACAGCAATCTCTGTTTTTATGGCCGCAAACGCGTTCTCTCGCTGAGAACACTCACTTTGTGGTTTTGGGTTGTTTTCATAGGTAAGACCTGGTAAGACCTGGTAAGACCTGCTGACTATTCAGAATTTTGAAACTGACTTTGTGGAAAAACTGTGTGATCAAACTTGACCAAACCTTGCTGTCGTGTACGGGATGGGACCCTGTATAACATAGTAAAGAATCAGCCATCTAGCACTCATGGTTTTGGAGAAACAGCAATCTGTTTTGTAATGGCCGCAAACGCGTTCTCTCACTGACAACACTCACTTTGAGGAACTCGCAGCTTTTTGCATTGTCACAGCGGAAAACCATCTCATATGCAGAGTCAGTGTCAGGGATGAACATCCCAGTCAAGAAAAGAATGGTTTTGGGTTGTTTTTATAGGTGAGACCTGAGAAAACTGCTGACTATTCAGAATTTTTAAACTGACTTTGTAGAAAAACTGTGTGATCAAACTTGACCAAACTTTGCTGTCTTGTACGGGATGGGACCCTGTATAACACACTAAAGAATCAGCCATCTAGCACTCATGGTTTTGGAGAAACAGCAATCTCTGTTTTTATGGCCGCAAACGCGTTCTCTCGCTGAAAACACGCACTTTGAGGAACTCGCAGCTTTTTGCATTGTTACAACGGAAAACCGTCTCATATGCAGAGTCAGTGTTAGGGATGAACATCCCAGTCAAGAAAAGAATGGTTTTGGGTTGTTTTCATAGGTAAGACCTGAGAAAACTGCTGACTATTCAGAATTTTGAAACTGACTTTGTGGAAAAACTGTGTGATCAAACTTGACCAAACCTTGCTGTCGTGTACGGGATGGGACCCTATATAACATAGTAAAGAATCAGCCATCTAGCACTCATGGTTTTGGAGAAACAGCAATCTCTGTTTTTTATGGTCGCAAATGCGTTCTCTCGCTGAGAACACTCACTTTGAGGAGCTCGCAGCTTTTTGCATTGTCACAGCGGAAAACCATCTCATATGCAGAGTCAGTGTCAGGGATGAACATCCCAGTCAAGAAAAGAATGGTTTTGGGTTGTTTTTATAGGTGAAACCTGAAAAAACTGCTGACTATTCAGAATTTTGAAACTGACTTTGTGGAAAAACTGTGTGATCAAACTTGACCAAACCGTGCTGTCGTGTACGGGATGGGACCCTGTATAACATAGTAAAGAATCAGCCATCTAGCACTCATGGTTTTGGAGAAACAGCAATCTCTGTTTTTATGGCCGCAAACGCGTTCTCTCGCTGAGAACACTCACTTTGAGGAACTCATAGCTTTTTGCATTGTCACAGCGGAAAACCATCTCATATGCAGAGTCAGTGTCAGGGATTAACATCCCAGTCAAAAAAAATGTGGTTTTGGGTTGTTTTTATAGGTGAGACCTGAGAAAACTGCTGACTATTCAGAATTTTGAAACTGACTTTGTGGAATAACTGTGTGATCAAACTTGACCAAACCGTGCTGTCGTGTACGGGATGGGACCCTGTATAACATAGTAAAGAATCATCCATCTAGCACTAATGGTTTTGGAGAAACAGCAATCTCGGTTTTTATGGCCGCAAACGCGTTCTCTCACTGAGAACACTCACTTTGAGGAACTCGCAGCTTTTTGCATTGTTACAACGGAAAACCGTCTCATATGCAGAGTCAGTGTTAGGGATGAACATCCCAGTCAAGAAAAGAATGGTTTTGGGTTGTTTTCATAGGTAAGACCTGAGAAAACTGATGACTATTCAGAATTTTGAAACTGACTTTGTGGAAAAACTGTGTGATCAAACTTGACCAAACTTTGCTGTCTTGTACGGGATGGGACCCTGTATAACACACTAAAGAATCAGCCATCTAGCACTCATGGTTTTGGAGAAACAGCAATCTCTGTTTTTATGGCCGCAAACGCGTTCTCTCGCTGAAAACACGCACTTTGAGGAACTCGCAGCTTTTTGCATTGTTACAACGGAAAACCGTCTCATATGCAGAGTCAGTGTTAGGGATGAACATCCCAGTCAAGAAAAGAATGGTTTTGGGTTGTTTTCATAGGTAAGACCTGAGAAAACTGCTGACTATTCAGAATTTTGAAACTGACTTTGTGGAAAAACTGTGTGATCAAACTTGACCAAACCTTGCTGTCGTGTACGGGATGGGACCCTATATAACATAGTAAAGAATCAGCCATCTAGCACTCATGGTTTTGGAGAAACAGCAATCTCTGTTTTTTATGGTCGCAAATGCGTTCTCTCGCTGAGAACACTCACTTTGAGGAGCTCGCAGCTTTTTGCATTGTCACAGCGGAAAACCATCTCATATGCAGAGTCAGTGTCAGGGATGAACATCCCAGTCAAGAAAAGAATGGTTTTGGGTTGTTTTTATAGGTGAAACCTGAAAAAACTGCTGACTATTCAGAATTTTGAAACTGACTTTGTGGAAAAACTGTGTGATCAAACTTGACCAAACCGTGCTGTCGTGTACGGGATGGGACCCTGTATAACATAGTAAAGAATCAGCCATCTAGCACTCATGGTTTTGGAGAAACAGCAATCTCTGTTTTTATGGCCGCAAACGCGTTCTCTCGCTGAGAACACTCACTTTGAGGAACTCATAGCTTTTTGCATTGTCACAGCGGAAAACCATCTCATATGCAGAGTCAGTGTCAGGGATTAACATCCCAGTCAAAAAAAATGTGGTTTTGGGTTGTTTTTATAGGTGAGACCTGAGAAAACTGCTGACTATTCAGAATTTTGAAACTGACTTTGTGGAATAACTGTGTGATCAAACTTGACCAAACCGTGCTGTCGTGTACGGGATGGGACCCTGTATAACATAGTAAAGAATCATCCATCTAGCACTAATGGTTTTGGAGAAACAGCAATCTCGGTTTTTATGGCCGCAAACGCGTTCTCTCACTGAGAACACTCACTTTGAGGAACTCGCAGCTTTTTGCATTGTTACAACGGAAAACCGTCTCATATGCAGAGTCAGGTTTAGGGATGAACATCCCAGTCAAGAAAAGAATGGTTTTGGGTTGTTTTCATAGGTAAGACCTGGTAAGACCTGGTAAGACCTGATGACTATTCAGAATTTTGAAACTGACTTTGTGGAAAAACTGTGTGATCAAACTTGACCAAACCTTGCTGTCTTGTACGGGATGGGACCCTGTATAACACACTAAAGAATCAGCCATCTAGCACTCATGGTTTTGGAGAAACAGCAATCTCTTTTTTTATGGCCGCAAACGCGTTCTCTCGCTGAAAACACGCACTTTTTGGAACTCGCAGCTTTTTGCATTGTTACAACGGAAAACCGTCTCATATGCAGAGTCAGGTTTAGGGATGAACATCCCAGTCAAGAAAAGAATGGTTTTGGGTTGTTTTCATAGGTAAGACCTGGTAAGACCTGGTAAGACCTGATGACTATTCAGAATTTTGAAACTGACTTTGTGGAAAAACTGTGTGATCAAACTTGACCAAACCTTGCTGTCGTGTACGGGATGGGACCCTGTATAACATAGTAAAGAATCAGCCATCTAGCACTCATGGTTTTGGAGAAACAGCAATCTGTTTTGTAATGGCCGCAAACGCGTTCTCTCGCTGAGAACACTCACTTTGAGGAACGCGCAGCTTTTTGCATTGTCACAGCGGAAAACCATCTCATATGCAGAGTCAGTGTCAGGGATGAGTATCCCAGTCAAGAAAAGAATGGTTTTGGGTTGTTTTCATAAGTGAGACCTGAGAAAACTGCTGACTATTCAGAATTTTGAAACTGACTTTGTGGAATAACAGTGTGATCAAACTTGACCAAACCGTGCTGTCGTGTACGGGATGGGACCCTGTATAACATAGTAAAGAATCATCCATCTAGCACTAATGGTTTTGGAGAAACAGCAATCTCGGTTTTTATGGCCGCAAACGCGTTCTCTCACTGAGAACACTCACTTTGAGGAACTCGCAGCTTTTTGCATTGTTACAACGGAAAACCGTCTCATATGCAGAGTCAGGTTTAGGGATGAACATCCCAGTCAAGAAAAGAATGGTTTTGGGTTGTTTTCATAGGTAAGACCTGGTAAGACCTGGTAAGACCTGATGACTATTCAGAATTTTGAAACTGACTTTGTGGAAAAACTGTGTGATCAAACTTGACCAAACCTTGCTGTCGTGTACGGGATGGGACCCTGTATAACATAGTAAAGAATCAGCCATCTAGCACTCATGGTTTTGGAGAAACAGCAATCTGTTTTGTAATGGCCGCAAACGCGTTCTCTCGCTGAGAACACTCACTTTGAGGAACGCGCAGCTTTTTGCATTGTCACAGCGGAAAACCATCTCATATGCAGAGTCAGTGTCAGGGATGAGTATCCCAGTCAAGAAAAGAATGGTTTTGGGTTGTTTTCATAAGTGAGACCTGAGAAAACTGCTGACTATTCAGAATTTTGAAACTGACTTTGTGGAATAACAGTGTGATCAAACTTGACCAAACCGTGCTGTCGTGTACGGGATGGGACCCTGTATAACATAGTAAAGAATCATCCATCTAGCACTAATGGTTTTGGAGAAACAGCAATCTCGGTTTTTATGGCCGCAAACGCGTTCTCTCACTGAGAACACTCACTTTGAGGAACTCGCAGCTTTTTGCATTGTTACAACGGAAAACCGTCTCATATGCAGAGTCAGGTTTAGGGATGAACATCCCAGTCAAGAAAAGAATGGTTTTGGGTTGTTTTCATAGGTAAGACCTGGTAAGACCTGGTAAGACCTGATGACTATTCAGAATTTTGAAACTGACTTTGTGGAAAAACTGTGTGATCAAACTTGACCAAACCTTGCTGTCTTGTACGGGATGGGACCCTGTATAACACACTAAAGAATCAGCCATCTAGCACTCATGGTTTTGGAGAAACAGCAATCTCTGTTTTTATGGCCGCAAACGCGTTCTCTCGCTGAAAACACGCACTTTTTGGAACTCGCAGCTTTTTGCATTGTTACAACGGAAAACCGTCTCATATGCAGAGTCAGGTTTAGGGATGAACATCCCAGTCAAGAAAAGAATGGTTTTGGGTTGTTTTCATAGGTAAGACCTGAGAAAACTGCTGACTATTCAGAATTTTGAAACTGACTTTGTGGAAAAACTGTGTGATCAAACTTGACCAAACCGTGCTGTCGTGTACGGGATGGGACCCTGTATAACATAGTAAAGAATCAGCCATCTAGCACTCATGGTTTTGGAGAAACAGCAATCTCGGTTTTTATGGCCGCAAACGCGTTCTCTCGCTGAGAACACTCACTTTGAGGAACTCATAGCTTTTTGCATTGTCACAGCGGAAAACCGTCTCATATGCAGAGTCAGGTTAGGGATGAACATCCCAGTCAAGAAAAGAATGGTTTTGGGTTGTTTTCATAGGTAAGACCTGGTAAGACCTGCTGACTATTCAGAATTTTGAAACTGACTTTGTGGAAAAACCGTGAGATCAAACTTGACCAAACCTTGCTGTCGTGTACGGGATGGGACCCTGTATAACATACTAAAGAATCAGCCATCTAGCATTAATGGTTTTAGAGAAACAATAATCTCTGTTTTTTATGGTCGCAAACGCGTTCTCTCGCTGAGAACACTCACTTTTAGGAACTCGCAGCTTTTTGCATTGTCACAGCGGAAAACCATCTCATATGCAGAGTCAGTGTCAGGGATGAACATCCCAGTCAAGAAAAGAATGGTTTTGGGTTGTTTTTATAGGTGAGACCTGAGAAAACTGCTGACTATTCAGAATTTTTAAACTGACTTTGTAGAAAAACTGTGTGATCAAACTTGACCAAACTTTGCTGTCTTGTACGGGATGGGACCCTGTATAACACACTAAAGAATCAGCCATCTAGCACTCATGGTTTTGGAGAAACAGCAATCTCTGTTTTTATGGCCGCAAACGCGTTCTCTCGCTGAAAACACGCACTTTGAGGAACTCGCAGCTTTTTGCATTGTTACAACGGAAAACCGTCTCATATGCAGAGTCAGGTTTAGGGATGAACATCCCAGTCAAGAAAAGAATGGTTTTGGGTTGTTTTCATAGGTAAGACCTGGTAAGACCTGGTAAGACCTGATGACTATTCAGAATTTTGAAACTGACTTTGTGGAAAAACTGTGTGATCAAACTTGACCAAACCTTGCTGACGTGTACGGGATGGGACCCTGTATAACATAGTAAAGAATCAGCCATCTAGCACTCATGGTTTAGGAGAAACAGCAATCTCGGTTTTTATGGCCGCAAACGCGTTCTCTCGCTGAGAACACTCACTTTGAGGAACTCGCAGCTTTTTGCATTGTTACAACGGTAACCGTCTCATATGCAGAGTCAGTGTTAGGGATGAACATCCCAGTCAAGAAAAGAATGGTTTTGGGTTGTTTTCATAGGTAAGACCTGGTAAGACCTGCTGACTATTCAGAATTTTGAAACTGACTTTGTGGAAAAACTGTGTGATCAAACTTGACCAAACCTTGCTGTCGTGTACGGGATGGGACCCTGTATAACATACTAAAGAATCAGCCATCTAGCATTCATGGTTTTGGAGAAACAGCAATCTCTGTTTTTTATGGTCGCAAACGCGTTCTCTCGCTGAGAACACTCACTTTGAGGAACTCGCAGCTTTTTGCATTGTCACAGCGGAAAACCATCTCATATGCAGAGTCAGTGTCAGGGATGAACATCCCAGTCAAGAAAAGAATGGTTTTGGGTTGTTTTTATAGGTGAGACCTGAGAAAACTGCTGACTATTCAGAATTTTTAAACTGACTTTGTAGAAAAACTGTGTGATCAAACTTGACCAAACTTTGCTGTCTTGTACGGGATGGGACCCTGTATAACACACTAAAGAATCAGCCATCTAGCACTCATGGTTTTGGAGAAACAGCAATCTCTGTTTTTATGGCCGCAAACGCGTTCTCTCGCTGAAAACACGCACTTTGAGGAACTCGCAGCTTTTTGCATTGTTACAACGGAAAACCGTCTCATATGCAGAGTCAGGTTTAGGGATGAACATCCCAGTCAAGAAAAGAATGGTTTTGGGTTGTTTTCATAGGTAAGACCTGGTAAGACCTGATGACTATTCAGAATTTTGAAACTGACTTTGTGGAAAAACTGTGTGATCAAACTTGACCAAACCTTGCTGTCTTGTACGGGATGGGACCCTGTATAACACACTAAAGAATCAGCCATCTAGCATTAATGGTTTTGGAGAAACAGCAATCTCGGTTTTTATGGCCGCAAACGCGTTCTCTCACTGAGAACACTCACTTTGAGGAACTCGCAGCTTTTTGCATTGTTACAACGGAAAACCGTCTCATATGCAGAGTCAGTGTTAGGGATGAACATCCCAGTCAAGAAAAGAATGGTTTTGGGTTGTTTTCATAGGTAAGACCTGAGAAAACTGCTGACTATTCAGAATTTTGAAACTGACTTTGTGGAAAAACTGTGTGATCAAACTTGACCAAACCTTGCTGTCGTGTACGGGATGGGACCCTGTATAACATAGTAAAGAATCAGCCATCTAGCACTCATGGTTTTGGAGAAACAGCAATCTCTGTTTTTATGGCCGCAAACGCGTTCTCTCGCTGAGAACACTCACTTTGTGGTTTTGGGTTGTTTTCATAGGTAAGACCTGGTAAGACCTGGTAAGACCTGCTGACTATTCAGAATTTTGAAACTGACTTTGTGGAAAAACTGTGTGATCAAACTTGACCAAACCTTGCTGTCGTGTACGGGATGGGACCCTGTATAACATAGTAAAGAATCAGCCATCTAGCACTCATGGTTTTGGAGAAACAGCAATCTGTTTTGTAATGGCCGCAAACGCGTTCTCTCGCTGAGAACACTCACTTTGAGGAACGCGCAGCTTTTTGCATTGTCACAGCGGAAAACCATCTCATATGCAGAGTCACTGTCAGGGATGAACATCCCAGTCAAGAAAAGAATGGTTTTGGGTTGTTTTCATAAGTGAGACCTGAGAAAACTGATGACTATTCAGAATTTTGAAACTGACTTTGTGGAAAAACTGTGTGATCAAACTTGACCAAACCTTGCTGTCGTGTACGGGATGGGACCCTATATAACATAGTAAAGAATCAGCCATCTAGCACTCATGGTTTTGGAGAAACAGCAATCTCTGTTTTTTATGGTCGCAAATGCGTTCTCTCGCTGAGAACACTCACTTTGAGGAGCTCGCAGCTTTTTGCATTGTCACAGCGGAAAACCATCTCATATGCAGAGTCAGTGTCAGGGATGAACATCCCAGTCAAGAAAAGAATGGTTTTGGGTTGTTTTTATAGGTGAAACCTGAAAAAACTGCTGACTATTCAGAATTTTGAAACTGACTTTGTGGAAAAACTGTGTGATCAAACTTGACCAAACCGTGCTGTCGTGTACGGGATGGGACCCTGTATAACATAGTAAAGAATCAGCCATCTAGCACTCATGGTTTTGGAGAAACAGCAATCTCTGTTTTTATGGCCGCAAACGCGTTCTCTCACTGAGAACACTCACTTTGAGGAACTCGCAGCTTTTTGCATTGTTACAACGGAAAACCGTCTCATATGCAGAGTCAGGTTTAGGGATGAACATCCCAGTCAAGAAAAGAATGGTTTTGGGTTGTTTTCATAGGTAAGACCTGGTAAGACCTGGTAAGACCTGATGACTATTCAGAATTTTGAAACTGACTTTGTGGAAAAACTGTGTGATCAAACTTGACCAAACCTTGCTGTCTTGTACGGGATGGGACCCTGTATAACACACTAAAGAATCAGCCATCTAGCACTCATGGTTTTGGAGAAACAGCAATCTCTGTTTTTATGGCCGCAAACGCGTTCTCTCGCTGAAAACACGCACTTTTTGGAACTCGCAGCTTTTTGCATTGTTACAACGGAAAACCGTCTCATATGCAGAGTCAGGTTTAGGGATGAACATCCCAGTCAAGAAAAGAATGGTTTTGGGTTGTTTTCATAGGTAAGACCTGGTAAGACCTGGTAAGACCTGATGACTATTCAGAATTTTGAAACTGACTTTGTGGAAAAACTGTGTGATCAAACTTGACCAAACCTTGCTGTCGTGTACGGGATGGGACCCTGTATAACATACTAAAGAATCAGCCATCTAGCATTAATGGTTTTGGAGAAACAGCAATCTCTGTTTTTTATGGTCGCAAACGCGTTCTCTCGCTGAGAACACTCACTTTGAGGAACTCGCAGCTTTTTGCATTGTCACAGCGGAAAACCATCCCATATGCAGAGTCAGTGTTAGGGATGAACATCCCAGTCAATAAAAGAATGGTTTTGGGTTGTTTTCATAGGTAAGACCTGGTAAGACCTGGTAAGACCTGATGACTATTCAGAATTTTGAAACTGACTTTGTGGAAAAACTGTGTGATCAAACTTGACCAAACCTTGCTGTCGTGTACGGGATGGGACCCTGTATAACATACTAAAGAATCAGCCATCTAGCATTAATGGTTTTGGAGAAACAGCAATCTCTGTTTTTTATGGTCGCAAACGCGTTCTCTCGCTGAGAACACTCACTTTGAGGAACTCGCAGCTTTTTGCATTGTCACAGCGGAAAACCATCCCATATGCAGAGTCAGTGTTAGGGATGAACATCCCAGTCAAGAAAAGAATGGTTTTGGGTTGTTTTCATAGGTAAGACCTGAGAAAACTGCTGACTATTCAGAATTTTGAAACTGACTTTGTGGAATAACTGTGTGATCAAACTTGACCAAACCGTGCTGTCGTGTACGGGATGGGACCCTGTATAACATAGTAAAGAATCATCCATCTAGCACTAATGGTTTTGGAGAAACAGCAATCTCGGTTTTTATGGCCGCAAACGCGTTCTCTCACTGAGAACACTCACTTTGAGGAACTCGCAGCTTTTTGCATTGTTACAACGGAAAACCGTCTCATATGCAGAGTCAGGTTTAGGGATGAACATCCCAGTCAAGAAAAGAATGGTTTTGGGTTGTTTTCATAGGTAAGACCTGGTAAGACCTGGTAAGACCTGATGACTATTCAGAATTTTGAAACTGACTTTGTGGAAAAACTGTGTGATCAAACTTGACCAAACCTTGCTGTCTTGTACGGGATGGGACCCTGTATAACACACTAAAGAATCAGCCATCTAGCACTCATGGTTTTGGAGAAACAGCAATCTCTGTTTTTATGGCCGCAAACGCGTTCTCTCGCTGAAAACACGCACTTTTTGGAACTCGCAGCTTTTTGCATTGTTACAACGGAAAACCGTCTCATATGCAGAGTCAGGTTTAGGGATGAACATCCCAGTCAAGAAAAGAATGGTTTTGGGTTGTTTTCATAGGTAAGACCTGGTAAGACCTGGTAAGACCTGATGACTATTCAGAATTTTGAAACTGACTTTGTGGAAAAACTGTGTGATCAAACTTGACCAAACCTTGCTGTCGTGTACGGGATGGGACCCTGTATAACATACTAAAGAATCAGCCATCTAGCATTAATGGTTTTGGAGAAACAGCAATCTCTGTTTTTTATGGTCGCAAACGCGTTCTCTCGCTGAGAACACTCACTTTGAGGAACTCGCAGCTTTTTGCATTGTCACAGCGGAAAACCATCTCATATGCAGAGTCAGTGTCAGGGATGAACATCCCAGTCAAGAAAAGAATGGTTTTGGGTTGTTTTTATAGGTGAGACCTGAGAAAACTGCTGACTATTCAGAATTTTGAAACTGACTTTGTGGAAAAACTGTGTGATCAAACTTGACCAAACCTTGCTGTCGTGTACGGGATGGGACCCTGTATAACATAGTAAAGAATCAGCCATCTAGCACTCATGGTTTTGGAGAAACAGCAATCTCTGTTTTTATGGCCGCAAACGCGTTCTCTCGCTGAGAACACTCACTTTGTGGTTTTGGGTTGTTTTCATAGGTAAGACCTGGTAAGACCTGGTAAGACCTGCTGACTATTCAGAATTTTGAAACTGACTTTGTGGAAAAACTGTGTGATCAAACTTGACCAAACCGTGCTGTCGTGTACGGGATGGGACCCTGTATAACATAGTAAAGAATCAGCCATCTAGCACTCATGGTTTTGGAGAAACAGCAATCTCGGTTTTTATGGCCGCAAACGCGTTCTCTCACTGAGAACACTCACTTTGAGGAACTCGCAGCTTTTTGCATTGTTACAACGGAAAACCGTCTCATATGCAGAGTCAGTGTTAGGGATGAACATCCCAGTCAAGAAAAGAATGGTTTTGGGTTGTTTTCATAGGTAAGACCTGAGAAAACTGATGACTATTCAGAATTTTGAAACTGACTTTGTGGAAAAACTGTGTGATCAAACTTGACCAAACCTTGCTGACGTGTACGGGATGGGACCCTGTATAACATAGTAAAGAATCAGCCATCTAGCACTCATGGTTTAGGAGAAACAGCAATCTCTGTTTTTATGGCCGCAAACGCGTTCTCTCGCTGAGAACACTCACTTTGAGGAACTCATAGCTTTTTGCATTGTCACAGCGGAAAACCATCTCATATGCAGAGTCAGTGTCAGGGATTAACATCCCAGTCAAAAAAAATGTGGTTTTGGGTTGTTTTTATAGGTGAGACCTGAGAAAACTGCTGACTATTCAGAATTTTGAAACTGACTTTGTGGAATAACTGTGTGATCAAACTTGACCAAACCTTGCTGTCGTGTACGGGATGGGACCCTGTATAACATAGTAAAGAATCAGCCATCTAGCACTCATGGTTTTGGAGAAACAGCAATCTCTGTTTTTATGGCCGCAAACGCGTTCTCTCGCTGAGAACACTCACTTTGTGGTTTTGGGTTGTTTTCATAGGTAAGACCTGGTAAGACCTGGTAAGACCTGCTGACTATTCAGAATTTTGAAACTGACTTTGTGGAAAAACTGTGTGATCAAACTTGACCAAACCGTGCTGTCGTGTACGGGATGGGACCCTGTATAACATAGTAAAGAATCAGCCATCTAGCACTCATGGTTTTGGAGAAACAGAAATCTCGGTTTTTATGGCCGCAAACGCGTTCTCTCACTGAGAACACTCACTTTGAGGAACTCGCAGCTTTTTGCATTGTTACAACGGAAAACCGTCTCATATGCAGAGTCAGTGTTAGGGATGAACATCCCAGTCAAGAAAAGAATGGTTTTGGGTTGTTTTCATAGGTAAGACCTGAGAAAACTGATGACTATTCAGAATTTTGAAACTGACTTTGTGGAAAAACTGTGTGATCAAACTTGACCAAACCTTGCTGACGTGTACGGGATGGGACCCTGTATAACATAGTAAAGAATCAGCCATCTAGCACTCATGGTTTAGGAGAAACAGCAATCTCTGTTTTTATGGCCGCAAACGCGTTCTCTCGCTGAGAACACTCACTTTGAGGAACTCGCAGCTTTTTGCATTGTTACAACGGAAAACCGTCTCATATGCAGAGTCAGTGTTAGGGATGAACATCCCAGTCAAGAAAAGAATGGTTTTGGGTTGTTTTCATAGGTAAGACCTGAGAAAACTGATGACTATTCAGAATTTTGAAACTGACTTTGTGGAAAAACTGTGTGATCAAACTTGACCAAACCTTGCTGACGTGTACGGGATGGGACCCTGTATAACATAGTAAAGAATCAGCCATCTAGCATTAATGGTTTTGGAGAAACAGCAATCTCTGTTTTTTATGGTCGCAAACGCGTTCTCTCGCTGAGAACACTCACTTTTAGGAACTCGCAGCTTTTTGCATTGTCACAGCGGAAAACCATCTCATATGCAGAGTCAGTGTCAGGGATGAACATCCCAGTCAAGAAAAGAATGGTTTTGGGTTGTTTTTATAGGTGAGACCTGAGAAAACTGCTGACTATTCAGAATTTTTAAACTGACTTTGTAGAAAAACTGTGTGATCAAACTTGACCAAACTTTGCTGTCTTGTACGGGATGGGACCCTGTATAACACACTAAAGAATCAGCCATCTAGCACTCATGGTTTTGGAGAAACAGCAATCTCTGTTTTTATGGCCGCAAACGCGTTCTCTCGCTGAAAACACGCACTTTGAGGAACTCGCAGCTTTTTGCATTGTTACAACGGAAAACCGTCTCATATGCAGAGTCAGGTTTAGGGATGAACATCCCAGTCAAGAAAAGAATGGTTTTGGGTTGTTTTCATAGGTAAGACCTGAGAAAACTGCTGACTATTCAGAATTTTGAAACTGACTTTGTGGAAAAACTGTGTGATCAAACTTGACCAAACCTTGCTGTCGTGTACGGGATGGGACCCTGTATAACATAGTAAAGAATCAGCCATCTAGCACTCATGGTTTTGGAGAAACAGCAATCTCTGTTTTTATGGCCGCAAACGCGTTCTCTCGCTGAGAACACTCACTTTGTGGTTTTGGGTTGTTTTCATAGGTAAGACCTGGTAAGACCTGGTAAGACCTGCTGACTATTCAGAATTTTGAAACTGACTTTGTGGAAAAACTGTGTGATCAAACTTGACCAAACCTTGCTGACGTGTACGGGATGGGACCCTGTATAACATAGTAAAGAATCAGCCATCTAGCACTCATGGTTTTGGAGAAACAGCAATCTCGGTTTTTATGGCCGCAAACGCGTTCTCTCACTGAGAACACTCACTTTGAGGAACTCGCAGCTTTTTGCATTGTTACAACGGAAAACCGTCTCATATGCAGAGTCAGTGTTAGGGATGAACATCCCAGTCAAGAAAAGAATGGTTTTGGGTTGTTTTCATAGGTAAGACCTGAGAAAACTGCTGACTATTCAGAATTTTGAAACTGACTTTGTGGAAAAACTGTGTGATCAAACTTGACCAAACCTTGCTGACGTGTACGGGATGGGACCCTGTATAACATAGTAAAGAATCAGCCATCTAGCACTCATGGTTTAGGAGAAACAGCAATCTCTGTTTTTATGGCCGCAAACGCGTTCTCTCGCTGAGAACACTCACTTTGAGGAACTCGCAGCTTTTTGCATTGTTACAACGGAAAACCGTCTCATATGCAGAGTCAGTGTTAGGGATGAACATCCCAGTCAAGAAAAGAATGGTTTTGGGTTGTTTTCATAGGTAAGACCTGGTAAGACCTGCTGACTATTCAGAATTTTGAAACTGACTTTGTGGAAAAACTGTGTGATCAAACTTGACCAAACCTTGCTGTCGTGTACGGGATGGGACCCTGTATAACATACTAAAGAATCAGCCATCTAGCATTAATGGTTTTGGAGAAACAGCAATCTCTGTTTTTTATGGTCGCAAACGCGTTCTCTCGCTGAGAACACTCACTTTGAGGAACTCGCAGCTTTTTGCATTGTCACAGCGGAAAACCATCTCATATGCAGAGTCAGTGTCAGGGATGAACATCCCAGTCAAGAAAAGAATGGTTTTGGGTTGTTTTTATAGGTGAGACCTGAGAAAACTGCTGACTATTCAGAATTTTGAAACTGACTTTGTGGAAAAACTGTGAGATCAAACTTGACCAAACCGTGCTGTCGTGTACGGGATGGGACCCTGTATAACATAGTAAAGAATCAGCCATCTAGCATTCATGGTTTTGGAGAAACAGCAATCTCTGTTTTTTATGGCCGCAAACGCGTTCTCTCGCTGAGAACACTCACTTTGAGGAACTCGCAGCTTTTTGCATTGTCACAGCGGAAAACCATCTCATATGCAGAGTCAGTGTCAGGGATGAACATCCCAGTCAAGAAAAGAATGGTTTTGGGTTGTTTTCATAAGTGAGACCTGAGAAAACTGATGACTATTCAGAATTTTGAAACTGACTTTGTGGAAAAACTGTGAGATCAAACTTGACCAAACCGTGCTGTCGTGTACGGGATGGGACCCTGTATAACATAGTAAAGAATCAGCCATCTAGCATTCATGGTTTTGGAGAAACAGCAATCTCTGTTTTTTATGGCCGCAAACGCGTTCTCTCGCTGAGAACACTCACTTTGAGGAACTCGCAGCTTTTTGCATTGTCACAGCGGAAAACCGTCTCATATGCAGAGTCAGTGTTAGGGATGAACATCCCAGTCAAGAAAAGAATGGTTTTGGGTTGTTTTCATAGGTAAGACCTGGTAAGACCTGCTGACTATTCAGAATTTTGAAACTGACTTTGTGGAAAAACTGTTTCATCAAACTTGACCAAACTTTGCTGTCTTGTACGGGATGGGACCCTGTATAACATACTAAAGAATCAGCCATCTAGCACTCATGGTTTTGGAGAAACAGCAATCTCTGTTTTTATCGCCGCAAACGCGTTCTCTCGCTGAGAACACTCACTTTGAGGAACTCGCAGCTTTTTGCATTGTCACAGCGGAAAACCGTCTCATATGCAGAGTCAGTGTTAGGGATGAACATCCCAGTCAAGAAAAGAATGGTTTTGGGTTGTTTTCATAGGTAAGACCTGAGAAAACTGCTGACTATTCAGAATTTTGAAACTGACTTTGTGGAAAAACTGTGTGATCAAACTTGACCAAACCTTGCTGTCGTGTACGGGATGGGACCCTGTATAACATACTAAAGAATCAGCCATCTAGCATTAATGGTTTTGGAGAAACAGCAATCTCTGTTTTTTATGGTCGCAAACGCGTTCTCTCGCTGAGAACACTCACTTTGAGGAACTCGCATCTTTTTATTGTCACAGCGGAAAACCATCTCATATGCAGAGTCAGTGTCAGGGATGAACATCCCAGTCAAGAAAAGAATGGTTTTGGGTTGTTTTTATAGGTGAGACCTGAGAAAACTGCTGACTATTCAGAATTTTGAAACTGACTTTGTGGAATAACTGTCTGATCAAACTTGACCAAACCTTGCTGTCGTGTACGGGATGGGACCCTGTATAACATAGTAAAGAATCAGCCATCTAGCACTCATGGTTTTGGAGAAACAGCAATCTCGGTTTTTATGGCCGCAAACGCGTTCTCTCGCTGAAAACACGCACTTTGAGGAACTCGCAGCTTTTTGCATTGTTACAACGGAAAACCGTCTCATATGCAGAGTCAGGTTTAGGGATGAACATCCCAGTCAAGAAAAGAATGGTTTTGGGTTGTTTTCATAGGTAAGACCTGGTAAGACCTGGTAAGACCTGATGACTATTCAGAATTTTGAAACTGACTTTGTGGAAAAACTGTGTGATCAAACTTGACCAAACCTTGCTGTCGTGTACGGGATGGGACCCTGTATAACATAGTAAAGAATCAGCCATCTAGCACTCATGGTTTTGGAGAAACAGCAATCTGTTTTGTAATGGCCGCAAACGCGTTCTCTCGCTGAGAACACTCACTTTGAGGAACGCGCAGCTTTTTGCATTGTCACAGCGGAAAACCATCTCATATGCAGAGTCAGTGTCAGGGATGAACATCCCAGTCAAGAAAAGAATGGTTTTGGGTTGTTTTTATAGGTGAGACCTGAGAAAACTGCTGACTATTCAGAATTTTGAAACTGACTTTGTGGAAAAACTGTGTGATCAAACTTGACCAAACTTTGCTGTCTTGTACGGGATGGGACCCTGTATAACATACTAAAGAATCAGCCATCTAGCACTCATGGTTTTGGAGAAACAGCAATCTCTGTTTTTATCGCCGCAAACGCGTTCTCTCGCTGAGAACACTCACTTTGAGGAACTCGCAGCTTTTTGCATTGTCACAGCGGAAAACCGTCTCATATGCAGAGTCAGTGTTAGGGATGAACATCCCAGTCAAGAAAAGAATGGTTTTGGGTTGTTTTCATAGGTAAGACCTGAGAAAACTGCTGACTATTCAGAATTTTGAAACTGACTTTGTGGAAAAACTGTGTGATCAAACTTGACCAAACCTTGCTGTCGTGTACGGGATGGGACCCTGTATAACATACTAAAGAATCAGCCATCTAGCATTAATGGTTTTGGAGAAACAGCAATCTCTGTTTTTTATGGTCGCAAACGCGTTCTCTCGCTGAGAACACTCACTTTGAGGAACTCGCATCTTTTTATTGTCACAGCGGAAAACCATCTCATATGCAGAGTCAGTGTCAGGGATGAACATCCCAGTCAAGAAAAGAATGGTTTTGGGTTGTTTTTATAGGTGAGACCTGAGAAAACTGCTGACTATTCAGAATTTTGAAACTGACTTTGTGGAATAACTGTCTGATCAAACTTGACCAAACCTTGCTGTCGTGTACGGGATGGGACCCTGTATAACATAGTAAAGAATCAGCCATCTAGCACTCATGGTTTTGGAGAAACAGCAATCTCGGTTTTTATGGCCGCAAACGCGTTCTCTCGCTGAAAACACGCACTTTGAGGAACTCGCAGCTTTTTGCATTGTTACAACGGAAAACCGTCTCATATGCAGAGTCAGGTTTAGGGATGAACATCCCAGTCAAGAAAAGAATGGTTTTGGGTTGTTTTCATAGGTAAGACCTGGTAAGACCTGGTAAGACCTGATGACTATTCAGAATTTTGAAACTGACTTTGTGGAAAAACTGTGTGATCAAACTTGACCAAACCTTGCTGTCGTGTACGGGATGGGACCCTGTATAACATAGTAAAGAATCAGCCATCTAGCACTCATGGTTTTGGAGAAACAGCAATCTGTTTTGTAATGGCCGCAAACGCGTTCTCTCGCTGAGAACACTCACTTTGAGGAACGCGCAGCTTTTTGCATTGTCACAGCGGAAAACCATCTCATATGCAGAGTCAGTGTCAGGGATGAACATCCCAGTCAAGAAAAGAATGGTTTTGGGTTGTTTTTATAGGTGAGACCTGAGAAAACTGCTGACTATTCAGAATTTTGAAACTGACTTTGTGGAAAAACTGTGTGATCAAACTTGACCAAACCGTGCTGTCGTGTACGGGATGGGACCCTGTATAACATAGTAAAGAATCAGCCATCTAGCATTCATGGTTTTGGAGAAACAGCAATCTCTGTTTTTTATGGCCGCAAACGCGTTCTCTCGCTGAGAACACTCACTTTGAGGAACTCGCAGCTTTTTGCATTGTCACAGCGGAAAACCATCTCATATGCAGAGTCAGTGTCAGGGATGAACATCCCAGTCAAGAAAAGAATGGTTTTGGGTTGTTTTCATAAGTGAGACCTGAGAAAACTGATGACTATTCAGAATTTTGAAACTGACTTTGTGGAAAAACTGTGAGATCAAACTTGACCAAACCTTGCTGACGTGTACGGGATGGGACCCTGTATAACATAGTAAAGAATCAGCCATCTAGCACTCATGGTTTAGGAGAAACAGCAATCTCTGTTTTTATGGCCGCAAACGCGTTCTCTCGCTGAGAACACTCACTTTGAGGAACTCGCAGCTTTTTGCATTGTTACAACGGAAAACCGTCTCATATGCAGAGTCAGTGTTAGGGATGAACATCCCAGTCAAGAAAAGAATGGTTTTGGGTTGTTTTCATAGGTAAGACCTGGTAAGACCTGCTGACTATTCAGAATTTTGAAACTGACTTTGTGGAAAAACTGTTTCATCAAACTTGACCAAACTTTGCTGTCTTGTACGGGATGGGACCCTGTATAACATACTAAAGAATCAGCCATCTAGCATTAATGGTTTTGGAGAAACAGCAATCTCTGTTTTTTATGGTCGCAAACGCGTTCTCTCGCTGAGAACACTCACTTTGAGGAACTCGCATCTTTTTATTGTCACAGCGGAAAACCATCTCATATGCAGAGTCAGTGTCAGGGATGAACATCCCAGTCAAGAAAAGAATGGTTTTGGGTTGTTTTTATAGGTGAGACCTGAGAAAACTGCTGACTATTCAGAATTTTGAAACTGACTTTGTGGAATAACTGTCTGATCAAACTTGACCAAACCGTGCTGTCGTGTACGGGATGGGACCCTGTATAACATAGTAAAGAATCATCCATCTAGCACTAATGGTTTTGGAGAAACAGCAATCTCGGTTTTTATGGCCGCAAACGCGTTCTCTCACTGAGAACACTCACTTTGAGGAACTCGCAGCTTTTTGCATTGTTACAACGGAAAACCGTCTCATATGCAGAGTCAGTGTTAGGGATGAACATCCCAGTCAAGAAAAGAATGGTTTTGGGTTGTTTTCATAGGTAAGACCTGAGAAAACTTCTGACTATTCAGAATTTTGAAACTGACTTTGTGGAAAAACTGTGTGATCAAACTTGACCAAACCTTGCTGTCGTGTACGGGATGGGACCCTGTATAACATAGTAAAGAATCATCCATCTAGCACTAATGGTTTTGGAGAAACAGCAATCTCGGTTTTTATGGCCGCAAACGCGTTCTCTCACTGAGAACACTCACTTTGAGGAACTCGCAGCTTTTTGCATTGTTACAACGGAAAACCGTCTCATATGCAGAGTCAGTGTTAGGGATGAACATCCCAGTCAAGAAAAGAATGGTTTTGGGTTGTTTTCATAGGTAAGACCTGAGAAAACTTCTGACTATTCAGAATTTTGAAACTGACTTTGTGGAAAAACTGTGTGATCAAACTTGACCAAACCTTGCTGTCGTGTACGGGATGGGACCCTGTATAACATAGTAAAGAATCATCCATCTAGCACTAATGGTTTTGGAGAAACAGCAATCTCGGTTTTTATGGCCGCAAACGCGTTCTCTCACTGAGAACACTCACTTTGAGGAACTCGCAGCTTTTTGCATTGTTACAACGGAAAACCGTCTCATATGCAGAGTCAGTGTTAGGGATGAACATCCCAGTCAAGAAAAGAATGGTTTTGGGTTGTTTTCATAGGTAAGACCTGAGAAAACTTCTGACTATTCAGAATTTTGAAACTGACTTTGTGGAAAAACTGTGTGATCAAACTTGACCAAACCTTGCTGTCGTGTACGGGATGGGACCCTGTATAACATAGTAAAGAATCAGCCATCTAGCACTCATGGTTTTGGAGAAACAGCAATCTCTGTTTTTATGGCCGCAAACGCGTTCTCTCGCTGAGAACACTCACTTTGTGGTTTTGGGTTGTTTTCATAGGTAAGACCTGGTAAGACCTGGTAAGACCTGCTGACTATTCAGAATTTTGAACTGACTTTGTGGAAAAACTGTGTGATCAAACTTGACCAAACCGTGCTGTCGTGTACGGGATGGGACCCTGTATAACATAGTAAAGAATCAGCCATCTAGCACTCATGGTTTTGGAGAAACAGCAATCTCTGTTTTTATGGCCGCAAACGCGTTCTCTCGCTGAGAACACTCACTTTGTGGTTTTGGGTTGTTTTCATAGGTAAGACCTGGTAAGACCTGGTAAGACCTGCTGACTATTCAGAATTTTGAACTGACTTTGTGGAAAAACTGTGTGATCAAACTTGACCAAACCGTGCTGTCGTGTACGGGATGGGACCCTGTATAACATAGTAAAGAATCAGCCATCTAGCACTCATGGTTTTGGAGAAACAGCAATCTCGGTTTTTATGGCCGCAAACGCGTTCTCTCACTGAGAACACTCACTTTGAGGAACTCGCAGCTTTTTGCATTGTTACAACGGAAAACCGTCTCATATGCAGAGTCAGTGTTAGGGATGAACATCCCAGTCAAGAAAAGAATGGTTTTGGGTTGTTTTCATAGGTAAGACCTGAGAAAACTTCTGACTATTCAGAATTTTGAAACTGACTTTGTGGAAAAACTGTGTGATCAAACTTGACCAAACCTTGCTGACGTGTACGGGATGGGACCCTGTATAACATAGTAAAGAATCAGCCATCTAGCACTCATGGTTTAGGAGAAACAGCAATCTCTGTTTTTATGGCCGCAAACGCGTTCTCTCGCTGAGAACACTCACTTTGAGGAACTCGAAGCTTTTTGCATTGTTACAACGGAAAACCGTCTCATATGCAGAGTCAGTGTTAGGGATGAACATCCCAGTCAAGAAAAGAATGGTTTTGGGTTGTTTTCATAGGTAAGACCTGGTAAGACCTGCTGACTATTCAGAATTTTGAAACTGACTTTGTGGAAAAACTGTGTGATCAAACTTGACCAAACCTTGCTTTCGTGTACGGGATGGGACCCTGTATAACATACTAAAGAATCAGCCATCTAGCACTCATGGTTTTGGAGAAACAGCAATCTCTGTTTTTATGGCCGCAAACGCGTTCTCTCGCTGAAAACACGCACTTTGAGGAACTCGCAGCTTTTTGCATTGTTACAACGGAAAACCGTCTCATATGCAGAGTCAGGTTTAGGGATGAACATCCCAGTCAAGAAAAGAATGGTTTTGGGTTGTTTTCATAGGTAAGACCTGGTAAGACCTGGTAAGACCTGATGACTATTCAGAATTTTGAAACTGACTTTGTGGAAAAACTGTGTGATCAAACTTGACCAAACCTTGCTGTCGTGTACGGGATGGGACCCTGTATAACATACTAAAGAATCAGCCATATAGCATTAATGGTTTTGGAGAAACAGCAATCTCTGTTTTTTATGGTCGCAAACGCGTTCTCTCGCTGAGAACACTCACTTTTAGGAACTCGCAGCTTTTTGCATTGTCACAGCGGAAAACCATCTCATATGCAGAGTAAGTGTCAGGGATGAACATCCCAGTCAAGAAAAGAATGGTTTTGGGTTGTTTTTATAGGTGAGACCTGAGAAAACTGCTGACTATTCAGAATTTTTAAACTGACTTTGTAGAAAAACTGTGTGATCAAACTTGACCAAACTTTGCTGTCTTGTACGGGATGGGACCCTGTATAACACACTAAAGAATCAGCCATCTAGCACTCATGGTTTTGGAGAAACAGCAATCTCTGTTTTTATGGCCGCAAACGCGTTCTCTCGCTGAAAACACGCACTTTGAGGAACTCACAGCTTTTTGCATTGTTACAACGGAAAACCGTCTCATATGCAGAGTCAGGTTTAGGGATGAACATCCCAGTCAAGAAAAGAATGGTTTTGGGTTGTTTTCATAGGTAAGACCTGGTAAGACCTGGTAAGACCTGATGACTATTCAGAATTTTGAAACTGACTTTGTGGAAAAACTGTGTGATCAAACTTGACCAAACCTTGCTGTCGTGTACGGGATGGGACCCTGTATAACATAGTAAAGAATCAGCCATCTAGCACTCATGGTTTTGGAGAAACAGCAATCTCTGTTTTTTATGGTCGCAAATGCGTTCTCTCGCTGAGAACACTCACTTTGAGGAGCTCGCAGCTTTTTGCATTGTCACAGCGGAAAACCATCTCATATGCAGAGTCAGTGTCAGGGATGAACATCCCAGTCAAGAAAAGAATGGTTTTGGGTTGTTTTTATAGGTGAGACCTGAGAAAACTGCTGACTATTCAGAATTTTGAAACTGACTTTGTGGAAAAACTGTGTGATCAAACTTGACCAAACCTTGCTGTCGTGTACGGGATGGGACCCTGTATAACATACTAAAGAATCAGCCATCTAGCATTAATGGTTTTGGAGAAACAGCAATCTCTGTTTTTTATGGTCGCAAACGCGTTCTCTCGCTGAGAACACTCACTTTGAGGAACTCGCAGCTTTTTGCATTGTCACAGCGGAAAACCATCTCATATGCAGAGTCAGTGTCAGGGATGAACATCCCAGTCAAGAAAAGAATGGTTTTGGGTTGTTTTTATAGGTGAGACCTGAGAAAACTGCTGACTATTCAGAATTTTTAAACTGACTTTGTGGAATAACTGTGTGATCAAACTTGACCAAACCGTGCTGTCGTGTACGGGATGGGACCCTGTATAACATAGTAAAGAATCATCCATCTAGCACTAATGGTTTTGGAGAAACAGCAATCTCGGTTTTTATGGCCGCAAACGCGTTCTCTCACTGAGAACACTCACTTTGAGGAACTCGCAGCTTTTTGCATTGTTACAACGGAAAACCGTCTCATATGCAGAGTCAGTGTTAGGGATGAACATCCCAGTCAAGAAAAGAATGGTTTTGGGTTGTTTTCATAGGTAAGACCTGAGAAAACTGCTGACTATTCAGAATTTTGAAACTGACTTTGTGGAAAAACTGTGTGATCAAACTTGACCAAACCTTGCTGTCGTGTACGGGATGGGACCCTGTATAACATAGTAAAGAATCAGCCATCTAGCACTCATGGTTTTGGAGAAACAGCAATCTCTGTTTTTATGGCCGCAAACGCGTTCTCTCGCTGAGAACACTCACTTTGTGGTTTTGGGTTGTTTTCATAGGTAAGACCTGGTAAGACCTGGTAAGACCTGCTGACTATTCAGAATTTTGAAACTGACTTTGTGGAAAAACTGTGTGATCAAACTTGACCAAACCGTGCTGTCGTGTACGGGATGGGACCCTGTATAACATAGTAAAGAATCAGCCATCTAGCACTCATGGTTTTGGAGAAACAGCAATCTCGGTTTTTATGGCCGCAAACGCGTTCTCTCACTGAGAACACTCACTTTGAGGAACTCGCAGCTTTTTGCATTGTTACAACGGAAAACCGTCTCATATGCAGAGTCAGTGTTTAGGGATGAACATCCCAGTCAAGAAAAGAATGGTTTTGGGTTGTTTTCATAGGTAAGAACTGAGAAAACTGCTGACTATTCAGAATTTTGAAACTGACTTTGTGGAAAAACTGTGTGATCAAACTTGACCAAACCTTGCTGACGTGTACGGGATGGGACCCTGTATAACATAGTAAAGAATCAGCCATCTAGCACTCATGGTTTAGGAGAAACAGCAATCTCGGTTTTTATGGCCGCAAACGCGTTCTCTCGCTGAGAACACTCACTTTGAGGAACTCGCAGCTTTTTGCATTGTTACAACGGAAAACCGTCTCATATGCAGAGTCAGTGTTAGGGATGAACATCCCAGTCAAGAAAAGAATGGTTTTGGGTTGTTTTCATAGGTAAGACCTGGTAAGACCTGCTGACTATTCAGAATTTTGAAACTGACTTTGTGGAAAAACTGTGTGATCAAACTTGACCAAACCTTGCTGTCGTGTACGGGATGGGACCCTGTATAACATACTAAAGAATCAGCCATCTAGCATTCATGGTTTTGGACAAACAGCAATCTCTGTTTTTTATGGTCGCAAACGCGTTCTCTCGCTGAGAACACTCACTTTGAGGAACTCGCAGCTTTTTGCATTGTCACAGCGGAAAACCATCTCATATGCAGAGTCAGTGTCAGGGATGAACATCCCAGTCAAGAAAAGAATGGTTTTGGGTTGTTTTTATAGGTGAGACCTGAGAAAACTGCTGACTATTCAGAATTTTTAAACTGACTTTGTAGAAAAACTGTGTGATCAAACTTGACCAAACTTTGCTGTCTTGTACGGGATGGGACCCTGTATAACACACTAAAGAATCAGCCATCTAGCACTCATGGTTTTGGAGAAACAGCAATCTCTGTTTTTATGGCCGCAAACGCGTTCTCTCGCTGAAAACACGCACTTTGAGGAACTCGCAGCTTTTTGCATTGTTACAACGGAAAACCGTCTCATATGCAGAGTCAGGTTTAGGGATGAACATCCCAGTCAAGAAAAGAATGGTTTTGGGTTGTTTTCATAGGTAAGACCTGGTAAGACCTGGTAAGACCTGATGACTATTCAGAATTTTGAAACTGACTTTGTGGAAAAACTGTGTGATCAAACTTGACCAAACCTTGCTGTCGTGTACGGGATGGGACCCTGTATAACATAGTAAAGAATCAGCCATCTAGCACTCATGGTTTTGGAGAAACAGCAATCTCTGTTTTTGTGGCCGCAAACGCGTTCTCTCGCTGAGAACACTCACTTTGAGGAACTCGCAGCTTTTTGCATTGTTACAACGGAAAACCGTCTCATATGCAGAGTCAGTGTTAGGGATGAACATCCCAGTCAAGAAAAGAATGGTTTTGGGTTGTTTTCATAGGTAAGACCTGAGAAAACTGCTGACTATTCAGAATTTTGAAACTGACTTTGTGGAAAAACTGTGTGATCAAACTTGACCAAACCGTGCTGTCGTGTACGGGATGGGACCCTGTATAACATAGTAAAGAATCATCCATCTAGCACTAATGGTTTTGGAGAAACAGCAATCTCGGTTTTTATGGCCGCAAACGCGTTCTCTCGCTGAGAACACTCACTTTGTGGTTTTGGGTTGTTTTCATAGGTAAGACCTAGTAAGACCTGGTAAGACCTGCTGACTATTCAGAATTTTGAAACTGACTTTGTGGAAAAACTGTGTGATCAAACTTGACCAAACCGTGCTGTCGTGTACGGGATGGGACCCTGTATAACATAGTAAAGAATCAGCCATCTAGCACTCATGGTTTTGGAGAAACAGCAATCTCGGTTTTTATGGCCGCAAACGCGTTCTCTCACTGAGAACACTCACTTTGAGGAACTCGCAGCTTTTTGCATTGTTACAACGGAAAACCGTCTCATATGCAGAGTCAGTGTTAGGGATGAACATCCCACTCAAGAAAAGAATGGTTTTGGGTTGTTTTTATAGGTGAGACCTGAGAAAACTGCTGACTATTCAGAATTTTGAAACTGACTTTGTGGAAAAACTGTGTGATCAAACTTGACCAAACCTTGCTGACGTGTACGGGATGGGACCCTGTATAACATAGTAAAGAATCAGCCATCTAGCACTCATGGTTTAGGAGAAACAGCAATCTCTGTTTTTATGGCCGCAAACGCGTTCTCTCGCTGAGAACACTCACTTTGAGGAACTCGCAGCTTTTTGCATTGTTACAACGGAAAACCCTCTCATATGCAGAGTCAGTGTTAGGGATGAACATCCCAGTCAAGAAAAGAATGGTTTTGGGTTGTTTTCATAGGTAAGACCTGGTAAGACCTGCTGACTATTCAGAATTTTGAAACTGACTTTGTGGAAAAACTGTGTGATCAAACTTGACCAAACCTTGCTGTCGTGTACGGGATGGGACCCTGTATAACATACTAAAGAATCAGCCATCTAGCATTAATGGTTTTGGAGAAACAGCAATCTCTGTTTTTTATGGTCGCAAACGCGTTCTCTCGCTGAGAACACTCACTTTTAGGAACTCGCAGCTTTTTGCATTGTCACAGCGGAAAACCATCTCATATGCAGAGTCAGTGTCAGGGATGAACATCCCAGTCAAGAAAAGAATGGTTTTGGGTTGTTTTTATAGGTGAGACCTGAGAAAACTGCTGACTATTCAGAATTTTTAAACTGACTTTGTAGAAAAACTGTGTGATCAAACTTGACCAAACCGTGCTGTCGTGTACGGGATGGGACCCTGTATAACATAGTAAAGAATCAGCCATCTAGCACTCATGGTTTTGGAGAAACAGCAATCTGTTTTGTAATGGCCGCAAACGCGTTCTCTCGCTGAGAACACTCACTTTGAGGAACGCGCAGCTTTTTGCATTGTCACAGCGGAAAACCATCTCATATGCAGAGTCAGTGTCAGGGATGAACATCCCAGTCAAGAAAAGAATGGTTTTGGGTTGTTTTCATAAGTGAGACCTGAGAAAACTGATGACTATTCAGAATTTTGAAACTGACTTTGTGGAAAAACTGTGAGATCAAACTTGACCAAACCTTGCTGACGTGTACGGGATGGGACCCTGTATAACATAGTAAAGAATCAGCCATCTAGCACTCATGGTTTAGGAGAAACAGCAATCTCTGTTTTTATGGCCGCAAACGCGTTCTCTCGCTGAGAACACTCACTTTGAGGAACTCGCAGCTTTTTGCATTGTTACAACGGAAAACCGTCTCATATGCAGAGTCAGTGTTAGGGATGAACATCCCAGTCAAGAAAAGAATGGTTTTGGGTTGTTTTCATAGGTAAGACCTGGTAAGACCTGCTGACTATTCAGAATTTTGAAACTGACTTTGTGGAAAAACTGTTTCATCAAACTTGACCAAACTTTGCTGTCTTGTACGGGATGGGACCCTGTATAACATACTAAAGAATCAGCCATCTAGCACTCATGGTTTTGGAGAAACAGCAATCTCTGTTTTTATCGCCGCAAACGCGTTCTCTCGCTGAGAACACTCACTTAGAGGAACTCGCAGCTTTTTGCATTGTCACAGCGGAAAACCGTCTCATATGCAGAGTCAGTGTTAGGGATGAACATCCCAGTCAAGAAAAGAATGGTTTTGGGTTGTTTTCATAGGTGAGACCTGAGAAAACTGCTGACTATTCAGAATTTTGAAACTGACTTTGTGGAAAAACTGTGTGATCAAACTTGACCAAACCTTGCTGTCGTGTACGGGATGGGACCCTGTATAACATAGTAAAGAATCAGCAATCTAGCACTCATGGTTTTGGAGAAACAGCAATCTCGGTTTTTATGGCCGCAAACGCGTTCTCTCACTGACAACACTCACTTTGAGGAACTCGCAGCTTTTTGCATTGTTACAACGGAAAACCATCTCATATGCAGAGTCAGTGTCAGGGATGAACATCCCAGTCAAGAAAAGAATGGTTTTGGGTTGTTTTTATAGGTGAAACCTGAAAAAACTGCTGACTATTCAGAATTTTGAAACTGACTTTGTGGAAAAACCGTGTGATCAAACTTGACCAAACCGTGCTGTCGTGTACGGGATGGGACCCTGTATAACATAGTAAAGAATCAGCCATCTAGCACTCATGGTTTTGGAGAAACAGCAATCTCTGTTTTTATGGCCGCAAACGCGTTCTCTCGCTGAGAACACTCACTTTGTGGTTTTGGGTTGTTTTCATAGGTAAGACCTGGTAAGACCTGGTAAGACCTGCTGACTATTCAGAATTTTGAAACTGACTTTGTGGAAAAACTGTGTGATCAAACTTGACCAAACCGTGCTGTCATGTACGGGATGGGACCCTGTATAACATAGTAAAGAATCAGCCATCTAGCACTCATGGTTTTGGAGAAACAGCAATCTCGGTTTTTATGGCCGCAAACGCGTTCTCTCACTGAGAACACTCACTTTGAGGAACTCGCAGCTTTTTGCATTGTTACAACGGAAAACCGTCTCATATGCAGAGTCAGTGTTAGGGATGAACATCCCAGTCAAGAAAAGAATGGTTTTGGGTTGTTTTCATAGGTAAGACCTGAGAAAACTGCTGACTATTCAGAATTTTGAAACTGACTTTGTGGAAAAACTGTGTGATCAAACTTGACCAAACCTTGCTGTCGTGTACGGGATGGGACCCTGTATAACATAGTAAAGAATCAGCCATCTAGCACTCATGGTTTTGGAGAAACAGCAATCTCTGTTTTTATGGCCGCAAACGCGTTCTCTCGCTGAGAACACTCACTTTGTGGTTTTGGGTTGTTTTCATAGGTAAGACCTGGTAAGACCTGGTAAGACCTGCTGACTATTCAGAATTTTGAAACTGACTTTGTGGAAAAACTGTGTGATCAAACTTGACCAAACCGTGCTGTCGTGTACGGGATGGGACCCTGTATAACATAGTAAAGAATCAGCCATCTAGCACTCATGGTTTTGGAGAAACAGCAATCTCGGTTTTTATGGCCGCAAACGCGTTCTCTCACTGAGAACACTCACTTTGAGGAACTCGCAGCTTTTTGCATTGTTACAACGGAAAACCCTCTCATATGCAGAGTCAGTGTTAGGGATGAACATCCCAGTCAAGAAAAGAATGGTTTTGGGTTGTTTTCATAGGTAAGACCTGGTAAGACCTGCTGACTATTCAGAATTTTGAAACTGACTTTGTGGAAAAACTGTGTGATCAAACTTGACCAAACCTTGCTGTCGTGTACGGGATGGGACCCTGTATAACATAGTAAAGAATCAGCCATCTAGCACTCATGGTTTTGGAGAAACAGCAATCTCTGTTTTTATGGCCGCAAACGCGTTCTCTCGCTGAGAACACTCACTTTGAGGAACTCGCAGCTTTTTGCATTGTCACAGCGGAAAACCATCTCATATGCAGAGTCAGTGTTAGGGATGAACATCCCAGTCAAGAAAAGAATGGTTTTGGGTTGTTTTCATAGGTGAGACCTGAGAAAACTGCTGACTATTCAGAATTTTGAAACTGACTTTGTGGAAAAACTGTGTGATCAAACTTGACCAAACCTTGCTGTCGTGTACGGGATGGGACCCTGTATAACATAGTAAAGAATCAGCCATCTAGCACTCATGGTTTTGGAGAAACAGCAATCTCTGTTTTTATGGCCGCAAACGCGTTCTCTCGCTGAGAACACTCACTTTGAGGAACTCATAGCTTTTTGCATTGTCACAGCGGAAAACCATCTCATATGCAGAGTCAGTGTCAGGGATTAACATCCCAGTCAAAAAAAATGTGGTTTTGGATTGTTTTCATAGGTGAGACCTGAGAAAACTGATGACTATTCAGAATTTTGAAACTGACTTTGTGGAAAAACTGTGTGATCAAACTTGACCAAACCTTGCTGTCGTGTACGGGATGGGACCCTGTATAACATAGTAAAGAATCAGCCATCTAGCACTCATGGTTTTGGAGAAACAGCAATCTCGGTTTTTATGGCCGCAAACGCGTTCTCTCACTGAGAACACTCACTTTGAGGAACTCGCAGCTTTTTGCATTGTTACAACGGAAAACCGTCTCATATGCAGAGTCAGTGTTAGGGATGAACATCCCAGTCAAGAAAAGAATGGTTTTGGGTTGTTTTCATAGGTAAGACCTGAGAAAACTGCTGACTATTCAGAATTTTGAAACTGACTTTGTGGAAAAACTGTGTGATCAAACTTGACCAAACCTTGCTGTCGTGTACGGGATGGGACCCTGTATAACATAGTAAAGAATCAGCCATCTAGCACTCATGGTTTTGGAGAAACAGCAATCTCTGTTTTTATGGCCGCAAACGCGTTCTCTCGCTGAGAACACTCACTTTGTGGTTTTGGGTTGTTTTCATAGGTAAGACCTGGTAAGACCTGGTAAGACCTGCTGACTATTCAGAATTTTGAAACTGACTTTGTGGAAAAACTGTGTGATCAAACTTGACCAAACCGTGCTGTCGTGTACGGGATGGGACCCTGTATAACATAGTAAAGAATCAGCCATCTAGCACTCATGGTTTTGGAGAAACAGCAATCTCGGTGTTTATGGCCGCAAACGCGTTCTCTCACTGAGAACACTCACTTTGAGGAACTCGCAGCTTTTTGCATTGTTACAACGGAAAACCGTCTCATATGCAGAGTCAGTGTTAGGGATGAACATCCCAGTCAAGAAAAGAATGGTTTTGGGTTGTTTTCATAGGTAAGACCTGAGAAAACTGCTGACTATTCAGAATTTTGAAACTGACTTTGTGGAAAAACTGTGTGATCAAACTTGACCAAACCTTGCTGACGTGTACGGGATGGGACCCTGTATAACATAGTAAAGAATCAGCCATCTAGCACTCATGGTTTAGGAGAAACAGCAATCTCGGTTTTTATGGCCGCAAACGCGTTCTCTCGCTGAGAACACTCACTTTGAGGAACTCGCAGCTTTTTGCATTGTTACAACGGTAACCGTCTCATATGCAGAGTCAGTGTTAGGGATGAACATCCCAGTCAAGAAAAGAATGGTTTTGGGTTGTTTTCATAGGTAAGACCTGGTAAGACCTGCTGACTATTCAGAATTTTGAAACTGACTTTGTGGAAAAACTGTGTGATCAAACTTGACCAAACCTTGCTGTCGTGTACGGGATGGGACCCTGTATAACATAGTAAAGAATCAGCCATCTAGCACTCATGGTTTTGGAGAAACAGCAATCTCTGTTTTTATGGCCGCAAACGCGTTCTCTCGCTGAGAACACTCACTTTGTGGTTTTGGGTTGTTTTCATAGGTAAGACCTGGTAAGACCTGGTAAGACCTGCTGACTATTCAGAATTTTGAAACTGACTTTGTGGAAAAACTGTGTGATCAAACTTGACCAAACCTTGCTGTCGTGTACGGGATGGGACCCTGTATAACATAGTAAAGAATCAGCCATCTAGCACTCATGGTTTTGGAGAAACAGCAATCTGTTTTGTAATGGCCGCAAACGCGTTCTCTCGCTGAGAACACTCACTTTGAGGAACGCGCAGCTTTTTGCATTGTCACAGCGGAAAACCATCTCATATGCAGAGTCACTGTCAGGGATGAACATCCCAGTCAAGAAAAGAATGGTTTTGGGTTGTTTTCATAAGTGAGACCTGAGAAAACTGATGACTATTCAGAATTTTGAAACTGACTTTGTGGAAAAACTGTGTGATCAAACTTGACCAAACTTTGCTGTCTTGTACGGGATGGGACCCTGTATAACACACTAAAGAATCAGCCATCTAGCACTCATGGTTTTGGAGAAACAGCAATCTCTGTTTTTATGGCCGCAAACGCGTTCTCTCGCTGAAAACACGCACTTTGAGGAACTCGCAGCTTTTTGCATTGTTACAACGGAAAACCATCTCATATGCAGAGTCAGTGTCAGGGATTAACATCCCAGTCAAAAAAAATGTGGTTTTGGGTTGTTTTTATAGGTGAGACCTGAGAAAACTGCTGACTATTCAGAATTTTGAAACTGACTTTGTGGAATAACTGTGTGATCAAACTTGACCAAACCGTGCTGTCGTGTACGGGATGGGACCCTGTATAACATAGTAAAGAATCATCCATCTAGCACTAATGGTTTTGGAGAAACAGCAATCTCGGTTTTTATGGCCGCAAACGCGTTCTCTCACTGAGAACACTCACTTTGAGGAACTCGCAGCTTTTTGCATTGTTACAACGGAAAACCGTCTCATATGCAGAGTCAGTGTTAGGGATGAACATCCCAGTCAAGAAAAGAATGGTTTTGGGTTGTTTTCATAGGTAAGACCTGAGAAAACTGCTGACTATTCAGAATTTTGAAACTGACTTTGTGGAAAAACTGTGTGATCAAACTTGACCAAACCTTGCTGTCGTGTACGGGATGGGACCCTGTATAACATAGTAAAGAATCAGCCATCTAGCACTCATGGTTTTGGAGAAACAGCAATCTCTGTTTTTATGGCCGCAAACGCGTTCTCTCGCTGAGACCACTCACTTTGTGGTTTTGGGTTGTTTTCATAGGTAAGACCTGGTAAGACCTGGTAAGACCTGCTGACTATTCAGAATTTTGAAACTGACTTTGTGGAAAAACTGTGTGATCAAACTTGACCAAACCTTGCTGTCGTGTACGGGATGGGACCCTGTATAACATAGTAAAGAATCAGCCATCTAGCACTCATGGTTTTGGAGAAACAGCAATCTCGGTTTTTATGGCCGCAAACGCGTTCTCTCACTGAGAACACTCACTTTGAGGAACTCGCAGCTTTTTGCATTGTTACAACGGAAAACCGTCTCATATGCAGAGTCAGTGTTAGGGATGAACATCCCAGTCAAGAAAAGAATGGTTTTGGGTTGTTTTCATAGGTAAGACCTGAGAAAACTGATGACTATTCAGAATTTTGAAACTGACTTTGTGGAAAAACTGTGTGATCAAACTTGACCAAACCTTGCTGACGTGTACGGGATGGGACCCTGTATAACATAGTAAAGAATCAGCCATCTAGCACTCATGGTTTAGGAGAAACAGCAATCTCTGTTTTTATGGCCGCAAACGCGTTATCTCGCTGAGAACACTCACTTTGAGGAACTCGCAGCTTTTTGCATTGTTACAACGGAAAACCGTCTCATATGCAGAGTCAGTGTTAGGGATGAACATCCCAGTCAAGAAAAGAATGGTTTTGGGTAGTTTTCATAGGTAAGACCTGGTAAGACCTGCTGACTATTCAGAATTTTGAAACTGACTTTGTGGAAAAACCGTGTGATCAAACTTGACCAAACCTTGCTGTCGTGTACGGGATGGGACCCTGTATAACATACTAAAGAATCAGCCATCTAGCATTAATGGTTTTGGAGAAACAGCAATCTCTGTTTTTATGGCCGCAAACGCGTTCTCTCGCTGAAAACACGCACTTTGAGGAACTCGCAGCTTTTTGCATTGTTACAACGGAAAACCGTCTCATATGCAGAGTCAGGTTTAGGGATGAACATCCCAGTCAAGAAAAGAATGGTTTTGGGTTGTTTTCATAGGTAAGACCTGGTAAGACCTGGTAAGACCTGATGACTATTCAGAATTTTGAAACTGACTTTGTGGAAAAACTGTGTGATCAAACTTGACCAAACCTTGCTGTCTTGTACGGGATGGGACCCTGTATAACACACTAAAGAATCAGCCATCTAGCACTCATGGTTTTGGAGAAACAGCAATCTCTTTTTTTATGGCCGCAAACGCGTTCTCTCGCTGAAAACACGCACTTTTTGGAACTCGCAGCTTTTTGCATTGTTACAACGGAAAACCGTCTCATATGCAGAGTCAGGTTTAGGGATGAACATCCCAGTCAAGAAAAGAATGGTTTTGGGTTGTTTTCATAGGTAAGACCTGGTAAGACCTGGTAAGACCTGATGACTATTCAGAATTTTGAAACTGACTTTGTGGAAAAACTGTGTGATCAAACTTGACCAAACCTTGCTGTCGTGTACGGGATGGGACCCTGTATAACATAGTAAAGAATCAGCCATCTAGCACTCATGGTTTTGGAGAAACAGCAATCTGTTTTGTAATGGCCGCAAACGCGTTCTCTCGCTGAGAACACTCACTTTGAGGAACGCGCAGCTTTTTGCATTGTCACAGCGGAAAACCGTCTCATATGCAGAGTCAGTGTTAGGGATGAACATCCCAGTCAAGAAAAGAATGGTTTTGGGTTGTTTTCATAGGTAAGACCTGAGAAAACTGCTGACTATTCAGAATTTTGAAACTGACTTTGTGGAAAAACTGTGTGATCAAACTTGACCAAACCTTGCTGTCGTGTACGGGATGGGACCCTGTATAACATAGTAAAGAATCAGCCATCTAGCACTCATGGTTTTGGAGAAACAGCAATCTCGGTTTTTATGGCCGCAAACGCGTTCTCTCGCTGAGAACACTCACTTTGTGGTTTTGGGTTGTTTTCATAGGTAAGACCTGGTAAGACCTGGTAAGACCTGCTGACTATTCAGAATTTTGAAACTGACTTTGTGGAAAAACTGTGTGATCAAACTTGACCAAACCGTGCTGTCGTGTACGGGATGGGACCCTGTATAACATAGTAAAGAATCAGCCATCTAGCACTCATGGTTTTGGAGAAACAGCAATCTCGGTTTTTATGGCCGCAAACGCGTTCTCTCACTGAGAACACTCACTTTGAGGAACTCGCAGCTTTTTGCATTGTTACAACGGAAAACCGTCTCATATGCAGAGTCAGTGTTAGGGATGAACATCCCAGTCAAGAAAAGAATGGTTTTGGGTTGTTTTCATAGGTAAGACCTGAGAAAACTGATGACTATTCAGAATTTTGAAACTGACTTTGTGGAAAAACTGTGTGATCAAACTTGACCAAACCTTGCTGTCGTGTACGGGATGGGACCCTGTATAACATAGTAAAGAATCAGCCATCTAGCACTCATGGTTTTGGAGAAACAGCAATCTCTGTTTTTATGGCCGCAAACGCGTTCTCTCGCTGAGAACACTCACTTTGTGGTTTTGGGTTGTTTTCATAGGTAAGACCTGGTAAGACCTGGTAAGACCTGCTGACTATTCAGAATTTTGAAACTGACTTTGTGGAAAAACTGTGTGATCAAACTTGACCAAACCGTGCTGTCGTGTACGGGATGGGACCCTGTATAACATAGTAAAGAATCAGCCATCTAGCACTCATGGTTTTGGAGAAACAGCAATCTCGGTTTTTATGGCCGCAAACGCGTTCTCTCACTGAGAACACTCACTTTGAGGAACTCGCAGCTTTTTGCATTGTTACAACGGAAAACCGTCTCATATGCAGAGTCAGTGTTAGGGATGAACATCCCAGTCAAGAAAAGAATGGTTTTGGGTTGTTTTCATAGGTAAGACCTGAGAAAACTGATGACTATTCAGAATTTTGAAACTGACTTTGTGGAAAAACTGTGTGATCAAACTTGACCAAACCTTGCTGACGTGTACGGGATGGGACCCTGTATAACATAGTAAAGAATCAGCCATCTAGCACTCATGGTTTAGGAGAAACAGCAATCTCTGTTTTTATGGCCGCAAACGCGTTCTCTCGCTGAGAACACTCACTTTGAGGAACTCGCAGCTTTTTGCATTGTTACAACGGAAAACCGTCTCATATGCAGAGTCAGTGTTAGGGATGAACATCCCAGTCAAGAAAAGAATGGTTTTGGGTTGTTTTCATAGGTAAGACCTGGTAAGACCTGCTGACTATTCAGAATTTTGAAACTGACTTTGTGGAAAAACCGTGAGATCAAACTTGACCAAACCTTGCTGTCGTGTACGGGATGGGACCCTGTATAACATACTAAAGAATCAGCCATCTAGCATTAATGGTTTTAGAGAAACAATAATCTCTGTTTTTTATGGTCGCAAACGCGTTCTCTCGCTGAGAACACTCACTTTTAGGAACTCGCAGCTTTTTGCATTGTCACAGCGGAAAACCATCTCATATGCAGAGTCAGTGTCAGGGATGAACATCCCAGTCAAGAAAAGAATGGTTTTGGGTTGTTTTTATAGGTGAGACCTGAGAAAACTGCTGACTATTCAGAATTTTTAAACTGACTTTGTAGAAAAACTGTGTGATCAAACTTGACCAAACTTTGCTGTCTTGTACGGGATGGGACCCTGTATAACACACTAAAGAATCAGCCATCTAGCACTCATGGTTTTGGAGAAACAGCAATCTCTGTTTTTATGGCCGCAAACGGGTTCTCTCGCTGAGAACACTCACTTTGAGGAACTCATAGCTTTTTGCATTGTCACAGCGGAAAACCATCTCATATGCAGAGTCAGTGTCAGGGATTAACATCCCAGTCAAAAAAAATGTGGTTTTGGGTTGTTTTTATAGGTGAGACCTGAGAAAACTGCTGACTATTCAGAATTTTGAAACTGACTTTGTGGAATAACTGTGTGATCAAACTTGACCAAACCTTGCTGTCGTGTACGGGATGGGACCCTGTATAACATAGTAAAGAATCAGCCATCTAGCACTCATGGTTTTGGAGAAACAGCAATCTGTTTTGTAATGGCCGCAAACGCGTTCTCTCGCTGAGAACACTCACTTTGAGGAACGCGCAGCTTTTTGCATTGTCACAGCGGAAAACCATCTCATATGCAGAGTCAGTGTCAGGGATGAGTATCCCAGTCAAGAAAAGAATGGTTTTGGGTTGTTTTCATAAGTGAGACCTGAGAAAACTGCTGACTATTCAGAATTTTGAAACTGACTTTGTGGAATAACTGTGTGATCAAACTTGACCAAACCGTGCTGTCGTGTACGGGATGGGACCCTGTATAACATAGTAAAGAATCATCCATCTAGCACTAATGGTTTTGGAGAAACAGCAATCTCGGTTTTTATGGCCGCAAACGCGTTCTCTCACTGAGAACACTCACTTTGAGGAACTCGCAGCTTTTTGCATTGTTACAACGGAAAACCGTCTCATATGCAGAGTCAGGTTTAGGGATGAACATCCCAGTCAAGAAAAGAATGGTTTTGGGTTGTTTTCATAGGTAAGACCTGGTAAGACCTGGTAAGACCTGATGACTATTCAGAATTTTGAAACTGACTTTGTGGAAAAACTGTGTGATCAAACTTGACCAAACCTTGCTGTCTTGTACGGGATGGGACCCTGTATAACACACTAAAGAATCAGCCATCTAGCACTCATGGTTTTGGAGAAACAGCAATCTCTGTTTTTATGGCCGCAAACGCGTTCTCTCGCTGAAAACACGCACTTTTTGGAACTCGCAGCTTTTTGCATTGTTACAACGGAAAACCGTCTCATATGCAGAGTCAGGTTTAGGGATGAACATCCCAGTCAAGAAAAGAATGGTTTTGGGTTGTTTTCATAGGTAAGACCTGGTAAGACCTGGTAAGACCTGATGACTATTCAGAATTTTGAAACTGACTTTGTGGAAAAACTGTGTGATCAAACTTGACCAAACCTTGCTGTCGTGTACGGGATGGGACCCTGTATAACATACTAAAGAATCAGCCATCTAGCATTAATGGTTTTGGAGAAACAGCAATCTCTGTTTTTTATGGTCGCAAACGCGTTCTCTCGCTGAGAACACTCACTTTGAGGAACTCGCAGCTTTTTGCATTGTCACAGCGGAAAACCATCTCATATGCAGAGTCAGTGTCAGGGATGAACATCCCAGTCAAGAAAAGAATGGTTTTGGGTTGTTTTTATAGGTGAGACCTGAGAAAACTGCTGACTATTCAGAATTTTGAAACTGACTTTGTGGAAAAACTGTGTGATCAAACTTGACCAAACCTTGCTGTCGTGTACGGGATGGGACCCTGTATAACATAGTAAAGAATCAGCCATCTAGCACTCATGGTTTTGGAGAAACAGCAATCTCTGTTTTTATGGCCGCAAACGCGTTCTCTCGCTGAGAACACTCACTTTGTGGTTTTGGGTTGTTTTCATAGGTAAGACCTGGTAAGACCTGGTAAGACCTGCTGACTATTCAGAATTTTGAAACTGACTTTGTGGAAAAACTGTGTGATCAAACTTGACCAAACCGTGCTGTCGTGTACGGGATGGGACCCTGTATAACATAGTAAAGAATCAGCCATCTAGCACTCATGGTTTTGGAGAAACAGCAATCTCGGTTTTTATGGCCGCAAACGCGTTCTCTCACTGAGAACACTCACTTTGAGGAACTCGCAGCTTTTTGCATTGTTACAACGGAAAACCGTCTCATATGCAGAGTCAGTGTTAGGGATGAACATCCCAGTCAAGAAAAGAATGGTTTTGGGTTGTTTTCATAGGTAAGACCTGAGAAAACTGATGACTATTCAGAATTTTGAAACTGACTTTGTGGAAAAACTGTGTGATCAAACTTGACCAAACCTTGCTGACGTGTACGGGATGGGACCCTGTATAACATAGTAAAGAATCAGCCATCTAGCACTCATGGTTTAGGAGAAACAGCAATCTCTGTTTTTATGGCCGCAAACGCGTTCTCTCGCTGAGAACACTCACTTTGAGGAACTCATAGCTTTTTGCATTGTCACAGCGGAAAACCATCTCATATGCAGAGTCAGTGTCAGGGATTAACATCCCAGTCAAAAAAAATGTGGTTTTGGGTTGTTTTTATAGGTGAGACCTGAGAAAACTGCTGACTATTCAGAATTTTGAAACTGACTTTGTGGAATAACTGTGTGATCAAACTTGACCAAACCGTGCTGTCGTGTACGGGATGGGACCCTGTATAACATAGTAAAGAATCATCCATCTAGCACTAATGGTTTTGGAGAAACAGCAATCTCGGTTTTTATGGCCGCAAACGCGTTCTCTCACTGAGAACACTCACTTTGAGGAACTCGCAGCTTTTTGCATTGTTACAACGGAAAACCGTCTCATATGCAGAGTCAGTGTTAGGGATGAACATCCCAGTCAAGAAAAGAATGGTTTTGGGTTGTTTTCATAGGTAAGACCTGAGAAAACTGCTGACTATTCAGAATTTTGAAACTGACTTTGTGGAAAAACCGTGTGATCAAACTTGACCAAACCTTGCTGTCGTGTACGGGATGGGACCCTGTATAACATAGTAAAGAATCAGCCATCTAGCATTAATGGTTTTAGAGAAACAATAATCTGTTTTTTATGGTCGCAAACGCGTTCTCTCGCTGAGAACACTCACTTTTAGGAACTCGCAGCTTTTTGCATTGTCACAGCGGAAAACCATCTCATATGCAGAGTCAGTGTCAGGGATGAACATCCCAGTCAAGAAAAGAATGGTTTTGGGTTGTTTTTATAGGTGAGACCTGAGAAAACTGCTGACTATTCAGAATTTTTAAACTGACTTTGTAGAAAAACTGTGTGATCAAACTTGACCAAACTTTGCTGTCTTGTACGGGATGGGACCCTGTATAACACACTAAAGAATCAGCCATCTAGCACTCATGGTTTTGGAGAAACAGCAATCTCTGTTTTTATGGCCGCAAACGCGTTCTCTCGCTGAAAACACGCACTTTGAGGAACTCGCAGCTTTTTGCATTGTTACAACGGAAAACCGTCTCATATGCAGAGTCAGGTTTAGGGATGAACATCCCAGTCAAGAAAAGAATGGTTTTGGGTTGTTTTCATAGGTAAGACCTGGTAAGACCTGGTAAGACCTGATGACTATTCAGAATTTTGAAACTGACTTTGTGGAAAAACTGTGTGATCAAACTTGACCAAACCTTGCTGTCTTGTACGGGATGGGACCCTGTATAACACACTAAAGAATCAGCTATCTAGCACTCATGGTTTTGGAGAAACAGCAATCTCTTTTTTTATGGCCGCAAACGCGTTCTCTCGCTGAAAACACGCACTTTTTGGAACTCGCAGCTTTTTGCATTGTTACAACGGAAAACCGTCTCATATGCAGAGTCAGGTTTAGGGATGAACATCCCAGTCAATAAAAGAATGGTTTTGGGTTGTTTTCATAGGTAAGACCTGGTAAGACCTGGTAAGACCTGATGACTATTCAGAATTTTGAAACTGACTTTGTGGAAAAACTGTGTGATCAAACTTGACCAAACCTTGCTGTCGTGTACGGGATGGGACCCTGTATAACATAGTAAAGAATCAGCCATCTAGCACTCATGGTTTTGGAGAAACAGCAATCTGTTTTGTAATGGCCGCAAACGCGTTCTCTCGCTGAGAACACTCACTTTGAGGAACGCGCAGCTTTTTGCATTGTCACAGCGGAAAACCATCTCATATGCAGAGTCAGTGTCAGGGATGAGTATCCCAGTCAAGAAAAGAATGGTTTTGGGTTGTTTTCATAAGTGAGACCTGAGAAAACTGCTGACTATTCAGAATTTTGAAACTGACTTTGTGGAATAACAGTGTGATCAAACTTGACCAAACCGTGCTGTCGTGTACGGGATGGGACCCTGTATAACACACTAAAGAATCAGCCATCTAGCACTCATGGTTTTGGAGAAACAGCAATCTCTGTTTTTATGGCCGCAAACGCGTTCTCTCGCTGAAAACACGCACTTTTTGGAATTCGCAGCTTTTTGCATTGTTACAACGGAAAACCGTCTCATATGCAGAGTCAGTGTTAGGGATGAACATCCCAGTCAAGAAAAGAATGGTTTTGGGTTGTTTTCATAGGTAAGACCTGGTAAGACCTGCTGACTATTCAGAATTTTGAAACTGACTTTGTGGAAAAACCGTGAGATCAAACTTGACCAAACCTTGCTGTCGTGTACGGGATGGGACCCTGTATAACATACTAAAGAATCAGCCATCTAGCATTAATGGTTTTGGAGAAACAGCAATCTCTGTTTTTTATGGTCGCAAACGCGTTCTCTCGCTGAGAACACTCACTTTGAGGAACTCGCAGCTTTTTGCATTGTCACAGCGGAAAACCATCTCATATGCAGAGTCAGTGTCAGGGATGAACATCCCAGTCAAGAAAAGAATGGTTTTGGGTTGTTTTTATAGGTGAGACCTGAGAAAACTGCTGACTATTCAGAATTTTGAAACTGACTTTGTGGAAAAACTGTGTGATCAAACTTGACCAAACCTTGCTGTCGTGTACGGGATGGGACCCTGTATAACATAGTAAAGAATCAGCCATCTAGCACTCATGGTTTTGGAGAAACAGCAATCTCTGTTTTTATGGTCGCAAACGCGTTCTCTCGCTGAGAACACTCACTTTGAGGAACTCGCAGCTTTTTGCATTGTCACAGCGGAAAACCATCTCATATGCAGAGTCAGTGTCAGGGATGAACATCCCAGTCAAGAAAAGAATGGTTTTGGGTTGTTTTTATAGGTGAGACCTGAGAAAACTGATGACTATTCAGAATTTTGAAACTGACTTTGTGGAAAAACTGTGTGATCAAACTTGACCAAACCTTGCTGACGTGTACGGGATGGGACCCTGTATAACATAGTAAAGAATCAGCCATCTAGCACTCATGGTTTAGGAGAAACAGCAATCTCTGTTTTTATGGCCGCAAACGCGTTCTCTCGCTGAGAACACTCACTTTGAGGAACTCGCAGCTTTTTGCATTGTTACAACGGAAAACCGTCTCATATGCAGAGTCAGTGTTAGGGATGAACATCCCAGTCAAGAAAAGAATGGTTTTGGGTTGTTTTCATAGGTAAGACCTGGTAAGACCTGCTGACTATTCAGAATTTTGAAACTGACTTTGTGGAAAAACCGTGAGATCAAACTTGACCAAACCTTGCTGTCGTGTACGGGATGGGACCCTGTATAACATACTAAAGAATCAGCCATCTAGCATTAATGGTTTTAGAGAAACAATAATCTGTTTTTTATGGTCGCAAACGCGTTCTCTCGCTGAGAACACTCACTTTTAGGAACTCGCAGCTTTTTGCATTGTCACAGCGGAAAACCATCTCATATGCAGAGTCAGTGTCAGGGATGAACATCCCAGTCAAGAAAAGAATGGTTTTGGGTTGTTTTTATAGGTGAGACCTGAGAAAACTGCTGACTATTCAGAATTTTTAAACTGACTTTGTGGAAAAACTGTGTGATCAAACTTGACCAAACTCTGCTGTCTTGTACGGGATGGGACCCTGTATAACACACTAAAGAATCAGCCATCTAGCACTCATGGTTTTGGAGAAACAGCAATCTCTGTTTTTATGGCCGCAAACGCGTTCTCTCGCTGAAAACACGCACTTTGAGGAACTCGCAGCTTTTTGCATTGTTACAACGGAAAACCGTCTCATATGCAGAGTCAGGTTTAGGGATGAACATCCCAGTCAAGAAAAGAATGGTTTTGGGTTGTTTTCATAGGTAAGACCTGGTAAGACCTGGTAAGACCTGATGACTATTCAGAATTTTGAAACTGACTTTGTGGAAAAACTGTGTGATCAAACTTGACCAAACCTTGCTGTCGTGTACGGGATGGGACCCTGTATAACATAGTAAAGAATCAGCCATCTAGCACTCATGGTTTTGGAGAAACAGCAATCTCGGTTTTTATGGCCGCAAACGCGTTCTCTCGCTGAGAACACTCACTTTGAGGAACTCGCAGCTTTTTGCATTGTTACAACGGAAAACCGTCTCATATGCAGAGTCAGTGTTAGGGATGAACATCCCAGTCAAGAAAAGAATGGTTTTGGGTTGTTTTCATAGGTAAGACCTGAGAAAACTGCTGACTATTCAGAATTTTGAAACTGACTTTGTGGAAAAACTGTGTGATCAAACTTGACCAAACCTTGCTGACGTGTACGGGATGGGACCCTGTATAACATAGTAAAGAATCAGCCATCTAGCATTAATGGTTTTGGAGAAACAGCAATCTCTGTTTTTTATGGTCGCAAACGCGTTCTCTCGCTGAGAACACTCACTTTTAGGAACTCGCAGCTTTTTGCATTGTCACAGCGGAAAACCATCTCATATGCAGAGTCAGTGTCAGGGATGAACATCCCAGTCAAGAAAAGAATGGTTTTGGGTTGTTTTTATAGGTGAGACCTGAGAAAACTGCTGACTATTCAGAATTTTTAAACTGACTTTGTAGAAAAACTGTGTGATCAAACTTGACCAAACTTTGCTGTCTTGTACGGGATGGGACCCTGTATAACATAGTAAAGAATCAGCCATCTAGCATTAATGGTTTTGGAGAAACAGCAATCTCTGTTTTTATGGCCGCAAACGCGTTCTCTCGCTGAAAACACGCACTTTGAGGAACTCGCAGCTTTTTGCATTGTTACAACGGAAAACCGTCTCATATGCAGAGTCAGGTTTAGAGATGAACATCCCAGTCAAGAAAAGAATGGTTTTGGGTTGTTTTCATAGGTAAGACCTGGTAAGACCTGGTAAGACCTGCTGACTATTCAGAATTTTGAAACTGACTTTGTGGAAAAACTGTGTGATCAAACTTGACCAAACCTTGCTGTCGTGTACGGGATGGGACCCTGTATAACATACTAAAGAATCAGCCATCTAGCATTAATGGTTTTGGAGAAACAGCAATCTCTGTTTTTTATGGTCGCAAACGCGTTCTCTCGCTGAGAACACTCACTTTGAGGAACTCGCAGCTTTTTGCATTGTCACAGCGGAAAACCATCTCATATGCAGAGTCAGTGTCAGGGATGAACATCCCAGTCAAGAAAAGAATGGTTTTGGGTTGTTTTTATAGGTAAGACCTGAGAAAACTGCTGACTATTCAGAATTTTGAAACTGACTTTGTGGAAAAACTGTGTGATCAAACTTGACCAAACCTTGCTGTCGTGTACGGGATGGGACCCTGTATAACATAGTAAAGAATCAGCCATCTAGCACTCATGGTTTTGGAGAAACAGCAATCTCTGTTTTTATGGCCGCAAACGCGTTCTCTCGCTGAGAACACTCACTTTGTGGTTTTGGGTTGTTTTCATAGGTAAGACCTGGTAAGACCTGGTAAGACCTGCTGACTATTCAGAATTTTGAAACTGACTTTGTGGAAAAACTGTGTGATCAAACTTGACCAAACCGTGCTGTCGTGTACGGGATGGGACCCTGTATAACATAGTAAAGAATCAGCCATCTAGCACTCATGGTTTTGGAGAAACAGCAATCTCGGTTTTTATGGCCGCAAACGCGTTCTCTCACTGAGAACACTCACTTTGAGGAACTCGCAGCTTTTTGCATTGTTACAACGGAAAACCGTCTCATATGCAGAGTCAGTGTTAGGGATGAACATCCCAGTCAAGAAAAGAATGGTTTTGGGTTGTTTTCATAGGTAAGACCTGAGAAAACTGCTGACTATTCAGAATTTTGAAACTGACTTTGTGGAAAAACTGTGTGATCAAACTTGACCAAACCTTGCTGACGTGTACGGGATGGGACCCTGTATAACATAGTAAAGAATCAGCCATCTAGCACTCATGGTTTAGGAGAAACAGCAATCTCTGTTTTTATGGCCGCAAACGCGTTCTCTCGCTGAGAACACTCACTTTGAGGAACTCGCAGCTTTTTGCATTGTTACAACGGAAAACCGTCTCATATGCAGAGTCAGTGTTAGGGATGAACATCCCAGTCAAGAAAAGAATGGTTTTGGGTTGTTTTCATAGGTAAGACCTGGTAAGACCTGCTGACTATTCAGAATTTTGAAACTGACTTTGTGGAAAAACTGTGTGATCAAACTTGACCAAACCTTGCTGTCGTGTACGGGATGGGACCCTGTATAACATACTAAAGAATCAGCCATCTAGCATTAATGGTTTTGGAGAAACAGCAATCTCTGTTTTTTATGGTCGCAAACGCGTTCTCTCGCTGAGAACACTCACTTTTAGGAACTCGCAGCTTTTTGCATTGTCACAGCGGAAAACCATCTCATATGCAGAGTCAGTGTCAGGGATGAACATCCCAGTCAAGAAAAGAATGGTTTTGGGTTGTTTTTATAGGTGAGACCTGAGAAAACTGCTGACTATTCAGAATTTTTAAACTGACTTTGTAGAAAAACTGTGTGATCAAACTTGACCAAACTTTGCTGTCTTGTACGGGATGGGACCCTGTTTAACACACTAAAGAATCAGCCATCTAGCACTCATGGTTTTGGAGAAACAGCAATCTCTGTTTTTATGGCCGCAAACGCGTTCTCTCGCTGAAAACACGCACTTTGAGGAACTCGCAGCTTTTTGCATTGTTACAACGGAAAACCGTCTCATATGCAGAGTCAGGTTTAGGGATGAACATCCCAGTCAAGAAAAGAATGGTTTTGGGTTGTTTTCATAGGTAAGACCTGAGAAAACTGCTGACTATTCAGAATTTTGAAACTGACTTTGTGGAAAAACTGTGTGATCAAACTTGACCAAACCTTGCTGTCGTGTACGGGATGGGACCCTGTATAACATACTAAAGAATCAGCCATCTAGCATTAATGGTTTTGGAGAAACAGCAATCTCGGTTTTTATGGCCGCAAACGCGTTCTCTCACTGAGAACACTCACTTTGAGGAACTCGCAGCTTTTTGCATTGTTACAACGGAAAACCGTCTCATATGCAGAGTCAGTGTTAGGGATGAACATCCCATTCAAGAAAAGAATGGTTTTGGGTTGTTTTCATAGGTAAGACCTGAGAAAACTGCTGACTATTCAGAATTTTGAAACTGACTTTGTGGAAAAACTGTGTGATCAAACTTGACCAAACCTTGCTGTCGTGTACGGGATGGGACCCTGTATAACATAGTAAAGAATCAGCCATCTAGCACTCATGGTTTTGGAGAAACAGCAATCTCTGTTTTTATGGCCGCAAACGCGTTCTCTCGCTGAGAACACTCACTTTGTGGTTTTGGGTTGTTTTCATAGGTAAGACCTGGTAAGACCTGGTAAGACCTGCTGACTATTCAGAATTTTGAAACTGACTTTGTGGAAAAACTGTGTGATCAAACTTGACCAAACCGTGCTGTCGTGTACGGGATGGGACCCTGTATAACATACTAAAGAATCAGCCATCTAGCATTCATGGTTTTGGAGAAACAGCAATCTCTGTTTTTTATGGTCGCAAACGCGTTCTCTCGCTGAGAACACTCACTTTGAGGAACTCGCAGCTTTTTGCATTGTCACAGCGGAAAACCATCTCATATGCAGAGTCAGTGTCAGGGATGAACATCCCAGTCAAGAAAAGAATGGTTTTGGGTTGTTTTTATAGGTGAGACCTGAGAAAACTGCTGACTATTCAGAATTTTGAAACTGACTTTGTGGAAAAACTGTGTGATCAAACTTGACCAAACCGTGCTGTCGTGTACGGGATGGGACCCTGTATAACATAGTAAAGAATCAGCCATCTAGCATTCATGGTTTTGGAGAAACAGCAATCTCTGTTTTTTATGGCCGCAAACGCGTTCTCTCGCTGAGAACACTCACTTTGAGGAACTCGCAGCTTTTTGCATTGTCACAGCGGAAAACCATCTCATATGCAGAGTCAGTGTCAGGGATGAACATCCCAGTCAAGAAAAGAATGGTTTTGGGTTGTTTTCATAAGTGAGACCTGAGAAAACTGATGACTATTCAGAATTTTGAAACTGACTTTGTGGAAAAACTGTGAGATCAAACTTGACCAAACCTTGCTGACGTGTACGGGATGGGACCCTGTATAACATAGTAAAGAATCAGCCATCTAGCACTCATGGTTTAGGAGAAACAGCAATCTCTGTTTTTTATGGCCGCAAACGCGTTCTCTCGCTGAGAACACTCACTTTGAGGAACTCGCAGCTTTTTGCATTGTTACAACGGAAAACCATCTCATATGCAGAGTCAGTGTTAGGGATGAACATCCCAGTCAAGAAAAGAATGGTTTTGGGTTGTTTTCATAGGTAAGACCTGAGAAAACTTCTGACTATTCAGAATTTTGAAACTGACTTTGTGGAAAAACTGTGTGATCAAACTTGACCAAACCTTGCTGTCGTGTACGGGATGGGACCCTGTATAACATAGTAAAGAATCAGCCATCTAGCACTCATGGTTTTGGAGAAACAGCAATCTCGGTTTTTATGGCCGCAAACGCGTTCTCTCGCTGAGAACACTCACTTTGTGGTTTTGGGTTGTTTTCATAGGTAAGACCTGGTAAGACCTGGTAAGACCTGCTGACTATTCAGAATTTTGAAACTGACTTTGTGGAAAAACTGTGTGATCAAACTTGACCAAACCTTGCTGTCGTGTACGGGATGGGACCCTGTATAACATACTAAAGAATCAGCCATCTAGCATTCATGGTTTTGGAGAAACAGCAATCTCTGTTTTTTATGGTCGCAAACGCGTTCTCTCGCTGAGAACACTCACTTTGAGGAACTCGCAGCTTTTTGCATTGTCACAGCGGAAAACCATCTCATATGCAGAGTCAGTGTCAGGGATGAACATCCCAGTCAAGAAAAGAATGGTTTTGGGTTGTTTTTATAGGTGAGACCTGAGAAAACTGCTGACTATTCAGAATTTTGAAACTGACTTTGTGGAAAAACTGTGTGATCAAACTTGACCAAACCGTGCTGTCGTGTACGGGATGGGACCCTGTATAACATAGTAAAGAATCAGCCATCTAGCATTCATGGTTTTGGAGAAACAGCAATCTCTGTTTTTTATGGCCGCAAACGCGTTCTCTCGCTGAGAACACTCACTTTGAGGAACTCGCAGCTTTTTGCATTGTCACAGCGGAAAACCATCTCATATGCAGAGTCAGTGTCAGGGATGAACATCCCAGTCAAGAAAAGAATGGTTTTGGGTTGTTTTCATAAGTGAGACCTGAGAAAACTGATGACTATTCAGAATTTTGAAACTGACTTTGTGGAAAAACTGTGAGATCAAACTTGACCAAACCTTGCTGACGTGTACGGGATGGGACCCTGTATAACATAGTAAAGAATCAGCCATCTAGCACTCATGGTTTAGGAGAAACAGCAATCTCTGTTTTTATGGCCGCAAACGCGTTCTCTCGCTGAGAACACTCACTTTGAGGAACTCGCAGCTTTTTGCATTGTTACAACGGAAAACCGTCTCATATGCAGAGTCAGTGTTAGGGATGAACATCCCAGTCAAGAAAAGAATGGTTTTGGGTTGTTTTCATAGGTAAGACCTGGTAAGACCTGCTGACTATTCAGAATTTTGAAACTGACTTTGTGGAAAAACTGTTTCATCAAACTTGACCAAACTTTGCTGTCTTGTACGGGATGGGACCCTGTATAACATACTAAAGAATCAGCCATCTAGCATTAATGGTTTTGGAGAAACAGCAATCTCTGTTTTTTATGGTCGCAAACGCGTTCTCTCGCTGAGAACACTCACTTTGAGGAACTCGCATCTTTTTATTGTCACAGCGGAAAACCATCTCATATGCAGAGTCAGTGTCAGGGATGAACATCCCAGTCAAGAAAAGAATGGTTTTGGGTTGTTTTTATAGGTGAGACCTGAGAAAACTGCTGACTATTCAGAATTTTGAAACTGACTTTGTGGAATAACTGTCTGATCAAACTTGACCAAACCGTGCTGTCGTGTATGGGATGGGACCCTGTATAACATAGTAAAGAATCATCCATCTAGCACTAATGGTTTTGGAGAAACAGCAATCTCGGTTTTTATGGCCGCAAACGCGTTCTCTCACTGAGAACACTCACTTTGAGGAACTCGCAGCTTTTTGCATTGTTACAACGGAAAACCGTCTCATATGCAGAGTCAGTGTTAGGGATGAACATCCCAGTCAAGAAAAGAATGGTTTTGGGTTGTTTTCATAGGTAAGACCTGAGAAAACTGCTGACTATTCAGAATTTTGAAACTGACTTTGTGGAAAAACTGTGTGATCAAACTTGACCAAACCTTGCTGACGTGTACGGGATGGGACCCTGTATAACATAGTAAAGAATCAGCCATCTAGCACTCATGGTTTAGGAGAAACAGCAATCTCTGTTTTTATGGCCGCAAACGCGTTCTCTCGCTGAGAACACTCACTTTGAGGAACTCGAAGCTTTTTGCATTGTTACAACGGAAAACCGTCTCATATGCAGAGTCAGTGTTAGGGATGAACATCCCAGTCAAGAAAAGAATGGTTTTGGGTTGTTTTCATAGGTAAGACCTGGTAAGACCTGCTGACTATTCAGAATTTTGAAACTGACTTTGTGGAAAAACTGTGTGATCAAACTTGACCAAACCTTGCTTTCGTGTACGGGATGGGACCCTGTATAACATACTAAAGAATCAGCCATCTAGCATTAATGGTTTTGGAGAAACAGCAATCTCTGTTTTTTATGGTCGCAAACGCGTTCTCTCGCTGAGAACACTCACTTTTAGGAACTCGCAGCTTTTTGCATTGTCACAGCGGAAAACCATCTCATATGCAGAGTCAGTGTCAGGGATGAACATCCCAGTCAAGAAAAGAATGGTTTTGGGTTGTTTTTATAGGTGAGACTTGAGAAAACTGCTGACTATTCAGAATTTTTAAACTGACTTTGTAGAAAAACTGTGTGATCAAACTTGACCAAACTTTGCTGTCTTGTACGGGATGGGACCCTGTATAACACACTAAAGAATCAGCCATCTAGCACTCATGGTTTTGGAGAAACAGCAATCTCTGTTTTTATGGCCGCAAACGCGTTCTCTCGCTGAAAACACGCACTTTGAGGAACTCGCAGCTTTTTGCATTGTTACAACGGAAAACCGTCTCATATGCAGAGTCAGGTTTAGGGATGAACATCCCAGTCAAGAAAAGAATGGTTTTGGGTTGTTTTCATAGGTAAGACCTGGTAAGACCTGGTAAGACCTGATGACTATTCAGAATTTTGAAACTGACTTTGTGGAAAAACTGTGTGATCAAACTTGACCAAACCTTGCTGTCGTGTACGGGATGGGACCCTGTATAACATACTAAAGAATCAGCCATATAGCATTAATGGTTTTGGAGAAACAGCAATCTCTGTTTTTTATGGTCGCAAACGCGTTCTCTCGCTGAGAACACTCACTTTTAGGAACTCGCAGCTTTTTGCATTGTCACAGCGGAAAACCATCTCATATGCAGAGTAAGTGTCAGGGATGAACATCCCAGTCAAGAAAAGAATGGTTTTGGGTTGTTTTTATAGGTGAGACCTGAGAAAACTGCTGACTATTCAGAATTTTTAAACTGACTTTGTAGAAAAACTGTGTGATCAAACTTGACCAAACTTTGCTGTCTTGTACGGGATGGGACCCTGTATAACACACTAAAGAATCAGCCATCTAGCACTCATGGTTTTGGAGAAACAGCAATCTCTGTTTTTTATGGTCGCAAATGCGTTCTCTCGCTGAGAACACTCACTTTGAGGAGCTCGCAGCTTTTTGCATTGTCACAGCGGAAAACCATCTCATATGCAGAGTCAGTGTCAGGGATGAACATCCCAGTCAAGAAAAGAATGGTTTTGGGTTGTTTTTATAGGTGAAACCTGAAAAAACTGCTGACTATTCAGAATTTTGAAACTGACTTTGTGGAAAAACTGTGTGATCAAACTTAACCAAACCGTGCTGTCGTGTACGGGATGGGACCGTGTATAACATAGTAAAGAATCAGCCATCTAGCACTCATGGTTTTGGAGAAACAGCAATCTCGGTTTTTATGGCCGCAAACGCGTTCTCTCGCTGAGAACACTCACTTTGAGGAACTCGCAGCTTTTTGCATTGTTACAACGGAAAACCGTCTCATATGCAGAGTCAGTGTTAGGGATGAACATCCCAGTCAAGAAAAGAATGGTTTTGGGTTGTTTTCATAGGTAAGACCTGGTAAGACCTGGTAAGACCTGATGACTATTCAGAATTTTGAAACTGACTTTGTGGAAAAACTGTGTGATCAAACTTGACCAAACCTTGCTGTCGTGTACGGGATGGGACCCTGTATAACATAGTAAAGAATCAGCCATCTAGCACTCATGGTTTTGGAGAAACAGCAATCTCTGTTTTTATGGCCGCAAACGCGTTCTCTCGCTGAGAACACTCACTTTGAGGAACTCGCAGCTTTTTGCATTGTTACAACGGAAAACCTTCTCATATGCAGAGTCAGTGTTAGGGATGAACATCCCAGTCAAGAAAAGAATGGTTTTGGGTTGTTTTCATAGGTAAGACCTGAGAAAACTGCTGACTATTCAGAATTTTGAAACTGACTTTGTGGAAAAACTGTGTGATCAAACTTGACCAAACCTTGCTGTCGTGTACGGGATGGGACCCTGTATAACATACTAAAGAATCAGCCATCTAGCATTAATGGTTTTGGAGAAACAGCAATCTCTGTTTTTTATGGTCGCAAACGCGTTCTCTCGCTGAGAACACTCACTTTGAGGAACTCGCAGCTTTTTGCATTGTCACAGCGGAAAACCATCTCATATGCAGAGTCAGTGTCAGGGATGAACATCCCAGTCAAGAAAAGAATGGTTTTGGGTTGTTTTTATAGGTGAGACCTGAGAAAACTGCTGACTATTCAGAATTTTGAAACTGACTTTGTGGAATAACTGTGTGATCAAACTTGACCAAACCGTGCTGTCGTGTACGGGATGGGACCCTGTATAACATAGTAAAGAATCATCCATCTAGCACTAATGGTTTTGGAGAAACAGCAATCTCGGTTTTTATGGCCGCAAACGCGTTCTCTCACTGAGAACACTCACTTTGAGGAACTCGCAGCTTTTTGCATTGTTACAACGGAAAACCGTCTCATATGCAGAGTCAGTGTTAGGGATGAACATCCCAGTCAAGAAAAGAATGGTTTTGGGTTGTTTTCATAGGTAAGACCTGAGAAAACTGCTGACTATTCAGAATTTTGAAACTGACTTTGTGGAAAAACTGTGTGATCAAACTTGACCAAACCTTGCTGTCGTGTACGGGATGGGACCCTGTATAACATAGTAAAGAATCAGCCATCTAGCACTCATGGTTTTGGAGAAACAGCAATCTCTGTTTTTATGGCCGCAAACGCGTTCTCTCGCTGAGAACACTCACTTTGTGGTTTTGGGTTGTTTTCATAGGTAAGACCTGGTAAGACCTGGTAAGACCTGCTGACTATTCAGAATTTTGAAACTGACTTTGTGGAAAAACTGTGTGATCAAACTTGACCAAACCGTGCTGTCGTGTACGGGATGGGACCCTGTATAACATAGTAAAGAATCAGCCATCTAGCACTCATGGTTTTGGAGAAACAGCAATCTCGGTTTTTATGGCCGCAAACGCGTTCTCTCACTGAGAACACTCACTTTGAGGAACTCGCAGCTTTTTGCATTGTTACAACGGAAAACCGTCTCATATGCAGAGTCAGTGTTTAGGGATGAACATCCCAGTCAAGAAAAGAATGGTTTTGGGTTGTTTTCATAGGTAAGAACTGAGAAAACTGCTGACTATTCAGAATTTTGAAACTGACTTTGTGGAAAAACTGTGTGATCAAACTTGACCAAACCTTGCTGACGTGTACGGGATGGGACCCTGTATAACATAGTAAAGAATCAGCCATCTAGCACTCATGGTTTAGGAGAAACAGCAATCTCGGTTTTTATGGCCGCAAACGCGTTCTCTCGCTGAGAACACTCACTTTGAGGAACTCGCAGCTTTTTGCATTGTTACAACGGAAAACCGTCTCATATGCAGAGTCAGTGTTAGGGATGAACATCCCAGTCAAGAAAAGAATGGTTTTGGGTTGTTTTCATAGGTAAGACCTGGTAAGACCTGCTGACTATTCAGAATTTTGAAACTGACTTTGTGGAAAAACTGTGTGATCAAACTTGACCAAACCTTGCTGTCGTGTACGGGATGGGACCCTGTATAACATACTAAAGAATCAGCCATCTAGCATTCATGGTTTTGGACAAACAGCAATCTCTGTTTTTTATGGTCGCAAACGCGTTCTCTCGCTGAGAACACTCACTTTGAGGAACTCGCAGCTTTTTGCATTGTCACAGCGGAAAACCATCTCATATGCAGAGTCAGTGTCAGGGATGAACATCCCAGTCAAGAAAAGAATGGTTTTGGGTTGTTTTTATAGGTGAGACCTGAGAAAACTGCTGACTATTCAGAATTTTTAAACTGACTTTGTAGAAAAACTGTGTGATCAAACTTGACCAAACTTTGCTGTCTTGTACGGGATGGGACCCTGTATAACACACTAAAGAATCAGCCATCTAGCACTCATGGTTTTGGAGAAACAGCAATCTCTGTTTTTATGGCCGCAAACGCGTTCTCTCGCTGAAAACACGCACTTTGAGGAACTCGCAGCTTTTTGCATTGTTACAACGGAAAACCGTCTCATATGCAGAGTCAGGTTTAGGGATGAACATCCCAGTCAAGAAAAGAATGGTTTTGGGTTGTTTTCATAGGTAAGACCTGGTAAGACCTGGTAAGACCTGATGACTATTCAGAATTTTGAAACTGACTTTGTGGAAAAACTGTGTGATCAAACTTGACCAAACCTTGCTGTCGTGTACGGGATGGGACCCTGTATAACATAGTAAAGAATCAGCCATCTAGCACTCATGGTTTTGGAGAAACAGCAATCTCTGTTTTTGTGGCCGCAAACGCGTTCTCTCGCTGAGAACACTCACTTTGAGGAACTCGCAGCTTTTTGCATTGTTACAACGGAAAACCTTCTCATATGCAGAGTCAGTGTTAGGGATGAACATCCCAGTCAAGAAAAGAATGGTTTTGGGTTGTTTTCATAGGTAAGACCTGAGAAAACTGCTGACTATTCAGAATTTTGAAACTGACTTTGTGGAAAAACTGTGTGATCAAACTTGACCAAACCTTGCTGTCGTGTACGGGATGGGACCCTGTATAACATACTAAAGAATCAGCCATCTAGCATTAATGGTTTTGGAGAAACAGCAATCTCTGTTTTTTATGGTCGCAAACGCGTTCTCTCGCTGAGAACACTCACTTTGAGGAACTCGCAGCTTTTTGCATTGTCACAGCGGAAAACCATCTCATATGCAGAGTCAGTGTCAGGGATGAACATCCCAGTCAAGAAAAGAATGGTTTTGGGTTGTTTTTATAGGTGAGACCTGAGAAAACTGCTGACTATTCAGAATTTTGAAACTGACTTTGTGGAATAACTGTGTGATCAAACTTGACCAAACCGTGCTGTCGTGTACGGGATGGGACCCTGTATAACATAGTAAAGAATCATCCATCTAGCACTAATGGTTTTGGAGAAACAGCAATCTCGGTTTTTATGGCCGCAAACGCGTTCTCTCACTGAGAACACTCACTTTGAGGAACTCGCAGCTTTTTGCATTGTTACAACGGAAAACCGTCTCATATGCAGAGTCAGTGTTAGGGATGAACATCCCAGTCAAGAAAAGAATGGTTTTGGGTTGTTTTCATAGGTAAGACCTGAGAAAACTGCTGACTATTCAGAATTTTGAAACTGACTTTGTGGAAAAACTGTGTGATCAAACTTGACCAAACCTTGCTGTCGTGTACGGGATGGGACCCTGTATAACATAGTAAAGAATCAGCCATCTAGCACTCATGGTTTTGGAGAAACAGCAATCTCTGTTTTTATGGCCGCAAACGCGTTCTCTCGCTGAGAACACTCACTTTGTGGTTTTGGGTTGTTTTCATAGGTAAGACCTGGTAAGACCTGGTAAGACCTGCTGACTATTCAGAATTTTGAAACTGACTTTGTGGAAAAACTGTGTGATCAAACTTGACCAAACCGTGCTGTCGTGTACGGGATGGGACCCTGTATAACATAGTAAAGAATCAGCCATCTAGCACTCATGGTTTTGGAGAAACAGCAATCTCGGTTTTTATGGCCGCAAACGCGTTCTCTCACTGAGAACACTCACTTTGAGGAACTCGCAGCTTTTTGCATTGTTACAACGGAAAACCGTCTCATATGCAGAGTCAGTGTTTAGGGATGAACATCCCAGTCAAGAAAAGAATGGTTTTGGGTTGTTTTCATAGGTAAGAACTGAGAAAACTGCTGACTATTCAGAATTTTGAAACTGACTTTGTGGAAAAACTGTGTGATCAAACTTGACCAAACCTTGCTGACGTGTACGGGATGGGACCCTGTATAACATAGTAAAGAATCAGCCATCTAGCACTCATGGTTTAGGAGAAACAGCAATCTCGGTTTTTATGGCCGCAAACGCGTTCTCTCGCTGAGAACACTCACTTTGAGGAACTCGCAGCTTTTTGCATTGTTACAACGGAAAACCGTCTCATATGCAGAGTCAGTGTTAGGGATGAACATCCCAGTCAAGAAAAGAATGGTTTTGGGTTGTTTTCATAGGTAAGACCTGGTAAGACCTGCTGACTATTCAGAATTTTGAAACTGACTTTGTGGAAAAACTGTGTGATCAAACTTGACCAAACCTTGCTGTCGTGTACGGGATGGGACCCTGTATAACATACTAAAGAATCAGCCATCTAGCATTCATGGTTTTGGACAAACAGCAATCTCTGTTTTTTATGGTCGCAAACGCGTTCTCTCGCTGAGAACACTCACTTTGAGGAACTCGCAGCTTTTTGCATTGTCACAGCGGAAAACCATCTCATATGCAGAGTCAGTGTCAGGGATGAACATCCCAGTCAAGAAAAGAATGGTTTTGGGTTGTTTTTATAGGTGAGACCTGAGAAAACTGCTGACTATTCAGAATTTTTAAACTGACTTTGTAGAAAAACTGTGTGATCAAACTTGACCAAACTTTGCTGTCTTGTACGGGATGGGACCCTGTATAACACACTAAAGAATCAGCCATCTAGCACTCATGGTTTTGGAGAAACAGCAATCTCTGTTTTTATGGCCGCAAACGCGTTCTCTCGCTGAAAACACGCACTTTGAGGAACTCGCAGCTTTTTGCATTGTTACAACGGAAAACCTTCTCATATGCAGAGTCAGTGTTAGGGATGAACATCCCAGTCAAGAAAAGAATGGTTTTGGGTTGTTTTCATAGGTAAGACCTGAGAAAACTGCTGACTATTCAGAATTTTGAAACTGACTTTGTGGAAAAACTGTGTGATCAAACTTGACCAAACCGTGCTGTCGTGTACGGGATGGGACCCTGTATAACATAGTAAAGAATCATCCATCTAGCATTCATGGTTTTGGACAAACAGCAATCTCTGTTTTTTATGGTCGCAAACGCGTTCTCTCGCTGAGAACACTCACTTTGAGGAACTCGCAGCTTTTTGCATTGTCACAGCGGAAAACCATCTCATATGCAGAGTCAGTGTCAGGGATGAACATCCCAGTCAAGAAAAGAATGGTTTTGGGTTGTTTTTATAGGTGAGACCTGAGAAAACTGCTGACTATTCAGAATTTTTAAACTGACTTTGTAGAAAAACTGTGTGATCAAACTTGACCAAACTTTGCTGTCTTGTACGGGATGGGACCCTGTATAACACACTAAAGAATCAGCCATCTAGCACTCATGGTTTTGGAGAAACAGCAATCTCTGTTTTTATGGCCGCAAACGCGTTCTCTCGCTGAAAACACGCACTTTGAGGAACTCGCAGCTTTTTGCATTGTTACAACGGAAAACCTTCTCATATGCAGAGTCAGTGTTAGGGATGAACATCCCAGTCAAGAAAAGAATGGTTTTGGGTTGTTTTCATAGGTAAGACCTGAGAAAACTGCTGACTATTCAGAATTTTGAAACTGACTTTGTGGAAAAACTGTGTGATCAAACTTGACCAAACCGTGCTGTCGTGTACGGGATGGGACCCTGTATAACATAGTAAAGAATCATCCATCTAGCACTAATGGTTTTGGAGAAACAGCAATCTCGGTTTTTATGGCCGCAAACGCGTTCTCTCACTGAGAACACTCACTTTGAGGAACTCGCAGCTTTTTGCATTGTTACAACGGAAAACCGTCTCATATGCAGAGTCAGTGTTAGGGATGAACATCCCAGTCAAGAAAAGAATGGTTTTGGGTTGTTTTCATAGGTAAGACCTGAGAAAACTGCTGACTATTCAGAATTTTGAAACTGACTTTGTGGAAAAACTGTGTGATCAAACTTGACCAAACCTTGCTGTCGTGTACGGGATGGGACCCTGTATAACATAGTAAAGAATCAGCCATCTAGCACTCATGGTTTTGGAGAAACAGCAATCTCTGTTTTTATGGCCGCAAACGCGTTCTCTCACTGAGAACACTCACTTTGAGGAACTCGCAGCTTTTTGCATTGTTACAACGGAAAACCGTCTCATATGCAGAGTCAGTGTTAGGGATGAACATCCCAGTCAAGAAAAGAATGGTTTTGGGTTGTTTTCATAGGTAAGACCTGAGAAAACTGCTGACTATTCAGAATTTTGAAACTGACTTTGTGGAAAAACTGTGTGATCAAACTTGACCAAACCTTGCTGACGTGTACGGGATGGGACCCTGTATAACATAGTAAAGAATCAGCCATCTAGCACTCATGGTTTAGGAGAAACAGCAATCTCGGTTTTTATGGCCGCAAACGCGTTCTCTCGCTGAGAACACTCACTTTGAGGAACTCGCAGCTTTTTGCATTGTTACAACGGAAAACCGTCTCATATGCAGGGTCAGTGTTAGGGATGAACATCCCAGTCAAGAAAAGAATGGTTTTGGGTTGTTTTCATAGGTAAGACCTGGTAAGACCTGCTGACTATTCAGAATTTTGAAACTGACTTTGTGGAAAAACTGTGTGATCAAACTTGACCAAACCTTGCTGTCGTGTTCGGGATGGGACCCTGTATAACATACTAAAGAATCAGCCATCTAGCATTAATGGTTTTGGAGAAACAGCAATCTCTGTTTTTTATGGTCGCAAACGCGTTCTCTCGCTGAGAACACTCACTTTTAGGAACTCGCAGCTTTTTGCATTGTCACAGCGGAAAACCATCTCATATGCAGAGTCAGTGTCAGGGATGAACATCCCAGTCAAGAAAAGAATGGTTTTGGGTTGTTTTTATAGGTGAGACCTGAGAAAACTGCTGACTATTCAGAATTTTGAAACTGACTTTGTAGAAAAACTGTGTGATCAAACTTGACCAAACTTTGCTGTCTTGTACGGGATGGGACCCTGTATAACACACTAAAGAATCAGCCATCTAGCACTCATGGTTTTGGAGAAACAGCAATCTCTGTTTTTATGGCCGCAAACGCGTTCTCTCGCTGAAAACACGCACTTTGAGGAACTCGCAGCTTTTTGCATTGTTACAACGGAAAACCGTCTCATATGCAGAGTCAGGTTTAGGGATGAACATCCCAGTCAAGAAAAGAATGGTTTTGGGTTGTTTTCATAGGTAAGACCTGGTAAGACCTGGTAAGACCTGATGACTATTCAGAATTTTGAAACTGACTTTGTGGAAAAACTGTGTGATCAAACTTGACCAAACCTTGCTGTCGTGTACGGGATGGGACCCTGTATAACATAGTAAAGAATCAGCCATCTAGCACTCATGGTTTTGGAGAAACAGCAATCTGTTTTGTAATGGCCGCAAACGCGTTCTCTCGCTGAGAACACTCACTTTGAGGAACGCGCAGCTTTTTGCATTGTCACAGCGGAAAACCATCTCATATGCAGAGTCAGTGTCAGGGATGAACATCCCAGTCAAGAAAAGAATGGTTTTGGGTTGTTTTCATAAGTGAGACCTGAGAAAACTGATGACTATTCAGAATTTTGAAACTGACTTTGTGGAAAAACTGTGAGATCAAACTTGACCAAACCTTGCTGACGTGTACGGGATGGGACCCTGTATAACATAGTAAAGAATCAGCCATCTAGCACTCATGGTTTAGGAGAAACAGCAATCTCTGTTTTTATGGCCGCAAACGCGTTCTCTCGCTGAGAACACTCACTTTGAGGAACTCGCAGCTTTTTGCATTGTTACAACGGAAAACCGTCTCATATGCAGAGTCAGTGTTAGGGATGAACATCCCAGTCAAGAAAAGAATGGTTTTGGGTTGTTTTCATAGGTAAGACCTGGTAAGACCTGCTGACTATTCAGAATTTTGAAACTGACTTTGTGGAAAAACTGTGTGATCAAACTTGACCAAACCTTGCTGTCGTGTACGGGATGGGACCCTGTATAACATACTAAAGAATCAGCCATCTAGCATTCATGGTTTTGGAGAAACAGCAATCTCTGTTTTTTATGGTCGCAAACGCGTTCTCTCGCTGAGAACACTCACTTTGAGGAACTCGCAGCTTTTTGCATTGTCACAGCGGAAAACCATCTCATATGCAGAGTCAGTGTCAGGGATGAACATCCCAGTCAAGAAAAGAATGGTTTTGGGTTGTTTTTATAGGTGAGACCTGAGAAAACTGCTGACTATTCAGAATTTTGAAACTGACTTTGTGGAAAAACTGTGTGATCAAACTTGACCAAACCGTGCTGTCGTGTACGGGATGGGACCCTGTATAACATAGTAAAGAATCAGCCATCTAGCACTCATGGTTTTGGAGAAACAGCAATCTGTTTTGTAATGGCCGCAAACGCGTTCTCTCGCTGAGAACACTCACTTTGAGGAACGCGCAGCTTTTTGCATTGTCACAGCGGAAAACCATCTCATATGCAGAGTCAGTGTCAGGGATGAACATCCCAGTCAAGAAAAGAATGGTTTTGGGTTGTTTTCATAAGTGAGACCTGAGAAAACTGATGACTATTCAGAATTTTGAAACTGACTTTGTGGAAAAACTGTGAGATCAAACTTGACCAAACCTTGCTGACGTGTACGGGATGGGACCCTGTATAACATAGTAAAGAATCAGCCATCTAGCACTCATGGTTTAGGAGAAACAGCAATCTCTGTTTTTATGGCCGCAAACGCGTTCTCTCGCTGAGAACACTCACTTTGAGGAACTCGCAGCTTTTTGCATTGTTACAACGGAAAACCGTCTCATATGCAGAGTCAGTGTTAGGGATGAACATCCCAGTCAAGAAAAGAATGGTTTTGGGTTGTTTTCATAGGTAAGACCTGCTAAGACCTGCTGACTATTCAGAATTTTTAAACTGACTTTGTGGAAAAACTGTGTGATCAAACTTGACCAAACCTTGCTGTCGTGTACGGGATGGGACCCTGTATAACATACTAAAGAATCAGCCATCTAGCATTCATGGTTTTGGAGAAACAGCAATCTCTGTTTTTTATGGTCGCAAACGCGTTCTCTCGCTGAGAACACTCACTTTGAGGAACTCGCAGCTTTTTGCATTGTCACAGCGGAAAACCATCTCATATGCAGAGTCAGTGTCAGGGATGAACATCCCAGTCAAGAAAATAATGGTTTTGGGTTGTTTTTATAGGTGAGACCTGAGAAAACTGCTGACTATTCAGAATTTTGAAACTGACTTTGTGGAAAAACTGTGTGATCAAACTTGACCAAACCGTGCTGTCGTGTACGGGATGGGACCCTGTATAACATAGTAAAGAATCAGCCATCTAGCATTCATGGTTTTGGAGAAACAGCAATCTCTGTTTTTTATGGCCGCAAACGCGTTCTCTCGCTGAGAACACTCACTTTGAGGAACTCGCAGCTTTTTGCATTGTCACAGCGGAAAACCATCTCATATGCAGAGTCAGTGTCAGGGATGAACATCCCAGTCAAGAAAAGAATGATTTTGGGTTGTTTTCATAAGTGAGACCTGAGAAAACTGATGACTATTCAGAATTTTGAAACTGACTTTGTGGAAAAACTGTGAGATCAAACTTGACCAAACCTTGCTGACGTGTACGGGATGGGACCCTGTATAACATAGTAAAGAATCAGCCATCTAGCACTCATGGTTTAGGAGAAACAGCAATCTCTGTTTTTATGGCCGCAAACGCGTTCTCTCGCTGAGAACACTCACTTTGAGGAACTCGCAGCTTTTTGCATTGTTACAACGGAAAACCGTCTCATATGCAGAGTCAGTGTTAGGGATGAACATCCCAGTCAAGAAAAGAATGGTTTTGGGTTGTTTTCATAGGTAAGACCTGGTAAGACCTGCTGACTATTCAGAATTTTGAAACTGACTTTGTGGAAAAACTGTTTCATCAAACTTGACCAAACTTTGCTGTCTTGTACGGGATGGGACCCTGTATAACATACTAAAGAATCAGCCATCTAGCACTCATGGTTTTGGAGAAACAGCAATCTCTGTTTTTATCGCCGCAAACGCGTTCTCTCGCTGAGAACACTCACTTTGAGGAACTCGCAGCTTTTTGCATTGTCACAGCGGAAAACCGTCTCATATGCAGAGTCAGTGTTAGGGATGAACATCCCAGTCAAGAAAAGAATGGTTTTGGGTTGTTTTCATAGGTGAGACCTGAGAAAACTGCTGACTATTCAGAATTTTGAAACTGACTTTGTGGAAAAACTGTGTGATCAAACTTGACCAAACCTTGCTGTCGTGTACGGGATGGGACCCTGTATAACATAGTAAAGAATCAGCAATCTAGCACTCATGGTTTTGGAGAAACAGCAATCTCGGTTTTTATGGCCGCAAACGCGTTCTCTCACTGACAACACTCACTTTGAGGAACTCGCAGCTTTTTGCATTGTTACAACGGAAAACCATCTCATATGCAGAGTCAGTGTCAGGGATGAACATCCCAGTCAAGAAAAGAATGGTTTTGGGTTGTTTTTATAGGTGAAACCTGAAAAAACTGCTGACTATTCAGAATTTTGAAACTGACTTTGTGGAAAAACCGTGTGATCAAACTTGACCAAACCGTGCTGTCGTGTACGGGATGGGACCCTGTATAACATAGTAAAGAATCAGCCATCTAGCACTCATGGTTTTGGAGAAACAGCAATCTCTGTTTTTATGGCCGCAAACGCGTTCTCTCGCTGAGAACACTCACTTTGAGGAACTCATAGCTTTTTGCATTGTCACAGCGGAAAACCATCTCATATGCAGAGTCAGTGTCAGGGATTAACATCCCAGTCAAAAAAAATGTGGTTTTGGATTGTTTTCATAGGTGAGACCTGAGAAAACTGATGACTATTCAGAATTTTGAAACTGACTTTGTGGAAAAACTGTGTGATCAAACTTGACCAAACCTTGCTGTCGTGTACGGGATGGGACCCTGTATAACATAGTAAAGAATCAGCCATCTAGCACTCATGGTTTTGGAGAAACAGCAATCTCGGTTTTTATGGCCGCAAACGCGTTCTCTCACTGAGAACACTCACTTTGAGGAACTCGCAGCTTTTTGCATTGTTACAACGGAAAACCGTCTCATATGCAGAGTCAGTGTTAGGGATGAACATCCCAGTCAAGAAAAGAATGGTTTTGGGTTGTTTTCATAGGTAAGACCTGAGAAAACTGCTGACTATTCAGAATTTTGAAACTGACTTTGTGGAAAAACTGTGTGATCAAACTTGACCAAACCTTGCTGTCGTGTACGGGATGGGACCCTGTATAACATAGTAAAGAATCAGCCATCTAGCACTCATGGTTTTGGAGAAACAGCAATCTCTGTTTTTATGGCCGCAAACGCGTTCTCTCGCTGAGAACACTCACTTTGAGGAACTCGCAGCTTTTTGCATTGTCACAGCGGAAAACCATCTCATATGCAGTGTCAGTGTCAGGGATGAACATCCCAGTCAAGAAAAGAATGGTTTTGGGTTGTTTTCATAAGTGAGACCTGAGAAAACTGATGACTATTCAGAATTTTGAAACTGACTTTGTGGAAAAACTGTGAGATCAAACTTGACCAAACCTTGCTGACGTGTACGGGATGGGACCCTGTATAACATAGTACAGAATCAGCCATCTAGCACTCATGGTTTAGGAGAAACAGCAATCTCTGTTTTTATGGCCGCAAACGCGTTCTCTCGCTGAGAACACTCACTTTGAGGAACTCGCAGCTTTTTGCATTGTTACAACGGAAAACCGTCTCATATGCAGAGTCAGTGTTAGGGATGAACATCCCAGTCAAGAAAAGAATGGTTTTGGGTTGTTTTCATAGGTAAGACCTGGTAAGACCTGCTGACTATTCAGAATTTTGAAACTGACTTTGTGGAAAAACTGTGTGATCAAACTTGACCAAACCTTGCTGTCGTGTACGGGATGGGACCCTGTATAACATACTAAAGAATCAGCCATCTAGCATTCATGGTTTTGGAGAAACAGCAATCTCTGTTTTTTATGGCCGCAAACGCGTTCTCTCGCTGAGAACACTCACTTTGAGGAACTCGCAGCTTTTTGCATTGTCACAGCGGAAAACCGTCTCATATGCAGAGTCAGTGTTAGGGATGAACATCCCAGTCAAGAAAAGAATGGTTTTGGGTTGTTTTCATAGGTGAGACCTGAGAAAACTGCTGACTATTCAGAATTTTGAAACTGACTTTGTGGAAAAACTGTGTGATCAAACTTGACCAAACCTTGCTGTCGTGTACGGGATGGGACCCTGTATAACATAGTAAAGAATCAGCAATCTAGCACTCATGGTTTTGGAGAAACAGCAATCTCGGTTTTTATGGCCGCAAACGCGTTCTCTCACTGACAACACTCACTTTGAGGAACTCGCAGCTTTTTGCATTGTTACAACGGAAAACCATCTCATATGCAGAGTCAGTGTCAGGGATGAACATCCCAGTCAAGAAAAGAATGGTTTTGGGTTGTTTTTATAGGTGAAACCTGAAAAAACTGCTGACTATTCAGAATTTTGAAACTGACTTTGTGGAAAAACTGTGTGATCAAACTTGACCAAACCTTGCTGTCGTGTACGGGATGGGACCCTGTATAACATAGTAAAGAATCAGCCATCTAGCACTCATGGTTTTGGAGAAACAGCAATCTCTGTTTTTATGGCCGCAAACGCGTTCTCTCGCTGAGAACACTCACTTTGAGGAACTCGCAGCTTTTTGCATTGTCACAGCGGAAAACCATCTCATATGCAGAGTCAGTGTTAGGGATGAACATCCCAGTCAAGAAAAGAATGGTTTTGGGTTGTTTTCATAGGTGAGACCTGAGAAAACTGCTGACTATTCAGAATTTTGAAACTGACTTTGTGGAAAAACTGTGTGATCAAACTTGACCAAACCTTGCTGTCGTGTACGGGATGGGACCCTGTATAACATAGTAAAGAATCAGCAATCTAGCACTCATGGTTTTGGAGAAACAGCAATCTCGGTTTTTATGGCCGCAAACGCGTTCTCTCACTGACAACACTCACTTTGAGGAACTCGCAGCTTTTTGCATTGTTACAACGGAAAACCATCTCATATGCAGAGTCAGTGTCAGGGATGAACATCCCAGTCAAGAAAAGAATGGTTTTGGGTTGTTTTTATAGGTGAAACCTGAAAAAACTGCTGACTATTCAGAATTTTGAAACTGACTTTGTGGAAAAACCGTGTGATCAAACTTGACCAAACCGTGCTGTCGTGTACGGGATGGGACCCTGTATAACATAGTAAAGAATCAGCCATCTAGCACTCATGGTTTTGGAGAAACAGCAATCTCTGTTTTTATGGCCGCAAACGCGTTCTCTCGCTGAGAACACTCACTTTGAGGAACTCATAGCTTTTTGCATTGTCACAGCGGAAAACCATCTCATATGCAGAGTCAGTGTCAGGGATTAACATCCCAGTCAAAAAAAATGTGGTTTTGGATTGTTTTCATAGGTGAGACCTGAGAAAACTGATGACTATTCAGAATTTTGAAACTGACTTTGTGGAAAAACTGTGTGATCAAACTTGACCAAACCTTGCTGTCGTGTACGGGATGGGACCCTGTATAACATAGTAAAGAATCAGCCATCTAGCACTCATGGTTTTGGAGAAACAGCAATCTCGGTTTTTATGGCCGCAAACGCGTTCTCTCACTGAGAACACTCACTTTGAGGAACTCGCAGCTTTTTGCATTGTTACAACGGAAAACCGTCTCATATGCAGAGTCAGTGTTAGGGATGAACATCCCAGTCAAGAAAAGAATGGTTTTGGGTTGTTTTCATAGGTAAGACCTGAGAAAACTGCTGACTATTCAGAATTTTGAAACTGACTTTGTGGAAAAACTGTGTGATCAAACTTGACCAAACCTTGCTGTCGTGTACGGGATGGGACCCTGTATAACATAGTAAAGAATCAGCCATCTAGCACTCATGGTTTTGGAGAAACAGCAATCTCTGTTTTTATGGCCGCAAACGCGTTCTCTCGCTGAGAACACTCACTTTGAGGAACTCGCAGATTTTTGCATTGTCACAGCGGAAAACCATCTCATATGCAGAGTCAGTGTCAGGGATGAACATCCCAGTCAAGAAAAGAATGGTTTTGGGTTGTTTTCATAAGTGAGACCTGAGAAAACTGATGACTATTCGGAATTTCTAAACTGACTTTGTGGAAAAACTGTGTGATCAAACTTCACCAAACCTTGCTGTCGTTTACGGGATGGGACCCTGTATAACATAGTAAAGAATCAGCAATCTAGCACTCATGGTTTTGGAGAAACAGCAATCTCGGTTTTTATGGCCGCAAACGCGTTCTCTCACTGACAACACTCACTTTGAGGAACTCGCAGCTTTTTGCATTGTTACAACGGAAAACCGTCTCATATGCAGAGTCAGTGTTAGGGATGAACATCCCAGTCAAGAAAAGAATGGTTTTGGGTTGTTTTCATAGGTAAGACCTGAGAAAACTGCTGACTATTCAGAATTTTGAAACTGACTTTGTGGAAAAACTGTGTGATCAAACTTGACCAAACCTTGCTGTCGTGTACGGGATGGGACCCTGTATAACATAGTAAAGAATCAGCCATCTAGCACTCATGGTTTTGGAGAAACAGCAATCTCTGTTTTTATGGCCGCAAACGCGTTCTCTCGCTGAGAACACTCACTTTGAGGAACTCGCAGCTTTTTGCATTGTCACAGCGGAAAACCATCTCATATGCAGAGTCAGTGTCAGGGATGAACATCCCAGTCAGGAAAAGAATGGTTTTGGGTTGTTTTCAAAAGTGAGACCTGAGAAAACTGATGACTATTCGGAATTTCTAAACTGACTTTGTGGAAAAACTGTGTGATCAAACTTGACCAAACCTTGCTGTCTTGTACGGGATGGGACCCTGTATAACATACTAAAGAATCAGCCATCTAGCATTAATGGTTTTGGAGAAATAGCAATCTATGTTTTTATGGCCGCAAACGCGTTCTCTCGCTGAGAACACTCACTTTGAGGAACTCATAGCTTTTTGCATTGTCACAGCGGAAAACCATCTCATATGCAGAGTCAGTGTCAGGGATTAACATCCCAGTCAAAAAAAAAAGTGGTTTTGGATTGTTTTCATAGGTGAGACCTGAGAAAACTGATGACTATTCAGAATTTTGAAACTGACTTTTTGGAAAAACTGTGTGATCAAACTTGACCAAACCTTGCTGTCGTGTACGGGATGGGACCCTGTATAACATAGTAAAGAATCAGCCATCTAGCACTCATGGTTTTGGAGAAACAGCAATCTCGGTTTTTATGGCCGCAAACGCGTTCTCTCATTGAGAACACTCACTTTGAGGAACTCGCAGCTTTTTGCATTGTCACAGCGGAAAACCATCTCATATGCAGAGTCAGTGTCAGGGATGAACATCCCAGTCAAGAAAAGAATGGTTTTGGGTTGTTTTCATAAGTGAGACCTGAGAAAACTGATGACTATTCGGAATTTCTAAACTGACTTTGTGGAAAAACTGTGTGATCAAACTTGACCAAACCTTGCTGTCGTGTACGGGATGGGACCCTGTATAACATACTAAAGAATCAGCCATCTAGCATTAATGGTTTTGGAGAAACAGCAATCTCTGTTTTTATGGCTGCAAACGCGTTCTCTCGCTGAAAACACGCACTTTGAGGAACTCGCAGCTTTTTGCATTGTCACAGCGGAAAACCGTCTCATATGCAGAGTCAGTGTCAGGGATGAACATCCCAGTCAAGAAAAGAATGGTTTTGGGTTGTTTTTATAGGTGAGACCTGAGAAAACTGCTGACTATTCAGAATTTTGAAACTGACTTTGTGGAAAAACTGTGTGATCAAACTTGACCAAACCTTGCTGTCGTGTACGGGATGGGACCCTATATAACATAGTAAAGAATCAGCCATCTAGCACTCATGGTTTTGGAGAAACAGCAATCTCTGTTTTTTATGGTCGCAAATGCGTTCTCTCGCTGAGAACACTCACTTTGAGGAACTCGCAGCTTTTTGCATTGTCACAGCGGAAAACCATCTCATATGCAGAGTCAGTGTCAGGGATGAACATCCCAGTCAAGAAAAGAATGGTTTTGGGTTGTTTTTATAGGTGAGACCTGAGAAAACTGCTGACTATTCAGAATTTTGAAACTGACTTTGTGGAAAAACTGTGTGATCAAACTTGACCAAACCGTGCTGACGTGTACGGGATGGGACCCTGTATAACATACTAAAGAATCAGCCATCTAGCACTCATGGTTTTGGAGAAACAGCAATCTCGGTTTTTATGGCCGCAAACGCGTTCTCTCGCTGAGAACACTCACTTTGAGGAACTCGCAGCTTTTTGCATTGTCACAGCGGAAAACCATCTCATATGCAGAGTCAGTGTCAGGGATGAACATCCCAGTCAAGAAAAGAATGGTTTTGGGTTGTTTTCATAAGTGAGACCTGAGAAAACTGATGACTATTCGGAATTTCTAAACTGAGAACACTCACTTTGAGGAACTCGCAGCTTTTTGCATTGTCACAGCGGAAAACCGTCTCATATGCAGAGTCAGTGTTAGGGATGAACATCCCAGTCAAGAAAAGAATGGTTTTGGGTTGTTTTCATAAGTGAGATCTGAGAAAACTGATGACTATTCGGAATTTCTAAACTAACTTTGTGGAAAAACTGTGTGATCAAACTTGACCAAACCTTGCTGTCGTGTACGGGATGGGACCCTGTATAACATACTAAAGAATCAGCCATCTAGCATTAATGGTTTTGGAGAAACAGCAATCTCTGTTTTTATGGTCGCAAACGCGTTCTCTCGCTGAGAACACTCACTTTGAGGAACTCGCAGCTTTTTGCATTGTCACAGCGGAAAACCATCTCATATGCAGAGTCAGTGTCAGGGATGAACATCCCAGTCAAGAAAAGAATGGTTTTGGGTTGTTTTCATAAGTGAGACCTGAGAAAACTGATGACTATTCGGAATTTCCAAACTGACTTTGTGGAAAAACTGTGTGATCAAACTTCACCAAACCTTGCTGTCGTTTACGGGATGGGACCCTGTATAACATAGTAAAGAATCAGCAATCTAGCACTCATGGTTTTGGAGAAACAGCAATCTCTGTTTTTATGGCCGCAAACGCGTTCCCTCACTGACAACACTCACTTTGAGGAACTCGCAGCTTTTTGCATTGTTACAACGGAAAACCATCTCATATGCAGAGTCAGTGTCAGGGATGAACATCCCAGTCAAGAAAAGAATGGTTTTGGGTTGTTTTCATAGGTAAGACCTGAGAAAACTGCTGACTATTCAGAATTTTGAAACTGACTTTGTGGAAAAACTGTGTGATCAAACTTGACCAAACCTTGCTGTCGTGTACGGGATGGGACCCTGTATAACATAGTAAAGAATCAGCCATCTAGCACTCATGGTTTTGGAGAAACAGCAATCTCTGTTTTTATGGCCGCAAACGCGTTCTCTCGCTGAGAACACTCACTTTGTGGTTTTGGGTTGTTTTCATAGGTAAGACCTGAGAAAACTGATGACTATTCGGAATTTCTAAACTGAGAACACTCACTTTGAGGAACTCGCAGCTTTTTGCATTGTCACAGCGGAAAACCATCTCATATGCAGAGTCAGTGTCAGGGATGAACATCCCAGTCAAGAAAAGAATGGTTTTGGGTTGTTGTCATAAGTGAGACCTGAGAAAACTGCTGACTATTCAGAATTTTGAAACTGACTTTATGGAAAAACTGTGTGATCAAACTTGACCAAACTTTGCTGTCTTGTACGGGATGGGACCCTGTATAACATACTAAAGAATCAGCCATCTAGCACTCATGGTTTTGGAGAAACAGCAATCTCTGTTTTTATCGCCGCAAACGCGTTCTCTCGCTGAGAACACTCACTTTGAGGAACTCGCAGCTTTTTGCATTGTCACAGCGGAAAACCGTCTCATATGCAGAGTCAGTGTTAGGGATGAACATCCCAGTCAAGAAAAGAATGGTTTTGGGTTGTTTTCATAGGTGAGACCTGAGAAAACTGCTGACTATTCAGAATTTTGAAACTGACTTTGTGGAAAAACTGTGTGATCAAACTTGACCAAACCTTGCTGTCGTGTACGGGATGGGACCCTGTATAACATAGTAAAGAATCAGCAATCTAGCACTCATGGTTTTGGAGAAACAGCAATCTCGGTTTTTATGGTCGCAAATGCGTTCTCTCGCTGAGAACACTCACTTTGAGGAGCTCGCAGCTTTTTGCATTGTCACAGCGGAAAACCATCTCATATGCAGAGTCAGTGTCAGGGATGAACATCCCAGTCAAGAAAAGAATGGTTTTGGGTTGTTTTCATAAGTGAGACCTGAGAAAACTGATGACTATTCAGAATTTTGAAACTGACTTTGTGGAAAAACTGTGTGATCAAACTTGACCAAACCTTGCTGTCGTGTACGGCATGGGACCCTGTATAACATAGTAAAGAATCAGCCATCTAGCACTCATGGTTTTGGAGAAACAGCAATCTCTGTTTTTATGGCCGCAAACGCGTTCTCTCGCTGAGAACACTCACTTTGAGGAACTCGCAGCTTTTTGCATTGTCACAGCGGAAAACCATCTCATATGCAGAGTCAGTGTCAGGGATTAACATCCCAGTCAAAAAAAATGTGGTTTTGGATTGTTTTCATAGGTGAGACCTGAGAAAACTGATGACTATTCGGAATTTCTAAACTGACTTTGTGGAAAAACTGTGTGATCAAACTTCACCAAACCTTGCTGTCGTTTACGGGATGGGACCCTGTATAACATAGTAAAGAATCAGCAATCTAGCACTCATGGTTTTGGAGAAACAGCAATCTCTGTTTTTATGGCCGCAAACGCGTTCTCTCGCTGAGAACACACACTTTGAGGAACTCGCAGCTTTTTGCATTGTCACAGCGGAAAACCGTCTCATATGCAGAGTCAGTGTCAGGGATGAACATCCCAGTCAAGAAAAGAATGGTTTTGGGTTGTTTTTATAGGTGAGACCTGAGAAAACTGCTGACTATTCAGAATTTTGAAACTGACTTTGTGGAAAAACTGTGTGATCAAACTTGACCAAACCTTGCTGTCGTGTACGGGATGGGACCCTGTATAACATACTAAAGAATCAGCCATCTAGCATTAATGGTTTTGGAGAAACAGCAATCTCTGTTTTTATGGCTGCAAACGCGTTCTCTCGCTGAGAACACTCACTTTGTGGTTTTGGGTTGTTTTCATAGGTAAGACCTGAGAAAACTGATGACTATTCGGAATTTCTAAACTGAGAACACTCACTTTGAGGAACTCGCAGCTTTTTGCATTGTCACAGCGGAAAACCATCTCATATGCAGAGTCAGTGTCAGGGATGAACATCCCAGTCAAGAAAAGAATGGTTTTGGGTTGTTTTCATAAGTGAGACCTGAGAAAACTGATGACTATTCAGAATTTTGAAACTGACTTTGTGGAAAAACTGTGTGATCAAACTTGACCAAACCTTGCTGTCGTGTACGGCATGGGACCCTGTATAACATACTAAAGAATCAGCCATCTAGCACTCATGGTTTTGGAGAAACAGCAATCTCTGTTTTTATGGCCGCAAACGCGTTCTCTCGCTGAGAACACTCACTTTGAGGAGCTCGCAGCTTTTTGCATTGTCACAGCGGAAAACCATCTCATATGCAGAGTCAGTGTCAGGGATGAACATCCCAGTCAAGAAAAGAATGGTTTTGGGTTGTTTTTATAGGTGAAACCTGAAAAAACTGCTGACTATTAAGAATTTTGAAACTGACTTTGTGGAAAAACTGTGTGATCAAACTTGACCAAACCGTGCTGTCGTGTACGGGATGGGACCCTGTATAACATAGTAAAGAATCAGCCATCTAGCACTCATGGTTTTGGAGAAACAGCAATCTCTGTTTTTATGGCCGCAAACGCGTTCTCTCGCTGAGAACACTCACTTTGAGGAACTCGCAGCTTTTTGCATTGTCACAGCGGAAAACCATCTCATATGCAGAGTCAGTGTCAGGGATTAACATCCCAGTCAAAAAAAATGTGGTTTTGGATTGTTTTCATAGGTGAGACCTGAGAAAACTGATGACTATTCGGAATTTCTAAACTGACTTTGTGGAAAAACTGTGTGATCAAACTTCACCAAACCTTGCTGTCGTTTACGGGATGGGACCCTGTATAACATAGTAAAGAATCAGCCATCTAGCATTAATGGTTTTGGAGAAACAGCAATCTCTGTTTTTATGGCTGCAAACGCGTTCTCTCGCTGAAAACACGCACTTTGAGGAACTCGCAGCTTTTTGCATTGTCACAGCGGAAAACCGTCTCATATGCAGAGTCAGTGTCAGGGATGAACATCCCAGTCAAGAAAAGAATGGTTTTGGGTTGTTTTTATAGGTGAGACCTGAGAAAACTGCTGACTATTCAGAATTTTGAAACTGACTTTGTGGAAAAACTGTGTGATCAAACTTGACCAAACCGTGCTGTCGTGTACGGGATGGGACCCTGTATAACATAGTAAAGAATCAGCCATCTAGCACTCATGGTTTTGGAGAAACAGCAATCTCTGTTTTTATGGCCGCAAACGCGTTCTCTCGCTGAGAACACTCACTTTGAGGAACTCGCAGCTTTTTGCATTGTCACAGCGGAAAACCATCTCATATGCAGAGTCAGTGTCAGGGATTAACATCCCAGTCAAAAAAAATGTGGTTTTGGATTGTTTTCATAGGTGAGACCTGAGAAAACTGATGACTATTCGGAATTTCTAAACTGACTTTGTGGAAAAACTGTGTGATCAAACTTCACCAAACCTTGCTGTCGTTTACGGGATGGGACCCTGTATAACATAGTAAAGAATCAGCAATCTAGCACTCATGGTTTTGGAGAAACAGCAATCTCGGTTTTTATGGCCGCAAACGCGTTCTCTCACTGACAACACTCACTTTGAGGAACTCGCAGCTTTTTGCATTGTTACAACGGAAAACCGTCTCATATGCAGAGTCAGTGTTAGGGATGAACATCCCAGTCAAGAAAAGAATGGTTTTGGGTTGTTTTCATAGGTGAGACCTGAGAAAACTGCTGACTATTCAGAATTTTGAAACTGACTTTGTGGAAAAACTGTGTGATCAAACTTGACCAAACCTTGCTGTCGTGTACGGGATGGGACCCTATATAACATAGTAAAGAATCAGCAATCTAGCACTCATGGTTTTGGAGAAACAGCAATCTCGGTTTTTATGGCCGCAAACGCGTTCTCTCACTGACAACACTCACTTTGAGGAACTCGCAGCTTTTTGCATTGTTACAACGGAAAACCGTCTCATATGCAGAGTCAGTGTTAGGGATGAACATCCCAGTCAAGAAAAGAATGGTTTTGGGTTGTTTTCATAGGTGAGACCTGAGAAAACTGCTGACTATTCAGAATTTTGAAACTGACTTTGTGGAAAAACTGTGTGATCAAACTTGACCAAACCGTGCTGTCGTGTACGGGATGGGACCCTGTATAACATAGTAAAGAATCAGCCATCTAGCACTCATGGTTTTGGAGAAACAGCAATCTCTGTTTTTATGGCCGCAAACGCGTTCTCTCGCTGAGAACACTCACTTTGAGGAACTCGCAGCTTTTTGCATTGTCACAGCGGAAAACCATCTCATATGCAGAGTCAGTGTCAGGGATTAACATCCCAGTCAAAAAAAATGTGGTTTTGGATTGTTTTCATAGGTGAGACCTGAGAAAACTGATGACTATTCGGAATTTCTAAACTGACTTTGTGGAAAAACTGTGTGATCAAACTTCACCAAACCTTGCTGTCGTTTACGGGATGGGACCCTGTATAACATAGTAAAGAATCAGCAATCTAGCACTCATGGTTTTGGAGAAACAGCAATCTCGGTTTTTATGGCCGCAAACGCGTTCTCTCACTGACAACACTCACTTTGAGGAACTCGCAGCTTTTTGCATTGTTACAACGGAAAACCGTCTCATATGCAGAGTCAGTGTTAGGGATGAACATCCCAGTCAAGAAAAGAATGGTTTTGGGTTGTTTTCATAGGTAAGACCTGAGAAAACTGCTGACTATTCAGAATTTTGAAACTGACTTTGTGGAAAAACTGTGTGATCAAACTTGACCAAACCTTGCTGTCGTGTACGGGATGGGACCCTATATAACATAGTAAAGAATCAGCAATCTAGCACTCATGGTTTTGGAGAAACAGCAATCTCGGTTTTTATGGCCGCAAACGCGTTCTCTCACTGACAACACTCACTTTGAGGAACTCGCAGCTTTTTGCATTGTTACAACGGAAAACCGTCTCATATGCAGAGTCAGTGTTAGGGATGAACATCCCAGTCAAGAAAAGAATGGTTTTGGGTTGTTTTCATAGGTAAGACCTGAGAAAACTGCTGACTATTCAGAATTTTGAAACTGACTTTGTGGAAAAACTGTGTGATCAAACTTGACCAAACCTTGCTGTCGTGTACGGGATGGGACCCTGTATAACATACTAAAGAATCAGCCATCTAGCACTCATGGTTTTGGAGAAACAGCAATCTCTGTTTTTATGGCTGCAAACGCGTTCTCTCGCTGAGAACACTCACTTTTTGGTTTTGGGTTGTTTTCATAGGTAAGACCTGAGAAAACTGATGACCATTCGGAATTTCTAAACTGACAACACTCACTTTGAGGAACTCGCAGCTTTTTGCATTGTCACAGCGGAAAACCATCTCATATGCAGAGTCAGTGTCAGGGATGAACATCCCAGTCAAGAAAAGAATGGTTTTGGGTTGTTTTTATAGGTGAAACCTGAAAAAACTGCTGACTATTCAGAATTTGGAAACTGACTTTGTGGAAAAACTGTGTGATCAAACTTGACCAAACCGTGCTGTCGTGTACGGGATGGGACCCTGTATAACATAGTAAAGAATCAGCAATCTAGCACTCATGGTTTTGGAGAAACAGCAATCTCGGTTTTTATGGCCGCAAACGCGTTCTCTCACTGACAACACTCACTTTGAGGAACTCGCAGCTTTTTGCATTGTTACAACGGAAAACCGTCTCATATGCAGAGTCAGTGTTAGGGATGAACATCCCAGTCAAGAAAAGAATGGTTTTGGGTTGTTTTCATAGGTAAGACCTGAGAAAACTGCTGACTATTCAGAATTTTGAAACTGACTTTGTGGAAAAACTGTGTGATCAAACTTGACCAAACCTTGCTGTCGTGTACGGGATGGGACCCTGTATAACATACTAAAGAATCAGCCATCTAGCATTAATGGTTTTGGAGAAACAGCAATCTCTGTTTTTATGGCTGCAAACGCGTTCTCTCGCTGAGAACACTCACTTTGTGGTTTTGGGTTGTTTTCATAGGTAAGACCTGAGAAAACTGATGACTATTCGGAATTTCTAAACTGACTTTGTGGAAAAACTGTGTGATCAAACTTGACCAAACCTTGCTGTCGTGTACGGGATGGGACCCTGTATAACATAGTAAAGAATCAGCCATCTAGCACTCATGGTTTTGGAGAAACAGCAATCTCTGTTTTTATGGCCGCAAACGCGTTCTCTCGCTGAGAACACTCACTTTGTGGTTTTGGGTTGTTTTCATAGGTAAGACCTGAGAAAACTGATGACCATTCGGAATTTCTAAACTGACAACACTCACTTTGAGGAACTCGCAGCTTTTTGCATTGTCACAGCGGAAAACCATCTCATATGCAGAGTCAGTGTCAGGGATGAACATCCCAGTCAAGAAAAGAATGGTTTTGGGTTGTTGTCATAAGTGAGACCTGAGAAAACTGCTGACTATTCAGAATTTTGAAACTGACTTTGTGGAAAAACTGTGTGATCAAACTTCACCAAACCTTGCTGTCGTTTACGGGATGGGACCCTGTATAACATAGTAAAGAATCAGCAATCTAGCACTCATGGTTTTGGAGAAACAGCAATCTCGGTTTTTATGGCCGCAAACGCGTTCTCTCACTGACAACACTCATTTTGAGGAACTCGCAGCTTTTTGCATTGTTACAACGGAAAACCGTCTCATATGCAGAGTCAGTGTTAGGGATGAACATCCCAGTCAAGAAAAGAATGGTTTTGGGTTGTTTTCATAGGTAAGACCTGAGAAAACTGCTGACTATTCAGAATTTTGAAACTGACTTTGTGGAAAAACTGTGTGATCAAACTTGACCAAACCTTGCTGTCGTGTACGGGATGGGACCCTGTATAACATAGTAAAGAATCAGCCATCTAGCACTCATGGTTTTGGAGAAACAGCAATCTCTGTTTTTATGGCTGCAAACGCGTTCTCTCGCTGAAAACACGCACTTTGAGGAACTTGCAGCTTTTTGCATTGTCACAGCGGAAAACCGTCTCATATGCAGAGTCAGTGTCAGGGATGAACATCCCAGTCAAGAAAAGAATGGTTTTGGGTTGTTTTTATAGGTGAGACCTGAGAAAACTGCTGACTATTCAGAATTTTGAAACTGACTTTGTGGAAAAACTGTGTGATCAAACTTGACCAAACCTTGCTGTCGTGTACGGGATGGGACCCTATATAACATAGTAAAGAATCAGCAATCTAGCACTCATGGTTTTGGAGAAACAGCAATCTCGGTTTTTTATGGTCGCAAATGCGTTCTCTCGCTGAGAACACTCACTTTGAGGAGCTCACAGCTTTTTGCATTGTCACAGCGGAAAACCATCTCATATGCAGAGTCAGTGTCAGGGATTAACATCCCAGTCAAAAAAAATGTGGTTTTGGATTGTTTTCATAGGTGAGACCTGAGAAAACTGATGACTATTCAGAATTTGAAACTGACTTTGTGGAAAAACTGTGTGATCAAACTTGACCAAACCTTGCTGTCGTGTACGGGATGGGACCCTGTATAACATAGTAAAGAATCAGCCATCTAGCACTCATGGTTTTGGAGAAACAGCAATCTCTGTTTTTATGGCCGCAAACGCGTTCTCTCGCTGAGAACACTCACTTTGTGGTTTTGGGTTGTTTTCATAGGTAAGACCTGAGAAAACTGCTGACTATTCAGAATTTTGAAACTGACTTTGTGGAAAAACTGTGTGATCAAACTTGACCAAACCTTGCTGTCGTGTACGGGATGGGACCCTGTATAACATAGTAAAGAATCAGCCATCTAGCACTCATGGTTTTGGAGAAACAGCAATCTCTGTTTTTATGGCCGCAAACGCGTTCTCTCGCTGAGAACACTCACTTTGTGGTTTTGGGTTGTTTTCATAGGTAAGACCTGAGAAAACTGATGACTATTCGGAATTTCTAAACTGAGAACACTCACTTTGAGGAACTCGCAGCTTTTTGCATTGTCACAGCGGAAAACCATCTCATATGCAGAGTCAGTGTCAGGGATGAACATCCCAGTCAAGAAAAGAATGGTTTTGGGTTGTTGTCATAAGTGAGACCTGAGAAAACTGCTGACTATTCAGAATTTTGAAACTGACTTTGTGGAAAAACTGTGTGATCAAACTTCACCAAACCTTGCTGTCGTTTACGGGATGGGACCCTGTATAACATAGTAAAGAATCAGCAATCTAGCACTCATGATTTTGGAGAAACAGCAATCTCGGTTTTTATGGCCGCAAACGCGTTCTCTCACTGACAACACTCATTTTGAGGAACTCGCAGCTTTTTGCATTGTTACAACGGAAAACCGTCTCATATGCAGAGTCAGTGTTAGGGATGAACATCCCAGTCAAGAAAAGAATGGTTTTGGGTTGTTTTCATAGGTAAGACCTGAGAAAACTGCTGACTATTCAGAATTTTGAAACTGACTTTGTGGAAAAACTGTGTGATCAAACTTGACCAAACCTTGCTGTCGTGTACGGGATGGGACCCTGTATAACATAGTAAAGAATCAGCCATCTAGCACTCATGGTTTTGGAGAAACAGCAATCTCTGTTTTTATGGCTGCAAACGCGTTCTCTCGCTGAAAACACGCACTTTGAGGAACTTGCAGCTTTTTGCATTGTCACAGCGGAAAACCGTCTCATATGCAGAGTCAGTGTCAGGGATGAACATCCCAGTCAAGAAAAGAATGGTTTTGGGTTGTTTTTATAGGTGAGACCTGAGAAAACTGCTGACTATTCAGAATTTTGAAACTGACTTTGTGGAAAAACTGTGTGATCAAACTTGACCAAACCTTGCTGTCGTGTACGGGATGGGACCCTATATAACATAGTAAAGAATCAGCAATCTAGCACTCATGGTTTTGGAGAAACAGCAATCTCGGTTTTTTATGGTCGCAAATGCGTTCTCTCGCTGAGAACACTCACTTTGAGGAGCTCGCAGCTTTTTGCATTGTCACAGCGGAAAACCATCTCATATGCAGAGTCAGTGTCAGGGATTAACATCCCAGTCAAAAAAAATGTGGTTTTGGATTGTTTTCATAGGTGAGACCTGAGAAAACTGATGACTATTCAGAATTTTGAAACTGACTTTGTGGAAAAACTGTGTGATCAAACTTGACCAAACCTTGCTGTCGTGTACGGGATGGGACCCTGTATAACATAGTAAAGAATCAGCCATCTAGCACTCATGGTTTTGGAGAAACAGCAATCTCTGTTTTTATGGCCGCAAACGCGTTCTCTCGCTGAGAACACTCACTTTGTGGTTTTGGGTTGTTTTCATAGGTAAGACCTGAGAAAACTGCTGACTATTCAGAATTTTGAAACTGACTTTGTGGAAAAACTGTGTTATCAAACTTGACCAAACCTTGCTGTCGTGTACGGGATGGGACCCTGTATAACATAGTAAAGAATCAGCCATCTAGCACTCATGGTTTTGGAGAAACAGCAATCTCTGTTTTTATGGCCGCAAACGCGTTCTCTCGCTGAGAACACTCACTTTGTGGTTTTGGGTTGTTTTCATAGGTAAGACCTGAGAAAACTGCTGACTATTCAGAATTTTGAAACTGACTTTGTGGAAAAACTGTGTGATCAAACTTGACCAAACCTTGCTGTCGTGTACGGGATGGGACCCTGTATAACATAGTAAAGAATCAGCCATCTAGCACTCATGGTTTTGGAGAAACAGCAATCTCTGTTTTTATGGCCGCAAACGCGTTCTCTCGCTGAGAACACTCACTTTGTGGTTTTGGGTTGTTTTCATAGGTAAGACCTGAGAAAACTGATGACTATTCGGAATTTCTAAACTGAGAACACTCACTTTGAGGAACTCGCAGCTTTTTGCATTGTCACAGCGGAAAACCATCTCATATGCAGAGTCAGTGTCAGGGATGAACATCCCAGTCAAGAAAAGAATGGTTTTGGGTTGTTGTCATAAGTGAGACCTGAGAAAACTGCTGACTATTCAGAATTTTGAAACTGACTTTGTGGAAAAACTGTGTGATCAAACTTCACCAAACCTTGCTGTCGTTTACGGGATGGGACCCTGTATAACATAGTAAAGAATCAGCAATCTAGCACTCATGGTTTTGGAGAAACAGCAATCTCGGTTTTTATGGCCGCAAACGCGTTCTCTCGCTGAGAACACTCACTTTGAGGAACTCGCAGCTTTTTGCATTGTCACAGCGGAAAACCATCTCATATGCAGAGTCAGTGTCAGGGATGAACATCCCAGTCAAGAAAAGAATGGTTTTGGGTTGTTTTCATAAGTGAGACCTGAGAAAACTGATGACTATTCGGAATTTCTAAACTGACTTTGTGGAAAAACTGTGTGATCAAACTTGACCAAACTTTGCTGTCTTGTACGGGATGGGACCCTGTATAACATACTAAAGAATCAGCCATCTAGCACTCATGGTTTTGGAGAAACAGCAATCTCGGTTTTTATGGCCGCAAACGCGTTCTCTCACTGACAACACTCACTTTGAGGAACTCGCAGCTTTTTGCATTGTCACAGCGGAAAACCATCTCATATGCAGAGTCAGTGTCAGGGATGAACATCCCAGTCAAGAAAAGAATGGTTTTGGGTTGTTTTTATAGGTGAGACCTGAGAAAACTGCTGACTATTCAGAATTTTGAAACTGACTTTGTGGAATAACTGTGTGATCAAACTTGACCAAACCGTGCTGTCGTGTACGGGATGGGACCCTGTATAACATAGTAAAGAATCATCCATCTAGCACTCATGGTTTTGGAGAAACAGCAATCTCGGTTTTTATGGCCGCAAACGCGTTCTCTCACTGAGAACACTCACTTTGAGGAACTCGCAGCTTTTTGCATTGTTACAACGGAAAACCGTCTCATATGCAGAGTCAGTGTTAGGGATGAACATCCCAGTCAAGAAAAGAATGGTTTTGGGTTGTTTTCATAGGTAAGACCTGAGAAAACTGCTCACTATTCAGAATTTTGAAACTGACTTTGTGGAAAAACTGTGTGATCAAACTTGACCAAACCTTGCTGTCGTGTACGGGATGGGACCCTGTATAACATAGTAAAGAATCAGCAATCTAGCACTCATGGTTTTGGAGAAACAGCAATCTCTGTATTTATGGCCGCAAACGCGTTCTCTCACTGACAACACTCACTTTGAGGAACTCGCAGCTTTTTGCATTGTTACAACGGAAAACCGTCTCATATGCAGAGTCAGTGTTAGGGATGAACATCCCAGTCAAGAAAAGAATGGTTTTGGGTTGTTTTCATAGGTAAGACCTGAGAAAACTGCTGACTATTCAGAATTTTGAAACTGACTTTGTGGAAAAACTGTGTGATCAAACTTGACCAAACCTTGCTGTCGTGTACGGGATGGGACCCTGTATAACATAGTAAAGAATCAGCAATCTAGCACTCATGGTTTTGGAGAAACAGCAATCTCGGTTTTTATGGCCGCAAATGCGTTCTCTCGCTGAGAACACTCACTTTGAGGAGCTCGCAGCTTTTTGCATTGTCACAGCGGAAAACCATCTCATATGCAGAGTCAGTGTCAGGGATGAACATCCCAGTCAAGAATAGAATGGTTTTGGGTTGTTTTTATAGGTGAGACCTGAGAAAACTGCTGACTATTCAGAATTTTGAAACTGACTTTGTGGAAAAACTGTGTGATCAAACTTGACCAAACCTTGCTGTCGTGTACGGGATGGGACCCTGTATAACATAGTAAAGAATCAGCAATCTAGCACTCATGGTTTTGGAGAAACAGCAATCTCGGTTTTTATGGCCGCAAACGCGTTCTCTCACTGACAACACTCACTTTGAGGAACTCGCAGCTTTTTCATTGTTACAACGGAAAACCGTCTCATATGCAGAGTCAGTGTTAGGGATGAACATCCCAGTCAAGAAAATAATGGTTTTGGGTTGTTTTCATAGGTAAGACCTGAGAAAACTGATGACTATTCGGAATTTCTAAACTGACTTTGTGGAAAAACTGTGTGATCAAACTTGACCAAACCGTGCTGTCGTGTACGGGATGGGACCCTGTATAACATAGTAAAGAATCAGCCATCTAGCACTCATGGTTTTGGAGAAACAGCAATCTCTGTTTTTATGGCCGCAAAAGCGTTCTCTCGCTGAGAACACTCACTTTGAGGAACTCGCAGCTTTTTGCATTGTCACAGCGGAAAACCGTCTCATATGCAGAGTCAGTGTTAGGGATGAACATCCCAGTCAAGAAAAGAATGGTTTTGGGTTGTTTTTATAGGTGAGACCTGAGAAAACTGCTGACTATTCAGAATTTTGAAACTGACTTTGTGGAAAAACTGTGTGATCAAACTTGACCAAACCTTGCTGTCGTGTACGGGATGGGACCCTATATAACATAGTAAAGAATCAGCAATCTAGCACTCATGGTTTTGGAGAAACAGCAATCTCGGTTTTTATGGCCGCAAACGCGTTCTCTCACTGACAACACTCACTTTGAGGAACTCGCAGCTTTTTGCATTGTTACAACGGAAAACCGTCTCATATGCAGAGTCAGTGTTAGGGATGAACATCCCAGTCAAGAAAAGAATGGTTTTGGGTTGTTTTCATAGGTAAGACCTGAGAAAACTGCTGACTATTCAGAATTTTGAAACTGACTTTGTGGAAAAACTGTGTGATCAAACTTGACCAAACCTTGCTGTCGTGTACGGGATGGGACCCTATATAACATAGTAAAGAATCAGCCATCTAGCACTCATGGTTTTGGAGAAACAGCAATCTCTGTTTTTTATGGTCGCAAATGCGTTCTCTCGCTGAGAACACTCACTTTGAGGAGCTCGCAGCTTTTTGCATTGTCACAGCGGAAAACCATCTCATATGCAGAGTCAGTGTCAGGGATTAACATCCCAGTCAAAAAAAATGTGGTTTTGGATTGTTTTCATAGGTGAGACCTGAGAAAACTGATGACTATTCAGAATTTTGAAACTGACTTTGTGGAAAAACTGTGTGATCAAACTTGACCAAACCTTGCTGTCGTGTACGGGATGGGACCCTGTATAACATACTAAAGAATCAGCCATCTAGCATTAATGGTTTTGGAGAAACAGCAATCTCTGTTTTTATGGCTGCAAACGCGTTCTCTCGCTGAGAACACTCACTTTGTGGTTTTGGGTTGTTTTCATAGGTAAGACCTGAGAAAACTGATGACTATTCGGAATTTCTAAACTGAGAACACTCACTTTGAGGAACTCGCAGCTTTTTGCATTGTTACAACGGAAAACCATCTCATATGCAGAGTCAGTGTCAGGGATGAACATCCCAGTCAAGAAAAGAATGGTTTTGGGTTGTTTTCATAAGTGAGATCTGAGAAAACTGATGACTATTCGGAATTTCTAAACTAACTTTGTGGAAAAACTGTGTGATCAAACTTGACCAAACCTTGCTGTCGTGTACGGGATGGGACCCTGTATAACATAGTAAAGAATCAGCCATCTAGCATTCATGGTTTTGGAGAAACAGCAATCTCTGTTTTTTATGGCCGCAAACGCGTTCTCTCGCTGAGAACACTCACTTTGAGGAACTCGCAGCTTTTTGCATTGTCACAGCGGAAAACCATCTCATATGCAGAGTCAGTGTCAGGGATGAACATCCCAGTCAAGAAAAGAATGGTTTTGGGTTGTTTTCATAGGTGAGACCTGAGAAAACTGCTGACTATTCAGAATTTTGAAACTGACTTTGTGGAAAAACTGTGTGATCAAACTTGACCAAACCTTGCTGTCGTGTACGGGATGGGACCCTGTATAACATAGTAAAGAATCAGCCATCTAGCACTCATGGTTTTGGAGAAACAGCAATCTCTGTTTTTATGGCCGCAAACGCGTTCTCTCGCTGAGAACACTCACTTTGAGGAACTCGCAGCTTTTTGCATTGTTACAACGGAAAACCGTCTCATATGCAGAGTCAGTGTTAGGGATGAACATCCCAGTCAAGAAAAGAATGGTTTTGGGTTGTTTTCATAGGTAAGACCTGAGAAAACTGCTGACTATTCAGAATTTTGAAACTGACTTTGTGGAAAAACTGTGTGATCAAACTTGACCAAACCTTGCTGTCGTGTACGGGATGGGACCCTGTATAACATAGTAAAGAATCAGCCATCTAGCACTCATGGTTTTGGAGAAACAGCAATCTCGGTTTTTATGGTCGCAAACGCGTTCTCTCACTGACAACACTCACTTTGAGGAACTCGCAGCTTTTTGCATTGTTACAACGGAAAACCGTCTCATATGCAGAGTCAGTGTTAGGGATGAACATCCCAGTCAAGAAAAGAATGGTTTTGGGTTGTTTTCATAGGTAAGACCTGAGAAAACTGCTGACTATTCAGAATTTTGAAACTGACTTTGTGGAAAAACTGTGTGATCAAACTTGACCAAACCTTGCTGTCGTGTACGGGATGGGACCCTGTATAACATAGTAAAGAATCAGCCATCTAGCACTCATGGTTTTGGAGAAACAGCAATCTCGGTTTTTATGGCCGCAAACGCGTTCTCTCGCTGAGAACACTCACTTTGAGGAACTCGCAGCTTTTTGCATTGTCACAGCGGAAAACCATCTCATATGCAGAGTCAGTGTCAGGGATGAACATCCCAGTCAAGAAAAGAATGGTTTTGGGTTGTTTTTATAGGTGAGACCTGAGAAAACTGCTGACTATTCAGAATTTTTAAACTGACTTTGTGGAAAAACTGTGTGATCAAACTTGACCAAACCTTGCTGTCGTGTACGGGATGGGACCCTGTATAACATAGTAAAGAATCAGCCATCTAGCACTCATGGTTTTGGAGAAACAGCAATCTCTGTTTTTATGGCCGCAAACGCGTTCTCTCGCTGAGAACACTCACTTTGTGGTTTTGGGTTGTTTTCATAGGTAAGACCTGAGAAAACTGATGACTATTCGGAATTTCTAAACTGAGAACACTCACTTTGAGGAACTCGCAGCTTTTTGCATTGTTACAACGGAAAACCATCTCATATGCAGAGTCAGTGTCAGGGATGAACATCCCAGTCAAGAAAAGAATGGTTTTGGGTTGTTTTCATAAGTGAGATCTGAGAAAACTGATGACTATTCGGAATTTCTAAACTAACTTTTTGGAAAAACTGTGTGATCAAACTTGACCAAACCTTGCTGTCGTGTACGGGATGGGACCCTGTATAACATAGTAAAGAATCAGCCATCTAGCATTCATGGTTTTGGAGAAACAGCAATCTCTGTTTTTTATGGACGCAAACGCGTTCTCTCGCTGAGAACACTCACTTTGAGGAACTCGCAGCTTTTTGCATTGTCACAGCGGAAAACCATCTCATATGCAGAGTCAGTGTCAGGGATGAACATCCCAGTCAAGAAAAGAATGGTTTTGGGTTGTTTTTATAGGTGAGACCTGAGAAAACTGCTGACTATTCAGAATTTTGAAACTGACTTTGTGGAAAAACTGTGTGATCAAACTTGACCAAACCGTGCTGACGTGTACGGGATGGGACCCTGTATAACATAGTAAAGAATCAGCCATCTAGCACTCATGGTTTTGGAGAAACAGCAATCTCGGTTTTTATGGCCGCAAACGCGTTCTCTCGCTGAGAACACTCACTTTGTGGTTTTGGGTTGTTTTCATAGGTAAGACCTGGTAAGACCTGGTAAGACCTGCTGACTATTCAGAATTTTTAAACTGACTTTGTGGAAAAACTGTGTGATCAAACTTGACCAAACCGTGCTGACGTGTACGGGATGGGACCCTGTATAACATACTAAAGAATCAGCCATCTAGCACTCATGGTTTAGGAGAAAAAGGAATCTCTGTTTTTATGGCCGCAAACGCGTTCTCTCGCTGAGAACACTCACTTTGAGGAACTCGCAGCTTTTTGCATTGTCACAGCGGAAAACCATCTCATATGCAGAGTCAGTGTCAGGGATGAACATCCCAGTCAAGAAAAGAATGGTTTTGGGTTGTTTTCATAAGTGAGACCTGAGAAAACTGATGACTATTCGGAATTTCTAAACTGAGAACACTCACTTTGAGGAACTCGCAGCTTTTTGCATTGTTACAACGGAAAACCATCTCATATGCAGAGTCAGTGTCAGGGATGAACATCCCAGTCAAGAAAAGAATGGTTTTGGGTTGTTTTCATAAGTGAGATCTGAGAAAACTGATGACTATTCGGAATTTCTAAACTAACTTTGTGGAAAAACTGTGTGATCAAACTTGACCAAACCTTGCTGTCGTGTACGGGATGGGACCCTGTATAACATACTAAAGAATCAGCCATCTAGCGTTAATGGTTTTGGAGAAACAGCAATCTCTGTTTTTATGGCTGCAAACGCGTTCTCTCGCTGAAAACACGCACTTTGAGGAACTCGCAGCTTTTTGCATTGTCACAGCGGAAAACCGTCTCATATGCAGAGTCAGTGTTAGGGATGAACATCCCAGTCAAGAAAAGAATGGTTTTGGGTTGTTTTCATAGGTAAGACCTGGTAAGACCTGGTAAGACCTGCTGACTATTCAGAATTTTTAAACTGACTTTGTGGAAAAACTGTGTGATCAAACTTGACCAAACCGTGCTGACGTGTACGGGATGGGACCCTGTATAACATACTAAAGAATCAGCCATCTAGCACTCATGGTTTAGGAGAAAAAGGAATCTCTGTTTTTATGGCCGCAAACGCGTTCTCTCGCTGAGAACACTCACTTTGAGGAACTCGCAGCTTTTTGCATTGTCACAGCGGAAAACCATCTCATATGCAGAGTCAGTGTCAGGGATGAACATCCCAGTCAAGAAAAGAATGGTTTTGGGTTGTTTTCATAAGTGAGACCTGAGAAAACTGATGACTATTCGGAATTTCTAAACTGAGAACACTCACTTTGAGGAACTCGCAGCTTTTTGCATTGTTACAACGGAAAACCATCTCATATGCAGAGTCAGTGTCAGGGATGAACATCCCAGTCAAGAAAAGAATGGTTTTGGGTTGTTTTCATAAGTGAGATCTGAGAAAACTGATGACTATTCGGAATTTCTAAACTAACTTTGTGGAAAAACTGTGTGATCAAACTTGACCAAACCTTGCTGTCGTGTACGGGATGGGACCCTGTATAACATACTAAAGAATCAGCCATCTAGCGTTAATGGTTTTGGAGAAACAGCAATCTCTGTTTTTATGGCTGCAAACGCGTTCTCTCGCTGAAAACACGCACTTTGAGGAACTCGCAGCTTTTTGCATTGTCACAGCGGAAAACCGTCTCATATGCAGAGTCAGTGTTAGGGATGAACATCCCAGTCAAGAAAAGAATGGTTTTGGGTTGTTTTCATAGGTAAGACCTGAGAAAACTGCTGACTATTCAGAATTTTGAAACTGACTTTGTGGAAAAACTGTGTGATCAAACTTCACCAAACCTTGCTGTCGTTTACGGGATGGGACCCTGTATAACATAGTAAAGAATCAGCCATCTAGCACTCATGGTTTTGGAGAAACAGCAATCTCTGTTTTTTATGGTCGCAAATGCGTTCTCTCGCTGAGAACACTCACTTTGAGGAGCTCGCAGCTTTTTGCATTGTCACAGCGGAAAACCATCTCATATGCAGAGTCAGTGTCAGGGATGAACATCCCAGTCAAGAAAAGAATGGTTTTGGGTTGTTTTTATAGGTGAGACCTGAGAAAACTGCTGACTATTCAGAATTTTGAAACTGACTTTGTGGAAAAACTGTGTGATCAAACTTGACCAAACCGTGCTGTCGTGTACGGGATGGGACCCTGTATAATATAGTAAAGAATCAGCCATCTAGCACTCATGGTTTTGGAGAAACAGCAATCTCTGTTTTTATGGCCGCAAACGCGTTCTCTCGCTGAGAACACTCACTTTGAGGAACTCATAGCTTTTTGCATTGTCACAGCGGAAAACCATCTCATATGCAGAGTCAGTGTCAGGGATTAACATCCCAGTCAAAAAAAATGTGGTTTTGGATTGTTTTCATAGGTGAGACCTGAGAAAACTGATGACTATTCAGAATTTTGAAACTGACTTTGTGGAAAAACTGTGTGATCAAACTTGACCAAACCTTGCTGTCGTGTACGGGATGGGACCCTGTATAACATACTAAAGAATCAGCCATCTAGCATTAATGGTTTTGGAGAAACAGCAATCTCTGTTTTTTATGGTCGCAAACGCGTTCTCTCGCTGAAAACACGCACTTTGAGGAACTCGCAGCTTTTTGCATTGTCACAGCGGAAAACCGTCTCATATGCAGAGTCAGTGTCAGGGATGAACATCCCAGTCAAGAAAAGAATGGTTTTGGGTTGTTTTTATAGGTGAGACCTGAGAAAACTGCTGACTATTCAGAATTTTGAAACTGACTTTGTGGAAAAACTGTGTGATCAAACTTGACCAAACCTTGCTGTCGTGTACGGGATGGGACCCTATATAACATAGTAAAGAATCAGCCATCTAGCACTCATGGTTTTGGAGAAACAGCAATCTCTGTTTTTTATGGTCGCAAATGCGTTCTCTCACTGAGAACACTCACTTTGAGGAACTCGCAGCTTTTTGCATTGTCACAGCGGAAAACCGTCTCATATGCAGAGTCAGTGTTAGGGATGAACATCCCAGTCAAGAAAAGAATGGTTTTGGGTTGTTTTCATAGGTGAGACCTGAGAAAACTGCTGACTATTCAGAATTTTGAAACTGACTGTGGAAAAACTGTGTGATCAAACTTGACCAAACCTTGCTGTCGTGTACGGGATGGGACCCTGTATAACATAGTAAAGAATCAGCAATCTAGCACTCATGGTTTTGGAGAAACAGCAATCTCGGTTTTTATGGCCGCAAACGCGTTCTCTCACTGACAACACTCACTTTGAGGAACTCGCAGCTTTTTGCATTGTTACAACGGAAAACCGTCTCATATGCAGAGTCAGTGTTAGGGATGAACATCCCAGTCAAGAAAAGAATGGTTTTGGGTTGTTTTCATAGGTAAGACCTGAGAAAACTGCTGACTATTCAGAATTTTGAAACTGACTTTGTGGAAAAACTGTGTGATCAAACTTGACCAAACCTTGCTGTCGTGTACGGGATGGGACCCTGTATAACATAGTAAAGAATCAGCAATCTAGCACTCATGGTTTTGGAGAAACAGCAATCTCGGTATTTATGGCCGCAAACGCGTTCTCTCACTGACAACACTCACTTTGAGGAACTCGCAGCTTTTTGCATTGTTACAACGGAAAACCGTCTCATATGCAGAGTCAGTGTTAGGGATGAACATCCCAGTCAAGAAAAGAATGGTTTTGGGTTGTTTTCATAGGTAAGACCTGAGAAAACTGCTGACTATTCAGAATTTTGAAACTGACTTTGTGGAAAAACTGTGTGATCAAACTTGACCAAACCTTGCTGTCGTGTACAGGATGGGACCCTGTATAACATAGTAAAGAATCAGCCATCTAGCACTCATGGTTTTGGAGAAACAGCAATCTCTGTTTTTATGGCTGCAAACGCGTTCTCTCGCTGAGAACACTCACTTTGAGGAACTCGCAGCTTTTTGCATTGTCACAGCGGAAAACCATCTCATATGCAGAGTCAGTGTCAGGGATTAACATCCCAGTCAAAAAAAATGTGGTTTTGGGTTGTTTTCATAAGTGAGACCTGAGAAAACTGATGACTATTCGGAATTTCTAAACTGACTTTGTGGAAAAACTGTGTGATCAAACTTGACCAAACCTTGCTGTCGTGTACGGGATGGGACCCTGTATAACATACTAAAGAATCAGCCATCTAGCATTAATGGTTTTGGAGAAACAGCAATCTCTGTTTTTATGGCTGCAAACGCGTTCTCTCGCTGAAAACACGCACTTTGAGGAACTCGCAGCTTTTTGCATTGTCACAGCGGAAAACCGTCTCATATGCAGAGTCAGTGTTAGGGATGAACATCCCAGTCAAGAAAAGAATGGTTTTGGGTTGTTTTCATAGGTAAGACCTGAGAAAACTGCTGACTATTCAGAATTTTGAAACTGACTTTGTGGAAAAACTGTGTGATCAAACTTCACCAAACCTTGCTGTCGTGTACGGGATGGGACCCTGTATAACATAGTAAAGAATCAGCCATCTAGCACTCATGGTTTTGGAGAAACAGCAATCTCTGTTTTTTATGGTCGCAAATGCGTTCTCTCGCTGAGAACACGCACTTTGAGGAACTCGCAGCTTTTTGCATTGTCACAGCGGAAAACCGTCTCATATGCAGAGTCAGTGTCAGGGATGAACATCCCAGTCAAGAAAAGAATGGTTTTGGGTTGTTTTTATAGGTGAGACCTGAGAAAACTGCTGACTATTCAGAATTTTGAAACTGACTTTGTGGAAAAACTGTGTGATCAAACTTGACCAAACCTTGCTGTCGTGTACGGGATGGGACCCTGTATAACATAGTAAAGAATCAGCAATCTAGCACTCATGGTTTTGGAGAAACAGCAATCTCGGTTTTTATGGCCGCAAACGCTTTCTCTCACTGACAACACTCACTTTGAGGAACTCGCAGCTTTTTGCATTGTTACAACGGAAAACCGTCTCATATGCAGAGTCAGTGTCAGGGATTAACATCCCAGTCAAAAAAAATGTGGTTTTGGATTGTTTTCATAGGTGAGACCTGAGAAAACTGATGACTATTCAGAATTTTGAAACTGACTTTGTGGAAAAACTGTGTGATCAAACTTGACCAAACCTTGCTGTCGTGTACGGGATGGGACCCTGTATAACATAGTAAAGAATCAGCCATCTAGCACTCATGGTTTTGGAGAAACAGCAATCTCGGTTTTTATGGCTGCAAACGCGTTCTCTCGCTGAAAACACGCACTTTGAGGAACTCGCAGCTTTTTGCATTGTCACAGCGGAAAACCGTCTCATATGCAGAGTCAGTGTTAGGGATGAACATCCCGGTCAAGAAAAGAATGGTTTTGGGTTGTTTTCATAGGTAAGACCTGAGAAAACTGCTGACTATTCAGAATTTTGAAACTGACTTTGTGGAAAAACTGTGTGATCAAACTTGACCAAACCTTGCTGTCGTGTACGGGATGGGACCCTATATAACATAGTAAAGAATCAGCCATCTAGCACTCATGGTTTTGGAGAAACAGCAATCTCTGTTTTTTATGGTCGCAAATGCGTTCTCTCGCTGAGAACACTCACTTTGAGGAGCTCGCAGCTTTTTGCATTGTCACAGCGGAAAACCATCTCATATGCAGAGTCAGTGTCAGGGATTAACATCCCAGTCAAAAAAAATGTGGTTTTGGATTGTTTTCATAGGTGAGACCTGAGAAAACTGATGACTATTCAGAATTTTGAAACTGACTTTGTGGAAAAACTGTGTGATCAAACTTGACCAAACCTTGCTGTCGTGTACGGGATGGGACCCTGTATAACATAGTAAAGAATCAGCCATCTAGCACTCATGGTTTTGGAGAAACAGCAATCTCTGTTTTTATGGCCGCAAACGCGTTCTCTCGCTGAGAACACTCACTTTGAGGAACTCGCAGCTTTTTGCATTGTCACAGCGGAAAACCATCTCATATGCAGAGTCAGTGTCAGGGATGAACATCCCAGTCAAGAAAAGAATGGTTTTGGGTTGTTTTCATAAGTGAGACCTGAGAAAACGGATGACTATTCGGAATTTCTAAACTGACTTTGTGGAAAAACTGTGTGATCAAACTTGACCAAACCTTGCTGTCGTGTACGGGATGGGACCCTGTATAACATACTAAAGAATCAGCCATCTAGCATTAATGGTTTTGGAGAAACAGCAATCTCTGTTTTTATGGCTGCAAACGCGTTCTCTCGCTGAAAACACGCACTTTGAGGAACCCGCAGCTTTTTGCATTGTCACAGCGGAAAACCGTCTCATATGCAGAGTCAGTGTTAGGGATGAACATCCCAGTCAAGAAAAGAATGGTTTTGGGTTGTTTTCATAGGTAAGACCTGAGAAAACTGCTGACTATTCAGAATTTTGAAACTGACTTTGTGGAAAAACTGTGTGATCAAACTTCACCAAACCTTGCTGTCGTTTACGGGATGGGACCCTGTATAACATAGTAAAGAATCAGCCATCTAGCACTCATGGTTTTGGAGAAACAGCAATCTCTGTTTTTTATGGTCGCAAATGCGTTCTCTCGCTGAGAACACGCACTTTGAGGAACTCGCAGCTTTTTGCATTGTCACAGCGGAAAACCGTCTCATATGCAGAGTCAGTGTCAGGGATGAACATCCCAGTCAAGAAAAGAATGGTTTTGGGTTGTTTTTATAGGTGAGACCTGAGAAAACTGCTGACTATTCAGAATTTTGAAACTGACTTTGTGGAAAAACTGTGTGATCAAACTTGACCAAACCTTGCTGTCGTGTACGGGATGGGACCCTGTATAACATAGTAAAGAATCAGCCATCTAGCACTCATGGTTTTGGAGAAACAGCAATCTCTGTTTATTATGGTCGCAAATGCGTTCTCTCGCTGAGAACACTCACTTTGTGGTTTTGGGTTGTTTTCATAGGTAAGACCTGAGAAAACTGATGACTATTCGGAATTTCTAAACTGAGAACACTCACTTTGAGGAACTCGCAGCTTTTTGCATTGTTACAACGGAAAACCATCTCATATGCAGAGTCAGTGTCAGGGATGAACATCCCAGTCAAGAAAAGAATGGTTTTGGGTTGTTTTCATAAGTGAGATCTGAGAAAACTGATGACTATTCGGAATTTCTAAACTAACTTTGTGGAAAAACTGTGTGATCAAACTTGACCAAACCTTGCTGTCGTGTACGGGATGGGACCCTGTATAACATAGTAAAGAATCAGCCATCTAGCACTCATGGTTTTGGAGAAACAGCAATCTCGGTTTTTATGGCCGCAAACGCGTTCTCTCACTGAGAACACTCACTTTGAGGAACTCGCAGCTTTTTCATTGTTACAACGGAAAACCGTCTCATATGCAGAGTCAGTGTTAGGGATGAACATCCCAGTCAAGAAAATAATGGTTTTGGGTTGTTTTCATAGGTAAGACCTGAGAAAACTGCTGACTATTCAGAATTTTGAAACTGACTTTGTGGAAAAACTGTGTGATCAAACGTGACCAAACCTTGCTGTCGTGTACGGGATGGGACCCTGTATAACATACTAAAGAATCAGCCATCTAGCATTAATGGTTTTGGAGAAACAGCAATCTCTGTTTTTATGGCTGCAAACGCGTTCTCTCGCTGAAAACACGCACTTTGAGGAACTCGCAGCTTTTTGCATTGTCACAGCGGAAAACCGTCTCATATGCAGAGTCAGTGTTAGGGATGAACATCCCAGTCAAGAAAAGAATGGTTTTGGGTTGTTTTCATAGGTAAGACCTGAGAAAACTGCTGACTATTCAGAATTTTGAAACTGACTTTGTGGAAAAACTGTGTGATCAAACTTCACCAAACCTTGCTGTCGTGTACGGGATGGGACCCTGTATAACATAGTAAAGAATCAGCAATCTAGCACTCATGGTTTTGGAGAAACAGCAATCTCGGTTTTTATGGCCGCAAACGCGTTCTCTCACTGACAACACTCACTTTGAGGAACTCGCAGCTTTTTGCATTGTTACAACGGAAAACCGTCTCATATGCAGAGTCAGTGTTAGGGATGAACATCCCAGTCAAGAAAAGAATGGTTTTGGGTTGTTTTCATAGGTAAGACCTGAGAAAACTGCTGACTATTCAGAATTTTGAAACTGACTTTGTGGAAAAACTGTGTCATCAAACTTGACCAAACCTTGCTGACGTGTACGGGATGGGACCCTGTATAACATAGTAAAGAATCAGCCATCTAGCACTCATGGTTTTGGAGAAACAGCAATCTCTGTTTTTATGGCCGCAAACGCGTTCTCTCGCTGAGAACACTCACTTTGAGGAACTCGCAGCTTTTTGCATTGTCACAGCGGAAAACCATCTCATATGCAGAGTCAGTGTCAGGGATTAACATCCCAGTCAAAAAAAATGTGGTTTTGGATTGTTTTCATAGGTGAGACCTGAGAAAACTGATGACTATTCGGAATTTCTAAACTGACTTTGTGGAAAAACTGTGTGATCAAACTTGACCAAACCTTGCTGTCGTGTACGGGATGGGACCCTGTATAACATACTAAAGAATCAGCCATCTAGCATTAATGGTTTTGGAGAAACAGCAATCTCTGTTTTTATGGCTGCAAACGCGTTCTCTCGCTGAAAACACGCACTTTGAGGAACTCGCAGCTTTTTGCATTGTCACAGCGGAAAACCATCTCATATGCAGAGTCAGTGTCAGGGATGAACATCCCAGTCAAGAAAAGAATGGTTTTGGGTTGTTTTCATAGGTAAGACCTGAGAAAACTGCTGACTATTCAGAATTTTGAAACTGACTTTGTGGAAAAACTGTGTGATCAAACTTCACCAAACCTTGCTGTCGTGTACGGGATGGGACCCTATATAACATAGTAAAGAATCAGCCATCTAGCACTCATGGTTTTGGAGAAACAGCAATCTCTGTTTTTTATGGTCGCAAATGCGTTCTCTCGCTGAGAACACTCACTTTGAGGAGCTCGCAGCTTTTTGCATTGTCACAGCGGAAAACCATCTCATATGCAGAGTCAGTGTCAGGGATTAACATCCCAGTCAAAAAAAATGTGGTTTTGGATTGTTTTCATAGGTGAGACCTGAGAAAACTGATGACTATTCAGAATTTTGAAACTGACTTTGTGGAAAAACTGTGTGATCAAACTTGACCAAACCTTGCTGTCGTGTACGGGATGGGACCCTGTATAACATAGTAAAGAATCAGCCATCTAGCACTCATGGTTTTGGAGAAACAGCAATCTCTGTTTTTATGGCCGCAAACGCGTTCTCTCGCTGAGAACACTCACTTTGTGGTTTTGGGTTGTTTTCATAGGTAAGACCTGAGAAAACTGATGACTATTCGGAATTTCTAAACTGAGAACACTCACTTTGAGGAACTCGCAGCTTTTTGCATTGTTACAACGGAAAACCATCTCATATGCAGAGTCAGTGTCAGGGATGAACATCCCAGTCAAGAAAAGAATGGTTTTGGGTTGTTTTCATAAGTGAGATCTGAGAAAACTGATGACTATTCGGAATTTCTAAACTAACTTTGTGGAAAAACTGTGTGATCAAACTTGACCAAACCTTGCTGTCGTGTACGGGATGGGACCCTGTATAACATACTAAAGAATCAGCCATCTAGCATTAATGGTTTTGGAGAAACAGCAATCTCTGTTTTTATGGCTGCAAACGCGTTCTCTCGCTGAAAACACGCACTTTGAGGAACTCGCAGCTTTTTGCATTGTCACAGCGGAAAACCGTCTCATATGCAGAGTCAGTGTTAGGGATGAACATCCCAGTCAAGAAAAGAATGGTTTTGGGTTGTTTTCATAGGTAAGACCTGAGAAAACTGCTGACTATTCAGAATTTTGAAACTGACTTTGTGGAAAAACTGTGTGATCAAACTTCACCAAACCTTGCTGTCGTTTACGGGATGGGACCCTGTATAACATAGTAAAGAATCAGCCATCTAGCACTCATGGTTTTGGAGAAACAGCAATCTCTGTTTTTATGGCCGCAAACGCGTTCTCTCGCTGAGAACACTCACTTTGAGGAACTCGCAGCTTTTTGCATTGTCACAGCGGAAAACCATCTCATATGCAGAGTCAGTGTCAGGGATTAACATCCCAGTCAAAAAAAATGTGGTTTTGGATTGTTTTCATAGGTGAGACCTGAGAAAACTGATGACTATTCAGAATTTTGAAACTGACTTTGTGGAAAAACTGTGTGATCAAACTTGACCAAACCTTGCTGTCGTGTACGGGATGGGACCCTGTATAACATAGTAAAGAATCAGCCATCTAGCACTCATGGTTTTGGAGAAACAGCAATCTCGGTTTTTATGGCCGCAAACGCGTTCTCTCACTGAGAACACTCACTTTGAGGAACTCGCAGCTTTTTCATTGTTACAACGGAAAACCGTCTCATATGCAGAGTCAGTGTTAGGGATGAACATCCCAGTCAAGAAAATAATGGTTTTGGGTTGTTTTCATAGGTAAGACCTGAGAAAACTGCTGACTATTCAGAATTTTGAAACTGACTTTGTGGAAAAACTGTGTGATCAAACTTGACCAAACCTTGCTGTCGTGTACGGGATGGGACCCTGTATAACATAGTAAAGAATCAGCCATCTAGCATTAATGGTTTTGGAGAAACAGCAATCTCTGTTTTTTATGGTCGCAAATGCGTTCTCTCGCTGAGAACACGCACTTTGAGGAACTCGCAGCTTTTTGCATTGTCACAGCGGAAAACCATCTCATATGCAGAGTCAGTGTCAGGGATTAACATCCCAGTCAAAAAAAATGTGGTTTTGGATTGTTTTCATAGGTGAGACCTGTGAAAACTGATGACTATTCAGAATTTTGAAACTGACTTTGTGGAAAAACTGTGTGATCAAACTTGACCAAACCTTGCTGTCGTGTACGGGATGGGACCCTGTATAACATAGTAAAGAATCAGCCATCTAGCACTCATGCTTTTGGAGAAACAGCAATCTCGGTTTTTATGGCCGCAAACGCGTTCTCTCGCTGAGAACACTCACTTTGAGGAACTCGCAGCTTTTTGCATTGTCACAGCGGAAAACCATCTCATATGCAGAGTCAGTGTCAGGGATTAACATCCCAGTCAAAAAAAATGTGGTTTTGGATTGTTTTCATAGGTGAGACCTGAGAAAACTGCTGACTATTCAGAATTTTGAAACTGACTTGTGGAAAAACTGTGTGATCAAACTTGACCAAACCTTGCTGTCGTGTACGGGATGGGACCCTGTATAACATAGTAAAGAATCAGCCATCTAGCACTCATGGTTTTGGAGAAACAGCAATCTCGGTTTTTATGGCCGCAAACGCGTTCTCTCACTGAGAACACTCACTTTGAGGAACTCGCAGCTTTTTCATTGTTACAACGGAAAACCGTCTCATATGCAGAGTCAGTGTTAGGGATGAACATCCCAGTCAAGAAAATAATGGTTTTGGGTTGTTTTCATAGGTAAGACCTGAGAAAACTGCTGACTATTCAGAATTTTGAAACTGACTTTGTGGAAAAACTGTGTGATCAAACTTGACCAAACCTTGCTGTCGTGTACAGGATGGGACCCTGTATAACATAGTAAAGAATCAGCAATCTAGCACTCATGGTTTTGGAGAAACAGCAATCTCTGTTTTTTATGGTCGCAAATGCGTTCTCTCGCTGAGAACACTCACTTTGAGGAACTCGCAGCTTTTTGCATTGTTACAACGGAAAACCATCTCATATGCAGAGTCAGTGTCAGGGATGAAAATTCCCAGTCAAGAAAAGAATGGTTTTGGGTTGTTTTCATAGGTAAGACCTGAGAAAACTGCTGACTATTCAGAATTTTGAAACTGACTTTGTGGAAAAACTGTGTGATCAAACTTGACCAAACCTTGCTGTCGTGTACGGGATGGGACCCTGTATAACATAGTAAAGAATCAGCCATCTAGCACTCATGGTTTTCGAGAAACAGCAATCTCTATTGTTATGACCGCAAACGTTATGTTATGACCTGAGAAAACTGCTGACTATTCAGAATTTTGAAACTGACTTTGTGGAAAAACAGTATGCTCAAACTTGACCAAACCTTGGTATCTTGTACAGGATTGGACCCTGTATAACATACTAAAGAATCATCCATCTATCACTCATGGTTTTGGAGAAACAGCAATCTCTGTTTTTATGGCCGCAAAAGCGTTCTCTCGCTGAGAACACTCACTTTGAGGAACTCGCAGCTTTTTGCATTGTCACAGCGGAAAACCATCTCATATATATAGTCAGTGTCAGGGATGAACATCCCAGTCAAGAAAAGAATGGTTTTGGGTTGTTTTCATAAGTGAGACCTGAGAAAACTGCTGACTATTCAGAATTTTGAAACGGACTTTGTGGAAAAACTGTGTGATCAAACTTGACCAAACCTTGCTGTCTTGTACGGGATGGGACCCTGTATAACATACTAAAGAATCAGCCATCTAGCACTCATGGTTTTGGAGAAACAGCAATCTCTATTGTTATGGCCGCAAACGTTATGTTATGACCTGAGAAAACTGCTGACTATTCAGAATTTTGAAACTGACTTTGTGGAAAAACAGTATGCTCAAACTTGACCAAACCTTGGTATCTTGTACAGGATTGGACCCTGTATAACATACTAAAGAATCATCCATCTAGCACTCATGGTTTTGGAGAAACAGCAATCTCTGTTTTTATGGCCGCAAAAGCGTTCTCTCGCTGAGAACACTCACTTTGAGGAACTCGCAGCTTTTTGCATTGTCACAGCGGAAAACCATCTCATATGCAGAGTCAGTGTCAGGGATGAACATCCCAGTCAAGAAAAGAATGGTTTTGGGTTGTTTTTATAGGTGAGACCTGAGAAAACTGATGACTATTCAGAATTTTGAAACTGACTTTGTGGAAAAACTGTGTGATCAAACTTCACCAAACCTTGCTGTCGTGTACGGGATGGGACCCTATATAACATAGTAAAGAATCAGCCATCTAGCACTCATGGTTTTGGAGAAACAGCAATCTCTGTTTTTTATGGTCGCAAATGCGTTCTCTCGCTGAGAACACTCACTTTGAGGAGCTCGCAGCTTTTTGCATTGTCACAGCGGAAAACCATCTCATATGCAGAGTCAGTGTCAGGGATTAACATCCCAGTCAAAAAAAATGTGGTTTTGGATTGTTTTCATAGGTGAGACCTGAGAAAACTGATGACTATTCAGAATTTTGAAACTGACTTTGTGGAAAAACTGTGTGATCAAACTTGACCAAACCTTGCTGTCGTGTACGGGATGGGACCCTGTATAACATAGTAAAGAATCAGCCATCTAGCACTCATGGTTTTGGAGAAACAGCAATCTCTGTTTTTATGGCCGCAAACGCGTTCTCTCGCTGAGAACACTCACTTTGTGGTTTTGGGTTGTTTTCATAGGTAAGACCTGAGAAAACTGATGACTATTCGGAATTTCTAAACTGAGAACACTCACTTTGAGGAACTCGCAGCTTTTTGCATTGTTACAACGGAAAACCATCTCATATGCAGAGTCAGTGTCAGGGATGAACATCCCAGTCAAGAAAAGAATGGTTTTGGGTTGTTTTCATAAGTGAGATCTGAGAAAACTGATGACTATTCGGAATTTCTAAACTAACTTTGTGGAAAAACTGTGTGATCAAACTTGACCAAACCTTGCTGTCGTGTACGGGATGGGACCCTGTATAACATACTAAAGAATCAGCCATCTAGCATTAATGGTTTTGGAGAAACAGCAATCTCTGTTTTTATGGCTGCAAACGCGTTCTCTCGCTGAAAACACGCACTTTGAGGAACTCGCAGCTTTTTGCATTGTCACAGCGGAAAACCGTCTCATATGCAGAGTCAGTGTTAGGGATGAACATCCCAGTCAAGAAAAGAATGGTTTTGGGTTGTTTTCATAGGTAAGACCTGAGAAAACTGCTGACTATTCAGAATTTTGAAACTGACTTTGTGGAAAAACTGTGTGATCAAACTTCACCAAACCTTGCTGTCGTTTACGGGATGGGACCCTGTATAACATAGTAAAGAATCAGCCATCTAGCACTCATGGTTTTGGAGAAACAGCAATCTCTGTTTTTATGGCCGCAAACGCGTTCTCTCGCTGAGAACACTCACTTTGAGGAACTCGCAGCTTTTTGCATTGTCACAGCGGAAAACCATCTCATATGCAGAGTCAGTGTCAGGGATTAACATCCCAGTCAAAAAAAATGTGGTTTTGGATTGTTTTCATAGGTGAGACCTGAGAAAACTGATGACTATTCAGAATTTTGAAACTGACTTTGTGGAAAAACTGTGTGATCAAACTTGACCAAACCTTGCTGTCGTGTACGGGATGGGACCCTGTATAACATAGTAAAGAATCAGCCATCTAGCACTCATGGTTTTGGAGAAACAGCAATCTCGGTTTTTATGGCCGCAAACGCGTTCTCTCACTGAGAACACTCACTTTGAGGAACTCGCAGCTTTTTCATTGTTACAACGGAAAACCGTCTCATATGCAGAGTCAGTGTTAGGGATGAACATCCCAGTCAAGAAAATAATGGTTTTGGGTTGTTTTCATAGGTAAGACCTGAGAAAACTGCTGACTATTCAGAATTTTGAAACTGACTTTGTGGAAAAACTGTGTGATCAAACTTGACCAAACCTTGCTGTCGTGTACGGGATGGGACCCTGTATAACATAGTAAAGAATCAGCCATCTAGCATTAATGGTTTTGGAGAAACAGCAATCTCTGTTTTTTATGGTCGCAAATGCGTTCTCTCGCTGAGAACACGCACTTTGAGGAACTCGCAGCTTTTTGCATTGTCACAGCGGAAAACCATCTCATATGCAGAGTCAGTGTCAGGGATTAACATCCCAGTCAAAAAAAATGTGGTTTTGGATTGTTTTCATAGGTGAGACCTGTGAAAACTGATGACTATTCAGAATTTTGAAACTGACTTTGTGGAAAAACTGTGTGATCAAACTTGACCAAACCTTGCTGTCGTGTACGGGATGGGACCCTGTATAACATAGTAAAGAATCAGCCATCTAGCACTCATGCTTTTGGAGAAACAGCAATCTCGGTTTTTATGGCCGCAAACGCGTTCTCTCGCTGAGAACACTCACTTTGAGGAACTCGCAGCTTTTTGCATTGTCACAGCGGAAAACCATCTCATATGCAGAGTCAGTGTCAGGGATTAACATCCCAGTCAAAAAAAATGTGGTTTTGGATTGTTTTCATAGGTGAGACCTGAGAAAACTGCTGACTATTCAGAATTTTGAAACTGACTTGTGGAAAAACTGTGTGATCAAACTTGACCAAACCTTGCTGTCGTGTACGGGATGGGACCCTGTATAACATAGTAAAGAATCAGCCATCTAGCACTCATGGTTTTGGAGAAACAGCAATCTCGGTTTTTATGGCCGCAAACGCGTTCTCTCACTGAGAACACTCACTTTGAGGAACTCGCAGCTTTTTCATTGTTACAACGGAAAACCGTCTCATATGCAGAGTCAGTGTTAGGGATGAACATCCCAGTCAAGAAAATAATGGTTTTGGGTTGTTTTCATAGGTAAGACCTGAGAAAACTGCTGACTATTCAGAATTTTGAAACTGACTTTGTGGAAAAACTGTGTGATCAAACTTGACCAAACCTTGCTGTCGTGTACAGGATGGGACCCTGTATAACATAGTAAAGAATCAGCAATCTAGCACTCATGGTTTTGGAGAAACAGCAATCTCTGTTTTTTATGGTCGCAAATGCGTTCTCTCGCTGAGAACACTCACTTTGAGGAACTCGCAGCTTTTTGCATTGTTACAACGGAAAACCATCTCATATGCAGAGTCAGTGTCAGGGATGAAAATTCCCAGTCAAGAAAAGAATGGTTTTGGGTTGTTTTCATAGGTAAGACCTGAGAAAACTGCTGACTATTCAGAATTTTGAAACTGACTTTGTGGAAAAACTGTGTGATCAAACTTGACCAAACCTTGCTGTCGTGTACGGGATGGGACCCTGTATAACATAGTAAAGAATCAGCCATCTAGCACTCATGGTTTTCGAGAAACAGCAATCTCTATTGTTATGACCGCAAACGTTATGTTATGACCTGAGAAAACTGCTGACTATTCAGAATTTTGAAACTGACTTTGTGGAAAAACAGTATGCTCAAACTTGACCAAACCTTGGTATCTTGTACAGGATTGGACCCTGTATAACATACTAAAGAATCATCCATCTATCACTCATGGTTTTGGAGAAACAGCAATCTCTGTTTTTATGGCCGCAAAAGCGTTCTCTCGCTGAGAACACTCACTTTGAGGAACTCGCAGCTTTTTGCATTGTCACAGCGGAAAACCATCTCATATATATAGTCAGTGTCAGGGATGAACATCCCAGTCAAGAAAAGAATGGTTTTGGGTTGTTTTCATAAGTGAGACCTGAGAAAACTGCTGACTATTCAGAATTTTGAAACGGACTTTGTGGAAAAACTGTGTGATCAAACTTGACCAAACCTTGCTGTCTTGTACGGGATGGGACCCTGTATAACATACTAAAGAATCAGCCATCTAGCACTCATGGTTTTGGAGAAACAGCAATCTCTATTGTTATGGCCGCAAACGTTATGTTATGACCTGAGAAAACTGCTGACTATTCAGAATTTTGAAACTGACTTTGTGGAAAAACAGTATGCTCAAACTTGACCAAACCTTGGTATCTTGTACAGGATTGGACCCTGTATAACATACTAAAGAATCATCCATCTAGCACTCATGGTTTTGGAGAAACAGCAATCTCTGTTTTTATGGCCGCAAAAGCGTTCTCTCGCTGAGAACACTCACTTTGAGGAACTCGCAGCTTTTTGCATTGTCACAGCGGAAAACCATCTCATATGCAGAGTCAGTGTCAGGGATGAACATCCCAGTCAAGAAAAGAATGGTTTTGGGTTGTTTTTATAGGTGAGACCTGAGAAAACTGCTGACTATTCAGAATTTTGAAACTGACTTTGTGGAAACACTGTGTGATCAAACTTGACCAAACCTTGCTGTCGTGTACGGGATGGGACCCTGTATAACATAGTAAAGAATCATCCATCTAGCACTCATGGTTTTGGAGAAACAGCAATCTCGGTTTTTATGGCCGCAAACGCGTTCTCTCGCTGAGAACACTCACTTTGTGGTTTTGGGTTTTTTTCATAGGTAAGACCTGGTAAGACCTGGTAAGACCTGCTGACTATTCAGAATTTTGAAACTGACTTTGTGGAAAAACTGTGTGATCAAACTTGACCAAACCGTGCTGACGTGTACGGGATGGGACCCTGTATAACATAGTAAAGAATCAGCCATCTAGCACTCATGGTTTTGGAGAAACAGCAATCTCTGTTTTTATGGCCGCAAACGCGTTCTCTCGCTGAAAACACGCACTTTGAGGAACTCGCAGCTTTTTGCATTGTTACAACGGAAAACCGTCTCATATGCAGAGTCAGGTTTAGGGATGAACATCCCAGTCAAAAAAATGTGGTTTTGGATTGTTTTCATAGGTGAGACCTGAGAAAACTGATGACTATTCAGAATTTTGAAACTGACTTTGTGGAAAAACTGTATGATCAAACTTGACCAAACTTTACGGGATTGGAACCTGTATAACACACTAAAGAATCAGCCATCTAGCACTCATGGTTTTGGAGAAACAGCAATCTCTGTTTTTATGGCCGCAAACGCGTTCTCTCGCTGAAAACACGCACTTTGAGGAACTCGCAGCTTTTTGCATTGTTACAACGGAAAACCGTCTCATATGCAGAGTCAGGTTTAGGGATGAACATCCCAGTCAAGAAAAGAATGGTTTTGGGTTGTTTTCATAGGTAAGACCTGGTAAGACCTGGTAAGACCTGCTGACTATTCAGAATTTTGAAACTGACTTTGTGGAATAACTGTGTGATCAAACTTGACCAAACCGTGCTGTCGTGTACGGGATGGGACCCTGTATAACATAGTAAAGAATCATCCATCTAGCACTCATGGTTTTGGAGAAACAGCAATCTCGGTTTTTATGGCCGCAAACGCGTTCTCTCGCTGAGAACACTCACTTTGAGGAACTCGTAGCTTTTTGCATTGTTACAACGGAAAACCGTCTCATATGCAGAGTCAGTGTTAGGGATGAACATCCCAGTCAAGAAAAGAATGGTTTTGGGTTGTTTTCATAGGTAAGACCTGAGAAAACTGCTGACTATTCAGAATTTTGAAACTGACTTTGTGGAAAAACTGTGTGATCAAACTTGACCAAACCTTGCTGTCGTGTACGGGATGGGACCCTGTATAACATAGTAAAGAATCAGCCATCTAGCACTCATGGTTTTGGAGAAACAGCAATCTCTGTTTTTATGGCCGCAAACGCGTTCTCTCGCTGAGAACACTCACTTTGAGGAACTCGTAGCTTTTTGCATTGTTACAACGGAAAACCGTCTCATATGCAGAGTCAGTGTTAGGGATGAACATCCCAGTCAAGAAAAGAATGGTTTTGGGTTGTTTTCATAGGTAAGACCTGAGAAAACTGCTGACTATTCAGAATTTTGAAACTGACTTTGTGGAAAAACTGTGTGATCAAACTTGACCAAACCTTGCTGACGTGTACGGGATGGGACCCTATATAACATAGTAAAGAATCAGCCATTTAGCACTCATGGTTTTGGAGAAACAGCAATCTCTGTTTTTTATGGTCGCAAATGCGTTCTCTCGCTGAGAACACTCACTTTGAGGAGCTCGCAGCTTTTTGCATTGTCACAGCGGAAAACCATCTCATATGCAGAGTCAGTGTCAGGGATGAACATCCCAGTCAAGAAAAGAATGGTTTTGGGTTGTTTTTATAGGTGAGACCTGAGAAAACTGCTGACTATTCAGAATTTTGAAACTGACTTTGTGGAAAAACTGTTTGATCAAACTTGACCAAACCGTGCTGTCGTGTACGGGATGGGACCCTGTATAACATAGTAAAGAATCATCCATCTAGCACTCATGGTTTTGGAGAAACAGCAATCTCGGTTTTTATGGCCGCAAACGCGTTCTCTCACTGAGAACACTCACTTTGAGGAACTCGCAGCTTTTTGCATTGTTACAACGGAAAACCGTCTCATATGCAGAGTCAGTGTCAGGGATGAACATCCCAGTCAAGAAAAGAATGGTTTTGGGTTGTTTTTATAGGTGAGACCTGAGAAAACTGCTGACTATTCAGAATTTTGAAACTGACTTTGTGGAAAAACTGTGTGATCAAACTTGACCAAACCTTGCTGACGTGTACGGGATGGGACCCTATATAACATAGTAAAGAATCAGCCATTTAGCACTCATGGTTTTGGAGAAACAGCAATCTCTGTTTTTTATGGTCGCAAATGCGTTCTCTCGCTGAGAACACTCACTTTGAGGAGCTCGCAGCTTTTTGCATTGTCACAGCGGAAAACCATCTCATATGCAGAGTAAGTGTTAGGGATGAACATCCCAGTCAAGAAAAGAATGGTTTTGGGTTGTTTTCATAGGTAAGAATTGAGAAAACTGCTGACTATTCAGAATTTTGAAACTGACTTTGTGGAAAAACTGTGTGATCAAACTTGACCAAACCTTGCTGTCGTGTACGGGATGGGACCCTGTATAACATAGTAAAGAATCAGCCATCTAACACTCATGGTTTTGGAGAAACAGCAATCTCTGTTTTTATGGCCGCAAACGCGTTCTCTCGCTGAGAACACTCACTTTGAGGAACTCGCAGCTTTTTGCATTGTCACAGCGGAAAACCGTCTCATATGCAGAGTCAGTGTCAGGGATGAACATCCCAGTCAAAAAAATGTGGTTTTGGATTGTTTTCATAGGTGAGACCTGAGAAAACTGATGACTATTCAGAATTTTGAAACTGACTTTGTGGAAAAACTGTAAGATCAAACTTGACCAAACTTTACGGTCTTGTACGGGATTGGAACCTGTATAACACACTAAAGAATCAGCCATCTAGCACTCATGGTTTTGGAGAAACAGCAATCTCTGTTTTTTATGGTCGCAAATGCGTTCTCTCGCTGAGAACACTCACTTTGAGGAGCTCGCAGCTTTTTGCATTGTTACAACGGAAAACCATCTCATATGCAGAGTCAGTGTCAGGGATGAACATCCCAGTCAAGAAAAGAATGGTTTTGGGTTGTTTTCATAAGTGAGACCTGAGAAAACTGATGACTATTCGGAATTTCTAAACTGAGAACACTCACTTTGAGGAACTCGCAGTTTTTTGCATTGTTACAACGGAAAACCGTCTCATATGCAGAGTCAGTGTTAGGGATGAACATCCCAGTCAAGAAAAGAATGGTTTTGGGTTGTTTTCATAGGTAAGACCTGAGAAAACTGCTGACTATTCAGAATTTTGAAACTGACTTTGTGGAAAAACTGTTTGATCAAACTTGACCAAACCGTAATGTCGTGTACGGGATGGGACCCTCTATAACATAGTAAAGAATCAGCCATCTAACACTCATGGTTTTGGAGAAACAGCAATCTCGGTTTTTATGGCCGCAAACGCGTTCTCTCACTGAGAACACTCACTTTGAGGAACTCGCAGCTTTTTGCATTGTTACAACGGAAAACCGTCTCATATGCAGAGTCAGTGTTAGGGATGAACATCCCAGTCAAGAAAAGAATGGTTTTGGGTTGTTTTCATAGGTAAGACCTGAGAAAACTGCTGACTATTCAGAATTTTGAAACTGACTTTGTGGAAAAACTGTGTGATCAAACTTGACCAAACCTTGCTGTCGTGTACGGGATGGGACCCTGTATAACATAGTAAAGAATCAGCCATCTAGCACTCATGGTTTTGGAGAAACAGCAATCTCGGTTTTTATGGCCGCAAACGCGTTCTCTCACTGAGAACACTCACTTTGAGGAACTCGCAACTTTTTGCATTGTTACAACGGAAAACCGTCTCATATGCAGAGTCAGTGTTAGGGATTAACATCCCAGTCAAGAAAAGAATGGTTTTGGGTTGTTTTCATAGGTAAGACCTGAGAAAACTGATGACTATTCAGAATTTTGAAACTGACTTTGTGGAAAAACTGTGTGATCAAACTTGACCAAACCCTGCTGTCGTGTACGGGATGGGACCCTGTATAACATAGTAAAGAATCAGCCATCTAGCACTCATGGTTTTGGAGAAACAGCAATCTCTGTTTTTTATGGTCGCAAATGCGTTCTCTCGCTGAGAACACTCACTTTGAGGAGCTCGCAGCTTTTTGCATTGTCACAGCGGAAAACCATCTCATATGCAGAGTCAGTGTCAGGGATGAACATCCCAGTCAAGAAAATAATGGTTTTGGGTTGTTTTTATAGGTGAGACCTGAGAAAACTGCTGACTATTCAGAATTTTGAAACTGACTTTGTGGAAAAACTGTGTGATCAAACTTGACCAAACCTTGCTGTCGTGTACGGGATGGGACCCTGTATAACATAGTAAAGAATCAGCCATCTAGCACTCATGGTTTTGGAGAAACAGCAATCTCGGTTTTTATGGCCGCAAACGCGTTCTCTCACTGAGAACACTCACTTTGAGGAACTCGCAGCTTTTTGCATTGTTACAACGGAAAACCGTCTCATATGCAGAGTCAGTGTTAGGGATGAACATCCCAGTCAAGAAAAGAATGGTTTTGGGTTGTTTTCATAGGTAAGACCTGAGAAAACTGCTGACTATTCAGAATTTTGAAACTGACTTTGTGGAAAAACTGTGTGATCAAACTTGACCAAACCTTGCTGTCGTGTACAGGATGGGACCCTGTATAACATAGTAAAGAATCAGCAATCTAGCACTCATGGTTTTGGAGAAACAGCAATCTCTGTTTTTATGGCCGCAAACGCGTTCTCTCGCTGAGAACACTCACTTTGAGGAACTCATAGCTTTTTGCATTGTCACAGCGGAAAACCATCTCATATGCAGAGTCAGTGTCAGGGATTAACATCCCAGTCAAAAAAAATGTGGTTTTGGATTGTTTTCATAGGTGAGACCTGAGTAAACTGATGACTATTCAGAATTTTGAAACTGACTTTGTGGAAAAACTGTGTGATCAAACTTGACCAAACCTTGCTGTCGTGTACGGGATGGGACCCTGTATAACATAGTAAAGAATCAGCCATCTAGCACTCATGGTTTTGGAGAAACAGCAATCTCTGTTTTTATGGCCGCAAACGCGTTCTCTCGCTGAGAACACTCACTTTGAGGAACTCGCAGCTTTTTGCATTGTCACAGCGGAAAACCATCTCATATGCAGAGTCAGTGTCAGGGATGAACATCCCAGTCAAGAAAAGAATGGTTTTGGGTTGTTTTTATAGGTGAGACCTGAGAAAACTGCTGACTATTCAGAATTTTTAAACTGACTTTGTGGAAAAACTGTGTGATCAAACTTGACCAAACCTTGCTGTCGTGTACAGGATGGGACCCTGTATAACATAGTAAAGAATCAGCAATCTAGCACTCATGGTTTTGGAGAAACAGCAATCTCTGTTTTTATGGCCGCAAACGCGTTCTCTCGCTGAGAACACTCACTTTGAGGAACTCATAGCTTTTTGCATTGTCACAGCGGAAAACCATCTCATATGCAGAGTCAGTGTCAGGGATTAACATCCCAGTCAAAAAAAATGTGGTTTTGGATTGTTTTCATAGGTGAGACCTGAGTAAACTGATGACTATTCAGAATTTTTAAACTGACTTTGTGGAAAAACTGTGTGATCAAACTTGACCAAACCTTGCTGTCGTGTACGGGATGGGACCCTGTATAACATAGTAAAGAATCAGCCACCTAGCACTCATGGTTTTGGAGAAACAGCAATCTCTGTTTTTATGGCCGCAAACGCGTTCTCTCGCTGAGAACACTCACTTTGAGGAACTCGCAGCTTTTTGCATTGTCACAGCGGAAAACCATCTCATATGCAGAGTCAGTGTCAGGGATGAACATCCCAGTCAAGAAAAGAATGGTTTTGGGTTGTTTTTATAGGTGAGACCTGAGAAAACTGCTGACTATTCAGAATTTTTAAACTGACTTTGTGGAAAAACTGTGTGATCAAACTTGACCAAACCTTGCTGTCGTGTACGGGATGGGACCCTGTATAACAAACTAAAGAATCAGCCATCTAGCATTAATGGTTTTGGAGAAACAGCAATCTCTGTTTTTATGGCTGCAAACGCGTTCTCTCGCTGAAAACACGCACTTTGAGGAACTCGCAGCTTTTTGCATTGTCACAGCGGACAACCGTCTCATATGCAGAGTCAGTGTTAGGGATGAACATCCCAGTCAAGAAAAGAATGGTTTTGGGTTGTTTTCATAGGTAAGACCTGAGAAAACTGCTGACTATTCAGAATTTTGAAACTGACTGTGGAAAAACTGTGTGATCAAACTTGACCAAACCGTGCTGTCGTGTACGGGATGGGACCCTGTATAACATAGTAAAGAATCAGCCATCTAGCACTCATGGTTTTGGAGAAACAGCAATCTCTGTTTTTTATGGTCGCAAATGCGTTCTCTCGCTGAGAACACTCACTTTGAGGAGCTCGCAGCTTTTTGCATTGTCACAGCGGAAAACCATCTCATATGCAGAGTCAGTGTCAGGGATGAACATCCCAGTCAAGAAAAGAATGGTTTTGGGTTGTTTTTATAGGTGAGACCTGAGAAAACTGCTGACTATTCAGAATTTTGAAACTGACTTTGTGGAAAAACTGTGTGATCAAACTTGACCAAACCGTGCTGTCGTGTACAGGATGGGACCCTGTATAACATAGTAAAGAATCAGCCATCTAGCACTCATGGTTTTGGAGAAACAGCAATCTCTGTTTTTATGGCCGCAAACGCGTTCTCTCGCTGAGAACACTCACTTTGAGGAACTCGCAGCTTTTTGCATTGTTACAACGGAAAACCATCTCATATGCAGAGTCAGTGTCAGGGATGAACATCCCAGTCAAAAAAATGTGGTTTTGGATTGTTTTCATAGGTGAGACCTGAGAAAACTGATGACTATTCAGAATTTTGAAACTGACTTTGTGGAAAAACTGTATGATCAAACTTGACCAAACTTTACGGTCTTGTACGGGATTGGAACCTGTATAACACACTAAAGAATCAGCCATCTAGCACTCATGGTTTTGGAGAAACAGCAATCTCTGTTTTTATGGCCGCAAACGCGTTCTCTCGCTGAAAACACGCACTTTGAGGAACTCGCAGCTTTTTGCATTGTTACAACGGAAAACCGTCTCAAATGCAGAGTCAGGTTTAGGGATGAACATCCCAGTCAAGAAAAGAATGGTTTTGGGTTGTTTTCATAGGTAAGACCTGGTAAGACCTGGTAAGACCTGCTGACTATTCAGAATTTTGAAACTGACTTTGTGGAAAAACTGTGTGATCAAACTTGACCAAACCGTGCTGTCGTGTAGGGGATGGGACCCTGTATAACATAGTAAAGAATCAGCCATCTAGCACTCATGGTTTTGGAGAAACAGCAATCTCTGTTTTTATGGCCGCAAACGCGTTCTCTCACTGAGAACACTCACTTTGAGGAACTCGCAGCTTTTTGCATTGTTACAACGGAAAACCGTCTCATATGCAGAGTCAGTGTTAGGGATGAACATCCCAGTCAAAAAAAATGTGGTTTTGGATTGTTTTCATAGGTGAGACCTGAGAAAACTGATGACTATTCAGAATTTTGAAACTGACTTTGTGGAAAAACTATGTGATCAAACTTGACCAAACCTTGCTGTCGTGTACGGGATGGGACCCTGTATAACATAGTAAAGAATCATCCATCTAGCACTCATGGTTTTGGAGAAACGGCAATCTCGGTTTTTATGGCCGCAAACGCGTTCTCTCGCTGAGAACACTCACTTTGAGGAGCTCGCAGCTTTTTGCATTGTCACAGCGGAAAACCATCTCATATGCAGAGTCAGTGTCAGGGATGAACATCCCAGTCAAGAAAAGAATGTTTTTGGGTTGTTTTTATAGGTGAGACCTGAGAAAACTGCTGACTATTCAGAATTTTGAAACTGACTTTGTGGAAAAACTGTGTGATCAAACTTGACCAAACCGTGCTGTCGTGTACGGGATGGGACCCTGTATAACATAGTAAAGAATCAGCCATCTAGCACTCATGGTTTTGGAGAAACAGCAATCTCGGTTTTTAAGCCGCAAACGCGTTCTCTCGCAGAGAACACTCACTTTGAGGAGCTCGCAGCTTTTTGCATTGTCACAGCGGAAAACCATCTCATATGCAGAGTCAGTGTCAGGGATGAACATCCCAGTCAAGAAAAGAATGGTTTTGGGTTGTTTTTATAGGTGAGACCTGAGAAAACTGCTGACTATTCAGAATTTTGAAACTGACTTTGTGGAAAAACTGTGTGATCAAACTTGACCAAACCTTGCTGTCGTGTACGGGATGGGACCCTGTATAACATAGTAAAGAATCAGCCATCTAGCACTCATGGTTTTGGAGAAACAGCAATCTCTGTTTTTATGGCCGCAAACGCGTTCTCTCGCTTAGAACACTCACTTTGAGGAACTCGCAGCTTTTTGCATTGTCACAGCGGAAAACCATCTCATATGCAGAGTCAGTGTCAGGGATGAACATCCCAGTCAAGAAAAGAATGGTTTTGGGTTGTTTTCATAAGTGAGACCTGAGAAAACTGATGACTATTCGGAATTTCTAAACTGACTTTGTGGAAAAACTGTGTGATCAAACTTGACCAAACCTTGCTGTCGTGTACGGGATGGGACCCTGTATAACATACTAAAGAATCAGCCATCTAGCATTAATGGTTTTGGAGAAACAGCAATCTCTGTTTTTATGGCTGCAAACGCGTTCTCTCGCTGAAAACACGCACTTTGAGGAACTCGCAGCTTTTTGCATTGTCACAGCGGAAAACCGTCTCATATGCAGAGTCAGTGTTAGGGATGAACATCCCAGTCAAGAAAAGAATGGTTTTGGGTTGTTTTCATAGGTAAGACCTGAGAAAACTGCTGACTATTCAGAATTTTGAAACTGACTTTGTGGAAAAACTGTGTGATCAAACTTGACCAAACCGTGCTGTCGTGTACGGGATGGGACCCTGTATAACATAGTAAAGAATCAGCCATCTAGCACTCATGGTTTTGGAGAAACAGCAATCTCTGTTTTTTATGGTCGCAAATGCGTTCTCTCGCTGAGAACACTCACTTCGAGGAGCTCGCAGCTTTTTGCATTGTCACAGCGGAAAACCATCTCATATGCAGAGTCAGTGTCAGGGATGAACATCCCAGTCAAGAAAAGAATGGTTTTGGGTTGTTTTTATAGGTGAGACCTGAGAAAACTGCTGACTATTCAGAATTTTGAAACTGACTTTGTGGAATAACTGTGTGATCAAACTTGACCAAACCGTGCTGTCGTGTACGGGATGGGACCCTGTATAACATAGTAAAGAATCATCCATCTAGCACTCATGGTTTTGGAGAAACAGCAATCTCGGTTTTTATGGCCGCAAACGCGTTCTCTCACTGAGAACACTCACTTTGAGGAACTCGCAGCTTTTTGCATTGTTACAACGGAAAACCGTCTCATATGCAGAGTCAGTGTTAGGGATGAACATCCCAGTCAAGAAAAGAATGGTTTTGGGTTGTTTTCATAGGTAAGACCTGAGAAAACTGCTGACTATTCAGAATTTTGAAACTGACTTTGTGGAAAAACTGTGTGATCAAACTTGACCAAACCTTGCTGTCGTGTACGGGATGGGACCCTGTATAACATAGTAAAGAATCATCCATCTAGCACTCATGGTTTTGGAGAAACAGCAATCTCGGTTTTTATGGCCGCAAACGCGTTCTCTCACTGAGAACACTCACTTTGAGGAACTCGCAGCTTTTTGCATTGTTACAACGGAAAACCGTCTCATATGCAGAGTCAGTGTTAGGGATGAACATCCCAGTCAAGAAAAGAATGGTTTGGGGTTGTTTTCATAGGTAAGACCTGAGAAAACTGCTGACTATTCAGAATTTTGACACTGACTTTGTGGAAAAACTTTGTGATCAAACTTGACCAAACCTTGCTGTCGTGTACGGGATGGGACCCTGTATAACATAGTAAAGAATCAGTCATCTAGCACTCATGGTTTTGGAGAAACAGCAATCTCTGTTTTTTATGGTCGCAAATGCGTTCTCTCGCTGAGAACACTCACTTTGAGGAGCTCGCAGCTTTTTGCATTGTCACAGCGGAAAACCATCTCATATGCAGAGTCAGTGTCAGGGATGAACATCCCAGTCAAGAAAAGAATGGTTTTGGGTTGTTTTTATAGGTGAGACCTGAGAAAACTGCTGACTATTCAGAATTTTGAAACTGACTTTGTGGAAAAACTGTATGATCAAACTTGACCAAACTTTACGGTCTTGTACGGGATTGGAACCTGTATAACACACTAAAGAATCAGCCATCTAGCACTCATGGTTTTGGAGAAACAGCAATCTCTGTTTTTATGGCCGCAAACGCGTTCTCTCGCTGAGAACACTCACTTTGAGGAACTCGCAGCTTTTTGCATTGTCACAGCGGAAAACCATCTCATATGCATAGTCAGTGTCAGGGATGAACATCCCAGTCAAGAAAAGAATGGTTTTGGGTTGTTTTCATAAGTGAGACCTGAGAAAACTGCTGACTATTCAGAATTTTGATACAGACTTTGTGGAAAAACTGTGTGATCAAACTTGACCAAACCTTGCTGTCTTGTACGGGATGGGACCCTGTATAACATACTAAAGAATCAGCCATCTAGCACTCATGGTTTTGGAGAAACAGCAATCTCTATTGTTATGGCCGCAAACGTTATGTTATGACCTGAGAAAACTGCTGACTATTCAGAATTTTGAAACGGACTTTGTGGAAAAACTGTAAGCTCAAACTTGACCAAACCGTGGTATCTTGTACAGGATGGGATCCTGTATAACATACTAAAGAATCAGCCATCTAGCACTCATGGTTTTGGAGAAAAAGCAATCTGTGTTGTTATGGCCGCAAACGTTATGTTTGAACTGAGAAAACTGCTGACTATTCAGAATTTTGAAACTGACTTTGTGGAAAAACAGTATGCTCAAACTTGACCAAACCGTAGTATCTCGTACAGGATTGGACCCTGTATAACATACTAAAGAATCAGCCATCTAGCACTCAAGGTTTTGGAGAAACAGCAATCTCTGTTTTTATGGCCGCAAAAGCGTTCTCTCGCTGAGAACACTCACTTTGAGGAACTCGCAGCTTTTTGCATTGTCACAGCGGAAAACCATCTCATATGCAGAGTCAGTGTCAGGGATGAACATCCCAGTCAAGAAAAGAATGGTTTTGGAATGTTTTCATAAGTGAGACCTGAGAAAACTGCTGACTATTCAGAATTTTGAAACGGACTTTGTGGAAAAACTGTGTGATCAAACTTGACCAAACCTTGCTGTCTTGTACGGGATGGGACCCTGTATAACATACTAAAGAATCAGCCATCTAGCACTCATGGTTTTGGAGAAACAGCAATCTCTGTTGTTATGGCCGCAAACGTTATGTTATGACCTGAGAAAACTACTGACTATTCAGAATTTTGAAACTGACTTTGTGGAAAAATAGTATGCTCAAACTTGACCAAACCGTGGTATCTTGTACAGGATTGGACCCTGTATAACATACTAAAGAATCATCCATCTAGCACTCATGGTTTTGGAGAAACAGCAATCTCTGTTTTTATGGCCGCAAACGCGTTCTCTCGCTGAGAACACTCACTTTGAGGAACTCGCAGCTTTTTGCATTGTCACAGCGGAAAACCATCTCATATGCAGAGTCAGTGTCAGGGATGAACATCCCAGTCAAGAAAAGAATGGTTTTGGGTTGTTTTTATAGGTGAGACCTGAGAAAACTGCTGACTATTCAGAATTTTTAAACTGACTTTGTGGAAAAACTGTGTGATCAAACTTGACCAAACCTTGGTGTCGTGTACGGGATGGGACCCTGTATAACATAGTAAAGAATCAGCAATCTAGCACTCATGGTTTTGGAGAAACAGCAATCTCTGTTTTTATGGCCGCAAACGCGTTCTCTCGCTGAGAACACTCACTTTGAGGAACTCGCAGCTTTTTGCATTGTCACAGCGGAAAACCATCTCATATGCAGAGTCAGTGTCAGGGATGAACATCCCAGTCAAGAAAAGAATGGTTTTGGGTTGTTTTCATAAGTGAGACCTGAGAAAACTGATGACTATTCGGAATTTCTAAACTGACTTTGTGGAAAAACTGTGTGATCAAACTTGACCAAACCTTGCTGTCGTGTACGGGATGGGACCCTGTATAACATACTAAAGAATCAGCCATCTAGCATTAATGGTTTTGGAGAAACAGCAATCTCTGTTTTTATGGCTGCAAACGCGTTCTCTCGCTGAAAACACGCACTTTGAGGAACTCGCAGCTTTTTGCATTGTCACAGCGGAAAACCGTCTCATATGCAGAGTCAGTGTTAGGGATGAACATCCCAGTCAAGAAAAGAATGGTTTTGGGTTGTTTTCATAGGTAAGACCTGAGAAAACTGCTGACTATTCAGAATTTTGAAACTGACTTTGTGGAAAAACTGTGTGATCAAACTTGACCAAACCGTGCTGTCGTGTACGGGATGGGACCCTGTATAACATAGTAAAGAATCAGCCATCTAGCACTCATGGTTTTGGAGAAACAGCAATCTCTGTTTTTTATGGTCGCAAATGCGTTCTCTCGCTGAGAACACTCACTTTGAGGAGCTCGCAGCTTTTTGCATTGTCACAGCGGAAAACCATCTCATATGCAGAGTCAGTGTCAGGGATGAACATCCCAGTCAAGAAAAGAATGGTTTTGGGTTGTTTTTATAGGTGAGACCTGAGAAAACTGCTGACTATTCAGAATTTTGAAACTGACTTTGTGGAATAACTGTGTGATCAAACTTGACCAAACCGTGCTGTCGTGTACGGGATGGGACCCTGTATAACATAGTAAAGAATCATCCATCTAGCACTCATGGTTTTGGAGAAACAGCAATCTCGGTTTTTATGGCCGCAAACGCGTTCTCTCACTGAGAACACTCACTTTGAGGAACTCGCAGCTTTTTGCATTGTTACAACGGAAAACCGTCTCATATGCAGAGTCAGTGTTAGGGATGAACATCCCAGTCAAGAAAAGAATGGTTTTGGGTTGTTTTCATAGGTAAGACCTGAGAAAACTACTGACTATTCAGAATTTTGAAACTGACTTTGTGGAAAAACTGTGTGATCAAACTTGACCAAACCTTGCTGTCGTGTACGGGATGGGACCCTGTATAACATAGTAAAGAATCAGTCATCTAGCACTCATGGTTTTGGAGAAACAGCAATCTCTGTTTTTTATGGTCGCAAATGCGTTCTCTCGCTGAGAACACTCACTTTGAGGAGCTCGCAGCTTTTTGCATTGTCACAGCGGAAAACCATCTCATATGCAGAGTCAGTGTCAGGGATGAACATCCCAGTCAAGAAAAGAATGGTTTTGGGTTGTTTTTATAGGTGAGACCTGAGAAAACTGCTGACTATTCAGAATTTTGAAACTGACTTTGTGGAAAAACTGTATGATCAAACTTGACCAAACTTTACGGTCTTGTACGGGATTGGAACCTGTATAACACACTAAAGAATCAGCCATCTAGCACTCATGGTTTTGGAGAAACAGCAATCTCTGTTTTTATGGCCGCAAACGCGTTCTCTCGCTGAAAACACGCACTTTGAGGAACTCGCAGCTTTTTGCATTGTTACAACGGAAAACCGTCTCATATGCAGAGTCAGGTTTAGGGATGAACATCCCAGTCAAGAAAAGAATGGTTTTGGGTTGTTTTCATAGGTAAGACCTGGTAAGACCTGCTGACTATTCAGAATTTTGAAACTGACTTTGTGGAAAAACTGTGCGATCAAACTTGACCAAACCGTGCTGTCGTGTACGGGATGGGACCCTGTATAACATAGTAAAGAATCAGCCATCTAGCACTCATGGTTTTGGAGAAACAGCAATCTCTGTTTTTTATGGTCGCAAATGCGTTCTCTCGCTGAGAACACTCACTTTGAGGAGCTCGCAGCTTTTTGCATTGTCACAGCGGAAAACCATCTCATATGCAGAGTCAGTGTCAGGGATGAACATCCCAGTCAAGAAAAGAATGGTTTTGGGTTGTTTTTATAGGTGAGACCTGAGAAAACTGCTGACTATTCATAATTTTGAAACTGACTTTGTGGAATAACTGTGTGATCAAACTTGACCAAACCGTGCTGTCGTGTACGGGATGGGACCCTGTATAACATAGTAAAGAATCATCCATCTAGCACTCATGGTTTTGGAGAAACAGCAATCTCTATTGTTATGACCGCAAACGTTATGTTATGACCTGAGAAAACTGCTGACTATTCAGAATTTTGAAACTGACTTTGTGGAAAAACAGTATGCTCAAACTTGACCAAACCTTGGTATCTTGTACAGGATTGGACCCTGTATAACATACTAAAGAATCATCCATCTAGCACTCATGGTTTTGGAGAAACAGCAATCTCTGTTTTTATGGCCGCAAAAGCGTTCTCTCGCTGAGAACACTCACTTTGAGGAACTCGCAGCTTTTTGCATTGTCACAGCGGAAAACCATCTCATATATATAGTCAGTGTCAGGGATGAACATCCCAGTCAAGAAAATAATGGTTTTGGGTTGTTTTCATAAGTGAGACCTGAGAAAACTGCTGACTATTCAGAATTTTGAAACGGACTTTGTGGAAAAACTGTGTGATCAAACTTGACCAAACCTTGCTGTCTTGTACGGGATGGGACCCTGTATAACATACTAAAGAATCAGCCATCTAGCACTCATGGTTTTGGAGAAACAGCAATCTCTATTGTTATGGCCGCAAACGTTATGTTATGACCTGAGAAAACTGCTGACTATTCAGAATTTTGAAACTGACTTTGTGGAAAAACAGTATGCTCAAACTTGACCAAACCTTGGTATCTTGTACAGGATTGGACCCTGTATAACATACTAAAGAATCATCCATCTAGCACTCATGGTTTTGGAGAAACAGCAATCTCTGTTTTTATGGCCGCAAAAGCGTTCTCTCGCTGAGAACACTCACTTTGAGGAACTCGCAGCTTTTTGCATTGTCACAGCGGAAAACCATCTCATATGCAGAGTCAGTGTCAGGGATGAACATCCCAGTTAAGAAAAGAATGGTTTTGAGTTGTTTTCATAAGTGAGACCTGAGAAAACTGCTGACTATTCCGAATTTTGAAACGGACTTTGTGGAAAAACTGTAAGCTCAAACTTGACCAAACCGTGGTATCCTGTACAGGATGGGATCCTGTATAACATACTAAAGAATCAGCCATCTAGCACTCATGCTTTTGGAGAAACAGCAATCTGTGTTGTTATGGCCGCAAACGTTATGTTATGACCTGAGAAAACTGCTGACTATTCAGAATTTTGAAACTGACTTTGTGGAAAAACAGTATGCTCAAACTTGACCAAACCGAGGTATCTTGTACAGGATTGGACCCTGTATAACATACTAAAGAATCATCCATCTAGCACTCATGGTTTTGGAGAAAAAGCAATCTCTGTTTTTATGGCCGCAAAAGCGTTCTCTCGCTGAGAACACTCACTTTGAGGAACTCGCAGCTTTTTGCATTGTCACATTGGAAAACCATCTCATATGCAGAGTCAGTGTCAGGGATGAACATCCCACTTAAGAAAAGAATGGTTTTGAGTTGTTTTCATAAGTGAGACCTGAGAAAACTGCTGACTATTCCGAATTTAGAAACGGACTTTGTGGAAAAACTGTAAGCTCAAACTTGACCAAACCGTGGTATCTTGTACAGGATGGGATCCTGTATAACATACTAAAGAATCAGCCATCTAGCACTCATGGTTTTGGAGAAACAGCAATCTCTATTGTTATGGCCGCAAACGTTATGTTATGACCTGAGAAAACTGCTGACTATTCAGAACTTTGAAACGGACTTTGTGGAAAAACTGTAAGCTCAAACTTGACCAAACCGTGGTATCTTGTACAGGATGGGATCCTGTATAACATACTAAAGAATCAGCCATCTAGCACTCATGGTTTTGGAGAAACAGCAATCTCTGTTTTTATGTCCGCAAAAGCGTTCTCTCGCTGAGAACACTCACTTTGAGGAACTCGCAGCTTTTTGCATTGTCACATTGGAAAACCATCTCATATGCAGAGTCAGTGTCAGGGATGAACATCCCCGTTAAGAAAAGAATGGTTTTGAGTTGTTTTCATAAGTGAGACCTGAGAAAACTGCTGACTATTCAGAATTTTGAAACGGACTTTGTGGAAAAACTGTAAGCTCAAACTTGACCAAACCGTGGTATCTTGTACAGGATGGGATCCTGTATAACATACTAAAGAATCAGCCATCTAACACTCATGGTTTTGGAGAAACAGCAATCTGTGTTGTTATGGCCGCAAACGTTATGTTATGAACTGAGAAAACTGCTGACTATTCAGAATTTTGAAACTGACTTTGTGGAAAAACTGTGTGATCAAACTTGACCAAACCGTGGTATCTTGTACAGGATGGGATCCTGTATAACATACTAAAGAATCAGCCATCTAGCACTCATGCTTTTGGAGAAACAGCAATCTGTGTTGTTATGGCCGCAAACGTTATGTTATGACCTGAGAAAACTGCTGACTATTCAGAATTTTGAAACTGACTTTGTGGAAAAACAGTATGCTCAAACTTGACCAAACCGTGGTATCTTGTACAGGATTGGACCCTGTATAACATACTAAAGAATCATCCATCTAGCACTCATGGTTTTGGAGAAACAGCAATCTCTGTTTTTATGGCCGCAAAAGCGTTCTCTCGCTGAGAACACTCAGTTTGAGGAACTCGCAGCTTTTTGCATTGTCACAGCGGAAAACCATCTCATATGCAGAGTCAGTGTCAGGGATGAACATCCCAGTCAAGAAAAGAATGGTTTTGGGTTGTTTTCATAAGTGAGACCTGAGAAAACTGCTGACTAATCAGAATTTTGATACGGACTTTGTGGAAAAACTGTGTGATCAAACTTGACCAAACCTTGCTGTCTTGTACGGGATGGGACCCTGTATAACATACTAAAGAATCAGCCATCTAGCACTCATGGTTTTGGAGAAACAGCAATCTCTATTGTTATGGCCGCAAACGTTATGTTATGACCTGAGAAAACTGCTGACTATTCAGAATTTTGAAACGGACTTTGTGGAAAAACTGTAAGCTCAAACTTGACCAAACAGTGGTATCTTGTACAGGATGGGATCCTGTATAACATACTAAAGAATCAGCCATCTAGCACTCATGGTTTTGGAGAAACAGCAATCTCTGTTTTTATGGCTGCAAAAGCGTTCTCTCGCTGAGAACACTCACTTTGAGGAACTCGCAGCTTTTTGCATTGTCACATTGGAAAACCATCTCATATGCAGAGTCAGTGTCAGGGATGAACATCCCACTTAAGAAAAGAATGGTTTTGAGTTGTTTTCATAAGTGAGACCTGAGAAAACTGCTGACTATTCAGAATTTTGAAACGGACTTTGTGGAAAAACTGTAAGCTCAAACTTGACCAAACCGTGGTATCTTGTACAGGATGGGATCCTGTATAACATACTAAAGAATCAGCCATCTAGCACTCATGGTTTTGGAGAAACAGCAATCTCTATTGTTATGGCCGCAAACGTTATGTTATGACCTGAGAAAACTGCTGACTATTCAGAACTTTGAAACGGACTTTGTGGAAAAACTGTAAGCTCAAACTTGACCAAACCGTGGTATCTTGTACAGGATGGGATCCTGTATAACATACTAAAGAATCAGCAATCTAGCACTCATGGTTTTGGAGAAACAGCAATCTCTGTTTTTATGTCCGCAAAAGCGTTCTCTCGCTGAGAACACTCACTTTGAGGAACTCGCAGCTTTTTGCATTGTCACATTGGAAAACCATCTCATATGCAGAGTCAGTGTCAGGGATGAACATCCCAGTCAAGAAAAGAATGGTTTTGAGTTTTTTTCATAAGTGAGACCTGAGAAAACTGCTGACTATTCAGAATTTTGAAACTGACTTTGTGGAAAAACTGTGTGATCAAACTTGACCAAACCGTGTTATCTTGTACAGGATGGGATCCTGTATAACATACTAAAGAATCAGCCATCTAGCACTCATGGTTTTGGAGAAACAGCAATCTGTGTTGTTATGGCCGCAAACGTTATGTTATGAACTGAGAAAACTGCTGACTATTCAGAATTTTGAAACTGACTTTGTGGAAAAACAGTTTGCTCAAACTTGACCAAACCGTAGTATCTTGTACAGGATTGGACCCTGTATAACATACTAAAGAATCAGCCATCTAGCACTCATGGTTTTGGAGAAACAGCAATCTCTTTTTATGGCCGCAAAAGCGTTCTCTCGCTGAGAACACTCACTTTGAGGAACTCGCAGCTTTTTGCATTGTCACAGCGGAAAACCATCTCATATGCAGAGTCAGTGTCAGGGATGAACATCCCAGTCAAGAAAAGAATGGTTTTGGGTTGTTTTCATAAGTGAGACCTGAGAAAACTGCTGACTATTCAGAATTTTGAAACTGACTTTGTGGAAAAACAGTATGCTCAAACTTGACCAAACCGTAGTATCTTGTACAGGATTGGACCCTGTATAACATACTAAAGAATCAGCCATCTAGCACTCATGGTTTTGGAGAAACAGCAATCTCTGTTTTTATGGCCGCAAAAGCGTTCTCTCGCTGAGAACACTCACTTTGAGGAACTCGCAGCTTTTTGCATTGTCACAGCGGAAAACCACCTCATATGCAGAGTCAGTGTCAGGGATGAACATCCCAGTTAAGAAAAGAATGGTTTTGAGTTGTTTTCATAAGTGAGACCTGAGAAAACTGCTGACTATTCAGAATTTTGAAACGGACTTTGTGGAAAAACTGTAAGCTCAAACTTGACCAAACCTTGCTGTCTTGTACGGGATGGGACCCTGTATAACATACTAAAGAATCAGCCATCTAGCACTCATGGTTTTGGAGAAACAGCAATCTCTGTTGTTATGGCCGCAAACGCGTTCTCTCGCTGAGAACACTCACTTTGAGGAACTCGCAGCTTTTCGCATTGTCACAGCGGAAAACCATCTCATATGCAGAGTCAGTGTCAGGGATGAACATCCCAGTCAAGAAAAGAATGGTTTTGGGTTGTTTTCATAAGTGAGACCTGAGAAAACTGCTAACTATTCAGAATTTTGAAACTGACTTTGTGGAAAAAACTGTATGCTCAAACTTGACCAAACCGTAGTATCTTGTACAGGATTGGACCCTGTATAACATACTAAAGAATCAGCCATCTAGCACTCATGGTTTTGGAGAAACAGCAATCTCTGTTTTTATGGCCGCAAAAGCGTTCTCTCGCTGAGAACACTCACTTTGAGGAACTCGCAGCTTTTTGCATTGTCACAGCGGAAAACCATCTCATATGCAGAGTCAGTGTCAGGGATGAACATCCCAGTCAAGAAAAGAATGGTTTTGGGTAGTTTTCATAGGTGAGACCTGAGAAAACTGCTGACTATTCCGAATTTTGAAACTGACTTTGTGGAAAAACAGTAAGCTCAAACTTGACCAAACCGTGGTATCTTGTACAGGATGGGATCCTGTATAACATACTAAAGAATCAGCCATCTAGCACTCATGGTTTTGGAGAAACAGTAATCTGTGTTGTTATGGCCGCAAACGTTATGTTATGAACTGAGAAAACTGCTGACTATTCAGAATTTTGAAACTGACTTTGTGGAAAAACAGTAAGCTCAAACTTGACCAAACCGTAGTATCTTGTACAGGATTGGACCCTGTATAACATAAAGAATCAGCCATCTAGCACTCATGGTTTTGGAGAAACAGCAATCTCTGTTTTTATGGCCGCAAAAGCGTTCTTTCGCTGAGAACACTCACTTTGAGGAACTCGCAGCTTTTTGCATTGTCACAGCGGAAAACCATCTCATATGCAGAGTCAGTGTCAGGGATGAACATCCCAGTTAAGAAAAGAATGGTTTTGAGTTGTTTTCATAAGTGAGACCTGAGAAAACTGCTGACTATTCAGAATTTTGAAACGGACTTTGTGGAAAAACTGTGTGATCAAACTTGACCACACCTTGCTGTCTTGTACGGGATGGGACCCTGTATAACATACTAAAGAATCAACTCATGGTTTTGGAGAAACAGCAATCTCTGTTTTTATGGCCGCAAACGCGTTCTCTCGCTGAGAACACTCACTTTGAGGAACTCGCAGCTTTTTGCATTGTCACAGCGGAAAACCATCTCATATGCAGAGTCAGTGTCAGGGATTAACATCCCAGTCAAGAAAATAATGGTTTTGGGTTGTTTTCATAGGTGAGACCTGAGAAAACTGCTGACTATTCAGAATTTTGAAACTGACTTTGTGGAAAAACTGTGTGATCAAACCACCAAACCTTGCTGTCGTTTACGGGATGGGACCCTGTATAACATAGTAAAGAATCAGCCATCTAGCACTCATGGTTTTGGAGAAACAGCAATCTCTGTTTTTTATGGTCGCAAATGCGTTCTCTCGCTGAGAACACTCACTTTGAGGAGCTCGCAGCTTTTTGCATTGTCACAGCGGAAAACCATCTCATATGCAGAGTCAGTGTCAGGGATGAACATCCCAGTCAAGAAAAGAATGGTTTTGGGTTGTTTTTATAGGTGAGACCTGAGAAAACTGCTGACTATTCATAATTTTGAAACTGACTTTGTGGAATAACTGTGTGATCAAACTTGACCAAACCGTGCTGTCGTGTACGGGATGGGACCCTGTATAACATAGTAAAGAATCATCCATCTAGCACTCATGGTTTTGGAGAAACAGCAATCTCGGTTTTTATGGCCGCAAACGCGTTCTCTCACTGAGAACACTCACTTTGAGGAACTCGCAGCTTTTTGCATTGTCACAGCGGAAAACCATCTCATATATATAGTCAGTGTCAGGGATGAACATCCCAGTCAAGAAAAGAATGGTTTTGGGTTGTTTTCATAAGTGAGACCTGAGAAAACTGCTGACTATTCAGAATTTTGAAACGGACTTTGTGGAAAAACTGTGTGATCAAACTTGACCAAACCTTGCTGTCTTGTACGGGATGGGACCCTGTATAACATACTAAAGAATCAGCCATCTAGCACTCATGGTTTTGGAGAAACAGCAATCTCTGTTTTTATGGCCGCAAAAGCGTTCTCTCGCTGAGAACACTCACTTTGAGGAACTCGCAGCTTTTTGCATTGTCACAGCGGAAAACCATCTCATATGCAGAGTCAGTGTCAGGGATGAACATCCCAGTTAAGAAAAGAATGGTTTTGAGTTGTTTTCATAAGTGAGACCTGAGAAAACTGCTGACTATTCCGAATTTTGAAACGGACTTTGTGGAAAAACTGTAAGCTCAAACTTGACCAAACCGTGGTATCCTGTACAGGATGGGATCCTGTATAACATACTAAAGAATCAGCCATCTAGCACTCATGCTTTTGGAGAAACAGCAATCTGTGTTGTTATGGCCGCAAACGTTATGCTATGACCTGAGAAAACTGCTGACTATTCAGAATTTTGAAACTGACTTTGTGGAAAAACAGTATGCTCAAACTTGACCAAACCGTGGTATCTTGTACAGGATTGGACCCTGTATAACATACTAAAGAATCATCCATCTAGCACTCATGGTTTTGGAGAAACAGCAATCTCTGTTTTTATGGCCGCAAAAGCGTTCTCTCGCTGAGAACACTCACTTTGAGGAACTCGCAGCTTTTTGCATTGTCACAGCGGAAAACCATCTCATATGCATAGTCAGTGTCAGGGATGAACATCCCAGTCAAGAAAAGAATGGTTTTGGGTTGTTTTCATAAGTGAGACCTGAGAAAACTGCTGACTATTCAGAATTTTGATACGGACTTTGTGGAAAAACTGTGTGATCAAACTTGACCAAACCTTGCTGTCTTGTACGGGATGGGACCCTGTATAACATACTAAAGAATCAGCCATCTAGCACTCATGGTTTTGGAGAAACAGCAATCTGTGTTGTTATGGCCGCAAACGTTATGTTTGAACTGAGAAAACTGCTGACTATTCAGAATTTTGAAACTGACTTTGTGGAAAAACAGTATGCTCAAACTTGACCAAACCGTAGTATCTCGTACAGGATTGGACCCTGTATAACATACTAAAGAATCAGCCATCTAGCACTCAAGGTTTTGGAGAAACAGCAATCTCTGTTTTTATGGCCGCAAAAGCGTTCTCTCACTGAGAACACTCACTTTGAGGAACTCGCAGCTTTTTGCATTGTCACAGCGGAAAACCATCTCATATGCAGAGTCAGTGTCAGGGATGAACATCCCAGTCAAGAAAAGAAGGGTTTTGGGTTGTTTTCATAAGTGAGACCTGAGAAAAATGCTGACTATTCAGAATTTTGAAACGGACTTTGTGGAAAAACTGTAAGCTCAAACTTGACCAAACCGTGGTATCTTGTACAGGATGGGATCCTGTATAACATACTAAAGAATCAGCCATCTAGCACTCATGGTTTTGGAGAAACAGCAATCTCTATTGTTATGGCCGCAAACGTTATGTTATGACCTGAGAAAACTGCTGACTATTCAGAACTTTGAAACGGACTTTGTGGAAAAACTGTAAGCTCAAACTTGACCAAACCGTGGTATCTTGTACAGGATGGGATCCTGTATAACATACTAAAGAATCAGCCATCTAGCACTCATGGTTTTGGAGAAACAGCAATCTCTGTTTTTATGTCCGCAAAAGCGTTCTCTCGCTGAGAACACTCACTTTGAGGAACTCGCAGCTTTTTGCATTGTCACATTGGAAAACCATCTCATATGCAGAGTCAGTGTCAGGGATGAACATCCCCGTTAAGAAAAGAATGGTTTTGAGTTGTTTTCATAAGTGAGACCTGAGAAAACTGCTGACTATTCAGAATTTTGAAACGGACTTTGTGGAAAAACTGTGTGATCAAACTTGACCAAACCGTGGTATCTTGTACAGGATTGGACCCTGTATAACATACTAAAGAATCATCCATCTAGCACTCATGGTTTTGGAGAAACAGCAATCTCTGTTGTTATGGCCGCAAACGCGTTCTCTCGCTGAGAACACTCACTTTGAGGAACTCGCAGCTTTTCGCATTGTCACAGCGGAAAACCATCTCATATGCAGAGTCAGTGTCAGGGATGAACATCCCAGTCAAGAAAAGAATGGTTTTGGGTTGTTTTCATAGGTGAGACCTGAGAAAACTGCTGACTATTCAGAATTTTGAAACTGACTTTGTGGAAAAAACTGTATGCTCAAACTTGACCAAACCGTAGTATCTTGTACAGGATGGGATCCTGTATAACATACTAAAGAATCAGCCATCTAGCACTCATGCTTTTGGAGAAACAGCAATCTGTGTTGTTATGGCCGCAAACGTTATGTTATGACCTGAGAAAACTGCTGACTATTCAGAATTTTGAAACTGACTTTGTGGAAAAACAGTATGCTCAAACTTGACCAAACCGTGGTATCTTGTACAGGATTGGACCCTGTATAACATACTAAAGAATCATCCATCTAGCACTCATGGTTTTGGAGAAACAGCAATCTCTGTTTTTATGGCCGCAAAAGCGTTCTCTCGCTGAGAACACTCACTTTGAGGAACTCGCAGCTTTTTGCATTGTCACAGCGGAAAACCATCTCATATGCATAGTCAGTGTCAGGGATGAACATCCCAGTCAAGAAAAGAATGGTTTTGGGTTGTTTTCATAAGTGAGACCTGAGAAAACTGCTGACTATTCAGAATTTTGATACGGACTTTGTGGAAAAACTGTGTGATCAAACTTGACCAAACCTTGCTGTCTTGTACGGGATGGGACCCTGTATAACATACTAAAGAATCAGCCATCTAGCACTCATGGTTTTGGAGAAACAGCAATCTCTATTGTTATGGCCGCAAACGTTATGTTATGACCTGAGAAAACTGCTGACTATTCAGAATTTTGAAACGGACTTTGTGGAAAAACTGTGTGATCAAACTTGACCAAACCTTGCTGTCTTGTACGGGATGGGACCCTGTATAACATACTAAAGAATCAGCCATCTAGCACTCATGGTTTTGGAGAAACAGCAATCTGTGTTGTTATGGCCGCAAACGTTATGTTATGAACTGAGAAAACTGCTGACTATTCAGAATTTTGAAACTGACTTTGTGGAAAAACTGTGTGATCAAACTTGACCAAACCGTGGTATCTTGTACAGGATTGGACCCTGTATAACATACTAAAGAATCATCCATCTAGCACTCATGGTTTTGGAGAAACAGCAATCTCTGTTTTTATGGCCGCAAAAGCGTTCTCTCGCTGAGAACACTCACTTTGAGGAACTCGCAGCTTTTTGCATTGTCACAGCGGAAAACCATCTCATATGCATAGTCAGTGTCAGGGATGAACATCCCAGTTAAGAAAAGAATGGTTTTGAGTTTTTTTCATAAGTGAGACCTGAGAAAACTGCTGACTATTCAGAATTTTGAAACTGACTTTGTGGAAAAACTGTGTGATCAAACTTGACCAAACCGTGTTATCTTGTACAGGATGGGATCCTGTATAACATACTAAAGAATCAGCCATCTAGCACTCATGGTTTTGGAGAAACAGCAATCTGTGTTGTTATGGCCGCAAACGTTATGTTATGAACTGAGAAAACTGCTGACTATTCAGAATTTTGAAACTGACTTTGTGGAAAAACAGTATGCTCAAACTTGACCAAACCGTAGTATCTTGTACAGGATTGGACCCTGTATAACATACTAAAGAATCAGCCATCTAGCACTCATGGTTTTGGAGAAACAGCAATCTCTTTTTATGGCCGCAAAAGCGTTCTCTCGCTGAGAACACTCACTTTGAGGAACTCGCAGCTTTTTGCATTGTCACAGCGGAAAACCATCTCATATGCAGAGTCAGTGTCAGGGATGAACATCCCAGTCAAGAAAAGAATGGTTTTGGGTTGTTTTCATAGGTGAGACCTGAGAAAACTGCTGACTATTCAGAATTTTGAAACGGACTTTGTGGAAAAACTGTGTGATCAAACTTGACCAAACCGTGGTATCTTGTACAGGATTGGACCCTGTATAACATACTAAAGAATCATCCATCTAGCACTCATGGTTTTGGAGAAACAGCAATCTCTGTTGTTATGGCCGCAAACGCGTTCTCTCGCTGAGAACACTCACTTTGAGGAACTCGCAGCTTTTCGCATTGTCACAGCGGAAAACCATCTCATATGCAGAGTCAGTGTCAGGGATGAACATCCCAGTCAAGAAAAGAATGGTTTTGGGTTGTTTTCATAGGTGAGACCTGAGAAAACTGCTGACTATTCAGAATTTTGAAACTGACTTTGTGGAAAAAACTGTATGCTCAAACTTGACCAAACCGTAGTATCTTGTACAGGATGGGATCCTGTATAACATACTAAAGAATCAGCCATCTAGTACTCATGCTTTTGGAGAAACAGCAATCTGTGTTGTTATGGCCGCAAACGTTATGTTATGACCTGAGAAAACTGCTGACTATTCAGAATTTTGAAACTGACTTTGTGGAAAAACAGTATGCTCAAACTTGACCAAACCGTGGTATCTTGTACAGGATTGGACCCTGTATAACATACTAAAGAATCATCCATCTAGCACTCATGGTTTTGGAGAAACAGCAATCTCTGTTTTTATGGCCGCAAAAGCGTTCTCTCGCTGAGAACACTCACTTTGAGGAACTCGCAGCTTTTTGCATTGTCACAGCGGAAAACCATCTCATATGCATAGTCAGTGTCAGGGATGAACATCCCAGTCAAGAAAAGAATGGTTTTGGGTTGTTTTCATAAGTGAGACCTGAGAAAACTGCTGACTATTCAGAATTTTGATACGGACTTTGTGGAAAAACTGTGTGATCAAACTTGACCAAACCTTGCTGTCTTGTACGGGATGGGACCCTGTATAACATACTAAAGAATCAGCCATCTAGCACTCATGGTTTTGGAGAAACAGCAATCTCTATTGTTATGGCCGCAAACGTTATGTTATGACCTGAGAAAACTGCTGACTATTCAGAATTTTGAAACGGACTTTGTGGAAAAACTGTAAGCTCAAACTTGACCAAACCGTGGTATCTTGTACAGGATGGGATCCTGTATAACATACTAAAGAATCAGCCATCTAGCACTCATGGTTTTGGAGAAACAGCAATCTCTGTTTTTATGGCTGCAAAAGCGTTCTCTCGCTGAGAACACTCACTTTGAGGAACTCGCAGCTTTTTGCATTGTCACATTGGAAAACCATCTCATATGCAGAGTCAGTGTCAGGGATGAACATCCCACTTAAGAAAATAATGGTTTTGAGTTGTTTTCATAAGTGAGACCTGAGAAAACTGCTGACTATTCAGAATTTTGAAACGGACTTTGTGGAAAAACTGTAAGCTCAAACTTGACCAAACCGTGTTATCTTGTACAGGATGGGATCCTGTATAACATACTAAAGAATCAGCCATCTAGCACTCATGGTTTTGGAGAAACAGCAATCTCTGTTTTTATGGCCGCAAAAGCGTTCTCTCGCTGAGAACACTCACTTTGAGGAACTCGCAGCTTTTTGCATTGTCACAGCGGAAAACCATCTCATATGCAGAGTCAGTGTCAGGGATGAACATCCCAGTCAAGAAAAGAATGGTTTTGGGTAGTTTTCATAGGTGAGACCTGAGAAAACTGCTGACTATTCCGAATTTTGAAACTGACTTTGTGGAAAAACAGTAAGCTCAAACTTGACCAAACCGTGGTATCTTGTACAGGATGGGATCCTGTATAACATACTAAAGAATCAGCCATCTAGCACTCATGGTTTTGGAGAAACAGTAATCTGTGTTGTTATGGCCGCAAACGTTATGTTATGAACTGAGAAAACTGCTGACTATTCAGAATTTTGAAACTGACTTTGTGGAAAAACAGTAAGCTCAAACTTGACCAAACCGTAGTATCTTGTACAGGATTGGACCCTGTATAACATAAAGAATCAGCCATCTAGCACTCATGGTTTTGGAGAAACAGCAATCTCTGTTTTTATGGCCGCAAAAGCGTTCTTTCGCTGAGAACACTCACTTTGAGGAACTCGCAGCTTTTTGCATTGTCACAGCGGAAAACCATCTCATATGCAGAGTCAGTGTCAGGGATGAACATCCCAGTTAAGAAAAGAATGGTTTTGAGTTGTTTTCATAAGTGAGACCTGAGAAAACTGCTGACTATTCAGAATTTTGAAACGGACTTTGTGGAAAAACTGTGTGATCAAACTTGACCAAACTGTGGTATCTTGTACAGGATTGGACCCTGTATAACATACTAAAGAATCAGCCATCTAGCACTCATGGTTTTGGAGAAACAGCAATCTCTGTTGTTATGGCCGCAAACGTTCTGTTATGACCTGAGAAAACTGCTGACTATTCAGAATTTTGAAACGGACTTTGTGGAAAAACTGTGTGATCAAACTTGACCACACCTTGCTGTCTTGTACGGGATGGGACCCTGTATAACATACTAAAGAATCAACTCATGGTTTTGGAGAAACAGCAATCTCTGTTTTTATGGCCGCAAACGCGTTCTCTCGCTGAGAACACTCACTTTGAGGAACTCGCAGCTTTTTGCATTGTCACAGCGGAAAACCATCTCATATGCAGAGTCAGTGTCAGGGATGAACACCCCAGTCAAGAAAATAATGGTTTTGGGTTGTTTTCATAGGTGAGACCTGAGAAAACTGCTGACTATTCAGAATTTTGAAACTGACTTTGTGGAAAAACAGTATGCTCAAACTTGACCAAACCGTGGTATCTTGTACAGGATGGGATCCTGTATAACATACTAAAGAATCAGCCATCTAGCACTCATGGTTTTGGAGAAACAGCAATCTCTGTTGTTATGGCCGCAAACGTTATGTTATGACCTGAGAAAACTGCTGACTATTCAGAATTTTGAAACTGACTTTGTGGAAAAACAGTATGCTCAAACTTGACCAAACCTTGCTGTCTTGTACGGGATGGGACCCTGTATAACATACTAAAGAATCAGCCATCTAGCACTCATGGTTTTGGAGAAACAGCAATCTCTGTTTTTATGGCCGCAAAAGCGTTCTCTCGCTGAGAACACTCACTTTGAGGAACTCGCAGCTTTTTGCATTGTCACAGCGGAAAACCATCTCATATGCAGAGTCAGTGTCAGGGATGAATATCCCCGTCAAGAAAAGAATGGTTTTGGGTTGTTTTCATAGGTGAGACCTGAGAAAACTGCTGACTATTCCGAATTTTGAAACTGACTTTGTGGAAAAACAGTATGCTCAAACTTGACCAAACCGTGGTATCTTGTACAGGATTGGACTCTGTATAACATACTAAAGAATCAGCCATCTAGCCCTCATGGTTTTGGAGAAACAGCAATCTCTGTTGTTATGGCCGCAAACGCGTTCTCTCGCTGAGAACACTCACTTTGAGGAACTCTCAGCTTTTTGCATTGTCACAGCGGAAAACCATCTCATATGCAGAGTCAGTGTCAGGGATGAACATCCCAGTCAAGAAAAGAATGGTTTTGGGTTGTTTTCATAAGTGAGACCTGAGAAAACTGCTGACTATTCAGAATTTTGATACGGACTTTGTGGAAAAACTGTGTGATCAAACTTGACCAAACCTTGCTGTCTTGTACGGGATGGGACCCTGTATAACATACTAAAGAATCAGCCATCTAGCACTCATGGTTTTGGAGAAACAGCAATCTCTATTGTTATGGCCGCAAACGTTATGTTATGACCTGAGAAAACTGCTGACTATTCAGAATTTTGAAACGGACTTTGTGGAAAAACTGTAAGCTCAAACTTGACCAAACCGTGGTATCTTGTACAGGATGGGATCCTGTATAACATACTAAAGAATCAGCCATCTAGCACTCATGGTTTTGGAGAAACAGCAATCTCTGTTTTTATGGCTGCAAAAGCGTTCTCTCGCTGAGAACACTCACTTTGAGGAACTCGCAGCTTTTTGCATTGTCACATTGGAAAACCATCTCATATGCAGAGTCAGTGTCAGGGATGAACATCCCACTTAAGAAAAGAATGGTTTTGAGTTGTTTTCATAAGTGAGACCTGAGAAAACTGCTGACTATTCAGAACTTTGAAACGGACTTTGTGGAAAAACTGTAAGCTCAAACTTGACCAAACCGTGGTATCTTGTACAGGATGGGATCCTGTATAACATACTAAAGAATCAGCCATCTAGCACTCATGGTTTTGGAGAAACAGCAATCTCTGTTTTTATGTCCGCAAAAGCGTTGTCTCGCTGAGAACACTCACTTTGAGGAACTCGCAGCTTTTTGCATTGTCACAGCGGAAAACCATCTCATATGCATAGTCAGTGTCAGGGATGAACATCCCAGTTAAGAAAAGAATGGTTTTGAGTTTTTTTCATAAGTGAGACCTGAGAAAACTGCTGACTATTCAGAATTTTGAAACTGACTTTGTGGAAAAACTGTGTGATCAAACTTGACCAAACCGTGTTATCTTGTACAGGATGGGATCCTGTATAACATACTAAAGAATCAGCCATCTAGCACTCATGGTTTTGGAGAAACAGCAATCTGTGTTGTTATGGCCGCAAACGTTATGTTATGAACTGAGAAAACTGCTGACTATTCAGAATTTTGAAACTGACTTTGTGGAAAAACAGTATGCTCAAACTTGACCAAACCGTAGTATCTTGTACAGGATTGGACCCTGTATAACATACTAAAGAATCAGCCATCTAGCACTCATGGTTTTGGAGAAACAGCAATCTCTTTTTATGGCCGCAAAAGCGTTCTCTCGCTGAGAACACTCACTTTGAGGAACTCGCAGCTTTTTGCATTGTCACAGCGGAAAACCATCTCATATGCAGAGTCAGTGTCAGGGATGAACATCCCAGTCAAGAAAAGAATGGTTTTGGGTTGTTTTCATAGGTGAGACCTGAGAAAACTGCTGACTATTCAGAATTTTGAAACTGACTTTGTGGAAAAAACTGTATGCTCAAACTTGACCAAACCGTAGTATCTTGTACAGGATTGGACCCTGTATAACATACTAAAGAATCAGCCATCTAGCACTCATGGTTTTGGAGAAACAGCAATCTCTGTTTTTATGGCCGCAAAAGCGTTCTCTCGCTGAGAACACTCACTTTGAGGAACTCGCAGCTTTTTGCATTGTCACAGCGGAAAACCATCTCATATGCAGAGTCAGTGTCAGGGATGAACATCCCAGTCAAGAAAAGAATGGTTTTGGGTAGTTTTCATAGGTGAGACCTGAGAAAACTGCTGACTATTCCGAATTTTGAAACTGACTTTGTGGAAAAACAGTAAGCTCAAACTTGACCAAACCGTGGTATCTTGTACAGGATGGGATCCTGTATAACATACTAAAGAATCAGCCATCTAGCACTCATGGTTTTGGAGAAACAGTAATCTGTGTTGTTATGGCCGCAAACGTTATGTTATGAACTGAGAAAACTGCTGACTATTCAGAATTTTGAAACTGACTTTGTGGAAAAACAGTAAGCTCAAACTTGACCAAACCGTAGTATCTTGTACAGGATTGGACCCTGTATAACATAAAGAATCAGCCATCTAGCACTCATGGTTTTGGAGAAACAGCAATCTCTGTTTTTATGGCCGCAAAAGCGTTCTTTCGCTGAGAACACTCACTTTGAGGAACTCGCAGCTTTTTGCATTGTCACAGCGGAAAACCATCTCATATGCAGAGTCAGTGTCAGGGATGAACATCCCAGTTAAGAAAAGAATGGTTTTGAGTTGTTTTCATAAGTGAGACCTGAGAAAACTGCTGACTATTCAGAATTTTGAAACGGACTTTGTGGAAAAACTGTGTGATCAAACTTGACCAAACTGTGGTATCTTGTACAGGATTGGACCCTGTATAACATACTAAAGAATCAGCCATCTAGCACTCATGGTTTTGGAGAAACAGCAATCTCTGTTGTTATGGCCGCAAACGTTCTGTTATGACCTGAGAAAACTGCTGACTATTCAGAATTTTGAAACGGACTTTGTGGAAAAACTGTGTGATCAAACTTGACCACACCTTGCTGTCTTGTACGGGATGGGACCCTGTATAACATACTAAAGAATCAACTCATGGTTTTGGAGAAACAGCAATCTCTGTTTTTATGGCCGCAAACGCGTTCTCTCGCTGAGAACACTCACTTTGAGGAACTCGCAGCTTTTTGCATTGTCACAGCGGAAAACCATCTCATATGCAGAGTCAGTGTCAGGGATGAACACCCCAGTCAAGAAAATAATGGTTTTGGGTTGTTTTCATAGGTGAGACCTGAGAAAACTGCTGACTATTCAGAATTTTGAAACTGACTTTGTGGAAAAACAGTATGCTCAAACTTGACCAAACCGTGGTATCTTGTACAGGATGGGATCCTGTATAACATACTAAAGAATCAGCCATCTAGCACTCATGGTTTTGGAGAAACAGCAATCTCTGTTGTTATGGCCGCAAACGTTATGTTATGACCTGAGAAAACTGCTGACTATTCAGAATTTTGAAACTGACTTTGTTGAAAAACAGTATGCTCAAACTTGACCAAACCTTGCTGTTTTGTACGGGATGGGACCCTGTATAACATACTAAAGAATCAGCCATCTAGCACTCATGGTTTTGGAGAAACAGCAATCTCTGTTTTTATGGCCGCAAAAGCGTTCTCTCGCTGAGAACACTCACTTTGAGGAACTCGCAGCTTTTTGCATTGTCACAGCGGAAAACCATCTCATATGCATAGTCAGTGTCAGGGATGAACATCCCAGTCAAGAAAAGAATGGTTTTGGGTTGTTTTCATAAGTGAGACCTGAGGAAACTGCTGACTATTCAGAATTTTGAAACGGACTTTGTGGAAAAACTGTGATCAAACTTGACCAAACCTTGCTGTCTTGTACGGGATGGGACCCTGTATAACATACTAAAGAATCAGCCATCTAGCACTCATGGTTTTGGAGAAACAGCAATCTCTGTTGTTATGGCCGCAAACGCGTTCTCTCGCTGAGAACACTCACTTTGAGGAACTCGCAGCTTTTTGCATTGTCACAGCGGAAAACCATCTCATATGCAGAGTCAGTGTCAGGGATGAACATCCCAGTCAAGAAAAGAATGGTTTTGGGTTGTTTTCATAGGTGAGACCTGAGAAAACTGCTGACTATTCAGAATTTTGAAACTGACTTTGTGGAAAAACAGTAAGCTCAAACTTGACCAAACCGTGGTATATTGTAGAGGATGGGATCCTGTATAACATACTAAAGAATCAGCCATCTAGCACTCATGGTTTTGGAGAAACAGCAATCTCTGTTGTTATGGCCGCAAACGTTATGTTATGACCTGAGAAAACTGCTGACTATTCAGAATTTTGAAACTGACTTTGTGGAAAAACTGTGTGATCAAACTTGACCAAACCTTGCTGTCTTGTACGGGATGGGACCCTGTATAACATACTAAAGAATCAGCCATCTAGGACTCATGATTTTGGAGAAACAGCAATCTCTGTTTTTATGGCCGCAAAAGCGTTCTCTCGCTGAGAACACTCACTTTGAGGAACTCGCAGCTTTTTGCATTGTCACAGCGGAAAACCATCTCATATGCAGAGTCAGTATCAGGGATGAACATCCCAGTTAAGAAAAGAATGGGTTTGAGTTGTTTTCATAAGTGAGACCTGAGAAAACTGCTGACTATTCAAAATTTTGAAACTGACTTTGTGGAAAAACTGTGTGATCAAACTTGACCAAACCTTGCTGTCGTGTACGGGATGGGACCCTGTATAACATACTAAAGAATCAGCCATCTAGCACTCATGGTTTTGGAGAAACAGCAATCTCTGTTTTTATGGCCGCAAACGCGTTCTCTCGCTGAGAACACTCACTTTGAGGAACTCGCAGCTTTTTGCATTGTCACAGCGGAAAACCATCTCATATGCAGAGTCAGTGTCAGGGATGAACATCCCAGTCAAGAAATGAATGGTTTTGGGTTGTTTTCATAGGTGAGACATGAGAAAACTGCTGACTATTCAGAATTTTGAAACTGACTTTGTGGAAAAACAGTATGCTCAAACTTGACCAAACCGTGGTATCTTGTACAGGATGGGATCCTGCATAACATACTAAAGAATCAGCCATCTAGCACTCATGGTTTTGGAGAAACAGTAATCTCTGTTGTTATGGCCGCAAACGTTATGTTATGACCTGAGAAAACTGCTGACTATTCAGAATTTTGAAACTGACTTTGTGGAAAAACAGTATGCTCAAACTTGACCAAACCGTGGTATCTTGTACAGGATTGGACCCTGTATAACATACTAAAGAATCAGCCAGCTAGCACTCATGGTTTTGGAGAAACAGCAATCTCTGTTTTTATGGCCGCAAACGTGTTCTCTCGCTGAGAACACTCACTTTGAGGAACTCGCAGCTTTTTGCATTGTCACAGCGGAAAACCATCTCATATGCAGAGTCAGTGTCAGGGATGAACATCCCAGTTAAGAAAAGAATGGGTTTGAGTTGTTTTCATAAGTGAGACCTGAGAAAACTGCTGACTATTCAGAATTTTGAAACTGACTTTGTGGAAAAACAGTATGCTCAAACTTGACCAAACCGTGGTATCTTGTACAGGATGGGATCCTGTATAACATACTAAAGAATCAGCCATCTAGCACTCATGGTTTTGGAGAAACAGCAATCTCTGTTTTTATAGTTGCAAACTGCGTTCTCTCGCTGAGAACACTCACTTTGAGGAACTCGCAGCTTTTTGCATTGTCACAGCGGAAAACCATCTCATATGCAGAGTCAGTGTCAGGGTTGAACATCCCAGTCAAGAAAAGAATGGTTTTGGGTTGTTTTCATAAGTGAAACCTTAGAAAACTGACGGTTATTCAGAAACTTGAAACTGACTTTGTGGAAAAACGATGTGATCAAAGTTGACAAAACCTTGGTTTCTTGTACAGGATGGGACCCTGTATAACATACTAAAGAATCAGCCATCTAGAATTCATTGTTTTTGAGAAACAATTCAACCTGGATAGACTCCAGTGATTAGGAAGATTTATTTGACATGTATATTAGTTTTGGCAATCAGACCCCGGCGGTAGACATCGATGTATGAAAGTCAGTATGGATAAACAGCTTGTAGTTAGGGATGCCTTCCCCCAAAAGAGGGTGCCAGGGTCGAGCCAATGCAGATTGAAAAGGTACAGCAAATGCATAAAATATTGAATGATGAAATATTTTAAAGCCAACGCAGGAAGGCTATTAGCTTACCCTGAGGAATGAGAGCCTGATTGAGGGGTAGAGAGGGCGACGAGGGCTTGCCTTTGTGAGGCGTAGAGAGGGCTTGCCTGTGAGAGGCGTAGAGAGGGCGTGCCTGTGTGAGGCGTAGAGAGGGCGTGCTTGTGTGAGGCATAGAGAGGGCGTGCCTGTGTGAGGCGTAGAGAGGGCTTGCTAATGGGGGAACGAATGGAGCGAATGCTGAGGTCAATCAGCGCCCAGCTGTTTTAGGGTGGCTGTGATACACCTTTAGCGGTAGCCAAGTTGCGGCATCTTTAAAGTGCAACTAAACGGGCGTGGCAGAGCCTTTCCCCACCCACAAACACAAGTCAAAAAGTGCTGAGAAAGGGGTGGTCTCGGAGGCTTTGGGGGAGGCGAGGGGGGTGAGTGTGTGGGCGGGGTCTGCTCTGTTGACAGTCTCAGACCAAGCCCCTCGATCTGACAGGACTGACAGATGCTGTTACCGCTGTCACGACTGTGCGCAAGGTTGACTTTTTCGTAGGAGAGTTGGTACATTCTCATGGCTTGTGATTGCTTGATGTAGCAACTAGTGATGCGGGTCAGGGTTTTTTTCAACCGCGGGTCCCGCATTTGGAGCAGGTTCTAACCCGACCCAGCCCGCCCCGCAACGTTGTTCTATTTTTACAACCCGCCCCGTCCCGCACCCGCAACCATTAAATATTAAGCATTACAAATATGATCCGTATGAACAGCACCGGCGTGTCATCACGCGCGCTCTCGCTTTCTCTCTCCCTCCGAAGAGCGCTGGGCAAGAGGGAGAGAGGAAGAGCAGAGGTCGGCCTAACGCGAAGTCACACAGTCGCACATACGGTGGAAAATAGGAGACATGAGTTCCACAAAAGCGTTCTCTGGATCACAAGCTGCAAAACGCTGCTTGTTTTATGAAAATCCGACGTATATTTACGCCAAAAACCTGCTGTAAAGACGACGGTGGAACCTGCAACCCGCGCATCACTAGTAGCAACTATCCTACGAAAAAAAAAAAAAGATCTACTCGCTCGCTGTCAGTGACTGCGAACAGAGAGAGAGCATTGCACAGTAGCTTTTCTAAGGGATTTATTCCTCTACACCACCTCAGCTGAAGTGTGAGCATCGCAGGGGCGCCATCTACTGGTTTGACTGCGCGACGCGTGTCCTGGTTGCTGCGTGACGGAGGCGGAGGCGTGTGTGGGCGGGGCCACAGAGGCAAAGAGGCAGAACTGATGACGTTTTGTGGACGCCGTGGACACACTCTCCTCCAACCACAAAATATCAAATGTAGTTGCTGCGTGAAACCAGTAGGGGGCGCGAACCATGCGGTTTTAGACACAAAAGTGAGATTTTGAACAAGTTTGCACCAAATGTCAACATATTGACTGGGACATGTAGCTAACTCTATTCAACAACCATTTAGACCGTTTATCAGCAAAAAAAAGTGGATTTGGTGTTTAGTTACTCTTTAATGAGTGTCCTGAATAGCAACTTGGGGCAATAGCAGAGTGTAAGGGTTGCTTTGAAATGTTTTGAGATGATCTAGGGTGCAACCACCAACATCAAAAATATGACGACTGACTAATTGACTAACTGACTAATGTACTCGCTTGTAAATATAACTGCCCGGCAGAAATAGAGATGCAAAGTAGGTGAGATAATTAAATGCTTTGGAGTTTATTCGAGACCAGGCCTGGATGGACCCGAGCTGAACTATGAAAACAGGACACCTGGATTGCGTTCAAAATAGAGAATGTGATGACCAATTACGAATGTTTGAGACCGATTAATAAGACACGGAAAGAGTGTTGTCATAATTGAAAGGACTGCTTCCATCTTGATAGTCTAGCCTCGCCCGTGTGCTGGTTAAAGCTTTATAGTTAGAGCATAGGAGATGGTACCCCCCCAAAAAAAATAACGAGCCGTGTTGTTGGCCCCAAAAGACCGGCGAGCACAGATAGCACACGGAACAGCAAACAAAACTGACAGCGACTTTGCAAGGCAGAGGGTGACAGCGAGTGACGAAGCCAGCGCACAGCCGCCACGGAGGCCGAGAGGCACAGCCGCCAGGGAGGCCGAGAGGCACAGCCGCCAGCGAGGCCGAGAGGCACAGCCGCCAGCGAGGCCGAGAAGCACAGCCGCCAGCGAGGCCGAGAGGCACAGCCGCCAGCGAGGCACAGCCGCCAGCGAGGCCGAGAGGCACAGCCGCCAGCGAGGCACAGCCGCCAGCGAGGCCGAGAGGCACAGCCGCCAGCGAGGCCGAGAGGCACAGCCAGCAGGACAGAGACGGGCAGGAACATAGCAGCCGATGAGGCCAGGACACGGCAGAGACACAGCAGCCAGCAAGGCAGAGAGATGGCATGAACATAGCGGCCGATGAGGCAGAGACACTGTGGCTGACAAGGCCAGGACACGGAAGAGACACGAGGCTGGGACACAGCAGCTAGCAAGGCAGAGAGTCGGGCAAGAACATGTCGGCCGACGAGGCCAGGACACGGCAGAGACACAGCAGCCAGCAAGGCGAAGAGATGGCAGGAACATAGCAGCTGACGAGGCCAGGACACGGCCATCAATGAGGACGGACACGCAGCAGTACTGCGTGTCAAGTACCAAAGGCCTTGAAAACAGCAGTCATTAAGCCTCTTCTAAAGAAGAGCAGCCTTGATGCCAAGGTAATGAACAACTACCGGCCCATATCAAACCTGCCATTCTTAGGAAAAGTCCTAGAGAAAGTAGTATATCAGCAGCTCACTTACTTTCTCCTGTCTAACAATGTGTTTGATACTTTCCAATCAGGCTTTAGGCCCCACCACAGCACTGAGACAGCTCTGATCAAGGTGACAAATGATATCCGCATGAACACCAACGCAGGTAAGGTCTCAGTTTTAGTTCTGCTGGACCTGAGCGCTGCCTTTGACACAGTGGACCACAGTGGACCACAGTGGACCACAGTGGACCACAGTGGACCACAGTGGACCACAGTGGACCACGGGATCTTACTTCACAGGCTAGAAAACTGGGTGGGAATCTCTGGTACTGCTCTAAACTGGTTTAAGTCCTATCTCGAGGACAGGACGTACTTTGTTGAAATTGGCAACTGTGTCTCAGACAAAATTGCCATGACCTGTGGAGTCCCCCAGGGGTCAATCTTGGGACCCCTCTTATTCAACTTGTACATGCTTCCATTGGGTCAGCTAATAAACAGCAACAATGTGTCGTACCACAACTATGCAGATGACACTCAAATCTACGTGTCACTGACGGCTAGTGAACATGGGCCTGTAGATACACTCTGTCACTGCATCCAACAGATCAGTTTGTGGATGCAAAACAACTTTCTCCAGCTAAACTTAGACAAAACTGAGATCATTGTTTTTGGCCCACAGGCACAAAGACAAAGTGTTATCAGTCACCTTGAGTCTCTCTCTCTAAAACCAAAAAATCAGGTTAGAAATCTAGGAGTAATCATGGACTCAGACCTGAACTTAAACAGCCACATCAAAGCAATAACATCAGCAGCTTTTTACCATCTGAAAAACATTGCTAAGATCAGAGGAATAGTGTCAAAACCAGACTTAGAGAGACTTATCCATGCATTTGTCTCCAGCAGGTTAGACTACTGTAACGGCCTGCTCACTGGTCTCTCTAAACGAGCTGTCAGACAACTACAGTACATCCAGAACGCTGCTGCTCGAGTCCTGACAAGAACCAGGAAATACGACCATATTAGTCCAGTGCTCCGGTCTCTGCACTGGCTTCCTGTCACTCAGAGAATAGACTTTAAAACAGCTCTGCTTGTCTACAAGTCTTTTCATGGTTTAGCTCCGAAGTACATCTCTGACATGTTACAGCCGTATGAACCATCTCGGGCCCTGAGAACTTCAGGGAGGGGCCTCCTGGTGGTTCCAGAGTCAATAATAAACATGGTGAGGCTGCGTTTCAGTTTCATTCAGCTAAAATCTGGAACAGTCTTCATGAGGATGTGAGACAGGCCTCGACTCTGACAATGTTCAAATCCAGGCTGAAAACAGTTCTTTTTACTATTCTCGCCTTTTACTGTAATTGATTAAATTTATGTTGATGTTTTTATTGATTCTATTTGTTTTCAACTGTGAAGCACTTTGAATTGCCTTGTGTATGAATTGTGCTCTACAAATAAACTTGCCTTGCCTTGCCTTGCCTTACGAGCCTTAACATGAGGCAGGAACACAGCGTCTGACAAGGGTGAGATGCAGCAACCAAAGCGGCCGAAACGTGGCAGAGACCCGGTGGGAACATGGCAGCAACATGGCTGAGACACGGTGGCCTGCAAGGCCGAGACACGGTGGAAACACGGCGGCCCAAGACAAGCGGCCGGCCAATGAGCGGGGACACAGCGTCCGGCAGAGACACACAGCAGGGATGCAGTTGCCGCCAGGGCCGTGGGACTGCAGGCGGTGAGGCAATGCGAGAGCAACCAGGACTGAATAAGAGTGGCCATGACTAAGCAACATTAGAGACACGAGAGAGCACGGCGACCGACGCACAGTAACGCAACGAAAAACAACGATTGCAAAACACTGCAGAATAAAGGTGCGTGCACACCAAACTCTGGTCACAAGGCAGGGGGCAATTGATTCCTGTGTATAGTAATGCAGGTGCATGCACACGTGGGGGTGATGAGCAGAGTCAATTGGCACAGCGCACGCCAGCTGTTGAGAGCGGCCTTTCCAAGTCCAGGCATTCGGATCAAAGGAATCAAACTTCGAATAACTTGTGAAACAATACGTGGGCACATTAAAAAAGGCGCCAAATTATGAAAATGTTTAAAAGGGGACTTTAACGTGGCATGATCGCTGGACAGACAGGTAGGCTACTATGTACTCGAACCCATACATGTCAACATAATAACCGAGAGGCGAGATGCCTCAATTGTGTAGGCGGCATATTAACGCCCAGCACCCATTTTAACGTGACGCCGAACCAACCGAATAATCCTGAGTTCATTGCTCAATATGAGAAAACACAGCCAGGACGTTCGAGGTAGTGGGTGACAGCAGCGTGAATGAGCAACTCAGAAAGTACGTGAACAAAAGTCAAAACCACTAATCCAAAGGAAAAAACTAGCAGAAATGGGCCGACCAGTCAACGGCTTATCATTACTAGGGATGGGCACCGTTAAACGGTTCCTACTTGGAACCGACCGAAAAGCTTCGGTCGGAGGCGGTGTCAAAAATGTTTAATTCTTTCGGTGCCAACTTCCAGTTCTTTTTCTCTCCAAAGGTCAATAGATGACCCTCAGCGAGTCTTAAAAAAGCAACATGAACGTGCGCAGGTACTGAGCGGCTTCAGCGCAAATGGAGCGAAGCAAAGATATATTTCATAGATGTAGCCTAACTTATAGTGAAGCAAAGCTATAACTTGCTAAACTTCTGTAATAGAGATGGCAGAGCCGCGGTCTGCGTCAGGACTGAGCAGGACTGAGCCAGGACGTGGACTACACCGGTTGTAAAACCCAGAGCTAAACAAAATCAGTTATGAACCAGGACTGAATAAGAAACTTGAGCTTTTAGTCAAATTGAAAAGCAAAAAAGAGCAGTGACAACAAGAAAGACGTCTTTATCTTTAGCGACAGACCCGGAGGCGGAGCTTACGTGCTCTTGTTTACAACTTTACAGCAGCTGCAGCAACAGGAATATCAGAGATTGTTGTTTGTTGAAAGTGAGCGCTCACTCTGTATTAGACATTGTTGGTCCAGTTTTGGTAAATTGTTAGTGGCAGAGTGAGCGCTCACACCATATAAGGATCTTTGACGTGTGAAGTTGCTTTCGCTTCGTCGAACAGCGCAGTGAGTTTAGAAAAGTTTAGCTGAAAGAAAACCATGTCCTGATGTGGATCTGTCCCGTCTCTGCAGCTTCAGAGGTAATAACGTCCTTTCTTTCTTTTTATTACTGCTTAAGTGGAAATTGTGCTCAAAACACGAAGTCACAGGCGACGCTGCTGCTCCTGTGTAGCTTCTGCTGTGCCGTTTTAGGATTTTTTAACTTTTAATACACGCTATTTTTATTGAATTAAAATAACATGGGTATCGAAAAAAGTACCGTTAAGACACCGGAACCGAAAAGCAGGTTGCGTTAAAGTACTTGGTATCGAAAAAAAACGAATGGTACCCATCCCTAATCATTACAGGCCAAGAGGAATGAGACAAAGCTCTTGAGAGGGAGCGTGTGTGCGTGCGTGCGTGCGTGCAAGCGTGGGTACATACGGCTCACCTAGGGCGCCCTCCCCGACTGCATCAGGAGCAGGCGCGGCGGTCCAGAAGCGCGAGCATCGGAAGAACACGGTCCGAGAAGCGCCCATTGACAGTGGATTGCCAGTGGAAGCGCCAGATGAGGGAACCATACGAGAACCAGACAGCGGCAGCGGCAACGGCAGCGTGAGTCGAGCCAGGGGAGCGAGCGTCGGAAGAACACAGGTCCGAGAAGCGCCAGATGAGGGAACACACGAAGAACCGGACACGTCGTGGGCAGCGTGCGTCAATCCAGAGGAGCAAGCATTGGGGACACGCCATCGAGGAAGAGGACGATGAGGAATGCCCGCAACCACAGTAGCACAGGACACGTGCCAGAGCGAACGACGGAGGAAGAGCCGAGCGGCCCGGGCCTAGGACGGCAGCGCCCGGACAATCCCCACTGTGGAGACGAGCAGGCAAAAGCCAAACACGACAGAATTCTCAGGTAACACGCGGGGACACAGTAGAAGTCGCAGCGCAGCTGGGAAGCGAACGAACCATGATTGCTGGGGCTTAAAAGCGGGACCGAGGGCGATGATTGGCTGCTATGGAGGTGCGGCTCTTACGCTGATGGCTGAGGTGGAGGCGTGGCCCTCTCGGGAGCGATCATTGGCTGGAGGTATGTGATGCCGAAAATCGTCTCCCAGGTTGAATTAACGCCTAGGCTTCATTCTCTGTTTTTATAGCCGCAAACGCGTTCTCTTGCTGAGAACACGCACTTTGAGGAACTCGCAGCTTTTTGCATTGTCAAAGCGGAAAACAATCTCATTTGCAGAGTTAGTGTCAGGGATGAACATCCCAGTCAAAAAAAAAAAAAGGTTTTGGGTTGTTTTCATTGGTTATTCAGAAACTTGAAACTGACTTTGTGAAAAAAAAAACTATGTGATTAAACTTTTCCAAACCTTGGTGTCTTGTACAGGGTGGGACCCAGTATAACATACTAAAGAACCAGCCATATAGCAGACCTGTACAAGAAACCAAGGTTTGGTCAAGTTTGATCACATAGTTTTTCCACAAAGTCAGTTTCAAGTTTCTGGATAACCGTCAGTTTTCTCAGGTCTCACTTATGAAAACAACCCAAAACCACATTTTTTTGGACTGGGATGTTCATCCCTGACACTGACTCTGCATATGAGATGGTTTTTCGCTGTGACAATGCAAAAAGCTGCGAGTTCCTCAAAGTGCATGTTCTTTTTTTTTTTTTTTTTTTTATTTGACAATAACAGACATAAAAGACAAACTTATACATTCCACAAACAAAAAAGACACAATGACAATGGACAACATAGGGAGGGAAAGGAGGGGTAGGTTGGCAGACAGAGTACACTTACAAATGCCCTACAAAGACAAAACACACCTTCCCACATATTGATGCCCTACCTGTCAACAAGGCAAGACAAGACAGACACATCATCATGCAAACATTCATAATTTGTTTAACTCAGACAGTTATTTTCACATTTTCCATAAAGGCCATTGATTCTATATATTTGTTTGTTTTAGTGCAGACCATACTAAGTTAAATATGTTAGGGTGCTCTTCACTCAAGTCTCCAAGTGCTAGAGCTGCTTGTTCCATGGAGAGAAGATCCAAGTATTCTCCCAGCCATTTATCAAGCTGAAAACAATTTTGTTTCCGCACCTTCCAATTAATAAGGATAGTGCGCTTTGCTGAGAGAAACGCTGAAGAAATTATCGTTTGTGTTATTCTGGAGTCCACACCCTCCACATTTTTCCCCAAAATGGCTACTAGTGGGCATAACTGGAAATTTACTTTGAGTTTTTGACATAAAACATCTTTAATTTTTTCCCAAAAGTTTTTCACTTCAGGGCATTCCCAAAGTAGATGGATAAGAGTCCCAGTCATGCCACAGCCGTGCCAACATAAATCTGAGGCACTACTATTCATTTTATGTATTTTCTGTGGCGTGATGTATGATCTGAATAGAATCTTGAGTTGTATCAGTTTGTATCTCACGCATTTTGAGCTGTAATTTAACTGTCTTAGTATGGTCTCCCACTCTTCTTTGGTTATATTTGTCTCTAGATCCTTCTCCCATTGTTCCATAGTAGCCCCGCAACATTCAAAAAAGTCATGACTTAATAACTTATACAGTCTTGAAACTGTGTTACGGCCATTTGCTGCAGTTTGGAGTTGGTGATCCAGGTATTCATTTGTATTAGTAAATTGGAAACTAGAGAAAATAGCTTTAAGCTGCATATATTGAAAGCCATGCCTGTCGCTTAAATTAAATATTGTTTTAAGTTGTTGGAATGGCATAATTTCCTCCCCATGCAATATTTGTCCCAATGTCCTTATATTTTTATTTTTCCATGTATCATTAACAAGGGGTTATCCACCAGCTGTAAAGAGCGGATTATTCCAAATGGGACAAGATGGAAGGGAGGGGGCATTAATTTTGAGGTGTTTGTAAATGGCTTGTGCAATTTCACATGAGAACTTGATTATAGGGTTTTGGATTCTTTTGTCACATTTTGGTTTATACCAAAGGGATGCAGTTGCGATATTTTTACAAGCATCAACTACTGTTTTCTGTTCCAACCAGTTCCAGCTGCCTATTTCACATGGCTCTTTTTTATAGGCCCAGGTTGTCCAACGGCCCAAAGTGCATGTTCTAAGCGAGAGAACACGTTTGCGGCCATAAAAACAGATATTGCTGTTTCTCCAAAACCATTAATGCTAGATGGCTGATTCTTTAGTATGTTATACAGGGTCCCACCCTGTACAAGAAACCAAGGTTTGGTCAAGTTTGATCACATCGTTTTTCAACAAAGTCAGTTTCAAGTTTCTGAATAACCATCGGTTTTCTCAGGTCTCACTTATAGTGAAAAAAAACTATGTGATTAAACTGTACCAAACCTTGGTGTCTTGTACAGGGTGGGACCTGTATAACATACTAAAGAACCAGCCATATAGCATTCATGGTTGTTGGAGAAACAGCAATATCTGTTTTTATTGCCGCAAACGCGTTCTCTCGCTGAGAACACACACTTTGAGGAACTCGCAGCTTTTTGCATTGTCACAGCGGAAAACCATCTCATATGCGGAGTCAGTGTCAGGGATGATAATCCCAGTCAAAAAAGTGCGGTTTTGGGTTGTTTTCATAATTGAGACCTGAGAAAACTGACAGTTATTCAGAAACTTGAAACATACTTTGTGGAAAAACTATGTGATCAAACTTGACCAAACCTTGGTTTCTTGTACAGGGTTAGACCCTGTATAACATACTAAAGAATCAGCTCTGTGGGGTCTGTGGAGTCTTTGGGGTCTCTGGAGCTCTGTGAGGTCTGTGGAGACTGTGGGGTCTGTGGAGTCTGTGGGGTCGGTGGAGCTCTGTGGGGTCTGTGGGTCCGTGGAGTCTGTGGGGTTTGTGGAGTCTATGGGGTCTGTGGAGCTCTGTGGGGTCTGTGGAGCCTCTGGTGTCTGTTGAGTCTGTGGGGTCTGTGGAGCTTTGTGTAGTCTCTGTAGCCTGTGGGGTGTGTGGAGTCGGTAGGGTCTCTGGAGTCTGTGGGGTATGTGGGGTCTGTGAAGTCTGTGGAGTCTATGGGGTATGTGGAGCTCTGTGGGGACTGTGGAGTCTATGCAGGCTGTGGGGTCTCTGGAGCTCTGTGGGGTATGTGGGGTCTGTGGAGTCTGAGGGGTCCGTGGAGCCTGTGGTGTCTGTGGAGTCTGTGGGCTCTGTGGGGTCTACGGGCTGTGTGGGTTCTGTGAAGCTCTTTGGGGTCTCTGGAGCTCTCTGGAGTCTGTGGAGTCTGTGGGCTCTGTTGGGTCTGTGGGGTCTGTGGGGTCTCTGGAGCTCTGTGGGGTCTGTGGAGTCTGTGGGGTTTGTGGAGTCTGTTGAGTCTGTGGGCTCTGTTGGGTCTGTGGAGTCTCTGGGGTCTGTGAAGCTCTGTGGGATATGTGGGGTCTGTGGAGCCTGTGGTGTCTGTGGCGTCTCTGGGATCTGTGGAGATCTGTGGGGTCTGTGGAGTCTGTGGAGTCTGTGGAGTCTGTGGTGTCTGTGGTGTCTGTGGGGTCTGTGGAGTTCTCTGGGCTCTGTGGAATCTGTGGGCTCTGTGGGCTCTGTTGGCTCTGTGGATTATATGGGGTCTGTGAAGCTCTGTGGGGTCTGTGGGTCTGTGGAGTCTGTGGGCTCTCTGGGCTCTGTTGAGTCTGTGGGGTTTTTGGAGTCTATGGGGTCTTAGGAGCTCTGTGGGGTCTGTGGAGCCTCTGGTGTCTGTGGGGTCTGTGGAGTCTATGCAGTGTGTGGGATCTCTGGAGCTCTGTGGGGTTTGTGGAGTCGTTGGGGTCTGTGGAGTCTGTGGAATTCTGTATGGTCTCTGGAGTCTGTGGAGTCTGTGGGCTTTGAGGGCTCTGTGGAGCTCTGTTGGGTCTGTGGAGCTCTGTGGGGTCTGTGGAATTGGTGGGGTCTGTGGAGTCTGTGGAGTCTCTGGGGTATGTGGGATCTCTGGAGCTCTGTGGGGTTTGTGGAGTCTTTGGAGTCTGTGGGGTCTGTGAAGCTCTGTGGGGTCTGTGGAGTCTGTAGGGTCTGTGGAGTCTGTGGAGTCTGTGGGGTCTGTGGAGTCTGTGCGGTCTTTGAAGCTCTGTGGGGTCTGTCGAGTCGGGGGGATCTGTGGAGTCTGTGGGGTCTGTGCGGTCTTTGAAGCTCTGTGGGGTCTGTGGAGTCTGTGGGGTCTGTGGAGCTCTGTGGGGTCTGTGGAGTCTGTGGGGTCTGTGGGGTCAGTGGGGTCATTATAGCTCGGTGGGGTCTGTGGGGTTTGTAGGATCTGTGGAGTCTGTGGGATCTCTGGAGCTCTGCGGGGTTTTTGGAGTCTGTTGGGTCTGTGGAGTCTGGGGTCTGTGGAGCTCTGTGGGGTCTCTGGAGTCCGTGGGGTCGGTGGGATCTGTGGAGCTCTTTGGGGTCTGTGGGGTCTGTGGAGCTCTGTGGGCTCTGTGGACTCTGTAGGCTCTGTGGGCTCTCTGGGGTCTGTGGAGTCTCTGAGGTCTGTGGAGTCTGTGGAGCTCTTTGGGGTTTGTGGGGTCTGTGGAGTTCTCTGGGCTCTGTGGATTATGTGGGGTCTGTGGAGTCTCTGTGGTATGTGGAGGTCTGTGGAGTCTGTATGGTCTCTGGAGCACTGTGTGCTCTGTGTAGTCTGTGGGCTCTGTGGGTTCTGTGGGGTTTGTTGAGTCTGTGGGGTCTGTGGAATTGGTCGGGTCTGTGGGGTATGTGGAGCTCCGTGGGCTCTTTGGACTCTGTGGTGTCTGTGGGGTCTGAGGGGTCTGTGGGGTCTCTGGGGTCTGTGGAGTCTCTGGGGTATGTGGAGGTCTGTGGGGTCTGTGGAGTCTCTGCAGTGTGTGGGATCTCTGGCGCTCTGTGGGGTTTGTGGAGTCGTTGGGGTCTGTGGAGTCTGTGGAGTGTATGGGGTCTGTGGAATTCTGTATGGTCTCTGGAGTCTGTGGGCTTTGAGGGCTCTGTGGAGCTATGTTGGGTCTGTGGAGCTCTGTGGGGTCTGTGGAATTGGTGGGGTCTGTGGAGTCTGTGGAGTCTCTGGGGTATGTGGAGGTCTGTGGGGTCTGTGGAGTCTTTGCAGTGTGTGGAATCTCTGGATCTCTGTGGCGTTTGTGGAGTCTTTGGAGTCTGTGGGGTCTGTGAAGCTCTGTGGGGTCTGTGGAGTCTGTGGAGTCTGTGGAGCTCTGTTGGGTCTGTTGAGTCTGTGGAGTCTGTGGGGTCTGTGGAGTCTGTGGGGTCTGTGGGCTCTGTGGAGTCTGTGGGGTCTGTGGAGTCTTTGAAGCTCTGTGGGGTCTGTGGAGTCGGGGGGATCTGTGGAGTCTGTGGGGTCTGTGCGGTCTTTGAAACTCTCTGGGGTCTGTGGAGTCTGTAGGGTCTGTGGAGCTCTGTTGGGTCTGTTGAGTCTGTGGAGTCTGTGGGGTCTGAGGGCTCTGAGGAGCTCTCTGGGGTCTGTGGAGTCTGTGGGGTCGGTGGGCTCTGTGGAGTCTGTGGGGTCTGTGGGGTCTGTGGAGTCTGTGGAGTCTGAGGAGTCTCTGGGCTTTGAGGGCTCTGTGGAGCCCTGTGGGGTTTGTGGAGTCTGTAGGGTCTGTGGAGCTCTGTGGGGTCTGTGGAGTCTGTGGAGTCTGAGGGCTCTGTGGAGCTCTGTGGGGTCTGTTGAGTCTTTGGGGTCTGTGGAATTCTGTGGGGTCTCTGGAGTCTGTGGAGTCTGTGGGCTTTGAGTGGTCTGTGGAGCTCTGTTGGGTTTTTGGAGTCTGTTGAGTCTGTGGAGTCTGTGGGGTCTGTGGAGCTCTGTGGGGTCTCTGGAGTCTGTGGGGTCTGTGGGGTCAGTGGGGTCTGTATAGCTCTGTGGGGTCTGTGGGGTTTGTAGTGCTCTGTAGGGTCTGTAGGATCTGTGGAGTCTGTGGGATCTCTGGAGCTCTGCGGGGTTTTTGGAGTCTGTTGGGTCTGTGGAGTCTGTGGAGTCTGGGGTCTGTGGAGCTCTGTGGGGTCTCTGGAGTCCCTGGGGTCGGTGGGATCTGTGGAGCTCTTTGGGGTCTGTGTGGTCTGTGGAGCTCTGTGGGCTCTGTGGACTCTGTAGGCTCTGTGGGCTCTGTGGAGTCTGTGGGGTCTGTGCGGTCTTTGGAGCTCTCTGGGGTCTTTGGAGTCTGTGGGGTCTGTGAAGCTCTGTGGGGTCTGTGGAGTCTGTAGGGTCTGTGGAGCTCTGTTGGGTCTGTTGAGTCTGTGGAGTCTGTGGGGTCTGAGGGCTCTGAGGAGCTCTCTGGGGTCTGTGGAGTCTGTGGGGTCGGTGGGCTCTGTGGAGTCTGTGGGGTCTGTGGGGTCTGTGGAGTCTGTGGAGTCTGAGGAGTCTCTGGGCTTTGAGGGCTCTGTGGAGCTCTGTGGGGTTTGTGGAGTCTGTAGGGTCTGTGGAGCTCTGTGGGGTCTGTGGAGTCTGTGGAGTCTGAGGGCTCTGTGGAGCTCTGTGGGGTCTGTTGAGTCTTTGGGGTCTGTGGAATTCTGTGGGGTCTCTGGAGTCTGTGGAGTCTGTGGGCTTTGAGTGGTCTGTGGAGCTCTGTTGGGTTTTTGGAGTCTGTTGAGTCTTTGGAGTCTGTGGGGTCTGTGAAGCTCTGTGGGGTCTGTGGAGTCTGTGGAGTCTGTGGGGTCGGTGGGCTCTGTGGAGTCTGTGGGGTCTGTGCGGTCTTTGAATCTCTGTGGGGTCTGTGGAGTCGGGGGGATCTGTGGGGTCAGTGGGGTCTGTATAGCTCTGTGGGGTATGTGGGGTTTGTAGTGCTCTGTGGGGTCTGTAGGGTCTGTGGAGCTCTGTGGGGTCTGTGGAGTCTGTGGGATCTCTGGAGCTCTGTGGGGTTTTTGGAGTCTGTTGGGTCTGTGGAGCTCTTTGGGGTCTGTGGGGTCTGTGGAGCTCTGTGGGCTCTGTGGACTCTGTAGGCTCTGTGGGCTCTGTGGAGTCTGTGGGGTCTGTGCGGTCTTTGGAGCTTTGTGGGGTCTGTGGAGTCTGTAGAGTCTCTGGGGTCTGAGGGCTCTGTGGAGCTCTGTGGGGTCTGGCGAAGAGATGGCAGGAACATAGCAGCTGACGAGGCCAGGACACGGCCATCAATGAGGACGGACACGCAGCAGTACTGCGTGTCAAGTACCAAAGGCCTTGAAAACAGCAGTCATTAAGCCTCTTCTAAAGAAGAGCAGCCTTGATGCCAAGGTAATGAACAACTACCGGCCCATATCAAACCTGCCATTCTTAGGAAAAGTCCTAGAGAAAGTAGTATATCAGCAGCTCACTTACTTTCTCCTGTCTAACAATGTGTTTGATACTTTCCAATCAGGCTTTAGGCCCCACCACAGCACTGAGACAGCTCTGATCAAGGTGACAAATGATATCCGCATGAACACCAACGCAGGTAAGGTCTCAGTTTTAGTTCTGCTGGACCTGAGCGCTGCCTTTGACACAGTAGACCACGGGATCTTACTTCACAGGCTAGAAAACTGGGTGGGAATCTCTGGTACTGCTCTAAACTGGTTTAAGTCCTATCTCGAGGACAGGACGTACTTTGTTGAAATTGGCAACTGTGTCTCAGACAAAATTGCCATGACCTGTGGAGTCCCCCAGGGGTCAATCTTGGGACCCCTCTTATTCAACTTGTACATGCTTCCATTGGGTCAGCTAATAAACAGCAACAATGTGTCGTACCACAACTATGCAGATGACACTCAAATCTACGTGTCACTGACGGCTAGTGAACATGGGCCTGTAGATACACTCTGTCACTGCATCCAACAGATCAGTTTGTGGATGCAAAACAACTTTCTCCAGCTAAACTCAGACAAAACTGAGATCATTGTTTTTGGCCCACAGGCACAAAGACAAAGTGTTATCAGTCACCTTGAGTCTCTCTCTCTAAAACCAAAAAATCAGGTTAGAAATCTAGGAGTAATCATGGACTCAGACCTGAACTTAAACAGCCACATCAAAGCAATAACATCAGCAGCTTTTTACCATCTGAAAAACATTGCTAAGATCAGAGGAATAGTGTCAAAACCAGACTTAGAGAGACTTATCCATGCATTTGTCTCCAGCAGGTTAGACTACTGTAACGGCCTGCTCACTGGTCTCTCTAAACGAGCTGTCAGACAACTACAGTACATCCAGAACGCTGCTGCTCGAGTCCTGACAAGAACCAGGAAATACGACCATATTAGTCCAGTGCTCCGGTCTCTGCACTGGCTTCCTGTCACTCAGAGAATAGACTTTAAAACAGCTCTGCTTGTCTACAAGTCTTTTCATGGTTTAGCTCCGAAGTACATCTCTGACATGTTACAGCCGTATGAACCATCTCGGGCCCTGAGAACTTCAGGGAGGGGCCTCCTGGTGGTTCCAGAGTCAATAATAAACACGGTGAGGCTGCGTTTCAGTTTCATTCAGCTAAAATCTGGAACAGTCTTCATGAGGATGTGAGACAGGCCTCGACTCTGACAATGTTCAAATCCAGGCTGAAAACAGTTCTTTTTACCAATGCATATGACTGAAAGTATTTTATCTGCATTCTCGCCTTTTACTGTAATTGATTAAATTTATGTTGATGTTTTTATTGATTCTATTTGTTTTCAACTGTGAAGCACTTTGAATTGCCTTGTGTATGAATTGTGCTCTACAAATAAACTTGCCTTGCCTTGCCTTGCCTTACGAGCCTTAACATGAGGCAGGAACACAGCGTCTGACAAGGGTGAGATGCAGCAACCAAAGCGGCCGAAACGTGGCAGAGACCCGGGGGGAACATGGCAGCAACATGGCTGAGACACGGTGGCCTGCAAGGCCGAGACACAGTGGAAACACGGCGGCCCAAGACAAGCGGCCGGCCAATGAGCGGGGACACAGCGTCCGGCAGAGACACACAGCAGGGATGCAGTTGCCGCCAGGGCCGTGGGACTGCAGGCGGTGAGGCAATGCGAGAGCAACCAGGACTGAATAAGAGTGGCCATGACTAAGCAACATTAGAGACACGAGAGAGCACGGCGACCGACGCACAGTAACGCAACGAAAAACAACGATTGCAAAACACTGCAGAATAAAGGTGCGTGCACACCAAACTCTGGTCACAAGGCAGGGGGCAATTGATTCCTGTGTATAGTAATGCAGGTGCATGCACACGTGGGGGTGATGAGCAGAGTCAATTGGCACAGCGCACGCCAGCTGTTGAGGGCGGCCTTTCCAAGTCCAGGCATTCGGATCAAAGGAATCAAACTTCGAATAACTTGTGAAACAATACGTGGGCACATTAAAAAAGGCGCCAAATTATGAAAATGTTTAAAAGGGGACTTTAACGTGGCATGATCGCTGGACAGACAGGTAGGCTACTATGTACTCGAACCCATACATGTCAACATAATAACCGAGAGGCGAGATGCCTCAATTGTGTAGGCGGCATATTAACGCCCAGCACCCATTTTAACGTGACGCCGAACCAACCGAATAATCCTGAGTTCATCGCTAAATATGAGAAAACACAGCCAGGACGTTCGAGGTAGTGGGTGACAGCAGCGTGAATGAGCAACTCAGAAAGTACGTGAACAAAAGTCAAAACCACTAATCCAAAGGAAAAAACTAGCAGAAATGGGCCGACCAGTCAACGGCTTATCATTACTAGGGATGGGCACCGTTAAACGGTTCCTACTTGGAACCGACCGAAAAGCTTCGGTCGGAGGCGGTGTCAAAAATGTTTAATTCTTTCGGTGCCAACTTCCAGTTCTTTTTCTCTCCAAAGGTCAATAGATGACCCTCAGCGAGTCTTAAAAAAGCAACATGAATGTGTGCAGGTACTGAGCGGCTTCAGCGCAAATGGAGCGAAGCGAAGATATATTCCATAGATGTAGCCTAACTTATAGTGAAGCAAAGCTATAACTTGCTAAACTTCTGTAATAGAGATGGCAGAGCCGCGGTCTGCGTCAGGACTGAGCAGGACTGAGCCAGGACGTGGACTACACCGGTTGTAAAACCCAGAGCTAAACAAAATCAGTTATGAACCAGGACTGAATAAGAAACTTGAGCTTTTAGTCAAATTGAAAAGCAAAAAAGAGCAGTGACAACAAGAAAGACGTCTTTATCTTTAGCGACAGACCCGGAGGCGGAGCTTACGTGCTCTTGTTTACAACTTTACAGCAGCTGCAGCAACAGGAATATCAGAGATTGTTGTTTGTTGAAAGTGAGCGCTCACTCTGTATTAGACATTGTTGGTCCAGTTTTGGTAAATTGTTAGTGGCAGAGTGAGCGCTCACACCATATAAGGATCTTTGACGTGTGAAGTTGCTTTCGCTTCGTCGAACAGCGCAGTGAGTTTAGAAAAGTTTAGCTGAAAGAAAACCATGTCCTGATGTGGATCTGTCCCGTCTCTGCAGCTTCAGAGGTAATAACGTCCTTTCTTTCTTTTTATTACTGCTTAAGTGGAAATTGTGCTCAAAACACGAAGTCACAGGCGACGCTGCTGCTCCTGTGTAGCTTCTGCTGTGCCGTTTTAGGATTTTTTAACTTTTAATACACGCTATTTTTATTGAATTAAAATAACATGGGTATCGAAAAAAGTACCGTTAAGACACCGGAACCGAAAAGCAGGTTGCGTTAAAGTACTTGGTATCGAAAAAAAACGAATGGTACCCATCCCTAATCATTACAGGCCAAGAGGAATGAGACAAAGCTCTTGAGAGGGAGCGTGTGTGCGTGCGTGCGTGCGTGCAAGCGTGGGTACATACGGCTCACCTAGGGCGCCCTCCCCGACTGCATCAGGAGCAGGCGCGGCGGTCCAGAAGCGCGAGCATCGGAAGAACACGGTCCGAGAAGCGCCCATTGACAGTGGATTGCCAGTGGAAGCGCCAGATGAGGGAACCATACGAGAACCAGACAGCGGCAGCGGCAACGGCAGCGTGAGTCGAGCCAGGGGAGCGAGCGTCGGAAGAACACAGGTCCGAGAAGCGCCAGATGAGGGAACACACGAAGAACCGGACACGTCGTGGGCAGCGTGCGTCAATCCAGAGGAGCAAGCATTGGGGACACGCCATCGAGGAAGAGGACGATGAGGAATGCCCGCAACCACAGTAGCACAGGACACGTGCCAGAGCGAACGACGGAGGAAGAGCCGAGCGGCCCGGGCCTAGGACGGCAGCGCCCGGACAATCCCCACTGTGGAGACGAGCAGGCAAAAGCCAAACACGACAGAATTCTCAGGTAACACGCGGGGACACAGTAGAAGTCGCAGCGCAGCTGGGAAGCGAACGAACCATGATTGCTGGGGCTTAAAAGCGGGACCGAGGGCGATGATTGGCTGCTATGGAGGTGGGCTCTTACGCTGATGGCTGAGGTGGAGGCGTGGCCCTCTCGGGAGCGATCATTGGCTGGAGGTATGTGATGCCGAAAATCGTCTCCCAGGTTGAATTAACGCCTAGGCTTCATTCTCTGTTTTTATAGCCGCAAACGCGTTCTCTCGCTGAGAACACGCACTTTGAGGAACTCGCAGCTTTTTGCATTGTCAAAGCGGAAAACAATCTCATTTGCAGAGTTAGTGTCAGGGATGAACATCCCAGTCAAAAAAAAAAAAAGGTTTTGGGTTGTTTTCATTGGTTATTCAGAAACTTGAAACTGACTTTGTGAAAAAAAAAACTATGTGATTAAACTTTTCCAAACCTTGGTGTCTTGTACAGGGTGGGACCCAGTATAACATACTAAAGAACCAGCCATATAGCAGACCTGTACAAGAAACCAAGGTTTGGTCAAGTTTGATCACATAGTTTTTCCACAAAGTCAGTTTCAAGTTTCTGGATAACCGTCAGTTTTCTCAGGTCTCACTTATGAAAACAACCCAAAACCACATTTTTTTGGACTGGGATGTTCATCCCTGACACTGACTCTGCATATGAGATGGTTTTTCGCTGTGACAATGCAAAAAGCTGCGAGTTCCTCAAAGTGCATGTTCTTTTTTTTTTTTTTTTTTTTATTTGACAATAACAGACATAAAAGACAAACTTATACATTCCACAAACAAAAAAGACACAATGACAATGGACAACATAGGGAGGGAAAGGAGGGGTAGGTTGGCAGACAGAGTACACTTACAAATGCCCTACAAAGACAAAACACACCTTCCCACATATTGATGCCCTACCTGTCAACAAGGCAAGACAAGACAGACACATCATCATGCAAACATTCATAATTTGTTTAACTCAGACAGTTATTTTCACATTTTCCATAAAGGCCATTGATTCTATATATTTGTTTGTTTTAGTGCAGACCATACTAAGTTAAATATGTTAGGGTGCTCTTCACTCAAGTCTCCAAGTGCTAGAGCTGCTTGTTCCATGGAGAGAAGATCCAAGTATTCTCCCAGCCATTTATCAAGCTGAAAACAATTTTGTTTCCGCACCTTCCAATTAATAAGGATAGTGCGCTTTGCTGAGAGAAACGCTGAAGAAATTATCGTTTGTGTTATTCTGGAGTCCACACCCTCCACATTTTTCCCCAAAATGGCTACTAGTGGGCATAACTGGAAATTTACTTTGAGTTTTTGACATAAAACATCTTTAATTTTTTCCCAAAAGTTTTTCACTTCAGGGCATTCCCAAAGTAGATGGATAAGAGTCCCAGTCATGCCACAGCCGTGCCAACATAAATCTGAGGCACTACTATTCATTTTATGTATTTTCTGTGGCGTGATGTATGATCTGAATAGAATCTTGAGTTGTATCAGTTTGTATCTCACGCATTTTGAGCTGTAATTTAACTGTCTTAGTATGGTCTCCCACTCTTCTTTGGTTATATTTGTCTCTAGATCCTTCTCCCATTGTTCCATAGTAGCCCCGCAACATTCAAAAAAGTCATGACTTAATAACTTATACAGTCTTGAAACTGTGTTACGGCCATTTGCTGCAGTTTGGAGTTGGTGATCCAGGTATTCATTTGTATTAGTAAATTGGAAACTAGAGAAAATAGCTTTAAGCTGCATATATTGAAAGCCATGCCTGTCGCTTAAATTAAATATTGTTTTAAGTTGTTGAAATGGCATAATTTCCTCCCCATGCAATATTTGTCCCAATGTCCTTATATTTTTATTTTTCCATGTATCATTAACAAGGGGTTGTCCACCAGCTGTAAAGAGCGGATTATTCCAAATGGGACAAGATGGAAGGGAGGGGGCATTAATTTTGAGGTGTTTGTAAATGGCTTGTGCAATTTCACATGAGAACTTGATTATAGGGTTTTGGATTCTTTTGTCACATTTTGGTTTATACCAAAGGGATGCAGTTGCGATATTTTTACAAGCATCTACTACTGTTTTCTGTTCCAACCAGTTCCAGCTGCCTATTTCACATGGCTCTTTTTTATAGGCCCAGGTTGTCCAACGGCCCAAAGTGCATGTTCTAAGCGAGAGAACACGTTTGCGGCCATAAAAACAGATATTGCTGTTTCTCCAAAACCATTAATGCTAGATGGCTGATTCTTTAGTATGTTATACAGGGTCCCACCCTGTACAAGAAACCAAGGTTTGGTCAAGTTTGATCACATCGTTTTTCAACAAAGTCAGTTTCAAGTTTCTGAATAACCATCGGTTTTCTCAGGTCTCACTTATAGTGAAAAAAAACTATGTGATTAAACTGTACCAAACCTTGGTGTCTTGTACAGGGTGGGACCTGTATAACATACTAAAGAACCAGCCATATAGCATTCATGGTTGTTGGAGAAACAGCAATATCTGTTTTTATTGCCGCAAACGCGTTCTCTCGCTGAGAACACACACTTTGAGGAACTCGCAGCTTTTTGCATTGTCACAGCGGAAAACCATCTCATATGCGGAGTCAGTGTCAGGGATGATAATCCCAGTCAAAAAAGTGCGGTTTTGGGTTGTTTTCATAATTGAGACCTGAGAAAACTGACAGTTATTCAGAAACTTGAAACATACTTTGTGGAAAAACTATGTGATCAAACTTGACCAAACCTTGGTTTCTTGTACAGGGTTAGACCCTGTATAACATACTAAAGAATCAGCTCTGTGGGGTCTGTGGAGTCTTTAGGGTCTCTGGAGCTCTGTGAGGTCTGTGGAGACTGTGGGGTCTGTGGAGTCTGTGGGGTCGGTGGAGCTCTGTGGGGTCTGTGGGTCCGTGGAGTCTGTGGGGTTTGTGGAGTCTATGGGGTCTGTGGAGCTCTGTGGGGTCTGTGGAGCCTCTGGTGTCTGTTGAGTCTGTGGGGTCTGTGGAGCTTTGTGTAGTCTCTGTAGCCTGTGGGGTGTGTGGAGTCGGTAGGGTCTCTGGAGTCTGTGGGGTATGTGGGGTCTGTGAAGTCTGTGGAGTCTATGGGGTATGTGGAGCTCTGTGGGGACTGTGGAGTCTATGCAGGCTGTGGGGTCTCTGGAGCTCTGTGGGGTATGTGGGGTCTGTGGAGTCTGAGGGGTCCGTGGAGCCTGTGGTGTCTGTGGAGTCTGTGGGCTCTGTGGGGTCTATGGGCTGTGTGGGTTCTGTGAAGCTCTTTGGGGTCTCTGGAGCTCTCTGGAGTCTGTGGAGTCTGTGGGGTCTGTGGGGTCCGTGGAGTCTGTTGAGTCTGTGGGCTCTGTTGGGTCTGTGGGGTCTCTGGAGCTCTGTGGGGTCTGTGGAGTCTGTGGGGTTTGTGGAGTCTGTTGAGTCTTTGGAGTCTCTGGGGTCTGTGAAGCTCTGTGGGATATGTGGGGTCTGTGGAGCCTGTGGTGTCTGTGGCGTCTCTGGGATCTGTGGAGATCTGTGGGGTCTGTGGAGTCTGTGGTGTCTGTGGAGTCTGTGGGGTCTTTGGAGCTCTGTGGGGTCTGTTGAGCCTGTGGAGCCTGTGGTGTCCGTCGAGTCTGTGGGGTCTGTGGAGTTTGTGAATCTGGGTGGTCGGTGGAGCTCTATGGGGTCTATGGAGCATGTGGTGTCTGTGGGGTCTGTGGGGTCTGTGGAGTTCTCTGGGCTCTGTGGAATCTGTGGGCTCTGTGGGCTCTGTTGGCTCTGTGGATTATGTGGGGTCTGTGAAGCTCTGTGGGGTCTGTGGGTCTGTGGAGTCTGTGGGCTCTCTGGGCTCTGTTGAGTCTGTGGGGTTTTTGGAGTCTATGGGGTCTGTGGAGCCTCTGGTGTCTGTGGGGTCTGTGGAGTCTATGCAGTGTGTGGGATCTCTGGAGCTCTGTGGGGTTTGTGGAGTCGTTGGGGTCTGTGGAGTCTGTGGAATTCTGTATGGTCTCTGGAGTCTGTGGAGTCTGTGGGCTTTGAGGGCTCTGTGGAGCTCTGTTGGGTCTGTGGAGCTCTGTGGGGTCTGTGGAATTGGTGGGGTCTGTGGAGTCTGTGGAGTCTCTGGGGTATGTGGGATCTCTGGAGCTCTGTGGGGTTTGTGGAGTCTTTGGAGTCTGTGGGGTCTGTGAAGCTCTGTGGGGTCTGTGGAGTCTGTAGGGTCTGTGGAGTCTGTGGAGTCTGTGGGGTCTGTGGAGTCTGTGCGGTCTTTGAAGCTCTGTGGGGTCTGTCGAGTCGGGGGGATCTGTGGAGTCTGTGGGGTCTGTGCGGTCTTTGAAGCTCTGTGGGGTCTGTGGAGTCGGGGGGATCTGTGGAGTCTGTGGGGTCTGTGGAGCTCTGTGGGGTCTGTGGAGTCTGTGGGGTCTGTGGGGTCAGTGGGGTCATTATAGCTCGGTGGGGTCTGTGGGGTTTGTAGGATCTGTGGAGTCTGTGGGATCTCTGGAGCTCTGCGGGGTTTTTGGAGTCTGTTGGGTCTGTGGAGTCTGGGGTCTGTGGAGCTCTGTGGGGTCTCTGGAGTCCGTGGGGTCGGTGGGATCTGTGGAGCTCTTTGGGGTCTGTGGGGTCTGTGGAGCTCTGTGGGCTCTGTGGACTCTGTAGGCTCTGTGGGCTCTCTGGGGTCTGTGGAGTCTGTGGAGTCTCTGAGGTCTGTGGGGTCTGTGGAGCTCTTTGGGGTTTGTGGGGTCTGTGGAGTTCTCTGGGCTCTGTGGATTATGTGGGGTCTGTGGAGTCTCTGTGGTATGTGGGGTCTTTGAAGTCTGTGGAGTCTGTATGGTCTCTGGAGCACTGTGTGCTCTGTGTAGTCTGTGGGCTCTGTGGGTTCTGTGGGGTTTGTTGAGTCTGTGGGGTCTGTGGAATTGGTCGGGTCTGTGGGGTATGTGGAGCTCCGTGGGCTCTGTGGACTCTGTGGTGTCTGTGGGGTCTGAGGGGTCTGTGGGGTCTCTGGGGTCTGTGGAGTCTCTGGGGTATGTGGAGGTCTGTGGGGTCTGTGGAGTCTCTGCAGTGTGTGGGATCTCTGGCGCTCTGTGGGGTTTGTGGAGTCGTTGGGGTCTGTGGAGTCTGTGGAGTGTATGGGGTCTGTGGAATTCTGTATGGTCTCTGGAGTCTGTGGGCTTTGAGGGCTCTGTGGAGCTATGTTGGGTCTGTGGAGCTCTGTGGGGTCTGTGGAATTGGTGGGGTCTGTGGAGTCTGTGGAGTCTCTGGGGTATGTGGAGGTCTGTGGGGTCTGTGGAGTCTTTGCAGTGTGTGGAATCTCTGGATCTCTGTGGCGTTTGTGGAGTCTTTGGAGTCTGTGGGGTCTGTGAAGCTCTGTGGGGTCTGTGGAGTCTGTAGGGTCTGTGGAGCTCTGTTGGGTCTGTTGAGTCTGTGGAGTCTGTGGGGTCTGAGGGCTCTGAGGAGCTCTCTGGGGTCTGTGGAGTCTGTGGGGTCGGTGGGCTCTGTGGAGTCTGTGGGGTCTGTGGAGTCTGTAGGGTCTGTGGAGCTCTGTTGGGTCTGTTGAGTCTGTGGAGTCTGTGACCCCACAGAGTCTGTGGGGTCGGTGGGCTCTGTGGAGTCTGTGGGGTCTGTGCGGTCTTTGAAGCTCTGTGGGGTCTGTGGAGTCGGGGGGATCTGTGGAGTCTGTGGGGTCTGTGCGGTCTTTGAAACTCTCTGGGGTCTGTGGAGTCTGTAGGGTCTGTGGAGCTCTGTTGGGTCTGTTGAGTCTGTGGAGTCTGTGGGGTCTGAGGGCTCTGAGGAGCTCTCTGGGGTCTGTGGAGTCTGTGGGGTCGGTGGGCTCTGTGGAGTCTGTGGGGTCTGTGGGGTCTGTGGAGTCTGTGGAGTCTGAGGAGTCTCTGGGCTTTGAGGGCTCTGTGGAGCCCTGTGGGGTTTGTGGAGTCTGTAGGGTCTGTGGAGCTCTGTGGGGTCTGTGGAGTCTGTGGAGTCTGAGGGCTCTGTGGAGCTCTGTGGGGTCTGTTGAGTCTTTGGGGTCTGTGGAATTCTGTGGGGTCTCTGGAGTCTGTGGAGTCTCTGGGCTTTGATTTGTCTGTGGAGCTCTGTTGGGTTTTTGGAGTCTGTTGAGTCTGTGGAGTCTGTGGGGTCTGTGGAGCTCTGTGGGGTCTCTGGAGTCTGTGGGGTCTGTGGGGTCAGTGGGGTCTGTATAGCTCTGTGGGGTCTGTGGGGTTTGTAGTGCTCTGTAGGGTCTGTAGGATCTGTGGAGTCTGTGGGATCTCTGGAGCTCTGCGGGGTTTTTGGAGTCTGTTGGGTCTGTGGAGTCTGTGGAGTCTGGGGTCTGTGGAGCTCTGTGGGGTCTCTGGAGTCCCTGGGGTCGGTGGGATCTGTGGAGCTCTTTGGGGTCTGTGTGGTCTGTGGAGCTCTGTGGGCTCTGTGGACTCTGTAGACTCTGTGGGCTCTGTGGAGTCTGTGGGGTCTGTGCGGTCTTTGGAGCTCTCTGGGGTCTTTGGAGTCTGTGGGGTCTGTGAAGCTCTGTGGGGTCTGTGGAGTCTGTAGGGTCTGTGGAGCTCTGTTGGGTCTGTTGAGTCTGTGGAGTCTGTGGGGTCTGAGGGCTCTGAGGAGCTCTCTGGGGTCTGTGGAGTCTGTGGGGTCGGTGGGCTCTGTGGAGTCTGTGGGGTCTGTGGGGTCTGTGGAGTCTGTGGAGTCTGAGGAGTCTCTGGGCTTTGAGGGCTCTGTGGAGCTCTGTGGGGTTTGTGGAGTCTGTAGGGTCTGTGGAGCTCTGTGGGGTCTTTGGAGTCTGTGGAGTCTGAGGGCTCTGTGGAGCTCTGTGGGGTCTGTTGAGTCTTTGGGGTCTGTGGAATTCTGTGGGGTCTCTGGAGTCTGTGGAGTCTGTGGGCTTTGAGTGGTCTGTGGAGCTCTGTTGGGTTTTTGGAGTCTGTTGAGTCTTTGGAGTCTGTGGGGTCTGTGAAGCTCTGTGGGGTCTGTGGAGTCTGTGGAGTCTGTGGGGTCGGTGGGCTCTGTGGAGTCTGTGGGTCTGTGCGGTCTTTGAATCTCTGTGGGGTCTGTGGAGTCGGGGGGATCTGTGGGGTCAGTGGGGTCTGTATAGCTCTGTGGGGTATGTGGGGTTTGTAGTGCTCTGTGGGGTCTGTAGGGTCTGTGGAGCTCTGTGGGGTCTGTGGAGTCTGTGGGATCTCTGGAGCTCTGTGGGGTTTTTGGAGTCTGTTGGGTCTGTGGAGCTCTTTGGGGTCTGTGGGGTCTGTGGAGCTCTGTGGGCTCTGTGGACTCTGTAGGCTCTGTGGGCTCTGTGGAGTCTGTGGGGTCTGTGCGGTCTTTGGAGCTTTGTGGGGTCTGTGGAGTCTGTAGAGTCTCTGGGGTCTGAGGGCTCTGTGGAGCTCTGTGGGGTCTGTGGTGTCTGGGGGGTCTGTGGGGTCTGTGGGCTCTGTGGATTATGTGGGGTCTGTGGAGTCTGTGTGGTATGTGGGGTCTGTGAAGTCTGTGGAGTCTTTGGAGTCTCTGGGGCCTGTGGACCTCTGTGGTGTCTGTGGAGCCTGTGGAGTCTGTGGGCTCTGTGGAGTATGTGGGCTCTGTGGGCTCTGTGGTGTCTGTGGAGTCTGTGGAGTCTGTGGAGTCTGTGGGATCTGTGGGGTCTGTGGGGTCTTTGGAGCTCTCTGAGGTCTGTAGGGTCTCTGGAGCACTGTGTGCTCTGTGTATGCTCTGTGTAGTCTGTGGAGTCTGTGGGGTATGTGGAGCTCCGTGGGGTCTGTGGAGTCCGTGCAGTGTGTGGGGTCTGTGGGTTCTGTGGAGCTCTACGGGGTCTGTGGAGTCTGTGGAGCTCTGTGGGGTCTGTGGGATCTATGGAGTCTCTGGGGTCTGTGGAGCTCTGTGGGCTCTGTGGGGTCTCTGGAGCTCTGTGAGGTCTGTGGAGACTGTGGGGTCTGTGGAGCTCTGTGGGGTGTGTGGAGCCTCTGGTGTCTGTGTAGCCTGTGGGGTCTGTGGAGTCGGTAGGGTCTGTGGAGTCTCTGGAGTCTGTGGACTCTGTGGGGTCAGTGGAGCTCTGTGGGGTCTGTGGAGCTCTGTGGGGTCTCTGGAGCTCTGTGGTGTCTGTGGGGTCTGTGGAGTCTGTGTGGTCTTTGGAAGTCTGCGGGGTTTGTGGAGTTTGTGGGGTCTGTGGAGCTCTGTGGGGTCTTTGGGGTCTCTGGAGCTCTCTGGGGTTGTGGAGTCCGTGGGGTGTGTGGAGCTCGGTGGGGTCTGTTGAGTCTGTGGGGTCTGTGGAGCCTGTGGAGCCTTTGGTGTCTGTCGAGTCTGTGGGGTCTGTTGAGCTCTGTGGGGTCTGTGGAGTCTGTGGAGTCTGTGGGCTCTGTTGGGTCTGTGGGGTGTGTGGAATTTAAGGAGTCTGTGGAGTCTCTTGGCTTTTAGGGCTCTGTGGAGCTCTGTGGGGTTTGTGGAGTCTGTAGGGTCTGTGGAATTACTAGGGTCTGTGGAGTTTGTGGAGTATGTTGGGTCTGTGGAGGTCTGTGGGGTCTGTTGAGTCTGTAGGGTCTGTGGAGTCTATGGGCTGTGTGGGGTCTGTGAATCTCTCTGGGTTCTCTGGAGCTCTGTGGGTTCTGTGGAGTCTGTGGCGTCTCTGGGGTCTCTGGAGCTCTGTGGTGTCTGTCGAGTCTGTGGGGTCTGTTGAGCTCTGTGGTGTCTGTGGAGTCTGTGGGCTCTGTTGGGTCTGTGGGGTCTCTGGAGCTCTGTGGGGTCAGTGGAGTCATTGGGGTCTTTGGAGTCTGTGGAGTGTATGGGGTCAGTGGAATTCTGTATGGTCTCTGGAGTCTGTGGGGTCTGTGGGCTTTGAGGGCGCTGTGGAGCTCTGTGGGGTTTGTGGAGTCTGTTGAGTCTTTGGAGTCTGTGGGGTCTCTGAAGCTCTCTGGGGTATGTGGGGTCTGTGGAGTCTGTAGGGTCTGTGGAGCTCTGTTGTGTCTGTGGAGTCTGTGTAGTCTCTTGGGTCTGAGGGCTCTCTGTGGGGTTTTTGGAATTGATGGGGTCTGTGGAGTCTGTGGAGTCTGTGGGCTCTGTTGGGTCTGTGGGGTCTCTGGAGCTCTGTGTGGTCTGTGGAGTCTGTTTAGTCTTTGGAGTCTGTGGGGTCTGTGAAGCTCTGTGGGGTATGTAGGGTCTCTGGAGCTCTGTGGGGTCTGTGGAGCCTGTGGAGCCTGTGGTGTCTGTCGAGTCTGTGGGGTCTGTGGAGCTCTGTGGGGTCTGTGGAGCTCTGAGATGTCTGTGGGGTATGTGGAGTCTGTGGGGTCTGTAGAGTCCGTGGGGTGTGTGGAGTTTGTGGAGTCTGTGGGGTCTGTGTGGTCTGTGGGGTCTTTGGAGCTCTCTGGGGTCTGTAGGGTCTCTGGAGCACTGTGTGCTCTGTGTATGCTCTGTGTAGTCTGTGGAGTCTGTGGGGTATGTGGAGCTCCGTGGGGTCTGTGGAGTCCGTGCAGTGTGTGGGGTCTGTGGGTTCTGTGGAGCTCTACGGGGTCTGTGGAATCTGTGGAGCTCTGTGGGGTCTGTGGGATCTATGGAGTCTCTGGGGTCTGTGGAGCTCTGTGGGCTCTGTGGGGTCTCTGGAGCTCTGTGAGGTCTGTGGAGACTGTGGGGTCTGTGGAGCTCTGTGGGGTGTGTGGAGCCTCTGGTGTCTGTGTAGCCTGTGGGGTCTGTGGAGTCGGTAGGGTCTGTGGAGTCTCTGGAGTCTGTGGACTCTGTGGGGTCAGTGGAGCTCTGTGGGGTCTGTGGAGCTCTGTGGTGTCTGTGGGGTCTGTGGAGTCTGTGGGGTCTTTGGAGCTCTGCGGGGTTTGTGGAGTTTGTGGGGTCTGTGGAGCTCTGTGGGGTCTTTGGGGTCTCTGGAGCTCTCTGGGGTTGTGGAGTCCGTGGGGTGTGTGGAGCTCGGTGGGGTCTGTTGAGTCTGTGGGGTCTGTGGAGCCTGTGGAGCCTTTGGTGTCTGTCGAGTCTGTGGGGTCTGTTGAGCTCTGTGGGGTCTGTGGAGTCTGTGGAGTCTGTGGGCTCTGTTGGGTCTGTGGGGTGTGTGGAATTTAAGGAGTCTGTGGAGTCTCTTGGCTTTTAGGGCTCTGTGGAGCTCTGTGGGGTTTGTGGAGTCTGTAGGGTCTGTGGAATTACTAGGGTCTGTGGAGTTTGTGGAGTATGTTGGGTCTGTGGAGGTCTGTGGGGTCTGTTGAGTCTGTAGGGTCTGTGGAGTCTATGGGCTGTGTGGGGTCTGTGAATCTCTCTGGGTTCTCTGGAGCTCTGTGGGTTCTGTGGAGTCTGTGGTGTCTCTGGGGTCTCTGGAGCTCTGTGGTGTCTGTCGAGTCTGTGGGGTCTGTTGAGCTCTGTGGTGTCTGTGGAGTCTGTGGGCTCTGTTGGGTCTGTGGGGTCTCTGGAGCTCTGTGGGGTCAGTGGAGTCATTGGGGTCTTTGGAGTCTGTGGAGTGTATGGGGTCAGTGGAATTCTGTATGGTCTCTGGAGTCTGTGGAGTCTGTGGGCTTTGAGGGCGCTGTGGAGCTCTGTGGGGTTTGTGGAGTCTATTGAGTCTTTGGAGTCTGTGGGGTCTGTAGAGTCCGTGGGGTGTGTGGAGTTGGTGGAGTCTGTGGGGTGTGTGAAGCTCTATGGGGTCTGTGGAGTCTGTGGAGTCTGTGGGGTCTGTAGAGTCTGTGGATTATGTGGGGTCTGTGGGGTCTTTGGACTCTGTGGGGTCTGTGGAGTCTCCGGGGTCTGTGGAGTCTGTGGAGTCTGTGGGGTCTGTAGAGTCTGTGGTGTCTGTGGGGTCTGTGGAGCTTATTGCGGTCTGTGGGGTCTGTGGAGTTCTCTTGGCTCTGTGGAATCTGTGGGCTCTGTGGGCTCCGTGGATTCTCTAGGGTCTGTGGAGTCTCTGGGGTATGTGGGGTCTGTGGAGCTTTATGTGGTCTGTGGAGCCTGTGGGGTCTGTGGAGTCTTTGGGGTCTGTGGAGCTCTGTGGGGTCTGTGGAGTCTGTGGAGTCTGTGGGGTCTGTTGAGCCTGTGGAGCCTGTGGTGTCCGTCGAGTCTGTGGGGTCTGTGGAGCTCTTTGGGGCCTGTAGAGTCTGTGGGGTCTGTGGAGTTTGTGGAGTCTGTGGGGTCTGTGGAGCTCTATGGGGTCTATGGAGCATGTGGTGTCTGTGGGGTCTGTGGAGTTCTCTGGGCTCTTTGGAATCTGTGGGCTCTGTGGGCTCTGTTGGCTCTGTGGATTATGTGGGGTCTGTGGGGTCTTTGGACTATGTGGGGTCTGTGGAGGTCTGTGGGGTCTGTGGGTCTGTGGAGTCTGTGGGCTCTCTGGGCTCTGTTGAGTCTGTGGGGTTTTTGGAGTCTATGGGGTCTTAGGAGCTCTGTGGGGTCTGTGGAGCCTCTGGTGTCTGTGGGGTCTGTGGAGCTTTGTGTGGTCTCTGGAGCCTGTGGGGTCTGTGGAGTCTTTGGGGTCTCTGGGGCTCTTTGGGGTCTGTGGAGCTCTGTGGTGTCTTTGGAGTCTGTGGAATTCTGTGGGGTCTCTGGAGTCTGTGGAGTCTCTGGGCTTTGAGTGGTCTGTGGAGCTCTGTTGGGTTTTTGGAGTCTGTTGAGTCTGTGGAGTCTGTGGGGTCTGTGGAGCTCTGTGGGGTCTCTGGAGTCTGTGGGGTCTGTGGGGTCAGTGGGGTCTGTATAGCTCTGTGGGGTCTGTGGGGTTTGTAGTGCTCTGTAGGGTCTGTAGGATCTGTGGAGTCTGTGGGATCTCTGGAGCTCTGCGGGGTTTTTGGAGTCTGTTGGGTCTGTGGAGTCTGTGGAGTCTGGGGTCTGTGGAGCTCTGTGGGGTCTCTGGAGTCCCTGGGGTCGGTGGGATCTGTGGAGCTCTTTGGGGTCTGTGTGGTCTGTGGAGCTCTGTGGGCTCTGTGGACTCTGTAGACTCTGTGGGCTCTGTGGAGTCTGTGGGGTCTGTGCGGTCTTTGGAGCTCTCTGGGGTCTTTGGAGTCTGTGGGGTCTGTGAAGCTCTGTGGGGTCTGTGGAGTCTGTAGGGTCTGTGGAGCTCTGTTGGGTCTGTTGAGTCTGTGGAGTCTGTGGGGTCTGAGGGCTCTGAGGAGCTCTCTGGGGTCTGTGGAGTCTGTGGGGTCGGTGGGCTCTGTGGAGTCTGTGGGGTCTGTGGGGTCTGTGGAGTCTGTGGAGTCTGAGGAGTCTCTGGGCTTTGAGGGCTCTGTGGAGCTCTGTGGGGTTTGTGGAGTCTGTAGGGTCTGTGGAGCTCTGTGGGGTCTGTGGAGTCTGTGGAGTCTGAGGGCTCTGTGGAGCTCTGTGGGGTCTGTTGAGTCTTTGGGGTCTGTGGAATTCTGTGGGGTCTCTGGAGTCTGTGGAGTCTGTGGGCTTTGAGTGGTCTGTGGAGCTCTGTTGGGTTTTTGGAGTCTGTTGAGTCTTTGGAGTCTGTGGGGTCTGTGAAGCTCTGTGGGGTCTGTGGAGTCTGTGGAGTCTGTGGGGTCGGTGGGCTCTGTGGAGTCTGTGGGGTCTGTGCGGTCTTTGAATCTCTGTGGGGTCTGTGGAGTCGGGGGGATCTGTGGGGTCAGTGGGGTCTGTATAGCTCTGTGGGGTATGTGGGGTTTGTAGTGCTCTGTGGGGTCTGTAGGGTCTGTGGAGCTCTGTGGGGTCTGTGGAGTCTGTGGGATCTCTGGAGCTCTGTGGGGTTTTTGGAGTCTGTTGGGTCTGTGGAGCTCTTTGGGGTCTGTGGGGTCTGTGGAGCTCTGTGGGCTCTGTGGACTCTGTAGGCTCTGTGGGCTCTGTGGAGTCTGTGGGGTCTGTGCGGTCTTTGGAGCTTTGTGGGGTCTGTGGAGTCTGTAGAGTCTCTGGGGTCTGAGGGCTCTGTGGAGCTCTGTGGGGTCTGTGGTGTCTGGGGGGTCTGTGGGGTCTGTGGGCTCTGTGGATTATGTGGGGTCTGTGGAGTCTGTGTGGTATGTGGGGTCTGTGAAGTCTGTGGAGTCTTTGGAGTCTCTGGGGCCTGTGGACCTCTGTGGTGTCTGTGGAGCCTGTGGAGTCTGTGGGCTCTGTGGAGTATGTGGGCTCTGTGGGCTCTGTGGTGTCTGTGGAGTCTGTGGAGTCTGTGGAGTCTGTGGGATCTGTGGGGTCTGTGGGGTCTTTGGAGCTCTCTGAGGTCTGTAGGGTCTCTGGAGCACTGTGTGCTCTGTGTATGCTCTGTGTAGTCTGTGGAGTCTGTGGGGTATGTGGAGCTCCGTGGGGTCTGTGGAGTCCGTGCAGTGTGTGGGGTCTGTGGGTTCTGTGGAGCTCTACGGGGTCTGTGGAGTCTGTGGAGCTCTGTGGGGTCTGTGGGATCTATGGAGTCTCTGGGGTCTGTGGAGCTCTGTGGGCTCTGTGGGGTCTCTGGAGCTCTGTGAGGTCTGTGGAGACTGTGGGGTCTGTGGAGCTCTGTGGGGTGTGTGGAAACTCTGGTGTCTGTGTAGCCTGTGGGGTCTGTGGAGTCGGTAGGGTCTGTGGAGTCTCTGGAGTCTGTGGACTCTGTGGGGTCAGTGGAGCTCTGTGGGGTCTGTGGAGCTCTGTGGGGTCTCTGGAGCTCTGTGGTGTCTGTGGGGTCTGTGGAGTCTGTGTGGTCTTTGGAAGTCTGCGGGGTTTGTGGAGTTTGTGGGGTCTGTGGAGCTCTGTGGGGTCTTTGGGGTCTCTGGAGCTCTCTGGGGTTGTGGAGTCCGTGGGGTGTGTGGAGCTCGGTGGGGTCTGTTGAGTCTGTGGGGTCTGTGGAGCCTGTGGAGCCTTTGGTGTCTGTCGAGTCTGTGGGGTCTGTTGAGCTCTGTGGGGTCTGTGGAGTCTGTGGAGTCTGTGGGCTCTGTTGGGTCTGTGGGGTGTGTGGAATTTAAGGAGTCTGTGGAGTCTCTTGGCTTTTAGGGCTCTGTGGAGCTCTGTGGGGTTTGTGGAGTCTGTAGGGTCTGTGGAATTACTAGGGTCTGTGGAGTTTGTGGAGTATGTTGGGTCTGTGGAGGTCTGTGGGGTCTGTTGAGTCTGTAGGGTCTGTGGAGTCTATGGGCTGTGTGGGGTCTGTGAATCTCTCTGGGTTCTCTGGAGCTCTGTGGGTTCTGTGGAGTCTGTGGCGTCTCTGGGGTCTCTGGAGCTCTGTGGTGTCTGTCGAGTCTGTGGGGTCTGTTGAGCTCTGTGGTGTCTGTGGAGTCTGTGGGCTCTGTTGGGTCTGTGGGGTCTCTGGAGCTCTGTGGGGTCAGTGGAGTCATTGGGGTCTTTGGAGTCTGTGGAGTGTATGGGGTCAGTGGAATTCTGTATGGTCTCTGGAGTCTGTGGGGTCTGTGGGCTTTGAGGGCGCTGTGGAGCTCTGTGGGGTTTGTGGAGTCTGTTGAGTCTTTGGAGTCTGTGGGGTCTCTGAAGCTCTCTGGGGTATGTGGGGTCTGTGGAGTCTGTAGGGTCTGTGGAGCTCTGTTGTGTCTGTGGAGTCTGTGTAGTCTCTTGGGTCTGAGGGCTCTCTGTGGGGTTTTTGGAATTGATGGGGTCTGTGGAGTCTGTGGAGTCTGTGGGCTCTGTTGGGTCTGTGGGGTCTCTGGAGCTCTGTGTGGTCTGTGGAGTCTGTTTAGTCTTTGGAGTCTGTGGGGTCTGTGAAGCTCTGTGGGGTATGTAGGGTCTCTGGAGCTCTGTGGGGTCTGTGGAGCCTGTGGAGCCTGTGGTGTCTGTCGAGTCTGTGGGGTCTGTGGAGCTCTGTGGGGTCTGTGGAGCTCTGAGATGTCTGTGGGGTATGTGGAGTCTGTGGGGTCTGTAGAGTCCGTGGGGTGTGTGGAGTTTGTGGAGTCTGTGGGGTCTGTGTGGTCTGTGGGGTCTTTGGAGCTCTCTGGGGTCTGTAGGGTCTCTGGAGCACTGTGTGCTCTGTGTATGCTCTGTGTAGTCTGTGGAGTCTGTGGGGTATGTGGAGCTCCGTGGGGTCTGTGGAGTCCGTGCAGTGTGTGGGGTCTGTGGGTTCTGTGGAGCTCTACGGGGTCTGTGGAATCTGTGGAGCTCTGTGGGGTCTGTGGGATCTATGGAGTCTCTGGGGTCTGTGGAGCTCTGTGGGCTCTGTGGGGTCTCTGGAGCTCTGTGAGGTCTGTGGAGACTGTGGGGTCTGTGGAGCTCTGTGGGGTGTGTGGAGCCTCTGGTGTCTGTGTAGCCTGTGGGGTCTGTGGAGTCGGTAGGGTCTGTGGAGTCTCTGGAGTCTGTGGACTCTGTGGGGTCAGTGGAGCTCTGTGGGGTCTGTGGAGCTCTGTGGTGTCTGTGGGGTCTGTGGAGTCTGTGGGGTCTTTGGAGCTCTGCGGGGTTTGTGGAGTTTGTGGGGTCTGTGGAGCTCTGTGGGGTCTTTGGGGTCTCTGGAGCTCTCTGGGGTTGTGGAGTCCGTGGGGTGTGTGGAGCTCGGTGGGGTCTGTTGAGTCTGTGGGGTCTGTGGAGCCTGTGGAGCCTTTGGTGTCTGTCGAGTCTGTGGGGTCTGTTGAGCTCTGTGGGGTCTGTGGAGTCTGTGGAGTCTGTGGGCTCTGTTGGGTCTGTGGGGTGTGTGGAATTTAAGGAGTCTGTGGAGTCTCTTGGCTTTTAGGGCTCTGTGGAGCTCTGTGGGGTTTGTGGAGTCTGTAGGGTCTGTGGAATTACTAGGGTCTGTGGAGTTTGTGGAGTATGTTGGGTCTGTGGAGGTCTGTGGGGTCTGTTGAGTCTGTAGGGTCTGTGGAGTCTATGGGCTGTGTGGGGTCTGTGAATCTCTCTGGGTTCTCTGGAGCTCTGTGGGTTCTGTGGAGTCTGTGGTGTCTCTGGGGTCTCTGGAGCTCTGTGGTGTCTGTCGAGTCTGTGGGGTCTGTTGAGCTCTGTGGTGTCTGTGGAGTCTGTGGGCTCTGTTGGGTCTGTGGGGTCTCTGGAGCTCTGTGGGGTCAGTGGAGTCATTGGGGTCTTTGGAGTCTGTGGAGTGTATGGGGTCAGTGGAATTCTGTATGGTCTCTGGAGTCTGTGGAGTCTGTGGGCTTTTAGGGCGCTGTGGAGCTCTGTGGGGTTTGTGGAGTCTATTGAGTCTTTGGAGTCTGTGGGGTCTGTAGAGTCCGTGGGGTGTGTGGAGTTGGTGGAGTCTGTGGGGTGTGTGAAGCTCTATGGGGTCTGTGGAGTCTGTGGAGTCTGTGGGGTCTGTAGAGTCTGTGGATTATGTGGGGTCTGTGGGGTCTTTGGACTCTGTGGGGTCTGTGGAGTCTCCGGGGTCTGTGGAGTCTGTGGAGTCTGTGGGGTCTGTAGAGTCTGTGGTGTCTGTGGGGTCTGTGGAGCTTATTGCGGTCTGTGGGGTCTGTGGAGTTCTCTTGGCTCTGTGGAATCTGTGGGCTCTGTGGGCTCCGTGGATTCTCTAGGGTCTGTGGAGTCTCTGGGGTATGTGGGGTCTGTGGAGCTTTATGTGGTCTGTGGAGCCTGTGGGGTCTGTGGAGTCTTTGGGGTCTGTGGAGCTCTGTGGGGTCTGTGGAGTCTGTGGAGTCTGTGGGGTCTGTTGAGCCTGTGGAGCCTGTGGTGTCCGTCGAGTCTGTGGGGTCTGTGGAGCTCTTTGGGGCCTGTAGAGTCTGTGGGGTCTGTGGAGTTTGTGGAGTCTGTGGGGTCTGTGGAGCTCTATGGGGTCTATGGAGCATGTGGTGTCTGTGGGGTCTGTGGAGTTCTCTGGGCTCTTTGGAATCTGTGGGCTCTGTGGGCTCTGTTGGCTCTGTGGATTATGTGGGGTCTGTGGGGTCTTTGGACTATGTGGGGTCTGTGGAGGTCTGTGGGGTCTGTGGGTCTGTGGAGTCTGTGGGCTCTCTGGGCTCTGTTGAGTCTGTGGGGTTTTTGGAGTCTATGGGGTCTTAGGAGCTCTGTGGGGTCTGTGGAGCCTCTGGTGTCTGTGGGGTCTGTGGAGCTTTGTGTGGTCTCTGGAGCCTGTGGGGTCTGTGGATTCTTTGGGGTCTCTGGGGCTCTTTGGGGTCTGTGGAGCTCTGTGGTGTCTTTGGGGTCTCTGGACTCTGTCGGGTCTGTGGAGCTCTGTATGGTCTGTGGATCGCTGTGGGGTCTGTGGGGTCTGTGGAGTCTGTGGGGTCTGTGGAGCTCTATGGGGTCTCTGGGGTCTCTGGAGCTCGGTGGGGTCTGTGGAGCTCGGTGGGGTCTGCGGAGTCTGTGGAGTCTCTGGGATATGTGGTGGTCTGTGGGGTCTGTGGAGTCTATGCAGTGTGTGGGATCTCTGGAGCTCTGTGGGGTGTGTGGAGTCGTTGGGGTCTGTGGAGTCTGTGGAGTGTATGGGGTCTGTGGAATTCTGTATGGTCTCTGGAGTCTGTGGAGTCTGTGGGCTTTGAGGGCTCTGTGGAGCTCTGTTGGGTCTGTGGAGCTCTGTGGGGTCTGTGGAATTGGTGGGGTCTGTGGAGTCTGTGGAGTCTCTGGGGTATGTGGAGGTCTGTGGGGTGTGTGGAGTCTATGCAGTGTGTGGGATCTCTGGAGCTCTGTGGGGTTTGTGGAGTCTTTGGAGTCTGTGGGGTCTGTGGAGTCTGTAGGGTCTGTGGGCTCTGTGGAGTCTGTGGGGTCTGTGGAGTCTCTGGGGTCGGTGGGCTCTGTGGAGTCGGTGGGGTCTGTGCGGTCTTTGAAGCTCTGTGGGGTCTTTGGAGTCTGTGGGGTCTGTGGAGTTTGTGGAGTCTGTGGGGTCTGTGGAGCTCTTTGGGGTCTGTGGGGTCTGTGGAGTTCTCAGGGCTCTTTGGAATCTGTGGGCTCTGTGGGCTCTGTTGGCTCTTTGGACTCTGTGGGGTCTGTGGAGTCTCCGGGGTCTGTGGAGTCTGTGGAGTCTGTGGGGTCTGTAGAGTCTGTGGTGTCTGTGGGGTCTGTGGAGCTTATTGCGGTCTGTGGGGTCTGTGGAGTTCTCTTGGCTCTGTGGAATCTGTGGGCTCTGTGGGCTCCGTGGATTCTGTAGGGTCTGTGGAGTCTCTGGGGTATGTGGGGTCTGTGGAGCTTTATGTGGTCTGTGGAGCCTGTGGGGTCTGTGGAGTCTTTGGGGTCTGTGGAGCTCTGTGGGGTCTGTGGAGTCTGTGGAGTCTGTGGGGTCTGTTGAGTCTGTGGGGTTTGTGGAGTCTATGGGCTGTGTGGGGTCTGTGTTGCTCGGTGGGGTCTCTGGAGCTCTGTGGGGTCCGTGGAATCTGTGGAGTCTGTGGGGTCTGTCGAGTCTGTGGGGTCTGTGGAGCTCTTTGGGGTCTGTAGAGTCTGTGGGGTGTGTGGAGTTTGTGGAGTCTGTGGGGTCTGTGGAGCTCTATGGGGTCTATGGAGCATGTGGTGTCTGTGGGGTCTGTGGGGTCTGTGGAGTTCTCTGGGCTCTGTGGAATCTGTGGGCTCTGTGGGCTCTGTTGGCTCTGTGGACTATGTGGGGTCTGTGGAGCTCTGTGGGGTCTGTGGGTCTGTGGAGTCTGTGGGCTCTCTGGGCTCTGTTGAGTCTGTGGGGTTTTTGGAGACTATGGGGTCTTAGGAGCTCTGTGGGGTATGTGGAGCCTCTGTTGTCTGTGGGGTCTGTGGAGCTTTGTGTGGTCTCTGGAGCCTGTGGGGTCTGTGGAGTCTTTGGGGTCTCTGGGGCTCTGTGGGGTCTCTGGAGCTCTTTGGGGTCTGTGGAGCTCTGTGGTGTCTTTGGGGTCTGTGGACTCTGTCGGGTCTGTGGAGCTCTGTGTGGTCTGTGGATCGCCGTGGGGTCTGTGGGGTCTGTGGAGTCTGTGGGGTCTGTGGAGCTCTATGGGGTCTCTGGGGTCTCTGGAGCTCGGTGGGGTCTGTGGAGCTCTGTGGGGTCTGTGGAATTGGTGGGGTCTGTGGAGTCTGTGGAGTCTCTGGGATATGTAGAGGTCTGTGGGGTCTGTGGAGTCTATGCAGTGTGTGGGATCTCTGGAGCTCTGTGGGGTTTGTGGAGTCGTTGGGGTCTGTGGAGTCTGTGGAGTGTATGGGGTCTGTGGAATTCTGTATGGTCTCTGGAGTCTGTGGAGTCTGTGGGCTTTGAGGGCTCTGTGGAGCTCTGTTGGGTCTGTGGAGCTCTGTGGGGTCTGTGGAATTGGTGGGGTCTGTGGAGTCTGTGGAGTCTCTGGGGTATTTGGAGGTCTGTGGGGTCTGTGGACTCTATGCAGTGTGTGGGATCTCTGGAGCTCTGTGGGGTTTGTGGAGTCTTTGGAGTCTGTGGGGTCTGTGGAGTCTGTAGGGTCTGTGGAGCTCTGTTGGGTCTGTTGAGTCTGTGGAGTCTGTGGGGTCTGTGGAGTCTGTGGGGTCGGTGGGCTCTGTGGAGTCTCTGGGGTCTGTGCGGTCTTTGAAGCTCTGTGGGGTCTTTGGAGTCGGGGGGATCTGTGGAGTCTGTGGGGTCTGTGGAGTTTGTTGCGTCTGTGGGGTCTTTGGAGCTCTTTGGGGTCTGTGGGGTTTGTGGAGTTCTCAGGCCTCTTTGGAATCTGTGGGCTCTGTGGGCTCTGTGGGCTCTGTTGGCTCTGTGGATTATGTGGGGTCTGTGGGGTCTTTGGACTCTGTGGGGTCTTTGGGTCTGTGGAGTCTGTGGGCTCTCTGGGCTCTGTTGAGTCTGTGGGGTTTTTGGAGTCTATGGGGTCTGTGGAGCCTCTGGTGTCTCTGGGGTCTGTGGAGCTTTGTGTGGTCTCTGGAGCTCTTTGGGGTCTGTGGAGCTCTGTGGTGTCTTTGGGGTCTGTGGACTCTGTCGGGTCTGTGGAGCTCTGTGTGGTCTGTGGATCTCTGTGGGGTCTGTGGGGTCTGTGGAGTCTGTGGGGTCTGTGGAGCTCTGTGGGGTCTGTGGAGTCTGTGGAGTCTGTGGGGTCTGTGGAGCTCTATGGGGTCTGTGGGGTCTCTGGAGCTCGGTGGGGTCAGTGGAGTCTGTGGGCTTTGAGGGCTCTGTGGAGCTCTGTTGGGTCTGTGGAGCTCTGTGGGGTCTGTGGAATTGGTGGGGTCTGTGGAGTCTGTGGAGTCTCTGGGGTATGTGGAGGTCTGTGGGGTTTGTGGAGTCTATGCAGTGTGTGGAATCTCTGGAGCTCTGTGGGGTTTGTGGAGTCTTTGGAGTCGGTGGGGTCTGTGAAGCTCTGTGGGGTCTGTGGAGTCTGTAGGGTCTGTGGAGCTCTGTTGGGTCTGTTGAGTCTGTGAAGTCTGTGGAGTCTCTGCAGTCTCTGGGGCCAGTGGAGCTCTGTGTTGTCTGTGGAGCCTGTGGTGTCTGTGGATTCTGTGGTGTCTGTGGAGCCTGTGGTGTCTGTGGATTCTGTGGAGTCTGTGGGGTCTGTGGGGTCTCAGGGATCTATGGAGCTCTGTGGGGTCAGTGGAGTCTGTGGGCTCTGTGGAGTATGTGGGCTTGTTGTGGATTTTCTTGCTTAATAAAGCTTAAGAGAAGTTTGTCTAGTCAACATGTGAAGTTTATTACACAAATGCATTTGCAGAGAGGGTTACACAGAACGCGGGGGTCATGGTAAGCTTTGGGCTGCTCAGCTTTGGCATCCTCTTTTATAAGTTGAGCACCACAGACAGAGCAGCAGGACAGGGGTCATACACAACAAAGGGAAGCCCAGAAACACATAGAAAAGGTAATACAGTTGGAGATGTTAATGCAGCCACCAAAAGGCACTTTGCATGGGAATGAAATCATGGTGGCGTTTGGGGGCAGAAGGAGATTTTTGTGCTGTTGGGGAGATGGGCCATTTGGGACCTTTGTCTAAAGGTGCGAGGGCCTCGTCTGGGGTCCAGGAAAGGCCGGTCTCTCTACCTGGTTTAGTCAAAGGCCCAGCAGGGGACCCAAGAACAGGACGCCAGTGTGGTCACCAATTTAACTAACTAAATGTACCATAACACTCCTTTCCCTTGATGATTACAAAACCCAGTTTTGAAGAAATCACATTCAGTTAAGCATCAGAGACATTGAAATCACACCACCGTCAAACTTGTGTTCGGGAGAAACATTGCTGTCATTAGAGTCGAATGCGTCACCGTAAACCTTCAGCCAAAGGCAAAATTAGCAAGGAAGCTGTAGAATGTTTGACCTGCAACCAGGCGGTATTATGTTAAGCAAAGCGGCGTTTAACGCAAGCCACGTCGTGAGTCACAGAGTTTTGAATAAAACGATGAATCCGGACAGCAGGAGTCAATGTCAGCCTTATCCATCCCAGGCATATGCGGGAGATCAGCAGTCTTTCCTGTGCAAGGCAAATGTTCACGGCTTGTTCTCAGGGGCGCCGCTCTCTCTGAGCGTGTGCAGAGCATCAGTGGTCCTGGCGAGGTCTGCTTTTTTGGGGGCGACGAGACTCTCTTTGGGGCCTTCCCCACACTCGTTTGGGCCGAGTCTCGGGGGTCAGAGATATGGCCTTGGGCAGGAGAGTTGGACACGTGGGAGTCGGAGCGTTGTGTTCTTCTCGGGGGTGTCTCTCGGACCCGCCGATGCGAGCAGTGAGGCTCTCTGGTTTTTGTTGTTGTTGTTGTTGTTGTTGTTGGCCGGTTCTAGCGTCGGAGGTCGCACAACAGCCCACCCCTTCAGGGTCGGGAGCCACGGTTGTGCCTGCTCCGTCCCCACCATCGGTGTCAGCATTCTGGGGTCGTCTGTGGCGGCACCACCTATTAGTGGTTGGCGTGGATCCATGTCGTCCCCTCGGCGCTTCCCTTCTGCAAGGCTCTCCGTGGTCACTCTGCGCCCATGGGCCTTGGCCATGGGCCTCCATTCATTCTGTGAGGCAGATCTTGTGACACAACAATTTACTTTCGGACAGCATTAAAATATCTTCTTATTCAACCAACACCCAATATCCCCCCTTTTGACACGTATTATGTGTCAAAGCGTTTGTCTGCAGCCGGTCTCCACCTGTATATGTCTGCTATAGAACAAGTTGTTAGTTTCAGGTTTGTTAGTGGTTATTATATACGAGGCTCAGCCTGTTGGAAGAAAATAATTTTGTGATCATGTTCATATTACAGGTTGCATCTACGCCTGTAATCAGTGCCAGAGATGCACGACAACAAACAGACACACGCACACAGCAGTCAACAAAGACACAAAACACAACACAGAAGTCGCTTGCGCAGAGAGTCGTTAGGTCAGGTAAAAAAAAAAAAAATCAAGTTTTGTGTGATGAGGCCTTCATCATGTTTTTTCAACCCGTGGAATTTGTTGGAAAATTTCTTTTTCCTTTGGGCTGGATTTTCACACAGAATTTGGTGAGCGCTCTTATTTTGAAAGCCTGATTGTCTTTCTTGTAGGGATGCATCCATGTACTTCATCATGGAGGACTTAAAAATAAAGAGAAAAATCAGAGAGAAAACAACCCCAAAGTACACAAAAAGGTAAACTCAAAAGCATCAGAAGTTAGCTGATATCTTAACAACAACAAAAAGAAGGAAGACGAAGACCCGAGTTACCGACGTGACATAAGTTTTGCACAAAGAAAATGTGAAACCACATTATACAATACGTTGTTTTGTTTTGAAGATGATTAGTCCCATTTTGATTTCACCTGGTTCACGTGACAAATATTTGTAGTAATGCAACCTGTGTTTTTTGCATTATGTAAAAAGAACATTTTAGGTCTTTGTCTAATTCAGTCTAGATCAGCTCTTGGCTGCCAATAAAAGTTTTAATCCTTTAATCATTCTGAGTAGAGGCGATCCTCAGCATACATTTTGGCATCTGTCCATCAGATTATGAAAAAGATTTCTGTTGGAATAAATTTCATCCCTTCCCATCTTTTTGGTGAAGGTTTCTCCAATTTATTTTATTTTTTTTTCCCTAATGCAAACCTGGTGAATAGTCAAAATGGGGCGTAGCTGACATCAAATCACATTATGTAAAACCGCCTGTATCTCTCAATGTACGGCAAACAGTGGAAGTGTTTTTCTATTTCGATCAACTCAAAGAAGCAGCAAAATAAAACAAAACAAAAGACTGCGTTTTACTGCGATGCAGCATCTCGCTCTACTCACACCATGTGATCCTTTCTAAGTCGTCTCATCCTTTCTGGTCTTCTCCACCTCCAACTGCCCAGTGATGTAATGTCCGTATAAAAGCCCACTTCGAGTTGGCTTCACTGCCAACGTCCTTCACTGAGGATACTAATGCATATTTGTCCATCTCTCGCTTTGCCTGTTCTTCGGCCACAGTCCTTTACCCAGCTCTCCTGGCTGTGTCCAGTGTCCATGCAGTGTTACACTTTGGTCTTCCAAAGTGTTCCAGACTCTTCTGCTGAAGAGCTGGTTGATGCAGTGTGGACGAGCCCCGTGTCCAGTGTGCTGTGGCTGGAGTTGTTGTAGCAGGCACTTACGAGTTTGTCTTTGTCTTCAGGGCTATTTGATTGGAGTTTCAGGCACAGTTCAGGCGTGGAGAAGACCGTCCAGTTTGAGCTAGCTCCAGAAGAAAGAAACATCTGTGAAAGACAAAAAGCAAAATCTGCCAGTATGCTGCTCTTTTACACATTGCGTTCAAATTAGTAAAGTATTAAATTTGTTATGGAACATTATCTGTCCATATTAAAGTTCTGCAGTCATTGCTCTCTTAACTTTCCCATTTTATTTCATTTATTTTGTATGTTTTTTTTGTTTGTTTTATTTACTACTTACTTATAGGTCGGCAATAACAGTTCCACATTACTTTTAACATTTGTTTTCGTCTAACAAAATGTTCACATTACCTCATAATTGTCCAAAAACATTTCTAATCACAAAGGAATCCAACTAAAAGAAAGAAAAAAAAATGTTTTTAGCATCTCTACATTGCAGACAAATCTAACCCGCTTAGTCCCTCCTGCTCTTCCCCACTTTCGGGCGTTCGGATCCCCCCCTGTTAGTTTACAACCGTAACAGGCGCGCGTTTTTGGATCGGAACGGGCCGGCTGAGACGCAAAGAGATCAGGCTTGCTTTTCGAAGCAACACTAACGCGCAGCTGCTAGAATATAAGTCTACACACACACGCAACTAAACAAAGTACTGAAAAACATTTCTAACCACAAATGTTCTAGACGTTTAATCTCTTTCTGCACGTTTTTTTTGTTATTTTTTTTTTGTTATTGGTTTTGCCTTTGTTCAGCTGTTTTTCAAGCCAAGGCAACCCGTTTTTCTAATGCCATTATAATGGGACTTCTGAAATCCCCCATTGTCTTTACAGACAAATCGCGCTAACATCACGTAGCCACTGCGTTCTGTCTCTTGTTCTATGGATCGGACCGGCCGGCTACACAAATGGCAATGAACAGAACAGGTCTTTGAAGCTCTGTGGGGTCTGTGGAGTCGGGGGGATCTGTGGAGTCTGTGGGGTCTGTGGAGCTCTGTGGGGTCTGTAGGGTCTGTGGAGCTCTTTGGGGTTTGTGGATTATGTGGGGTCTGTGGAGTCTGTGTGGTATGTGGGGTCTGTGAAGTCTGTGGAGTCTCTGCAGTCTCTGGGGCCAGTGGAGCTCTGTGGTGTCTATGGAGCCTGTGGTGTCTGTGGATTCTGTGGAGTCTGTTGGGTCTGTGGGGTCTGAGGGATCTATGGAGCTCTGTGGGGTCAGTGGAGTCTGTGGGCTCTGTGGAGTATGTGGGCTATGTGGAGTCTGTGGAGTCTGTGGAGTCTGTGGGGTCTCTGGGGTCTGTGGGGTCTTTGGAGTCTGTGGAGTCTGTGGAGTCTGTGGGGTCTCTAGGGTCTCTGGAGAACTGTGTGCTCTGTGTAGTCTGTGGGCTCTGTGGGTTCTGTGGGGTTTGTTGAGTCTGTGGAGTCTGTGGGGTCTGTGGAATTGGTGGGGTCTGTGGGGTATGTGGAGCTCCGTGGGCTCTGTGGACTCTGTAGGCTCTGTGGGCTCTGTGGAGTCTGTGGGGTCTGTGGAGTCTGTGGAGTCTCTGGGATCTGTGGAGTCTGTGGAGTCTGTGGAGTCTGTGGGGTCTCTGGGATCTGTGGGGTCTTTGGAGCTCTGTGTGCTCTGTGTAGTCTGTGGGCTCTGTGGGTTCTGTGGGGTCTGTTGAGTTTGTGGGGTCTGTGGGGTCTATGGGCTGTGTGGGGTCTGTGAAGCTCTTTGGGGTCTCTGGAGCTATGTGGAGTCTGTGGAGTCTGTGGAGTCTGTGGGGTCTGTGGAGCCTGTGGTGTCTGTCGAGTCTTTGGGGTCTGTTCAGCTCTGTGGGGTCTGTGGAGTCTGTGGAGTCTGTGGGCTCTGTTGGGTCTGTGGGGTCTCTGGAGCTCTGTGGAGTCTGTGGGCTTTGAGGGCTCTGTGGAGCTCTGTGGGGTTTGTGGAGTCTGTTGAGTCTTTGGAGTCTGTGGGGTCCGTGAAGCTCTGTGGGGTCTGTGGGGTCTGTGGAGTCTGTGGTGTCTTTGGCGTCCCTGGGGTCTGTGGAGCCTGTGGTGTCTGTCGAGTCTGTGGGCTCTCTGAAGCTCTGTGGGGTCTGTGGAGCTCTGAGATGTCTCTGGGGTCTGTGGAGTCTCTGGGGTCTGTAGAGTCTGTGGGGTCTTTGGAGTTTGTGGAGTCTGTGGGGTCTGTGGAGCTCTATGGGGTCTGTGGAGCATGTGGTGTCTGTGGGGTCTGTGGAGCTTTTTGCGTTCTGTGGGGTCTGTGGAGTTCTCTGGGCTCTGTGGACTCTGTGGGCTCTGTGGATTCTGTAGGGTCTGTGGAGTGTCTGGGGTATGTGGGGTCTGTGGAGCTTTATGTGGTCTGTGGAGCCTGTGGGGTCTGTGGAGTCTTTGGGTTCTGTGGAGCTCTGTGGGGTTTGTGGAATTGATGGGGTCTGTGGAGTCTGTGGGGTCTGTTGAGTCTGAGGGGTCTGTGGAGTCTATGGGCTGTGTGGGGTCTGTGTTGCTCTGCGGGGTCTCTGGAGCTCTGTGGGGTCCGTGGAGTCTGTGGAGTCTGTGGGGTCTGTTGAGCCTGTGGAGCCTGTGGTGTCCGTCGAGTCTGTGGGGTCTGTGGAGCTCTGTGGGGTCTGTGGAGTCTATGGGCTGTGTGGGGCCTGTGGTGTCTGTGGAGCTCTATGGGGTCTGTGGACTCTGTTGGCTCTGTGGATTATGTGGGGTCTGTGGGGTCTTTGTACTCTGTGGGGTCTGTGGAGCTCTGTGGGGTCTGTGGGTCTGTGGAGTTTGTGGGCTCTCTGGGCTCTGTTGAGTCTGTGGGTTTTTTGGAGTCTATGGGGTCTGTGGAGCTCTGTGTGGTCTGGGGATCTCTGTGGGGTCTGTGGAGTCTGTGGGGTCTCTGGAGCTCTATGGGGTCTGTGGGGTCTCTGGAGCTCGGTGGGGTCTGTGGAGTCTGTCGGGTCTGTGGGGTGTTTGGACTCTTTGGGGTGTGTGGAGCTCTGTGGGGTCTGTGGGTCTGTGGAGTCTGTGGGCTCTCTGGGCTCTGTTGAGTCAATGGGGTCTGTGGAGCTCTGTGGGGTCTCTGGAGCCTCTGGTGTCTGTGGGGTCTGTGGAGCTTTGTGTGGTCTCTGGAGCCTGTGGGGTCTGTAGAGTCTTTGGGGTCTCTGGGGCTCGGTGGGGTCTCTGGAGCTCTTTGGGGTCTGTGGATCTCTGTGGGTTCTTTGGGGTCTGTGGACTCTGTCGGGTCTGTGGAGCTCTGTGTGGTCTGTGGATCTCTGTGGGGTCTTTGGGGTCTGTGGAATTGTGGGGTGTGAGGGCTCTATGGATCTCTGTGGGGTCTGTGGAGCTCTGTGGGGTCTGTGGAATTGGTGGGGTCTCTGGAGTCTGTGGAGTCTCTGGGGTATGTGGAGGTCTGTGGGGTCTATGCAGTGTGTGGGATCTCTGGAGCTCTGTGGAGTCTGTGGGGTCTGTGGGGTCAGTGGGGTCTGTATAGCTCTATGGGGTCTGTGGGGTTTGTAGTGCTCTGTAGGGTCTGTGGAGCTCTATGGGGTCTGTGGGCTCTGTGGGGTCTTTGGAGTTCTGTGGGGTCTGTGGAGTCTGTGGAGTCCGTGGAGTATGTGGGGTCTGTGGAGCCTGTGGTGTCTGTGGATTATGTGGAGTCTTTGGAGTCTGTGGGGTCTGTGGGGTCTGTGGGGTCTGTGGGGTCTTTGGAGCTCTGTCGGGTCTGTGGAGTCTTTGGGGTCTGTGGAGTCTTTGGGGTCTGTGGAGTCTATGGGATCTGTGGGGTCTGTGGTGTCTGTGGAGTCTGTGGGGTCTGTGGAGCTCTGTGGGGTCTGTGGAGTCTGTGGCGTCTCTGGGATCTGTGGGGTCTGTGGTGTCTGTGGAGTCTGTGGGGTCTGTGGAGCTCTGTGGGGTCTGTGGATTCTGTGGGGTCTGTGGAGCCTGTGGTGTCTTTGGAGTCTGTGGGGTCTGTTGTGCTCTGTGGGGTCTGTGGAGTCTGTGGAGTCTGTGGGGTCTGTGGGGTCTGTGGAGCTCTTTGGGGTTTGTGGACTCTGTAGGCTCTGTGGGCTCTGTGGAGTCTGTGGGGTCTGTGTTCTCTTTGGAGCTCTCTGGGGTCTGTGGAGTCTTTGGAGTCTCTGGGGTCTGAGGGCTCTTTGGAGCTCTGTGGGGTCTGTGGTGTCTGTGGGGTCTGTGGAGCTCTTTGGGGTTTGTGGAGTTCTCTGGGCTCTGTGGATTATGTGGGGTCTGTGAAGTCTGTGGAGTCTCTGCAGTCTCTGGGGCCAGTGGAGCTCTGTGAAGCCTGTGGTGTCTGTGGATTATGTGGAGTCTTTGGGGTCTCTTGGGTCTGTGGGGTCTTTGGAGCTCTGTGGGGTCTCTAGGGTCGCTGGAGCACTGTGTGCTCTGTGGGTTCTGTGGGGTTTGTTGAGTCTGTGGAGTCTGTGGGGTATGTGGAGCTCCTTGGGCTCTGTGGACTCTGTAGGCTCTGTGGGCTCTGTGGAGTCTGTGGGGTCTTTGCAGTCTTTGGAGCTCTGTGGTGTCTGTGGAGCCTGTGGTGTCTGTGGATTCTGTGAACTCTGTTGGGTCTGTGGGGTCTGAGGGATCTATGGAGCTCTGTGGGGTCAGTGGAGTCTGTGTGCTCTGTGTAGTCTGTTGGCTCTGTGGGTTCTGTGGGGTCTGTTGAGTTTGTGGGGTCTGTGGGGTCTATGGGCTGTGTGGGGTCTGTGAAGCTCTTTGGGATCTCTGGAGCTATGTGGAGTCTGTGGAGTCCGTGGGGTCTGTGGAGCCTGTGGAGCCTGTGGGGTCTGTCGAGTCTGTGGGGTCTGTGGAGTCTGTGGAGTCTGTGGGCTCTGTTTGGTCTGTGGGGTCTCTGGAGCTCTGTGGGGTTTGTGGAGTCTGTTGAGTCTTTGGAGTCTGTGGGGTCCGTGAAGCTCTGTGGGGTATGTGGAGTCTGTGGTGTCTTTGGCGTCCCTGGGGTCTCTGGATCTCTGTGGAATCTGTGGAGTCTCTGGTGTCTGTGGCGTCTCTGGGGTCTGTGGAGCCTGTGGTGTCTGTCGAGTCTGTGGGGTCTCTGGAGCTCTGTGGGGTCTTTGGAGCTCTGAGATGTCTCTGGGGTCTGTGGAGTCTCTGGGGTCTGTAGAGTCTATGGGGTGTGTGGAGTTTGTGGAGTCTGTGGGGTCTGTGGAGCTCTTTGCGGTCAGTGGGGTCTGTGGAGTTCTCTGGGCTCTGTGGAATCTGTGGGCTCTGTGGATTCTGTAGGGTCCGTGGAGTCTCTGGGGTATGTGGGGTCTGTGGAGCTTTATGTGGTCGGTGGAGCTTTATGTGGTCTGTGGAGCCTGTGGGGTCTGTGGAGTCTTTGGGGTTTGTGGAGCTCTGTGGGGTCTGTGGAGTCTGTGGAGTCTGTGGGGTCTGATGGCTCTGTGGAGCTCTGTGGGGTTTGTGGAATTGATGGGGTCTGTGGAGTCTGTGGAGTCTGTGGGGTCTGTTGAGTCTGTGGGGTCTGTGGTGTCTATGGGCTGTGTGGGGTCTGTGTTGCTCTGTGGGGTCTCTGGAGCTCTGTGGGGTCCGTGGAGTCTGTGGAGTATGTGGGGTCTGTGGATTCTGTGGGGTGTGTGGGGTCTGAGGGATCTATGGAGCTCTGTGGGGTCAGTGGAGTCTGTGGGCTCTGTGGAGTATGAGGGCTCTGTGTGCTCTGTGGGGTCTGTGGAGTCTGTGGAGTCTGTGGGGTTTCTGGGGTCTCTTTGGTCTTTGGAGCTCTGTGGGGTCTGTAGGGTCTCTGGAGCACTGTGTGCTCTGTGTAGTCTGTTGGCTCTGTGGGTTCTGTGGGGTTTGTTGAGTCTGTGGAGTCTGTGAGGTCTTTGGAATTGGTGGGGTCTGTGGGGTATGTGGAGCCTGTGGGGTCTGTGCAGTCTTTGGAGCTCTGTGGGGTCTGTGGAGTCTGTGGGGTCTGTGGATTATGTGGGGTCTGTGGAGTCTGTGTGGTATTTGGGGTCTGTGAAGTCTATGGAGTCTCTGCAGTCTCTGGGGCCTGTGGAGCTCTGTGGTGTCTGTGGAGCCTGTGGTGTCTGAGGATTCTGTGGACTCTGTTGGGTCTGTGGGGTCTGAGGGATCTATGGAGCTCTGTGGGGTCAGTGGAGTCTGTGTGCTCTGTGGAGTATGTGGGCTCTGTGGGCTCTGTGGGGTCTGTGGAGTCTGTGGGGTCTCTGGGGTATGTGGGGTCTTTGGAGCTCTGTGGGGTCTGTAGGGTCTCTGGAGCACTGTGTGCTCTGTGTAGTCTGTGGGCTCTGTGGGTTCTGTGGGGTTTGTTGAGTCTGTGGAGTCTCTGGGGTCTGTTTAATTGGTGGGGTATGTGGAGCTCCGTGGGGTCTGTGGAGTCCGTGCAGTGTGTGGGGTCTGTGGGTTCTGTGGAGCTTTACGGGGTCTGTGGAGTCTGTGGAGCTCTGTGGGGTCTGTGGGATCTATGGAGTCTGTGGGGTCTGTGGAGCTCTGTGGGGTCTGTGGGGTCTCTGGAGCTCTGTGAGGTCCGTGGAGACTGTGGGGTCCGTGGAGTCTGTGGGGTCTGTGGAGCTCTGTGGGGTCTGTGGGTCCGTGGAGTCTGTGGGCTGTCTGGGCTCTGTTGAGTCTGTGGGGTTTGTGGAGTCTATGGGGTCTGTGGAGCCTCTGGTGTCTGTGGACTCTGTGGGGTCAGTGGAGCTCTCTGGGGTCTGTGGAGCTCTCCGGGGTCTCTGGAGCTCTGTGGTGTCTGTGGGGTCTGTGGAGTCTGTGGGGTCTGTGGATCTCTGTGGGGTCTGTGGGATTTGTGGAGCTCTGTGGAATTCGTGGGGTCTGTGGAGCTCTGTGGGGTCATTGGGGTCTCTGGAGCTCTGTGGGGTCTGTGGAGTCCGTGGGGTGTGTGGAGTCTGTGGCGTCTGAGGGCTCTATGGAGCTCTGTGGGGTCTGTGGAATTGGTGGGGTCTTTGGAGTCTGTGGGGTCTGTAGAGCTCTGTGGGGTCTGTTGAGTCTGTGGGGTCTGTGGAGCCTGTGGTGTCTGTCGAGTCTGTTGGGTCTGTGGGGTCTGTGGAGTTTGTGGAGTCTGTGGAGTCTCTGGGCTTTGAGGGCTCTGTGGAGCTCTCTGGGGTTTGTGGAGTCTATAGGGTCTGTGGAGCTCTGTGGGGTCTGTGGAATTCTGTGGGGTCTCTGGAGTCTGTGGAGTCTGTGGGCTTTGAGTGGTCTGTGGAGCTCTGTTGGGTTTGTGGAGTCTGTTGAGTCTTTGGAGTCTGTGGGGTCTGTGAAGCTCTGTGGGGTCTGTGGAGTCTGTAGGGTCTGTGGAGCTCTGAGGAGCTCTGTGGGGTCTGTGGAGTCTGTGGGGTCTGTGGGGTCTGAGGGCTCTTAGGAGCTCTGTGGGGTCTGTGGAGTCTGTGGGGTCGGTGGGCTCTGTGGAGTCTCTGGGGTCTGAGGAATCTGTGGAGCTCTGTGGTGTCTGTGGTGTCTGTGGGGTTTGTGGGGTCTGTGGAGCTCTTTGGGGTGTGTGGGGTCTGTGGAGTTCTCTGGGCTCTGTGGATTATGTGGGGTCTGTGGAGTCTGTGTGGTATGTGGGGTCTGTGAAGTCTGTGGAGCTCTGTGGTGTCTTTGGAGCCTGTGGTGTCTGTGGATTCTGTGTACTCTGTTGGGTCTGTGTGGTCTGAGGGATCTATGGAGCTCTGTGGGGTCAGTGGAGTCTGTGGGCTCTGTGGAGTATTTGGGCTCTGTGGGATCTGTGGAGTCTGTGGAGTCTGTGGAGTCTGTGGAGTCTGTGGGGTCTCTGGAGCTCTGTGGGGTCTGTAGGGTCTCTGGAGCACTGTTTGCTCTGTGGTTTCTGTGGGGTCTGTTGAGTTTGTGGGGTCTGTGGGGTCTATGGGCTGTGTGGGGTCTGTGAAGCTCTTTGGAGTCTCAGGAGCTATGTGGAGTCTGTGTGGTCTGTGGAGCCTGTGGTGTCTGTCGAGTCTTTGGGGTCTGTTGGGTCTGAGGGGTCTCTGGAGCTCTGTGGGGTCCGTGAAGCTCTGTGGGGTATATGGGGTCTGTGGAGTCTGTAGGGTCTGTGGAGGCCTGTGGTTTCTGTCGAGTCTGTGGGGTCTCTGGAGCTCTGTGGGGTCTGTGGAGCTCTGAGATGTCTCTGGGGTCTGTGGAGTCTGTGGGGTCTGTGGAGTTTGTGGATTCTGTGGGGTCTCTGGAGCTCTATGGGGTCTGTGGAGCATGTGGTGTCTGTGGGGTCTGTGGAGCTCTTTGCGGTCAGTGGGGTCTGTGGAGTTCTCTGGGCTCTGTGGAATCTTTGGGCTCTGTGGGCTCTGTGGATTCTGTAGGGTCTGTGGAGTCTGTGGGTTGTGTGGAGTCTGTGGGGTCTGGGGGCTCTGTGGGGTCTGTGGAATTGGTGGGGTCTGTGGAGTCTGTGGAGTCTCTGGGGTATGTGGAGGTCTGTGGGGTCTGTGGAGTCTATGCAGTCTGTGGGATCTCTGTAGCTCTGTGGGGTCTGTGGAGCTCTATGGGGTCTGTGGAGCATGTGGAGTCTGTGGAGTCTGTGGGGTCAGTGGAGTCTGTGTGCTCTGTGGAGTATGTGGGCTCTGTGGGCTCTGTGGGGTCTGTGGAGTCTGTGGGGTCTCTGGGGTATGTGGGGTCTTTGGAGCTCTGTGGGGTCTGTAGGGTCTCTGGAGCACTGTGTGCTCTGTGTAGTCTGTGGGCTCTGTGGGTTCTGTGGGGTTTGTTGAGTCTGTGGAGTCTCTGGGGTCTGTTTAATTGGTGGGGTCTGTGGGGTATGTGGAGCTCCGTGGGGTCTGTGGAGTCCGTGCAGTGTGTGGGGTCTGTGGGTTCTGTGGAGCTTTACGGGGTCTGTGGAGTCTGTGGAGCTCTGTGGGGTCTGTGGGATCTATGGAGTCTGTGGGGTCTGTGGAGCTCTGTGGGGTCTGTGGGGTCTCTGGAGCTCTGTGAGGTCCGTGGAGACTGTGGGGTCCGTGGAGTCTGTGGGGTCTGTGGAGCTCTGTGGGGTCTGTGGGTCCGTGGAGTCTGTGGGCTGTCTGGGCTCTGTTGAGTCTGTGGGGTTTGTGGAGTCTATGGGGTCTGTGGAGCCTCTGGGGTCTGTGGAGCTCTCCGGGGTCTCTGGAGCTCTGTGGTGTCTGTGGGGTCTGTGGAGTCTGTGGGGTCTGTGGATCTCTGTGGGGTCTGTGGGATTTGTGGAGCTCTGTGGAATTCGTGGGGTCTGTGGAGCTCTGTGGGGTCATTGGGGTCTCTGGAGCTCTGTGGGGTCTGTGGAGTCCGTGGGGTGTGTGGAGTTTGTGGCGTCTGAGGGCTCTATGGAGCTCTGTGGGGTCTGTGGAATTGGTGGGGTCTTTGGAGTCTGTGGGGTCTGTAGAGCTCTGTGGGGTCTGTTGAGTCTGTGGGGTCTGTGGAGCCTGTGGTGTCTGTCGAGTCTGTTGGGTCTGTTGAACTCTGTGGGGTCTTTGGAGTCTGTGGAGTCTGTGGGCTCTGTTGGGTCTGTGGGGTCTGTGGAGTTTGTGGAGTCTGTGGAGTCTCTGGGCTTTGAGGGCTCTGTGGAGCTCTCTGGGGTTTGTGGAGTCTATAGGGTCTGTGGAGCTCTGTGGGGTCTGTGGAATTCTGTGGGGTCTCTGGAGTCTGTGGAGTCTGTGGGCTTTGAGGGGTCTGTGGAGCTCTGTTGGGTTTGTGGAGTCTGTTGAGTCTTTGGAGTCTGTGGGGTCTGTGAAGCTCTGTGGGGTCTGTGGAGTCTGTAGGGTTTGTGGAGCTCTGAGGAGCTCTGTGGGGTCTGTGGAGTCTGTGGGGTCTGTGGGGTCTGAGGGCTCTTAGGAGCTCTGTGGGGTCTGTGGAGTCTGTGGGGTCGGTGGGCTCTGTGGAGTCTCTGGGGTCTGAGGAATCTGTGGAGCTCTGTGGTGTCTGTGGTGTCTGTGGGGTCTGTGGGGTCTGTGGAGCTCTTTGGGGTGTGTGGGGTCTGTGGAGTTCTCTGGGCTCTGTGGATTATGTGGGGTCTGTGGAGTCTGTGTGGTATGTGGGGTCTGTGAAGTCTGTGGAGCTCTGTGGTGTCTTTGGAGCCTGTGGTGTCTGTGGATTCTGTGTACTCTGTTGGGTCTGTGTGGTGTGAGGGATCTATGGAGCTCTGTGGGGTCAGTGGAGTCTGTGGGCTCTGTGGAGTATTTGGGCTCTGTGGGCTCTGTGGGATCTGTGGAGTCTGTGGAGTCTGTGGAGTCTGTGGAGTCTGTGGGGTCTCTGGAGCTCTGTGGGGTCTGTAGGGTCTCTGGAGCACTGTTTGCTCTGTGGTTTCTGTGGGGTCTGTTGAGTTTGTGGGGTCTGTGGGGTCTATGGGCTGTGTGGGGTCTGTGAAGCTCTTTGGAGTCTCAGGAGCTATGTGGAGTCTGTGTGGTCTGTGGAGCCTGTGGTGTCTGTCGAGTCTTTGGGGGCTGTTGGGTCTGAGGGGTCTCTGGAGCTCTGTGGGGTCCGTGGAGTCTGTGGAGTCTGTGGAGTCTGTGGAGTCTGTGGAGTCTGTGGGCTTTGAGGGCTCTGTGGAGCTCTGTGGGGTCCGTGAAGCTCTGTGGGGTATATGGGGTCTGTGGAGTCTGTAGGGTCTGTGGAGGCCTGTGGTTTCTGTCGAGTCTGTGGGGTCTCTGGAGCTCTGTGGGGTCTGTGGAGCTCTGAGATGTCTCTGGGGTCTGTGGAGTCTGTGGGGTCTGTGGAGTTTGTGGAGTCTGTGGGGTCTCTGGAGCTCTATGGGGTCTGTGGAGCATGTGGTGTCTGTGGGGTCTGTGGAGCTCTTTGCGGTCAGTGGGGTCTGTGGAGTTCTCTGGGCTCTGTGGAATCTTTGGGCTCTGTGGGCTCTGTGGATTCTGTAGGGTCTGTGGAGTCTGTGGGTTGTGTGGAGTCTGTGGGGTCTGGGGGCTCTGTGGGGTCTGTGGAATTGGTGGGGTCTGTGGAGTCTGTGGAGTCTCTGGGGTGTGTGGAGGTCTGTGGGGTCTGTGGAGTCTATGCAGTCTGTGGGATCTCTGTAGCTCTGTGGGGTCTGTGGAGCTCTATGGGGTCTGTGGAGCATGTGGTGTCTGTGGGGTCTGGGGAGCTCTTTGCGGTCTGTGTGGTCCTTGGAGTTCTCTGGGCTCTGTGGAATCTGTGGGCTCTGTGGATTCTGTAGGGTCTGTGGAGTCTCTGGGGTATGTGGGGTCTGTGTAGCTTTGTGTTGTCTGTGGAGCCTGTGGGTCTGTGGAGTCTTCGGGGTCTGTGGAGCTCTGTGGGGTCTCTGGAGCTCTGTGGTGTCTGTGAGGTCTGTGGAGTCTGTCGGGTCTGTGGATCTTTGTGGGGTCTGTGGGGTGTGTGAAGTCTGTGGGGTCTGAGGGCTCTATGGATCTCTGTGGGGTCTGTGGAGCTCATTGGGGTCTGTGGAATTGGTGGGGTCTGTGGAGTCTGTGGAGTCTCTGGGGTAAGTGGAGGTCTGTGCGGTCTGTGGATTCTATGCAGTCTGTGGGATCTCTGGAGCTCTGTGGGGTCTGTGGAGCTCTATGGGGTCTGTGGAGCATTTGGTGTCTGTGGGGTCTGTGGAGCTCTTTGCGGTCTCTGGGGTCTGTGGAGTTCTCTGGGCTCTGTGGAATCTGTGGGCTCTGTGGGCTCTGTGGATTCTGTAGGGTCTGTGGAGTCTGTGGGGTATGTGGGGTTTATGAAGTCTATTGAGTCTATGGGGTATGTGGAGCTCTCTGTGGACTTTGGAGTCTATGCAGTCTGTGGACCTCTGCGGGGTCTGTGTAGTATTTGGAGCCCTGTAGGGTCTGTGGGGTCTCTTGAGCTCTGTGGGGTCTGTGGAGTCTGTGGAGTCGGAGGGCTCTGTGGAGCTCTGTGGGGTTTGTGGAATTTTTGGGGTCTCTGGAGTCTGTGGAGTCTGTGAGCTTTGAGGGCTCTGTGGAGGTCTCTGGGGTTTGTGGAGTCTGTTGAGTCTTTCGAGTCTGTGGGGTCTTTGAAGCTCTGTGGGGTATGTGGGGTTAGTGGAGTCTGTAAGGTCTGTGGAGCTCTGTGGGGTTTGTGGAATTGATTGGGTCTGTGGAGTCTGTGGTGTCTGTGGCGTGTCTGGGGTCTCTGGAGCTCTGTGGAGTCTGTGGAGTCTGTGGTGTCTCTGGCGTCTCTGGGGTCCCTGGAGCTCTCTGGAGTCTGTGGAGTCTGTGGGGTCTGTGGAGCCTGTGGTGTCCGTCGAGTCTTTGGGGTCTTTTGAGCTCTGTGGGGTCTGTGGAGTCTGTGGAGTCTGTGGGCTCTGTTGGGTCTGTGGGGTCTCTGGAGCTCTGTGGGGTCTGTGTAGTATGTGGAGTCTGTGGAGTCTGTGGGCTTTGAGGGCTCTCTGGGGTTTGTGGAGTCTGTTGAGTCTTTGGAGTCTGTGGGATCTGTGAAGCTCTGTGGGGTATGTGGGGTCTGTGGCATCTCTGGGGTCACTGGAGCTCTGTGGAGTCTGTGGAGTCTGTGGTGTCTGTGGCGTCTCTGGGGTCCCTGGAGCTCTGTGGAGTCTTTGGAATCTGTGGGGTCTGTGGAGCCAGTGGAGCCTGTGGTGTCTGTCGAGTCTGTGGGGTCTCTGGAGCTCTGTGGGGTCTGTGGAGCTCTGAGATGTCTGTGTGGTCTGTAGAGTCTGTGGGTTTCTCTGGAGTTTGTGGAGTCTGTGGGGTCTTTGGAGCTCTATGGGGTCTGTGGAGCATGTGGTGTCTGTGGGGTCTGTGGAGCTCTTTGCGGTCTGTGGGGTCTGTGGAGTTCTCTGGGGTATGTGGGGTCTGTGGAGCTTTGTGTGGTCTCTGGAGCCTGTGGGGTCAGTGGAGTCTTTGGGGTCTCTGGAGCTCTGTGTGGTCTGTGGATCTCTGTGGGGTCTGTGGGGTCTGTCGAGTCTGTGGGGTCTGTGGAGCTCTATGGGGATGTGTGGTCTGTGGAGTCTGTGGGGTGTGTGTAGTCTGTGGGGTCTGAGGGCTCTATGGATCTCTGTGGGGTCTGTGGAGCTCTGTGGAGTCTCTGGGGTATGTGGAGGTCTGTGGAGCTTTGTGTGGTCTGTGGAGCCTGTGGGGTCTGTGGAGTCTTTGGGGTCTGTGGAGCTCTGTGGGGTTTCTGGAGCTCTGTGGGGTCTGTGGAGCCTTTGGGGTCTGTGGAGCCTGTGGGGTCTGTGGAGTCTTTGGGGTCTGTGGAGCTCTGTGGGGTCTCTGGAGCTCTGTGGTGTCTGTGGGGTCTGTGGAGTCTGTCGGGTCTGTGGAGCTCTGTGTGTTCTGTGGATCTCTGTGGGGTCTGTGGGGTCTGTCCAGTCTGTGGGGTCTGAGGGCTCTATGGATCTCTGTGGGGTCTGTGGAGCTCTGTGGGGTCTGTGGAATTGGTGGGGTCTGTGGAGTCTGTGGAGTCTCTTGGGTATGTGGAGGTCTGTGGGGTCTGTGGAGTCTATGCAGTCCGTGGGATCTCTGTAGCTCTGTGGGGTCTGTGGAGCTCTATGGGGTCTGTGGAGTATTGGTGTCTGTTGGGTCTGTGGAGCTCTTTGCGGTCTGTGTGGTCTGTGGAGTTCTCTGGGCTCTGTGGAATTTGTGGGCTCTGTGGATTCTGTAGGGTCTGTGGAGTCTGTGGGGTATGTGGGGTCTGTGGAGTCTTTAGGGTCTTTGGAGCTCTGTGGTGTCTGTGGGGTCTGTGGAGTCTTTTGGGTCTGTGGATCTCTATGGGGTCTGTGTGGTCTGTGGAGTCTGTGGGGTCTGTGGAATTGGTGGGGTCTGTGGAGTCTGTGGAGTCTCTGGGGTCTGTGGAGCATTTGGTGTCTGTGGGGTCTGTGGAGCTCTTTGCGGTCTCTGGGGTCTGTGGAGTACTCTGGGCTCTGTGGAATCTGTGGGCTCTGTGGGCTCTGTGGATTCTGTAGGGTCTGTGGAGTCTCTGGGGTATGTGGGGTCTGTGACGTCTGTTGAGTCTATGGGGTCTGTGGAGCTCTGAGTTGTCTGTGGGGTCTGTGGAGTCTGTGGGGTCTGTGGAATTGGTGGGGTCTGTGGAGTCTGTGGAGTCTCTGGGGTAAGTGGAGGTCTGTGGGGTCTGTGGAGTCTATGCAGTCTGTGGGATCTCTGGAGCTCTGTGGGGTCTCTGGAGCTCCTTGCGGTCTCTGGGGTCTGTGGAGTTCTCTGGGCTCTGTGGAATCTGTGGGCTCTGTGGGCTCTATGGGCTCTGTGGATTCTGTAGGGTCTCTGGAGTCTCTGGGGTATGTGGGGTTTATTAAGTCTGTTGAGTCTATGGGGTATGTGGAGCTCTCTGGGGACTGTGGAGTCTATGCAGTCTGTGGACCACTGCGGGGTCTCTGTAGTATGTGGAGCCCTGTAGGGTCTGTGGGGTCTCTGGAGCTCTGTGGGGTATGTGGGGTCTGTGGAGTCTGTGGAGATTGTGAGCTTTGAGGGCTCTGTGGAGCTCTCTGGGGTTTTTGGAGTCTGTTGAGTCTTTCGAGTCTGTGGGTCTGTGGAGTGTCTGGAGTGTGTGGGGTCTGAGGGCTCTGTGGAGCTCTGTGGGGTTTGTGGAATTGATGGGGTCTGTGGAGTCTGTGAAGTCTGTGGGGTCTTTGGAGCTCTGTGGGGTCTCTGGAGCTCTGTGGAGTCTGTGCAGTCTGTGGGGTCTGTGGAGCCTGTGGAGCCTGTGGTGTCCGTCGAGTCCTTGGGGTCTGTTGAGCTCTGTGGGGTCTGTGGAGTCTGTGGGCTCTGTTGGGTCTGTGGGGTCTCTGGAGCTCTGTTGGGTCTGTGGAGTCTGTGGAGCTCTGTGGGGTCGCTGGAGCTCTGTGGGGTCTGTGGAGCTCTTTGCGGTCTGTGGGGTCTGTGGAGTTCTCTGGGCTCTGTGGAATCTGTGGGCTCTGTGGGCTCAGTGGAATCTGTAGGGTCTGTGGAGTCTCTGGGGTATGTGGGGTCTGTGGAGCTTTGTGTGGTCTCTGGAGCCTGTGGGGTCTGTGGAGTCTTTGGGGTCTCTGGAGGTCTGTGGGGTCTGTGGATCTCTGTGGTGTCTGTGGGGTCTGTGGAGTCTGTCGGGTCCGTGGAGCTCTGTGTGGTCTGTGGATCTCTGTGGGGTCTGTGGGGTCTGTGGAGCTCTGTGTGGTCTGTGGATCTCTCTGGGGTCTGTGGGGTCTGTGGAGCTCTGTGGTGTCTGTGGGGTATGTGGAGTCTGTCGGGTCTGTGGATCCTTTGTGGGGTCTCTGGGGTCTGTGGAGTCTGTGGGGTCTGTGGAGCTCTATGGGGTCTGTGTGGTCTGTGGAGTCTGTGGGGTGTGTGGAGTCTGTGGGGTCTGAGGGCTCTATGGATCTCTGTGGGGTCTTTGGAGCTCTATGGGGTCTGTGGAGTCTGTGGAGTCTCTGGGGTATGTGGAGGTCTGTGGGGTCTGTGGAGTCTATGCAGTCTGTGGGATCTCTGGAGCTCTGTGGGGTCTGTGGAGCTCCATGGGGTCTGTGGAGCATTTGGTGTCTGTGGGGTCTGTGGAGCTCTTTGCGGTCTCTGGGGTCTGTGGAGTACTCTGGGCTCTGTGGAATCTGTGGTCTCTGTGGGCTCTGTGGATTCTGTAGGGTCTGTGGAGTCTGTGGGGTATGTGGGGTCTATGAAGTCTGTTGGAGTCTATGGGGTCTGTGGAGCTCTGAGTTGTCTGTGGGGTCTGTGGAGTCTCTGGGGTCTGAGGGCTCTATGGATCTCTGTGGGGTCTGTGGAGCTCTGTGGGTTCTGTGGAATAGGTGGTGTCTGTGGGGTCTGTGGAGTCTCTGGGGTAAGTGGAGGTCTGTGGGGTCTGTGGAGTCTATGGGGTCTGTGGAGCATTTGGTGTCTGTGGGGTCTGTGGAGCTCCTTGCGGTCTCTGGGGTCTGTGGAGTTCTCTGAGCTCTGTGGAATCTGTGGGCTCTGTGGGCTCTGTGGGCTCTGTGGATTCTGTAGGGTCTGTGGAGTCTGTGGGGTATGTGGGGTCTGTGAAGTCTGTTGAGTCTCTGGGGTCTGTGGAATTGGTGGGGTCTGTGGAGTCTGTGGAGTCTATGCAGTCTGTGGGATCTCTGGAGCTCTGTGGGGTCTGTGGAGCATTTGGTGTCTGTGGGGTATGTGGAGCTCCTTGCGGTCTCTGGGGTCTGTGGAGTTTTCTGGGCTCTGTGGAATCTGTGGGCTCTATGGGCTCTGTGGATTCTGTAGGGTCTTTGGAGTCTCTGGGGTATGTGGGGTTTATTAAGTCTGTTGAGTCTATGGGGTATGTGGAGCTCTCTGGGGACTGTGGAGTCTATGCAGTCTGTGGACCTCTGCGAGGTCTGTGTAGTATGTGGAGCCCTGTAGGGTCTGTGGGGTCTCTGGAGCTCTGTGGGGTATGTGGGGTCTGTGGAGTCTTTGGAGTCGGAGGGCTCTGTGGGGTTTCTGGAATTGTTGGGGTCTCTGGAGTCTGTGGAGATTGTGAGCTTTGAGGGCTCTGTGGAGTCTCTGGGGTAAGTGGAGGTCTGTGGGGTCTGTGGAGTCTATGCAGTCTGTGGGATCTCTGGAGCTCTGTGGGGTCTGTGGAGCTCTATGGGGTCGGTGGAGCATTTGGTGTCTGTGGTGTCTGTGGAGCTCCTTGCGGTCTCTGGGGTCTGTGGAGTTCTCTGGGCTCTGTGGAATGTGTGGGCTCTGTGGGCTCTATGGGCTCTGTGGATTCTGTAGGGTCTTTGGAGTCTCTGGGGTATGTGGGGTTTATTAAGTCTGTTGAGTCTATGGGGTATGTGGAGCTCTCTGGGGACTGTGGAGTCTATCCAGTCTGTGGACCTCTGCGGGGTCTGTGTAGTATGTGGAGCCCTGTAGGGTCTGTGGGGTCTCTGGAGCTCTGTGGGGTATGTGGGGTCTGTGGAGTCTGTGGAGTCTGTGGGCTCTGTGGGGTCTGTGGAGCCTGTGGAGCCTGTGGTGTCTCTGGGGTCTCTGGAGCTCTGTGGGGTCTGTGGAGTCTGTGGTGTCTGTGGCGTCTCTGGGGTCTCTGGAGCTCTGTGGAGTCTGTGGAGTCTGTGGGGTCTGTGGAGCGTGTGGAACCTGTGGTGTCTGTCGAGTCTTTGGGGTCTGTTGAGCTCTCTGGGGTCTGTGGAGTCTGTGGAGTCTGTGGAGTCTGTGGGCTCTGTGGGGTCTGTGGGGTCTGTGGAGCCTGTGGTGTCTGTGGAGTCTTTGGGGTTTGTTGAGCTCTCTGGGGTCTGTGGAGTCTGTTTAGTCTGTGGGCTCTGTTGGGTCTGTGGGGTCTCTGGAGCTCTGTGGGGTCTGTGGAGTGTGTGGAGTCTGTGGGGTGTGGAACTCTGTGGGGTCTGTGGAGCCTGTGGTGTTTGTGGAGTCTTTAGGGTCCGTTGAGCTCTCTGGTGTCTGTGGAGACTGTGGGCTCTGTTGTGTCTGTGGGGTCCCTGGAGCTCTGTGGGGTCTGTGGAGTCAGTGGAGTCAGTGGAGTCTGTGGAGTCTGTGGAGTCTGTGGAGTCTGTGGAGTCTGTGAGCTTTGAGGGCTCTGTGGAGCTCTGTGGGGTTTGTGGAGTATGTTGAGTCTTTCGAGTCTGTGGCGTCCCTGCGGTCTCTGGAGCTCTGTGGAATCTGTGGAGTCTGTGGTGTCTGTGACGTCTCTGGGGTCTCTGGAGCTCTGTGGATTCTGCTGAGTCTGTGGAGTCTGTTGAGTCTGTGAGGTCTGTTGAGCCTGTGGGGTCTGTGGAGTCTATGGGCTGTGTGGGGTCTGTGAAGCTTTTTGGGGTCTCTGGATTCTGTGGAGTCTGTGGAGTCTGTGGGCTTTGAGGGCTCTGTGGAGCTCTGTGGGGTTTGTGGAGTCTGTTGAGTCTTTGGAGTCTCTGGGGTCTGTGAAGCTCTGTGGGGACTGTGGAGTCTCTGGTGTCTGTGGACTCTCTGGGGTCTGTGGAGTTCTGTGGGGTCTGTGGAGTCTGTGGTGCCTGTGGCGTCCCTGGGGTCTCTGGAGCTCTGTGGAGTCTGCTGAGTCTGTGGGGTCTGTGGAGCCTGTGGTGTCTGTCGAGTATTTGGGGTCTGTTGAGATCTGTGGGGTCTGTGGAGTCTGTGGAGTCTGAGGGCTCTGTTGGGTCTGTGGGGTCTCTGGAGCTCTGTGGGGTCTGTGGAGCCTGTGGTGAGTGTAGAGTATTTGGGGTCTGTTGAGCTCTGTGGGGTCTGTGGAGTGTGTGGAGTCTGTGGGCTCTGTTGGGTCTGTGGGGTCTCTGGAGCTCTGTGGGGTCTGTGGAGTCTGTTGAGTGTTTCGAGTCTGTGGGGTCTGTGGAGCTCTTTGGGGTCTGTTGAGTCACTGGAGTTTGTGGGGTCTGTGGAGCTCTGTGGGGTTTGTGGAATTGATGGGGTCTGTGGAGTCTGTGGAGTCCGTGGGGTCTGTGGAGCTCTGTGGGGTTTGTGGAATTGATGGGGTCTGTGGAGTCTGTGGAGTATGTGGGGTCTGAGGAGCTCTGCGGGGTCTGTGGAATCTGTTTGGTCGGTGGGGACTTTGGAGCTCTGTGGGGTCTGTGGAGTCTGTGGGATCTATGGAGCTCTGTGGGGTCTGTGGAGTCTGTGGGGTCTGTGGAGTCTGTGGAGCACTGTGGGGTATGTGGAGTTTGTTGGGTCTGAGGGCTCTGTGGAGCACTGTGGGGTCCGTGGAGTCTGTGGGGTCTGTGGAGTCTGTGGAACTCTGTGGGGTCTGTGGAGTCTGTGGAGTCTGTGGAACTCTCTGGGGTCTCTGGAGTCTGTGGGGTCTGTGGAACTCTGTAGGGTCCGTGGAGTCTGTGGGGTCTGTGGAGTCTGTGGAGCTTTGTGGGGTCTGTAGAGTCTGTGGGGTCTGTGGAGCTTTGGGGTCTGTGGGGTCTGTGGAGTCTGTGGAGTCTCTGGAACTCTGTGGGGTCTGTGGAGTCTGTGGGGTCTGTGGAGTCTGTGGAGTCAGTGGGGTCTATGGAGTCTGTGGAGTCTGTGGAGTCTGTAGGGTCTGTGTGGTCTGTGGAGCTATGTGGGGTCTGTGGAGTCTCTGGGGACTGTGGGGTGTCTGGGGCTTTGTGGGGTCTCTGGAGTCTGTGGCGCACTGTTTGGTCCATGGGGTCTGTGGGGTCCATGTAGCTCTGTGGGGTCTGTGGAGTCAGTGGAGTCTGTGGGGTCTCTGGAGCTCTGTGGGGTCTGTGGACTAGGTGGAGTCTGTGTGCTCTGTGGGCTCTTTGGTGTCTGTGGTGTCTGTGGAGTCTGCGGGGTCCGTGGAGTCTGTGGATTGTGTGGGGTCTGTGGAACTCTGTGGGGTCTGTGGAGTATGTGGGGTCCGTTGAGTCTGTGGGGTGTGTGGAGTCTGTGGAGTCAGTGGGGTCTATGGAGTCTGTGGAGCTTTGTGGGGTCTGTGGAGTTTGTGGGGTCTGTTGAACTCTGTGGGGTCTGTGGAACTCTGTGGGGTCTGTGGAACTCTGTGGGGTCTGTGGAGTCTGTGGGGTCTGTGGAACTCTGTGGGGTCAGTGGAATCTGTGGGGTTTGTGGAGTCTGTGGGTTCTTTTGAGTCTATGGAGTGTGTGGGGTCTATGGAGTCTGTGGAGCTTTATGGGGTCTGTGGAGTCTGTGGAGTCTGTGGAGTCTGTGGGGTCTGAGGGCTCTGTGGAGCTCTGTGGGGTCTGTGGAGTCTGTGGGGTCTGTGGAGCTTTGGGCTCTGTGGGGTCTGTGGAGTCTGTGGAGTCTCTGGAACTCTGTGGGGTCTGTGGAGTCTGTAGGGTCTGTGTGGTCCCTGGGGTCTGTGGGGTCTATGTAGCTCTGTGGGGTCTGTGGAGTCAGTGGATTCTGTGGGGTCTGTGGAGCTCTGTGGGGTCTTTCGAGTGTAAGGTGTCTTTGGGGTCTTTGGAGCTCTGTGGTGTCTGTGGTGTCTGTGAAGTCTGCAGTTTTGTGGGGTCTGTGGACTCCGTGGAGTCTGTGGGCTCTGCTGGCTCTTTGGGGTCTGTGGCGTCTATGTAGCTCTGTGGGGTTTGTGGAGTCATTGGAGTCTCTGGGGTCTCTGGAGCTCTGTGGGGTCTGTGGAGTTTGTGGAGTCTGTGGACTCCGTGGAGTCTGTGGAACTATGTGGCGCTCTGTGGGGTCCGTGGGGTCTGTGGGGTCTGTGAAGCTCTTAGGGGTCTGTGGAGCCTTTGGTGTCTGTGGAGTCTGTTAGGTCTGTGGAGCTCTGTGGGGTCTGTGGAGTCTGTGGAGTCCGTGGGCTCTGTGGGGTCTGTGGAGTCTTTGGTGTCTGTGGCGCTCTGTGGGGTCCGTGGGGTCTGTGGGGTCTGTGGAGCTCTGTGGGGTCTTTGGGGTCTGTGGAGCTCTGTGGGGTCTGTGGAGCTCTGTGGGGTCTGTGGGGTCTGTGGAGTCTTTGGAGTCTGTGGAACTCTGTGGGGTCTGTGGAGTCTCTGGGGTCTGTGGAACTCTGTGGGGTCTGTGGAGTGTGTGGGGTCTGAGGGCTCTGTGTAGCACTGTGGGGTCTTTGGAGTCTGTGGGGTCTGTGGAACTCTGTGTGGTCCGTGGAGTCTGTGGGGTCTGTGGAGTCTGTGGAGTCTGTGGAACTCTCTGGGGTCTGTGGAGTCTGTGGGGTCCGTGGAGTCTGTGGGGTCTGTGGAGCTCTGTGGGGTATTTCGAGTGTATGGTGTCTTTGGGGTCTTTGGATCTCTGTGTTGTCTGTGGTGTCTGTGAAGTCTGCGGTTTTGTGGGGTCTGTGGACTCCGTGGAGTCTGTGGGCTCTGCTGGCTCTTTGGGGTCTGTGGAGTCTGTGGGGTCTATGTAGCTCTGTGGGGTCTGTGGAGTCATTGGAGTCCCTGGGGTCTGTGGAGCTCTGTGGGGTCTGTGGAGTTTGTGGTTACTGTGGGGTCTCTGGAGCTCTGTGGGGTCTGTGGACTCCGTGGAGTCTGTGGAGCCTTTGGTGTCTGTGGAGTCTGTTAGGTCTGTGGAGCTCTGTGGGGTCTGTGGAGTCATTGGAGTCTGTGGAACTCTGTGGGGTCCTTGGAGTCTATGGGGTCTGTGGAGTCTATGGAGTCTGTGGAGTCTGTTAGGTCTGTGGAGCTCTGTGGGGTCTGTGGAACTCAGTGGGGTCTGTGGAGTCTGTGGGGTCTGTGGAGTCTGTGGAGTCTGTGGGGTCTATGTAGTGTCTGTGGAGCTCTGTGGGGTCTTTGGAGTCTGTGGGGTCGGTGGAGTCTGTAGAGCACTGTGGGGTCTGTGGAGTGTGTGGGGTCTGAGGGCTCTGTGGAGCACTGTGGGGTCTGTGGAGTCTGTGGGGTCTGTGGAGTCTGTGGGGCTCTCTGGGGTCTGTGGAGTTTGTGGGGTCTATGGAACTCTGTGGGGTCTGTGGAGTCTGTGGGGTCTGTGGAACTCTGTGGGGTCCGTGGAGTGTGTGGGGTCTGAGGGCTCTGTGGAGCACTGTGGGGTCTGTGGAGTCTGTGGAGTGTGTGGGGTCTCTGGAACTCTGTGGGGTCTGTGGAGTCTGTGGAGCTTTGTGGGGTCTGTGGAGTCTGTGGAGTCTGTGGGGTCTGAGGGCTCTGTGGAGCTCTGTGGGGTCTGTGGAGTCTGTGGGGTCTGTGGAGCTCTGTGGGGTCTGTGGGGTCTGTGGAGTCTGTGGAGTCTGTGGAACTCTGTGGGGTCTGTGGAGTTTGTGGGGTCTGTGGAACTCTGTGGGGTCCGTGGAGTCTGTGGGGTCTGTGGAGTCGGTGGAGTCAGTGGGGTCTATGGATTCTGTGGGGTCTGTGGAGTCTGTGGAGTCTGTGGGCTCTATGGGTTCTCTGGAGCTCTGTGGGGTCTTTGGGACTCTGTGGGGTCTGTGGGGTCTATGGAGTCTGTGGAGTCTGTTAGGTCTGTGGAGCTCTGTGGGGTCTGTGGAGTCGGTGGAGTCTGTGGGCTCTTTGGGTTCTCTGGAGCTCTGTGGGGTCTTTGGAACTCTGTTGGGTCGGTGGGGTCTTTGGAGTCTGTGGAGTCTGTGGAGTGTGTGGGGTCTGAGGGCTCTGTGGAGTACTGTGGGGTCTGTGGAGTCTGTGGGGTCTGTGGAGTCTGTGGGGTCTGTGGAGTCTGTGGAGCTCTCTGGGGTCTGTGGAGTTTGTGGGGTCTGTGGAACTCTGTGGGGTTCGTGGAGTCTGTGGGGTCTGTGGAACTCTGTGGGGTCCGTGGGGTCTGGGGTCTGTGGAGTCTGTGGAGTCTGTGGAACTCTCTGGGGTCTGTGGAGTCTGTGGGGTCTGTGGAACTCTGTAGGGTCCGTGAAGTTTGTGGGGTCTGTGGAGTCTGTGGAATCAGTAGGGTCTATGGAGTCTGTGGAGCTTTGTGGGGTCTGTGGAGTCTGTGGATTATGTGGGGTCGGAGGGCTCTGTGGAGTCAGTGGGGTCTATGGAGTCTTTGGAGCTTTGTGGGGTCTGTGGAGTCTGTGGAGTTTGTGGGGTCTGAGGGCTCTGTGGAGCTCTGTGGGGTCTGTGGAGTCTGTGGGGTATGTGGAGCTCTGTGGGGTCTGTGGGGTCTGTGGAGTCTGTGGAGTCATTGGGGTCTATGGAGTCTGTGGAGTCTATGGAGTCTGTTTGGTCTGTGGAGCTCTGTGGGGTCTGTGGAGTCTGTGGAGTCTGTGGGCTCTCTGGGTTCTCTGGAGCTCTGTGGGGTCTGTGGAACTCAGTGGGGTCTGTGGAGTCTGTGGGGTCTGTGGAGTCTGTGGAGTCTGTGGGCTCTGTTGGCTCTTTTGTGTCTGTGGTGTCTGTGGAGTCTGCGTGGTCCGTGGGGTCTGTGTAGCTCTGTGGGGTCTGTGGACTCCGTGGAGTCTGTGGGCTCTGTGGGTAATTTGGTGTCTGTGGATTCTCTGGAGTGTGTGGGGTCTGTGGAACTCTGTGGGGTCTGTGGAGTCTGTGGAGTATGTGGGGTAGGAGGGCTCTGTGGAGCACTGTGGGGTCTGTGGAGTCTGTGGGGTCTCTGGAGTCTGTGGAGCTCTGTGGAGTCTGTGGGGTCTGAGGGCTCTGTGGAGCTCTGTGGGGTCTGTGGAGTCTGTGGGGTCTGAGGGCTCTGTGGAGCTCTGTGGGGTCTGTGGAGTCTGTGGGGTCTGTGGAGTTCTGTGGAGTCTGTGGGGTGTGTGGAGCTCTGTGGGGTCTGTGGGGTCTGTGGAGTCTGTGGAGTCATTGGGGTCTATGGAGTCTGTGGAGTCTGTAGAGTCTGTTAGGTCTGTGGAGCTCTGTGGGGTCTGTGGAGTCTGTGGAGTCTGTGGGCTCTCTGGGTTCTCTGGAGCTCTGTGGGGTCTGTGGAACTCAGTGGGGTCTGTGGAGTCTGTGGGGTCTGTGGAGTCTGTGGAGTCTGTGGGGTCTATGTAGTGTCTGTGGAGCTCTGTGGGGTTCTGTTGAGTCTGCTGGGTCGGTGGGGTCTTTGGAGCTCTGTGGACTCTCTGGAGTCTGTGGGCTCTGTGGGCTCTTTTGTGTCTGTGGTGTCTGTGGAGTCTGCGTGGTCCGTGGGGTCTGTGTAGCTCTGTGGGGTCTGTGGACTCCGTGGAGTCTGTGGGCTCTGTGGGTACTTTGGGGTCTGTGGATTCTCTGGAGTGTGTGGGGTCTGTGGAACTCTGTGGGGTCTGTGGAGTCTGTGGAGTATGTGGGGTCGGAGGGCTCTGTGGAGCACTGTGGGGTCTGTGGAGTCTGTGGGGTCTCTGGAGTCTGTGGAGTCAGTGGGGTCTATGGAATCTCTGGAGCTCTGTGGAGTCTGTGGGGTCTGAGGGCTCTGTGGAGCTCTGTGGGGTCTGTGGAGTCTGTGGGGTCTGTGGAGTTCTGTGGGGTCTGTGGGGTCTGTGGAGTCTGTGGAGTATGTGGAACTCTGTGGGGTCTGTGGAGTCTGTGGGGTCTGTGGAGTCGGTGGAGTCAGAAGGGTCTATGGACTCTGTGGAGTCTGTGGAGTCTGTTAGGTCTGTTGAGCTCTGTGGGGTCTGTGGAGTCTGTGGAATCTGTGGGCCCTGTGGAACTCTCTGGGGTCTGTGGAGTGTGTGGGGTCTGTGGAGTCTGTGGAGTCTGTGGAGTCTGTGGAGTCTGTGGGGTCTGAGGGCTCTGTGGAGCTCTGTGGGGTCTGTGGAGTCTGTGGGGTCCATGTAGCTCTGTGGGGTCTGTGGAGTCAGTGGAGTCTGTGGGCTCTGTGGAGTCTGTGGACTCTGTGGATTCTGTGGGCTCTGTGGGCTCTTTGGTGTCTGTGGTGTCTGTGGAGTCTGCGAGGTCCGTGGGGTCTGTGGGCTCTGTGGGTTCTTTGGGGTCTGTGGAATCTGTGGGGTCTGTGGAGTCTGTGGAATATGTGGGCTCTGTGGGTTCCCTGGAGCTCTGTGGGGTCTGTGGAGTCTGTGGGGTCTGTTGAACTCTGTGGGGTCTGTGGAGTCTGTGGGGTCTGTGGAAATCTGTGGGGTCCGGGGAGTCTGTGGGGTCAGTGGAGTCTGTGGAGTCAGTGGGGTCTATTGAGTCTATGGAGCTCTGTGGGGTCTCTGGAGTCTGTGGAGTCTATGGAATCTGTGGGGTCTGAGGGCTCTGTGGAGCTCTGTGGGGTCTGTGGAGTCTGTGGAGTCTCTGGAGTCTTATAGGTCTGTGGAGTTTGTTGAGTCTGTGGGCTCTGTGGGTTCTCTGGAGCTCTGTGGGGTCTGTGGAGCTCTGTGGGGTTCTGTTGAGTCTGTAGGGTCTGTGGAGTCTGTGGAGTCTGTGGAGTGTGTGGGGTCTGAGGGCTGTGTGGAGCACTGTGGGGTCTGTGGAGTCTGTGGGTTCTGTGGGGTTTGTGGTGCACTGTGGGGTCTGTGGAATCTGTTGGATCGGTGGGGTCTTTGGAGCTCTGTGGGGTCTGTGGAGTGTGTTGGATCTATGGAGGTCTGTGGAGTTTGTGGAGTCTCTGGGCTCTGTGGGTTCTCTGGAGCTCTGTGGGGTCTGTGGGGCTCTGTGGGGTTCTGTTGAGTCTGTAGGGTCTGTGGAGTCTGTGGAGTCTGTGGAATCTGTGGAGTGTGTGGGGTCTGAGGGCTGTGTGGAGCACTGTGGGGTCTTTGGAGTCTGTGGCGTCTGTGGAGTCTGTGGAGCACTGTGGGGTCTGTGGAGTCTGTGGGTTCTGTGGGGTTTGTGGTGCACTCTGGGGTCTGTGGAATCTGTTGGATCGGTGGGGTCTTTGGAGCTCTGTGGGGTCTGTGGAGTTTGTTGGATCTATGGAGCTCTGTGGGGTTTGTGTAGTCTGTGGGGTCTTTGGAGTCTGTGGAGTCTGTGGAGTGTGTGGGGGTCTGAGGGCTCTCTGGAGCACTGTGGGGTCTGTGGAGTCTGTGGGGTCTGTGGAGTCTTTGGAGCTTTCTGGGGTCTGTGGAGTTTGTGGGGTTTGTGGGACTCTGTGGGGTCTGTGGAGTCTGTGGGGTCTGTGGAACTCTGTGGGGTCCCTGGAGTCTGTGGGGTCAGTGGAGTCTGTGGAGTCAGTGGGGTCTATTGACACTATGGAGCTTTGTTGGGTCTCTGGAGTCTGTGGAGTCTGTGTAATCTGTGGGGTCTGAGGGCTCTGTGGAGCTCTGTGGGGTCTCTGGAGTCTGTGGGGTCTGTGGAACTCTGTGGGGTCCGTGGAGTCTGTGGGGTCTGTGGAGTGTGTGTAGTCAGTGTGGTCTACGGAGTCTCTGGAGTCTCTGGAGTCTTTTAGGTCTGTGGAGTTCTGTGGGGTCTGTGGAGTCTGTGGGCTCTGTGGGTTCTCTGGAGCTCTGTGGGGTCTGTGGAACTCTGTGGGGTCTATTGAGTCTGTGGAGCTCTGTGGGGTTCTGTTGAGTCTGTAGGGTCTGTGGCGTATGTGGGGTCTGAGGAGCTCTGCGTGGTCCGTGGGGTCTGTGTAGCTCTGTGGGGTCTGTGGACTCCGTGGAGTCTGTGGGCTCTGTGGGTACTTTGGGGTCTGTGGATTCTCTGGAGTGTGTGGGGTCTGTGGAACTCTGTGGGGTCTGTGGAGTCTGTGGAGTATGTGGGGTCGGAGGGCTCTGTGGAGCACTGTGGGGTCTCTGGAGTCTGTGGGGTCTCTGGAGTCTGTGGAGTCAGTGGGGTCTATGGAATCTGTGGAGCTCTGTGGAGTCTGTGGGGTCTGAGGGCTCTGTGGAGCTCTGTGGGGTCTGTGGAGTCTGTGGGGTCTGTGGAGTTCTGTGGGGTCTGTGGGGTCTGTGGAGTCTGTGGAGTATGTGGAACTCTGTGGGGTCTGTGGAGTCTGTGGGGTCTGTGGAGTCGGTGGAGTCAGAAGGGTCTATGGACTCTGTGGAGTCTGTGGAGTCTGTTAGGTCTGTTGAGCTCTGTGGGGTCTGTGGAGTCTGTGGAATCTGTGGGCCCTGTGGAACTCTCTGGGGTCTGTGGAGTGTGTGGGGTCTGTGGAGTCTGTGGAGTCTGTGGAGTCTGTGGAGTCTGTGGGGTCTGAGGGCTCTGTGGAGCTCTGTGGGGTCTGTGGAGTCTGTGGGGTCCATGTAGCTCTGTGGGGTCTGTGGAGTCAGTGGAGTCTGTGGGCTCTGTGGAGTCTGTGGACTCTGTGGAGTCTGTGGGCTCTGTGGGCTCTTTGGTGTCTGTGGTATCTGTGGAGTCTGTGGGGTCCATGTAGCTCTGTGGGGTCTGTGGACTCCGTGGAGTCTGTGGGCTCTGTGGGTTCTTTGGGTTCTGTGGAATCTGTGGGGTCTGTGGAGTCTGTGGAATATGTGGGCTCTGTGGGTTCCCTGGAGCTCTGTGGGGTCTGTGGAGTCTGTGGGGTCTGTTGAACTCTGTGGGGTCTGTGGAGTCTGTGGGGTCTGTGGAAATCTGTGGGGTCCGGGGAGTCTGTGGGGTCAGTGGAGTCTGTGGAGTCAGTGGGGTCTATTGAGTCTATGGAGCTCTGTGGGGTCTCTGGAGTCTGTGGAGTCTATGGAATCTGTGGGGTCTGAGGGCTCTGTGGAGCTCTGTGGGGTCTGTGGAGTCTGTGGAGTCTCTGGAGTCTTTTAGGTCTGTGGAGTTTGTTGAGTCTGTGGGCTCTGTGGGTTCTCTGGAGCTCTGTGGGGTCTGTGGAGCTCTGTGGGGTTCTGTTGACTCTGTAGGGTCTGTGGAGTCTGTGGAGTGTGTGGGGTCTGAGGGCTGTGTGGAGCACTGTGGGGTCTGTGGAGTCTGTGGGTTCTGTGGGGTTTGTGGTGCACTGTGGGGTCTGTGGAATCTGTTGGATCGGTGGGGTCTTTGGAGCTCTGTGGGGTCTTTGGAGTTTGTTGGATCTATGGAGGTCTGTGGAGTTTGTGGAGTCTGTGGGCTCTGTGGGTTCTCTGGAGCTCTGTGGGGTCTGTGGAGTCTGTAGGGTCTGTGGAGTCTGTGGAGTCTGTGGAGTCTGTGGAGTGTGTGGGGGTCTGAGGGCTCTCTGGAGCACTGTGGGGTCTGTGGAGTCTGTGGGGTCTGTGGAGTCTTTGGAGCTTTCTGGGGTCTGTGGAGTTTGTGGGGTTTGTGGGACTCTGTGGGGTCTGTGGAGTCTGTGGGGTCTGTGGAACTCTGTGGGGTCCGTGGAGTCTGTGGGGTCTGTGGAGTCTGTGGAGTCTGTTGAACTCTGTGGGGTCTGTGGAGTCTGTGGGGTCTGTGGAACTCAGTGGGGTCTGTGGAATCTGTGGGGTCTGTGGAGTCTGTGGAGTCAGTGGGGGTCTATGGAGTCTGTGGAGCTTTGTGGGGTCTGTGGAGTCTGTGGAGTATGTGGAGTCTGTGGAGTCTGTGGGGTCTGAGGGCTCTGTGGAGACTGTGGGGTCTGTGGAGCTCTGTGGGGTCTGTGGGGTCTGTGGAGTGTGTGGGGTCTGTGGAACTCTGTGGGGTCCGTGGAGTCTGTGTGGTCTGTGGAGCCTGTGGTGTCAGTGGGGTCTATGGAGTGTGTGGAGTCTGTGGAGTCTGTAGGGTCTGTGGGGTCTCTGGAGCTATGTGGGGTCTGTGGAGTCTGTGGGGACTTTGGGGTCTCTGGGGGTCCGTGGGGTCTGTGGAGTGTGTGGCGCTCGATGGGGTCCATGGGGTCTGTGGGGTCTATGTAGCTCTGTGGGGTCTGTGGAGTCAGTGGAGTCTGTGGTGCCTGTGGAGCTCTGTGGGGTCTGTGGACTCCGTGGAGTCTGTGGGCTCTGTGAGCTCTTTGGTTTCTGTGGTGTCTGTGGAGTCTGCGGGGTCCGTGGGGTCTGTGTAGCTCTGTGGGGTCTGTGGACTCCGTGGAGTCTGTGGGGTCTGTGGGCTCTTTGGGGTCTGTGGAGTCTGTGGAGTCTGTGGGGTCTGTGGAACTCTGTGGGGTCTGTGGAGTCTGTGGGGTCTGTGGAGCTTTGTGGGGTCTTTGGGGTCTGTGGGGTCTGTGGAGTCTGTGGAGCTCTCTGGGGTCTGTGGAGTTTGTGGGGTCTGTGGAACTCTGTGGGGTCCGAGGATTCTGTGGGATCTTTGGAGTCTCTGGAGTCAGTGGGGTCTATGGGGTCTGTGGAGCTCTGTGGGGTCTGTGGGGTCTGTGGGGTCTGTGGAGCTCTGTGGGGTCTTTGGGGTCAGTGGGGTCTGTGGAGTCTGTGGGATCTACGGAGCTCTGTGGGGTTTGTGGAGTCTGTGGAGTCTGTAGAGTGTGTAGGGTCTGAGGGCTCTGTGGAGTACTGTGGGGTCTGTGGAGTCTGTGGGGTCTGTGGAGTCTGTGGAGCTCTCTGGGGTCTGTGGAGTTTGTGGGGTCTGTGGAACTCTGTGGAGTCTGTGGAGTCTGTGGGGTCTGTGGAGTCTGTGGGGTCTGTGGACCTCTGTGGGGTCCGAGGATTCTGTGGGGTCTTTGGAGTCTGTGGAGTCAGTGGGGTCTATGGAGTCTTTGGAGCTTTATGGGGTCTGTGGAGTCTGTGGAGTCTGTGGAGTCTGTGGAGTCAGTGGGGTCTATGGAGCTCTGTGGGGTCTGTGGACTCTGTTGAGTCTGTGGGCTTTGTGGGTTCTTTGGGGTCTGTGGAGCTTTGTGGGGTCTGTGGAGTGTGTGTAGTCAGTGGGGTCTACGGAGTCTCTGGAGTCTCTGGAGTCTTTTAGGTCTGTGGAGTTCTGTGGGGTCTGTGGAGTCTGTGGAGTCTGTGGGCTCTGTGGGTTCTCTGGAGCTCTGTGGGGTCTGTGGAACTCTGTGGGGTCTATTGAGTCTGTGGAGCTCTGTGGGGTTCTGTTGAGTCTGTAGGGTCTGTGGCGTATGTGGGGTCTGAGGAGCTCTGCGTGGTCCGTGGGGTCTGTGTAGCTCTGTGGGGTCTGTGGACTCCGTGGAGTCTGTGGGCTCTGTGGGTACTTTGGGGTCTGTGGATTCTCTGGAGTGTGTGGGGTCTGTGGAACTCTGTGGGGTCTGTGGAGTCTGTGGAGTATGTGGGGTCGGAGGGCTCTGTGGAGCACTGTGGGGTCTGTGGAGTCTGTGGGGTCTCTGGAGTCTGTGGAGTCAGTGGGGTCTATGGAATCTGTGGAGCTCTGTGGAGTCTGTGGGGTCTGAGGGCTCTGTGGAGCTCTGTGGGGTCTGTGGAGTCTGTGGGGTCTGTGGAGTTCTGTGGGGTCTGTGGGGTCTGTGGAGTCTGTGGAGTATGTGGAACTCTGTGGGGTCTGTGGAGTCTGTGGGGTCTGTGGAGTCGGTGGAGTCAGAAGGGTCTATGGACTCTGTGGAGTCTGTGGAGTCTGTTAGGTCTGTTGAGCTCTGTGGGGTCTGTGGAGTCTGTGGAATCTGTGGGCCCTGTGGAACTCTCTGGGGTCTGTGGAGTCTGTGGGGTCTGTGGAGTCTGTGGAGTCTCTGGAGTCTGTGGAGTCTGTGGGGTCTGAGGGCTCTGTGGAGCTCTGTGGGGTCTGTGGAGTCTGTGGGGTCCCTGTAGCTCTGTGGGGTCTGTGGAGTCAGTGGAGTCTGTGGGCTCTGTGGAGTCTGTGGACTCTGTGGAGTCTGTGGGCTCTGTGGGCTCTTTGGTGTCTGTGGTGTCTGTGGAGTCTGCGAGGTCCGTGGGGTCTGTGTAGTTCTGTGGGGTCTGTGGACTCCGTGGAGTCTGTGGGCTCTGTGGGTTCTTTGGGGTCTGTGGAATCTGTGGGGTCTGTGGAGTCTGTGGAATATGTGGGCTCTGTGGGTTCCCTGGAGCTCTGTGGGGTCTGTGGAGTCTGTGGGGTCTGTAGAGTCTGTGGAGTCAGTGGGGTCCATGTAGCTCTGTGGGGTCTGTGGAGTCAGTGGAGTCTGTGGGGTGTGTGGAGCTCTGTGGGGTCTGTGGACTCTGTGGAGTCTGTGGGCTCTGTGGGCTCTTTGGTGTCTGTGGTGTCTGTGGAGTCTGCGAGGTCCGTGGGGTCTGTGTAGCTCTGTGGCTTCTTTGGGGTCTGTGGAGTCTGTGGAGTGTGTGGGGTCTGTGGAACTATGTGGGGTCTGTGGAGTTTGTGGGGTCCGTGGAGTCTGTGGGGTCTGTGGAGTCTGTGGAGTCAGTGGGGTCTATGGAGCCTGTGGAGCTTTGTGGGGTCTGTGGAGTTTGTGGGGTCTGTTGAACTCTGTGGGGTCTGTGGAGTCTGTGGGGTCAGTGGAGTCTGTGGGGTCTATTGAGTCTATGGAGCTCTGTGGGATCTCTGGAGTCTGTGGAGTCTATGGAATCTGTGGGGTCTGAGGGCTCTGTGGAGCTCTGTGGGGTCTGTGGAGTCTGTGGAGTCTCTGGAGTCTTTTAGGTCTGTGGAGTTTGTGGAGTCTGTGGGCTCTGTGGGTTCTCTGGAGCTCTGTGGGGTCTGTGGAACTCAGTGGGGTCTGTGGAGTCTGTGGGGTCTGTGGAGTCTGTGGAGTCTGTGGGGTCTATGTAGTGACTGTGGAGATCTGTGGGGTTCTGTTGAGTCTGCTGGGTCGGTGGGGTCTTTGGAGCTCTGTGGACTCTCTGGAGTCTCTGGGCTCTGTGGGCTCTTTTGTGTCTGTGGTGTCTGTGGAGTCTGCGTGGTCCGTGGGGTCTGTGTAGCTCTGTGGGGTCTGTGGAGTCTGTGGAGTATGTGGGGTAGGAGGGCTCTGTGGAGCACTGTGGGGTCTGTGGAGTCTGTGGGGTCTCTGGAGTATGTGGAGTCAGTGGGGTCTATGGAATCTGTGGAGCTCTGTGAAGTCTGTGGGGTCTGAGGGCTCTGTGGAGCTCTGTGGGGTCTGTGGAGTCTGTGGGGTCTGAGGGCTCTGTGGAGCTCTGTGGGGTCTGTGGAGTCTGTGGGGTCTGTGGAGTTCTGTGGAGTCTGTGGGGTCTGTGGAGCTCTGTGGGGTCTGTGAGGTCTGTGGAGTCTGTGGAGTCATTGGGGTCTATGGAGTCTGTGGAGTCTGTGGAGTCTGTTAGGTCTGTGGAGCTCTGTGGGGTCTGTGGAGTCTGTGGAGTCTGTGGGCTCTCTGGGTTCTCTGGAGCTCTCTGGGGTCTGTGGAACTCAGTGGGGTCTGTGGAGTCTGTGGGGTCTGTGGAGTCTGTGGAGTCTGTGGGGTCTATGTAGTGTCTGTGGAGCTCTGTGGGGTTCTGTTGAGTGTGCTGGGTCGGTGGGGTCTTTGGAGCTCTGTGGACTCTCTGGAGTCTGTGGTCTCTGTGGGCTCTTTTGTGTCTGTGGTGTCTGTGGAGTCTGCGTGGTCCGTGGGGTCTGTGTAGCTCTGTGGGGTCTGTGGACTCCGTGGAGTCTGTGGGCTCTGTGGGTACTTTGGGGTCTGTGGATTCTCTGGAGTGTGTGGGGTCTGTGGAACTCTGTGGGGTCTGTGGAGTCTGTGGAGTATGTGGGGTCGGAGGGCTCTGTGGAGCACTGTGGGGTCTGTTGAGTCTGTGGGGTCTCTGGAGTCTGTGGAGTCAGTGGGGTCTATGGAATCTGTGGAGCTCTGTGGAGTCTGTGGGGTCTGAGGGCTCTGTGGAGCTTTGTGGGGTCTGTGGAGTTTGTGGGGTCTGTTGAACTCTGTGGGGTCTGTGGAGTCTGTGGGGTCAGTGGAGTCTGTGGGGTCTATTGAGTCTATGGAGCTCTCTGGGATCTCTGGAGTCTGTGGAGTCTATGGAATCTGTGGGGTCTGAGGGCTCTGTGGAGCTCTGTGGGGTCTGTGGAGTCTGTGGAGTCTCTGGAGTCTTTTAGGTCTGTGGAGTTTGTGGAGTCTGTGGGCTCTGTGGGTTCTCTGGAGCTCTGTGGGGTCTGTGGAACTCAGTGGGGTCTTTGGAGTCTGTGGGGTCTGTGGAGTCTGTGGAGTCTGTGGGGTCTATGTAGTGACTGTGGAGATCTGTGGGGTTCTGTTGAGTCTGCTGGGTCGGTGGGGTCTTTGGAGCTCTGTGGACTCTCTGGAGTCTCTGGGCTCTGTGGGCTCTTTTGTGTCTGTGGTGTCTGTGGAGTCTGCGTGGTCCGTGGGGTCTGTGTAGCTCTGTGGGGTCTGTGGAGTCTGTGGAGTATGTGGGGTAGGAGGGCTCTGTGGAGCACTGTGGGGTCTGTGGAGTCTGTGGGGTCTCTGGAGTATGTGGAGTCAGTGGGGTCTATGGAATCTGTGGAGCTCTGTGAAGTCTGTGGGGTCTGAGGGCTCTGTGGAGCTCTGTGGGGTCTGTGGAGTCTGTGGGGTCTGAGGGCTCTGTGGAGCTCTGTGGGGTCTGTGGAGTCTGTGGGGTCTGTGGAGTTCTGTGGAGTCTGTGGGGTCTGTGGAGCTCTGTGGGGTCTGTGAGGTCTGTGGAGTCTGTGGAGTCATTGGGGTCTATGGAGTCTGTGGAGTCTGTGGAGTCTGTTAGGTCTGTGGAGCTCTGTGGGGTCTGTGGAGTCTGTGGAGTCTGTGGGCTCTCTGGGTTCTCTGGAGCTCTCTGGGGTCTGTGGAACTCAGTGGGGTCTGTGGAGTCTGTGGGGTCTGTGGAGTCTGTGGAGTCTGTGGGGTCTATGTAGTGTCTGTGGAGCTCTGTGGGGTTCTGTTGAGTGTGCTGGGTCGGTGGGGTCTTTGGAGCTCTGTGGACTCTCTGGAGTCTGTGGTCTCTGTGGGCTCTTTTGTGTCTGTGGTGTCTGTGGAGTCTGCGTGGTCCGTGGGGTCTGTGTAGCTCTGTGGGGTCTGTGGACTCCGTGGAGTCTGTGGGCTCTGTGGGTACTTTGGGGTCTGTGGATTCTCTGGAGTGTGTGGGGTCTGTGGAACTCTGTGGGGTCTGTGGAGTCTGTGGAGTATGTGGGGTCGGAGGGCTCTGTGGAGCACTGTGGGGTCTGTTGAGTCTGTGGGGTCTCTGGAGTCTGTGGAGTCAGTGGGGTCTATGGAATCTGTGGAGCTCTGTGGAGTCTGTGGGGTCTGAGGGCTCTGTGGAGCTTTGTGGGGTCTGTGGAGTTTGTGGGGTCTGTTGAACTCTGTGGGGTCTGTGGAGTCTGTGGGGTCAGTGGAGTCTGTGGGGTCTATTGAGTCTATGGAGCTCTGTGGGATCTCTGGAGTCTGTGGAGTCTATGGAATCTGTGGGGTCTGAGGGCTCTGTGGAGCTCTGTGGGGTCTGTGGAGTCTGTGGAGTCTCTGGAGTCTTTTAGGTCTGTGGAGTTTGTGGAGTCTGTGGGCTCTGTGGGTTCTCTGGAGCTCTGTGGGGTCTGTGGAACTCAGTGGGGTCTGTGGAGTCTGTGGGGTCCGTGGAGTCTGTGGAGTCTGTGGGGTCTATGTAGTGACTGTGGAGATCTGTGGGGTTCTGTTGAGTCTGCTGGGTCGGTGGGGTCTTTGGAGCTCTGTGGACTCTCTGGAGTCTCTGGGCTCTGTGGGCTCTTTTGTGTCTGTGGTGTCTGTGGAGTCTGCGTGGTCCGTGGGGTCTGTGTAGCTCTGTGGGGTCTGTGGAGTCTGTGGAGTATGTGGGGTAGGAGGGCTCTGTGGAGCACTGTGGGGTCTGTGGAGTCTGTGGGGTCTCTGGAGTATGTGGAGTCAGTGGGGTCTATGGAATCTGTGGAGCTCTGTGAAGTCTGTGGGGTCTGAGGGCTCTGTGGAGCTCTGTGGGGTCTGTGGAGTCTGTGGGGTCTGAGGGCTCTGTGGAGCTCTGTGGGGTCTGTGGAGTCTGTGGGGTCTGTGGAGTTCTGTGGAGTCTGTGGGGTCTGTGGAGCTCTGTGGGGTCTGTGAGGTCTGTGGAGTCTGTGGAGTCATTGGGGTCTATGGAGTCTGTGGAGTCTGTGAAGTCTGTTAGGTCTGTGGAGCTCTGTGGAGTCTGTGGAGTCTGTGGAGTCTGTGGGCTCTCTGGGTTCTCTGGAGCTCTCTGGGGTCTGTGGAACTCAGTGGGGTCTGTGGAGTCTGTGGGGTCTGTGGAGTCTGTGGAGTCTGTGGGGTCTATGTAGTGTCTGTGGAGCTCTGTGGGGTTCTGTTGAGTGTGCTGGGTCGGTGGGGTCTTTGGAGCTCTGTGGACTCTCTGGAGTCTGTGGTCTCTGTGGGCTCTTTTGTGTCTGTGGTGTCTGTGGAGTCTGCGTGGTCCGTGGGGTCTGTGTAGCTCTGTGGGGTCTGTGGACTCCGTGGAGTCTGTGGGCTCTGTGGGTACTTTGGGGTCTGTGGATTCTCTGGAGTGTGTGGGGTCTGTGGAACTCTGTGGGGTCTGTGGAGTCTGTGGAGTATGTGGGGTCGGAGGGCTCTGTGGAGCACTGTGGGGTCTGTTGAGTCTGTGGGGTCTCTGGAGTCTGTGGAGTCAGTGGGGTCTATGGAATCTGTGGAGCTCTGTGGAGTCTGTGGGGTCTGAGGGCTCTGTGGAGCTCTGTGGGGTCTGTGGAGTCTGTGGGGTCTGTGGAGTTCTGTGGGGTCGGTGGGGTCTGTGGAGTCTGTGGAGTATGTGGAGCTCTGTGGGGTCTGTGGAGTCTGTGGGGTCTGTGGAGTTCTGTGGGGTCTGTGGGGTCTGTGGAGTCTGTGGAGTATGTGGAACTCTGTGGGGTCTGTGGAGTTCTGTGGGGTCTGTGGGGTCTGTGGAGTCTGTGGAGTATGTGGAACTCTGTGGGGTCTATGGACTCTGTGGAGTCTGTGGAGTCTGTTAGGTCTGTTGAGCTCTGTGGGGTCTGTGGAGTCTGTGGAATCTGTGGGCCCTGTGGAACTCTCTGGGGTCTGTGGAGTCTGTGGGGTCTGTGGAGTCTGTGGAGTCTGTGGAGTCTGTGGAGTCTGTGGGGTCTGAGGGCTCTGTGGAGCTCTGTGGGGTCTGTGGAGTCTGTGGGGTCCATGTAGCTCTGTGGGGTCTGTGGAGTCAGTGGAGTCTGTGGGCTCTGTGGAGTCTGTGGACTCTGTGGAGTCCGTGGGCTCTGTGGGCTCTTTGGTGTCTGTGGTGTCTGTGGAGTCTGCGAGGTCCGTGGGGTCTGTGTAGCTCTGTGGGGTCTGTGGACTCCGTGGAGTCTGTGGGCTCTGTGGGTTCTTTGGGGTCTGTGGAATCTGTGGGGTCTGTGGAGTCTGTGGAGTATGTGGAGCTCTGTGGGGTCTGTGGAGTCTGTGGGGTCTGTGGAGTTCTGTGGGGTCCGTGGGGTCTGTGGAGTCTGTGGAGTATGTGGAACTCTGTGGGGTCTGTGGAGTTCTGTGGGGTCTGTGGGGTCTGTGGAGTCTGTGGAGTATGTGGAACTCTGTGGGGTCTATGGACTCTGTGGAGTCTGTGGAGTCTGTTAGGTCTGTTGAGCTCTGTGGGGTCTGTGGAGTCTGTGGAATCTGTGGGCCCTGTGGAACTCTCTGGGGTCTGTGGAGTCTGTGGGGTCTGTGGAGTCTGTGGAGTCTGTGGAGTCTGTGGAGTCTGTGGGGTCTGAGGGCTCTGTGGAGCTCTGTGGGGTCTGTGGAGTCTGTGGGGTCCATGTAGCTCTGTGGGGTCTGTGGAGTCAGTGGAGTCTGTGGGCTCTGTGGAGTCTGTGGACTCTGTGGAGTCTGTGGGCTCTGTGGGCTCTTTGGTGTCTGTGGTGTCTGTGGAGTCTGCGAGGTCCGTGGGGTCTGTGTAGCTCTGTGGGGTCTGTGGACTCCGTGGAGTCTGTGGGCTCTCTGGGTTCTTTGGGGTCTGTGGAATCTGTGGGGTCTGTGGAGTCTGTGGAATATGTGGGCTCTGTGGGTTCCCTGGAGCTCTGTGGGGTCTGTGGAGTCTGTGGGGTCTGTAGAGTCTGTGGAGTCAGTGGGGTCCATGTAGCTCTGTGGGGTCTGTGGAGTCAGTGGAGTCTGTGGGGTCTGTGGAGCTCTGTGGGGTCTGTGGACTCTGTGGAGTCTGTGGGCTCTGTGGGCTCTTTGGTGTCTGTGGTGTCTGTGGAGTCTGCGAGGTCCGTGGGGTCTGTGTAGCTCTGTGGGGTCTGTGGACTCCGTGGAGTCTGTGGGCTCTGTGGCTTCTTTGGGGTCTGTGGAGTCTGTGGAGTGTGTGGGGTCTGTGGAACTATGTGGGGTCTGTGGAGTTTGTGGGGTCCGTGGAGTCTGTGGGGTCTGTGGAGTCTGTGGAGTCAGTGGGGTCTATGGAGGCTGTGGAGCGTTGTGGGGTCTGTGGAGTTTTTGGGGTCTGTTGAACTCTGTGGGGTCTGTGGAGTCTGTGGGGTCTGTGGAAATCTGTGGGGTCCGGGGAGTCTGTGGGGTCAGTGGAGTCTGTGGAGTCAGTGGGGTCTATTGAGTCTATGGAGCTCTGTGGGGTCCCTGGAGTCTGTGGAGTCTATGGAATCTGTGGGGTCTGAGGGCTCTGTGGAGCTCTGTGGGGTCTGTGGAGCTCTGTGGGGTTCTGTTGAGTCTGTAGGGTCTGTGGAGTCTGTGGAGTCTGTGGAGTCTGTGGGGTCTGTGGAGTCTGTGGGTTCTGTGGGGTTTGTGGTGCACTGTGGGGTCTGTGGAATCTGTTGGATCGGTGGGGTCTTTGGAGCTCTGTGGGGTCTGTGGAGTGTGTTGGATCTATGGAGCTCTGTGGAGTTTGTGGAGTCTGTGGGCTCTGTGGAATCTGTGGAGTGTGTGGGGTCTGAGGGCTGTGTGGAGCACTGTGGGGTCTTTGGAGTCTGTGGGGTCTGTGGAGTCTGTGGAGCACTGTGGGGTCTGTGGAGTCTGTGGGTTCTGTGGGGTTTGTGGTGCACTGTGGGGTCTGTGGAATCTGTTGGATCGGTGGGGTCTTTGGAGCTCTGTGGGGTCTGTGGAGTGTGTTGGATCTATGGAGCTCTGTGGAGTTTGTGGAGTCTGTGGGCTCTGTGGAATCTGTGGAGTGTGTGGGGTCTGAGGGCTGTGTGGAGCACTGTGGGGTCTTTGGAGTCTGTGGGGTCTGTGGAGTCTGTGGAGCACTGTGGGGTCTGTGGAGTCTGTGGGTTCTGTGGGGTTTGTGGTGCACTGTGGGGTCTGTGGAATCTGTTGGATCGGTGGGGTCTTTGGAGCTCTGTGGGGTCTGTGGAGTGTGTTGGATCTATGGAGCTCTGTGGGGTTTGTGTAGTCTGTGGGGTCTTTGGAGTCTGTGGAGTCTGTGGAGTGTGTGGGGGTCTGAGGGCTCTCTGGAGCACTGTGGGGTCTGTGGAGTCTGTGGGGTCTGTGGAGTCTTTGGAGCTTTCTGGGGTCTGTGGAGTTTGTGGGGTTTGTGGGACTCTGTGGGGTCTGTGGAGTCTGTGGGGTCTTTGGAACTCTGTGGGGTCCGTGGAGTCTGTGGGGTCTGTGGAGTCTGTGGAGTCTGTGGAACTCTGTGGGGTCTGTGGAGTCTGTGGGGTCTGTGGAACTCTGTGGGGTCTGTGGAATCTGTGGGGTCTGTGGAGTCTGTGGAGTCAGTGGGGGTCTATGGAGTCTGTGGAGCTTTGTGGGGTCTGTGGAGTCTGTGGAGTATGTGGAGTCTGTGGAGTCTGTGGGGTCTGAGGGCTCTGTGGAGACTGTGGGGTCTGTGGAGCTCTCTGGGGTCTGTGGGGTCCGTGGAGTGTGTGGGGTCTGTGGAACTCTGTGGGGTCCGTGGAGTCTGTGTGGTCTGTGGAGCCTGTGGTGTCAGTGGGGTCTATGGAGTGTGTGGAGTCTGTGGAGTCTGTAGGGTCTGTGGGGTCTCTGGAGCTATGTGGGGTCTGTGGAGTCTGTGGGGACTTTGGGGTCTTTGGGGGTCTGTGGGGTCTGTGGAGTGTGTGGCGCTCGATGGGGTCCATGGGGTCTGTGGGGTCTATGTAGCTCTGTGGGGTCTGTGGAGTCCGTGGAGTCTGTGGGCTCTGTGTGCTCTTTGGTTTCTGTGGTGTCTGTGGAGTCTGCGGGGTCCGTGGGGTCTGTGTAGCTCTGTGGGGTCTGTGGACTCCGTGGAGTCTGTGGGGTCTGTGGGCTCTTTGGGGTCTGTGGAGTCTGTGGAGTCTGTGGGGTCTGTGGAACTCTGTGGGGTCTGTGGAGTCTGTGGGGTCTGTGGAGCTTTGTGGGGTCTTTGGGGTCTGTGGGGTCTGTGGAGTCTGTGGAGCTCTCTGGGGTCTGTGGAGTTTGTGGGGTCTGTGGAACTCTGTGGGGTCCGAGGATTCTGTGGGATCTTTGGAGTCTCTGGAGTCAGTGGGGTCTATGGGGTCTGTGGAGCTCTGTGGGGTCTGTGGGGTCTGTGGGGTCTGTGGATTTCTGTGGGGTCTTTGGGGTCAGTGGGGTCTGTGGAGTCTGTGGGATCTACGGAGCTCTGTGGGGTTTGTGGAGTCTGTGGGGTCTTTGGAGTCTGTGGAGTCTGTGGAGTGTGTAGGGTCTGAGGGCTCTGTGGAGTACTGTGGGGTCTGTGGAGTCTGTGGGGTCTGTGGAGTCTGTGGAGCTCTCTGGGGTCTGTGGAGTTTGTGGGGTCTGTGGAACTCTGTGGAGTCTGTGGAGTCTGTGGGGTCTGTGGAGTCTGTGGGGCCTGTGGACCTCTGTGGGGTCCGAGGATTCTGTGGGGTCTTTGGAGTCTGTGGAGTCAGTGGGGTCTATGGAGTCTTTGGAGCTTTATGGGGTCTGTGGAGTCTGTGGAGTCTGTGGAGTCTGTGGAGTCAGTGGGGTCTATGGAGCTCTGTGGGGTCTGTGGACTCTGTTGAGTCTGTGGGCTTTGTGGGTTCTTTGGGGTCTGTGGAGCTTTGTGGGGTCTGTGGAGTTTGTGGAGTCTGTTGAACTCTGTGGGGTCTGTGGAGTCTGTGGGGTCTGTGGAACTCTGTGGGGTCCCTGGAGTCTGTGGGGTCAGTGGAGTCTGTGGAGTCAGTGGGGTCTATTGACACTATGGAGCTTTGTTGGGTCTCTGGAGTCTGTGGAGTCTGTGGAATCTGTGGGGTCTGAGGGCTCTGTGGAGCTCTGTGGGGTCTGTGGAGTCTGTGGGGTCTGTGGAACTCTGTGGAGTCAGTGGGGTCTGTGGAGTGTGTGTAGTCAGTGGGGTCTACGGAGTCTCTGGAGTCTCTGGAGTCTTTTTAGGTCTGTGGAGTTCTGTGGGGTCTGTGGAGTCTGTGGAGTCTGTGGGCTCTGTGGGTTCTCTGGAGCTCTGTGGGGTCTGTGGAACTCTGTGGGGTCTATTGAGTCTGTGGAGCTCTGTGGGGTTCTGTTGAGTCTGTAGGGTCTGTGGCGTATGTGGGGTCTGAGGAGCTCTGCGGTGTCTGTGGAATCTGTTTGGTCGGTGGGGTCTTTGGAGCTCTGTGGGGTTTGTGGAGTCTGTCGGGTCTTTGGAGTCTGTGGAGAGTGTTGGGTCTGGGGGCTCTATGGAGCACTGTGGGGTCTGTGGGGTCTGTGGAGTCTGTGGAGCACTGTGGGGTCTGTGGAATCTGTTGGATCGGTGGGGTCTTTGGAGCTCTGTGGGGTCTGTGGAGTGTGTGGGATCTATGGAGCTCTGTTTGGTTTGTGTAGTCTGTGGGGTCTTTGGAGTATGTGGAGTCTGTGGAGTGTGTGGGGTCTGTGGAGTCTTTGGAGCTTTCTGGGGTCTGTGGAGTTTGTGGGGTTTGTGGGACTCTGTGGGGTCTTTGGAGTCTGTGGGGTCTGTGCAACTCTGTGGGGTCCGTGGAGTCTCTGGGGTCTGTGGAGTCTGTGGAACTCTGTGGGGTCTGTGGAGTCTGTGGGGTCTGTGGAACTCTGTGGGGTCCGTGGAATCTGTGGGGTCTGTGGAGTCTGTGGAGTCAGTGGGGTCTATGGAGTCTGTGGAGCTTTTTGGGGGTCTGTGGAGTCTGTGGAGTCTGTGGAGTCTGTGGAGTCTGTGGGGTCTGAGGGCTCTGTGGAGTCTGTGGGATCTGTGGAGCTCTGTGGGGTCTGTGGGTCTGTGGAGTCTGTGGGGTCGGTGGAACTCTGTGGGGTCCGTAGAGTCTGTGTGGTCTGTGGGGTCTCTGGAGCTATGTGGGGTCAATGGATTCTGTGGAGCCTGTGGTGTCAGTGGGGTCTCTGGAGCTATGTGGGGTCTGTGGAGTGTGTGGGGACTTTGGGGTCTCTGGGGGTCTGTGGGGTCTGTGGAGTGTGTGGCGCTCGATAGGGTCCATGGGGTCTGTGGGGTCTATGTAGCTCTGTGGGGTCTGTGGAGTCAGTGGAGTCTGTGGTGTCTGTGGAGCTCTCTGGGGTCTGTGGACTCCGTGGAGTCTGTGGGCTCCGTGAGCTCTTTGGTTTCTGTGGTGTCTGTGGAGTCTGCGGGGTCCGTGGGGTCTGTGTAGCTCTGTGGGGTCTGTGGACTCCGTGGAGTCTGTGGGGTCTGTTGGCTCTTTGGGGTCAGTGGAGTCTGTGGGGTCTGTTGAGTCTGTGGGGTCTGTGGAACTCTGTGGGGTCCGTGGAATCTGTGGGGTCTGTGGAGTCTGTGGAGTCAGTGGGGTCTATGGAGTCTGTGGAGCTTTTTGGGGGTCTGTGGAGTCTGTGGAGTCTGTGGAGTCTGTGGAGTCTGTGGGGTCTGAGGGCTCTGTGGAGTCTGTGGGATCTGTGGAGCTCTGTGGGGTCTGTGGGTCTGTGGAGTCTGTGGGGTCGGTGGAACTCTGTGGGGTCCGTAGAGTCTGTGTGGTCTGTGGGGTCTCTGGAGCTATGTGGGGTCAATGGATTCTGTGGAGCCTGTGGTGTCAGTGGGGTCTCTGGAGCTATGTGGGGTCTGTGGAGTGTGTGGGGACTTTGGGGTCTCTGGGGGTCTGTGGGGTCTGTGGAGTGTGTGGCGCTCGATAGGGTCCATGGGGTCTGTGGGGTCTATGTAGCTCTGTGGGGTCTGTGGAGTCAGTGGAGTCTGTGGTGTCTGTGGAGCTCTCTGGGGTCTGTGGACTCCGTGGAGTCTGTGGGCTCCGTGAGCTCTTTGGTTTCTGTGGTGTCTGTGGAGTCTGCGGGGTCCGTGGGGTCTGTGTAGCTCTGTGGGGTCTGTGGACTCCGTGGAGTCTGTGGGGTCTGTTGGCTCTTTGGGGTCAGTGGAGTCTGTGGGGTCTGTTGAGTTTGTGGGGACTGTGGGGTCTCTGGAGCTCTGTGGGGTCTGTTGACTCTGTGGAGTCTGTGGAACTCTGTGGGGTCCGTGGGGTCTGTGGGTTCTGTGGAGTTTGTGGAGTCAGTGGGGTCTATGGAGTCTGTGGAGTCTGTGGGGTCTGTAGGGTCTCTGTGGTCTGTGGAGCTATGTGGGGTCTGTGGACTCCGTGGAGTCTGTGGGCTGTGTGGGTTCTTTAGGGTCTGTGGAGTCAGTGGGGTCTATGGAGTATGTGGAGCTTTGTGGGGTCTGTGGAGTTTGTGGGGTCTGTTGAACTCTGTGGAGTCTGTGGAGTCTGTGGGGTCTGTGGAACTCTGTGGGGTCTGTGGGGTCAGTGGAGTCTGTGGAGTCAGTGGGGTCTATTGAGTCTATGGAGCTTTGTGGGGTCTTTGGAGTCTGTGGAGTCTGTGGAATCTGTGGGGTCTGAGGGCTCTGTGGAGCTCTGTGGGGTCTGTGGAGTCTGTGGGGTCTGTGGAACTCTGTGGGGTCCGTGGAGTCTGTGGGGTCTGTGGAGTTTGTGTAGTCAGTGGGGTCTACGGAGTCTCTGGAGTCTCTGGAGTCTTTTAGGTCTTTGGAGTTTGTGGAGTCTGTGGGTTCTGTGGGTTCTCTGGAGCTCTGTGGGGTCTGTGGAGGTCTGTGGGGTTCTGTTGAGTCTGTAGGGTCTGTGGCGTATGTGGGGTCTGAGGAGCTCTGCGGGGTCTGTGGAATCTGTTTGGTCGGTGGGGTCTTCGGAGCTCTGTGGGGTTTGTGGAGTCTGTGGGGTCTGTGGAGTCTGTGGGGTCTGTGGAGTATGTGGAGTTTGTGGAAGTCTCTGGGGTCTGTGGAGTCTGTGGGGTCTCTGGAACTCTGTGGGGTCCGTGGAGTCTGTGGGGTCTGTGGAACTCTGTGGGGTCTGTGGAGTCTGTGGGGTCTGTGGAGTCTGTGGAGTCAGTGGGGTCTATGGAATCTGTGAAGTCTGTAGCGTCTGTGTGGTCTGTGGAGCTATGTGGGGTCTGTGGAGTCTGTGGGGACTGTGGGGTGTCTGGGGCTCTGTGGGGTCTGTGGAGTCTGTGGCGCTCTGTGGGGTCCATGGGGTCTGTGGGGTCCATGTAGCTCTGTGGGGTCTGTGGAGTCAGTGGAGTCTGTGGGGTCTGTGGACTCTCTGGAGTCTGTGGGCTCTGTGGACTCTTTGGTGTCTGTGGTGTGTGTGGAGTCTGTGGAGTTTGTGGGGTCTGTGGAACTCTGTAGGGTCTGTGGAGTCTGTGGAGTATGTGGGGTCGGAGGGCTCTGTGGAGTCTGTGGGGTCTGTGGAGTCTGTGGAGCTCTCTGGGGTCTGTTGAGTTTGTGGGGTCTGTGGAACTCTGTGGGGTCTGTGGAGTCTGTGGGGTCTGTGGAACTCTGTGGGGTCCGTGGAGTCTGTGGGGTCTGTGTTGTTTGTGGAGTCAGTGGGGTCTATGGAGTCAGTGGATTTTTGTTGGGTCTGTGGAGTCTGTGGAGTCTGTGGGGTCTGAGGGATCTGTGGAGCTCTGTGGAGTCTGTGGGGTCTGTGGAGCTCTGTGGGGTCTGTGGGGTCTGTGGAGTCTGTGGAGTCTGTGGGGTCCGTGGAGTCTGTGCGGTCTGTGGAGTCTGTGGAGTCAGTGGTGTCTGTGGAGCTCTGTTGGGTGTGTGGGCTCTTTGGGGTCTGTGGAGTCTGTGGAGTCTGTGGGGTCAGTGGAACTCTGTGGGGTCTGTTGAGTCTGTGGGGTCTGTGGAACTCTGTGGGGTCTGTGGAGTCTGTGGGGTCTGTGGAGTGTGTGGAGTCTGTGGAGCTCTGTGGGGTCTGTGGAGTCTGTGGTGTCTTTTGAACTCTGTGGGGTCCGTGGAGTCTGTGGGGTCGGTGGAGTCTGTGGAGTCGGTGGAGTCTGTGGAGTCATTGGGGTCTATGAAGTCTGTGGAGTTTGTTAGGTCTGTGGAGCTCTGTGGGGTCTGTGGAGTCTGTGGAGTCTGTGGGCTCTCTGGGTTCTCTGGAGCTCTGTGGGGTCTGTGGAACTCAGTGGTGTCTGTGGAGTCTGTGGGGTCTATGTAGTGTCTGTGGAGCTCTGTTGGGTTCTGTTGAGTCTGCTGGGTCGGTGGGGTCTTTGGAGCTCTGTGGGGTCTGTGGAGTCTGTGGGATCTATGGAGCTCTGTGGGGTTTGTGGAGTCTGTGGGGTCTTTGGAGTCTGTGGAGAGTGTGGGGTCTGAGGGCTCTGTGGAGCACTGTGGGGTCTCTGGAGTCTGTGGGGTCGGTGGAGTCTCTAGAGCACTGTGGGGTCTGTCGAGTGTGTGGGGTCTGAGGGCTCTGTGGAGCTCTCTGGGGTCTGTGGAGTTTGTGGGGTCTGTGGATCTCTGTGGGGTCTGTGGAGTCTGTGGGGTCTGTGGAACTCTGTGGGGTCTGTGGAGTCTGTGGGGTCTGTGGAGTCTGTGGAGTTTGTGGAAGTCTCTGGGGTCTGTGGAGTCTGTGCCGTCTGTGGAACTCTGTGGGGTCCGTGGAGTCTGTGGGGTCTGTGGAGTCTGTGGAGTCAGTGGGGTCTATGGAGTCTGTGGAGCTTTGTGGGGTCTGTGGAGTCTGTGGAGTCTGTGGAGTCTGTGGAGTCTGAGGGCTCTGTGGAGCTCTGTGGGGTCTGTGGAGTCTGTGGGGTCTGTGGAGCTCTGTGGGGTCTGTGGGGTTTGTGGAGTCTTTGGAGTCCGTGAAACTCTGTGGGGTCTGTGGAGTCTGTGGCGCTCTGTGGGGTCCTCGGGGTCTGTGGGGTCCATGTATCTCTGTGGGGTCTGTGGAGTCAGTGGAGTCTGTGGGGTCTGTGTAGCACTGTGGGGTCTGTGGGTTCTCTGGGTTCTTTGGGGTCTGTGGAGTCTGTGGAGTTTGTGGGGTCTGTGGAACTCTGTAGGGTCTGTGGAGTCTGTGGAGTATGTGGGGTCAGAGGGCTCTGTGGAGTCTGTGGGGTCTGTGGAGCTCTGTGGGGTCTCTGGGGTCTGTGGAGTCTGTGGAGTCCGTGGAACTCCGTGGGGTCTGTGGAGTCTTTGGGGTCTGTGGAGTCTGTGGAGTCAGTGGGGTCTATGGAGTCTGTGGAGTCAGTAGGGTCTGTGTGGTCTCTGGAGCTATGTGGGGTCTGTGGAGTCAGTGGGGACTGTGGGGTGTCTGGGGCTCTGTGGGGTTTGTGGAGTCTGTGGCGCTCTGTGGGGTCCATGGGGTCTGTGGGGTCCATGTAGCTCTGTGGGGTCTGTGGAGTCAGTGGAGTCTCTGGAGTGTGTGGAGTCTGTGGAGCTCTGTGGGGTCTGTGGAGTCTGTGGTGTCTTTTGAACTTTGTGGGGTCCGTGGAGTCTGTGGGGTCGGTGGAGTCTGTGGAGTCGGTGGAGTCTGTGGAGTCATTGGGGTCTATGAAGTCTGTGGAGTTTGTTAGGTCTGTGGAGCTCTGTGGGGTCTGTGGAGTCTGTGGAGTCTGTGGGCTCTCTGGGTTCTCTGGAGCTCTGTGGGGTCTGTGGAACTCAGTGGTGTCTGTGGAGTCTGTGGGGTCTGTGGAGTTTGTGGAGTCTGTGGGGTCTATGTAGTGTCTGTGGAGCTCTGTGGGGTTCTGTTGAGTCTGCTGGGTCGGTGGGGTCTTTGGAGCTCTGTGGGGTCTGTGGAGTCTGTGGGATCTATGGAGCTCTGTGGGGTTTGTGGAGTCTGTGGGGTCTTTGGAGTCTGTGGAGAGTGTGGGGTCTGAGGGCTCTGTGGAGCACTGTGGGGTCTCTGGAGTCTGTGGGGTCGGTGGAGTCTCTAGAGCACTGTGGGGTCTGTCGAGTGTGTGGGGTCTGAGGGCTCTGTGGAGCTCTCTGGGGTCTGTGGAGTTTGTGGGGTCTGTGGATCTCTGTGGGGTCTGTGGAGTCTGTGGGGTCTGTGGAACTCTGTGGGGTCTGTGGAGTCTGTGGAGTTTGTGGAAGTCTCTGGGGTCTGTGGAGTCTGTGGCGTCTGTGGAACTCTGTGGGCTCCGTGGAGTCTGTGGGGTCTGTGGAGTCTGTGGAGTCAGTGGGGTCTATGGAGTCTGTGGAGCTTTGTGGGGTCTGTGGAGTCTGTGGAGTCTGAGGGCTCTGTGGAGCTCTGTGGGGTCTGTGGAGTCTGTGGGGTCTGTGGAGCTCTGTGGGGTCTGTGGGGTCTGTGGAGTCTGTGGAGTCCGTGGAACTCTGTGGGGTCTGTGGAGTCTGTGGGGTCTGTGGAGTGTGTGGAGTCTGTAGGGTCTGTGTGGTCTGTGGAGCTATGTGGGGTCTGTGGAGTCTGTGGGGACTGTGGGGTGTCTGGGGCTCTGTGGGGTCTGTGGAGTCTGTGGCGCTCTGTGGGGTCCATGGGGTCTGTGGGGTCCATGTAGCTCTGTGGGGTCTGTGGAGTCAGTGGAGTCTGTGGGGTCTGTGGAGCTCTGTGGGGTATGTGGACTCTCTGGAGTCTGTGGGCTCTGTGGGCTCTTTGGTGTCTGTGGTGTGTGTGGAGTCTGCGGGGTCCGTGGGGTCTGTGTAGCTCTGTGGGGTCTGTGGACTCTGTGGAGTCTGTGGGCTCTGTGGGCTCTTTGGGGTCTGTGGAGTCTGTGGAGTGTGTGGGGTCTGTGGAACTCTGTGGGGTCTGTGGACTCCGTGGAGTCTCTCGGCTCTGTGGGTTCTTTGGGGTCTGTGGAGTCTGTGGAGTATATGGGGTCTGTGGAGTCTATGGAGTCTGTGGGGTCTGAGGGCTCTGTGGAGTCTATGGGGTCTGTGGAGCTCTGTGGGGTCTGTGGAGTCTGTGGAGTCTGTGGAGTCTGTGGAACTCTGTGGGGTCTGTGGAGTCTGTGGGGTCTGTGGAACTCTGTGGGGTCCGTGGAGTCTGTGGGGTCTGTGGAGTCGGTGGAGTCAGTGGGGTCTATGGAGTCTGTGGAGTCTGTGGAGTGTGTTAAGTCTGTGGAGCTCTGTGGGGTCTGTGGAGTCGGTGGAGTTAGTAGGGTCTATGGAGTCTGTGGAGCTTTGTGGGGTCTGTTGAGTCTGTGGGGTCTGTGGAGCTCTGTGGGGTCTGTGGGGTTTGTGGAGTCTTTGGAGTCCGTGAAACTCTGTGGGGTCTGTGGAGTCTGTGGCGCTCTGTGGGGTCCATGGGGTCTGTGGGGTCCATGTAGCTCTGTGGGGTCTGTGGAGTCAGTGGAGTCTGTGGGGTCTGTGTAGCTCTGTGGGGTCTGTGGACTCCGTGGAGTCTGTGGGCTCTCTGGGTTCTTTGGGGTCTGTGGAGTCTGTGGAGTTTGTGGGGTCTGTGGAACTCTGTAGGGTCTGTGGAGTCTGTGGAGTATGTGGGGTCTGTGGAGCTCTGTGGGGTCTCTGGGGTCTGTGGAGTCTGTGGAGTCCGTGGAACTCCGTGGGGTCTGTGGAGTCTGTGGGGTCTGTGGAGTCTGTGGAGTCAGTAGGGTCTGTGTGGTCTGTGGAGCTATGTGGGGTCTGTGGAGTCTGTGGAGTCTGTGGAGTGTGTGGGGTCTGAGGGCTCTATGGAGCACTGTGGGGTCTGTGGAGTCTGTGGGGTCTGTGGAGTCTGTGGAACTCTGTGGGGTCTGTGGAGTCTGTGGGGTCTGTGGAACTCTGTGGGGTCCGTGGAGTCTGTGGGGTCTGTGGAGTCGGTGGAGTCAGTGGGGTCTATGGAGTCTGTGGAGTCTGTGGAGTGTGTTAAGTCTGTGGAGCTCTGTGGGGTCTGTGGAGTCGGTGGAGTTAGTAGGGTCTATGGAGTCTGTGGAGCTTTGTGGGGTCTGTTGAGTCTGTGGGGTCTGTGGAGCTCTGTGGGGTCTGTGGGGTTTGTGGAGTCTTTGGAGTCCGTGAAACTCTGTGGGGTCTGTGGAGTCTGTGGCGCTCTGTGGGGTCCATGGGGTCTGTGGGGTCCATGTAGCTCTGTGGGGTCTGTGGAGTCAGTGGAGTCTGTGGGGTCTGTGTAGCTCTGTGGGGTCTGTGGACTCCGTGGAGTCTGTGGGCTCTCTTGGTTCTTTGGGGTCTGTGGAGTCTGTGGAGTTTGTGGGGTCTGTGGAACTCTGTAGGGTCTGTGGAGTCTGTGGAGTATGTGGGGTCAGAGGGCTCTGTGGAGTCTGTGGGGTCTGTGGAGCTCTGTGGGGTCTCTGGGGTCTGTGGAGTCTGTGGAGTCCGTGGAACTCCGTGGGGTCTGTGGAGTCTGTGGGGTCTGTGGAGTCTGTGGAGTCTGTGGAGTGTGTGGGGTCTGTGGAGTCTTTGGAGCTTTCTGGGGTCTGTGGAGTTTGTGGGGTTTGTGGGACTCTGTGGGGTCTTTGGAGTCTGTGGGGTCTGTGCAACTCTGTGGGGTCCGTGGAGTCTCTGGGGTCTGTGGAGTCTGTGGAACTCTGTGGGGTCTGTGGAGTCTGTGGGGTCTGTGGAACTCTGTGGGGTCCGTGGAATCTGTGGGGTCTGTGGAGTCTGTGGAGTCAGTGGGGTCTATGGAGTCTGTGGAGCTTTTTGGGGGTCTGTGGAGTCTGTGGAGTCTGTGGAGTCTGTGGAGTCTGTGGGGTCTGAGGGCTCTGTGGAGTCTGTGGGATCTGTGGAGCTCTGTGGGGTCTGTGGGTCTGTGGAGTCTGTGGGGTCGGTGGAACTCTGTGGGGTCCGTAGAGTCTGTGTGGTCTGTGGGGTCTCTGGAGCTATGTGGGGTCAATGGATTCTGTGGAGCCTGTGGTGTCAGTGGGGTCTCTGGAGCTATGTGGGGTCTGTGGAGTGTGTGGGGACTTTGGGGTCTCTGGGGGTCTGTGGGGTCTGTGGAGTGTGTGGCGCTCGATAGGGTCCATGGGGTCTGTGGGGTCTATGTAGCTCTGTGGGGTCTGTGGAGTCAGTGGAGTCTGTGGTGTCTGTGGAGCTCTCTGGGGTCTGTGGACTCCGTGGAGTCTGTGGGCTCCGTGAGCTCTTTGGTTTCTGTGGTGTCTGTGGAGTCTGCGGGGTCCGTGGGGTCTGTGTAGCTCTGTGGGGTCTGTGGACTCCGTGGAGTCTGTGGGGTCTGTTGGCTCTTTGGGGTCAGTGGAGTCTGTGGGGTCTGTTGAGTCTGTGGGGTCTGTGGAACTCTGTGGGGTCCGTGGAATCTGTGGGGTCTGTGGAGTCTGTGGAGTCAGTGGGGTCTATGGAGTCTGTGGAGCTTTTTGGGGGTCTGTGGAGTCTGTGGAGTCTGTGGAGTCTGTGGAGTCTGTGGGGTCTGAGGGCTCTGTGGAGTCTGTGGGATCTGTGGAGCTCTGTGGGGTCTGTGGGTCTGTGGAGTCTGTGGGGTCGGTGGAACTCTGTGGGGTCCGTAGAGTCTGTGTGGTCTGTGGGGTCTCTGGAGCTATGTGGGGTCAATGGATTCTGTGGAGCCTGTGGTGTCAGTGGGGTCTCTGGAGCTATGTGGGGTCTGTGGAGTGTGTGGGGACTTTGGGGTCTCTGGGGGTCTGTGGGGTCTGTGGAGTGTGTGGCGCTCGATAGGGTCCATGGGGTCTGTGGGGTCTATGTAGCTCTGTGGGGTCTGTGGAGTCAGTGGAGTCTGTGGTGTCTGTGGAGCTCTCTGGGGTCTGTGGACTCCGTGGAGTCTGTGGGCTCCGTGAGCTCTTTGGTTTCTGTGGTGTCTGTGGAGTCTGCGGGGTCCGTGGGGTCTGTGTAGCTCTGTGGGGTCTGTGGACTCCGTGGAGTCTGTGGGGTCTGTTGGCTCTTTGGGGTCAGTGGAGTCTGTGGGGTCTGTTGAGTTTGTGGGGACTGTGGGGTCTCTGGAGCTCTGTGGGGTCTGTTGACTCTGTGGAGTCTGTGGAACTCTGTGGGGTCCGTGGGGTCTGTGGGTTCTGTGGAGTTTGTGGAGTCAGTGGGGTCTATGGAGTCTGTGGAGTCTGTGGGGTCTGTAGGGTCTCTGTGGTCTGTGGAGCTATGTGGGGTCTGTGGACTCCGTGGAGTCTGTGGGCTGTGTGGGTTCTTTAGGGTCTGTGGAGTCAGTGGGGTCTATGGAGTATGTGGAGCTTTGTGGGGTCTGTGGAGTTTGTGGGGTCTGTTGAACTCTGTGGAGTCTGTGGAGTCTGTGGGGTCTGTGGAACTCTGTGGGGTCTGTGGGGTCAGTGGAGTCTGTGGAGTCAGTGGGGTCTATTGAGTCTATGGAGCTTTGTGGGGTCTTTGGAGTCTGTGGAGTCTGTGGAATCTGTGGGGTCTGAGGGCTCTGTGGAGCTCTGTGGGGTCTGTGGAGTCTGTGGGGTCTGTGGAACTCTGTGGGGTCCGTGGAGTCTGTGGGGTCTGTGGAGTTTGTGTAGTCAGTGGGGTCTACGGAGTCTCTGGAGTCTCTGGAGTCTTTTAGGTCTTTGGAGTTTGTGGAGTCTGTGGGTTCTGTGGGTTCTCTGGAGCTCTGTGGGGTCTGTGGAGGTCTGTGGGGTTCTGTTGAGTCTGTAGGGTCTGTGGCGTATGTGGGGTCTGAGGAGCTCTGCGGGGTCTGTGGAATCTGTTTGGTCGGTGGGGTCTTCGGAGCTCTGTGGGGTTTGTGGAGTCTGTGGGGTCTGTGGAGTCTGTGGGGTCTGTGGAGTATGTGGAGTTTGTGGAAGTCTCTGGGGTCTGTGGAGTCTGTGGGGTCTCTGGAACTCTGTGGGGTCCGTGGAGTCTGTGGGGTCTGTGGAACTCTGTGGGGTCTGTGGAGTCTGTGGGGTCTGTGGAGTCTGTGGAGTCAGTGGGGTCTATGGAATCTGTGAAGTCTGTAGCGTCTGTGTGGTCTGTGGAGCTATGTGGGGTCTGTGGAGTCTGTGGGGACTGTGGGGTGTCTGGGGCTCTGTGGGGTCTGTGGAGTCTGTGGCGCTCTGTGGGGTCCATGGGGTCTGTGGGGTCCATGTAGCTCTGTGGGGTCTGTGGAGTCAGTGGAGTCTGTGGGGTCTGTGGACTCTCTGGAGTCTGTGGGCTCTGTGGACTCTTTGGTGTCTGTGGTGTGTGTGGAGTCTGTGGAGTTTGTGGGGTCTGTGGAACTCTGTAGGGTCTGTGGAGTCTGTGGAGTATGTGGGGTCGGAGGGCTCTGTGGAGTCTGTGGGGTCTGTGGAGTCTGTGGAGCTCTCTGGGGTCTGTTGAGTTTGTGGGGTCTGTGGAACTCTGTGGGGTCTGTGGAGTCTGTGGGGTCTGTGGAACTCTGTGGGGTCCGTGGAGTCTGTGGGGTCTGTGTTGTTTGTGGAGTCAGTGGGGTCTATGGAGTCAGTGGATTTTTGTTGGGTCTGTGGAGTCTGTGGAGTCTGTGGGGTCTGAGGGATCTGTGGAGCTCTGTGGAGTCTGTGGGGTCTGTGGAGCTCTGTGGGGTCTGTGGGGTCTGTGGAGTCTGTGGAGTCTGTGGGGTCCGTGGAGTCTGTGCGGTCTGTGGAGTCTGTGGAGTCAGTGGTGTCTGTGGAGCTCTGTTGGGTGTGTGGGCTCTTTGGGGTCTGTGGAATCTGTGGAGTCTGTGGGGTCAGTGGAACTCTGTGGGGTCTGTTGAGTCTGTGGGGTCTGTGGAACTCTGTGGGGTCTGTGGAGTCTGTGGGGTCTGTGGAGTGTGTGGAGTCTGTGGAGCTCTGTGGGGTCTGTGGAGTCTGTGGTGTCTTTTGAACTCTGTGGGGTCCGTGGAGTCTGTGGGGTCGGTGGAGTCTGTGGAGTCGGTGGAGTCTGTGGAGTCATTGGGGTCTATGAAGTCTGTGGAGTTTGTTAGGTCTGTGGAGCTCTGTGGGGTCTGTGGAGTCTGTGGAGTCTGTGGGCTCTCTGGGTTCTCTGGAGCTCTGTGGGGTCTGTGGAACTCAGTGGTGTCTGTGGAGTCTGTGGGGTCTATGTAGTGTCTGTGGAGCTCTGTTGGGTTCTGTTGAGTCTGCTGGGTCGGTGGGGTCTTTGGAGCTCTGTGGGGTCTGTGGAGTCTGTGGGATCTATGGAGCTCTGTGGGGTTTGTGGAGTCTGTGGGGTCTTTGGAGTCTGTGGAGAGTGTGGGGTCTGAGGGCTCTGTGGAGCACTGTGGGGTCTCTGGAGTCTGTGGGGTCGGTGGAGTCTCTAGAGCACTGTGGGGTCTGTCGAGTGTGTGGGGTCTGAGGGCTCTGTGGAGCTCTCTGGGGTCTGTGGAGTTTGTGGGGTCTGTGGATCTCTGTGGGGTCTGTGGAGTCTGTGGGGTCTGTGGAACTCTGTGGGGTCTGTGGAGTCTGTGGGGTCTGTGGAGTCTGTGGAGTTTGTGGAAGTCTCTGGGGTCTGTGGAGTCTGTGCCGTCTGTGGAACTCTGTGGGGTCCGTGGAGTCTGTGGGGTCTGTGGAGTCTGTGGAGTCAGTGGGGTCTATGGAGTCTGTGGAGCTTTGTGGGGTCTGTGGAGTCTGTGGAGTCTGTGGAGTCTGTGGAGTCTGAGGGCTCTGTGGAGCTCTGTGGGGTCTGTGGAGTCTGTGGGGTCTGTGGAGCTCTGTGGGGTCTGTGGGGTTTGTGGAGTCTTTGGAGTCCGTGAAACTCTGTGGGGTCTGTGGAGTCTGTGGCGCTCTGTGGGGTCCTCGGGGTCTGTGGGGTCCATGTATCTCTGTGGGGTCTGTGGAGTCAGTGGAGTCTGTGGGGTCTGTGTAGCACTGTGGGGTCTGTGGACTCCGTGGAGTCTGTGGGCTCTCTGGGTTCTTTGGGGTCTGTGGAGTCTGTGGAGTTTGTGGGGTCTGTGGAACTCTGTAGGGTCTGTGGAGTCTGTGGAGTATGTGGGGTCAGAGGGCTCTGTGGAGTCTGTGGGGTCTGTGGAGCTCTGTGGGGTCTCTGGGGTCTGTGGAGTCTGTGGAGTCCGTGGAACTCCGTGGGGTCTGTGGAGTCTTTGGGGTCTGTGGAGTCTGTGGAGTCAGTGGGGTCTATGGAGTCTGTGGAGTCAGTAGGGTCTGTGTGGTCTCTGGAGCTATGTGGGGTCTGTGGAGTCAGTGGGGACTGTGGGGTGTCTGGGGCTCTGTGGGGTTTGTGGAGTCTGTGGCGCTCTGTGGGGTCCATGGGGTCTGTGGGGTCCATGTAGCTCTGTGGGGTCTGTGGAGTCAGTGGAGTCTCTGGAGTGTGTGGAGTCTGTGGAGCTCTGTGGGGTCTGTGGAGTCTGTGGTGTCTTTTGAACTTTGTGGGGTCCGTGGAGTCTGTGGGGTCGGTGGAGTCTGTGGAGTCGGTGGAGTCTGTGGAGTCATTGGGGTCTATGAAGTCTGTGGAGTTTGTTAGGTCTGTGGAGCTCTGTGGGGTCTGTGGAGTCTGTGGAGTCTGTGGGCTCTCTGGGTTCTCTGGAGCTCTGTGGGGTCTGTGGAACTCAGTGGTGTCTGTGGAGTCTGTGGGGTCTGTGGAGTTTGTGGAGTCTGTGGGGTCTATGTAGTGTCTGTGGAGCTCTGTGGGGTTCTGTTGAGTCTGCTGGGTCGGTGGGGTCTTTGGAGCTCTGTGGGGTCTGTGGAGTCTGTGGGATCTATGGAGCTCTGTGGGGTTTGTGGAGTCTGTGGGGTCTTTGGAGTCTGTGGAGAGTGTGGGGTCTGAGGGCTCTGTGGAGCACTGTGGGGTCTCTGGAGTCTGTGGGGTCGGTGGAGTCTCTAGAGCACTGTGGGGTCTGTCGAGTGTGTGGGGTCTGAGGGCTCTGTGGAGCTCTCTGGGGTCTGTGGAGTTTGTGGGGTCTGTGGATCTCTGTGGGGTCTGTGGAGTCTGTGGGGTCTGTGGAACTCTGTGGGGTCTGTGGAGTCTGTGGAGTTTGTGGAAGTCTCTGGGGTCTGTGGAGTCTGTGGCGTCTGTGGAACTCTGTGGGCTCCGTGGAGTCTGTGGGGTCTGTGGAGTCTGTGGAGTCAGTGGGGTCTATGGAGTCTGTGGAGCTTTGTGGGGTCTGTGGAGTCTGTGGAGTCTGAGGGCTCTGTGGAGCTCTGTGGGGTCTGTGGAGTCTGTGGGGTCTGTGGAGCTCTGTGGGGTCTGTGGGGTCTGTGGAGTCTGTGGAGTCCGTGGAACTCTGTGGGGTCTGTGGAGTCTGTGGGGTCTGTGGAGTGTGTGGAGTCTGTAGGGTCTGTGTGGTCTGTGGAGCTATGTGGGGTCTGTGGAGTCTGTGGGGACTGTGGGGTGTCTGGGGCTCTGTGGGGTCTGTGGAGTCTGTGGCGCTCTGTGGGGTCCATGGGGTCTGTGGGGTCCATGTAGCTCTGTGGGGTCTGTGGAGTCAGTGGAGTCTGTGGGGTCTGTGGAGCTCTGTGGGGTATGTGGACTCTCTGGAGTCTGTGGGCTCTGTGGGCTCTTTGGTGTCTGTGGTGTGTGTGGAGTCTGCGGGGTCCGTGGGGTCTGTGTAGCTCTGTGGGGTCTGTGGACTCTGTGGAGTCTGTGGGCTCTGTGGGCTCTTTGGGGTCTGTGGAGTCTGTGGAGTGTGTGGGGTCTGTGGAACTCTGTGGGGTCTGTGGACTCCGTGGAGTCTCTCGGCTCTGTGGGTTCTTTGGGGTCTGTGGAGTCTGTGGAGTATATGGGGTCTGTGGAGTCTATGGAGTCTGTGGGGTCTGAGGGCTCTGTGGAGTCTATGGGGTCTGTGGAGCTCTGTGGGGTCTGTGGAGTCTGTGGAGTCTGTGGAGTCTGTGGAACTCTGTGGGGTCTGTGGAGTCTGTGGGGTCTGTGGAACTCTGTGGGGTCCGTGGAGTCTGTGGGGTCTGTGGAGTCGGTGGAGTCAGTGGGGTCTATGGAGTCTGTGGAGTCTGTGGAGTGTGTTAAGTCTGTGGAGCTCTGTGGGGTCTGTGGAGTCGGTGGAGTTAGTAGGGTCTATGGAGTCTGTGGAGCTTTGTGGGGTCTGTTGAGTCTGTGGGGTCTGTGGAGCTCTGTGGGGTCTGTGGGGTTTGTGGAGTCTTTGGAGTCCGTGAAACTCTGTGGGGTCTGTGGAGTCTGTGGCGCTCTGTGGGGTCCATGGGGTCTGTGGGGTCCATGTAGCTCTGTGGGGTCTGTGGAGTCAGTGGAGTCTGTGGGGTCTGTGTAGCTCTGTGGGGTCTGTGGACTCCGTGGAGTCTGTGGGCTCTCTGGGTTCTTTGGGGTCTGTGGAGTCTGTGGAGTTTGTGGGGTCTGTGGAACTCTGTAGGGTCTGTGGAGTCTGTGGAGTATGTGGGGTCAGAGGGCTCTGTGGAGTCTGTGGGGTCTGTGGAGCTCTGTGGGGTCTCTGGGGTCTGTGGAGTCTGTGGAGTCCGTGGAACTCCGTGGGGTCTGTGGAGTCTGTGGGGTCTGTGGAGTCTGTGGAGTCAGTAGGGTCTGTGTGGTCTGTGGAGCTATGTGGGGTCTGTGGAGTCTGTGGAGTCTGTGGAGTGTGTGGGGTCTGAGGGCTCTATGGAGCACTGTGGGGTCTGTGGAGTCTGTGGGGTCTGTGGAGTCTGTGGAACTCTGTGGGGTCTGTGGAGTCTGTGGGGTCTGTGGAACTCTGTGGGGTCCGTGGAGTCTGTGGGGTCTGTGGAGTCGGTGGAGTCAGTGGGGTCTATGGAGTCTGTGGAGTCTGTGGAGTGTGTTAAGTCTGTGGAGCTCTGTGGGGTCTGTGGAGTCGGTGGAGTTAGTAGGGTCTATGGAGTCTGTGGAGCTTTGTGGGGTCTGTTGAGTCTGTGGGGTCTGTGGAGCTCTGTGGGGTCTGTGGGGTTTGTGGAGTCTTTGGAGTCCGTGAAACTCTGTGGGGTCTGTGGAGTCTGTGGCGCTCTGTGGGGTCCATGGGGTCTGTGGGGTCCATGTAGCTCTGTGGGGTCTGTGGAGTCAGTGGAGTCTGTGGGGTCTGTGTAGCTCTGTGGGGTCTGTGGACTCCGTGGAGTCTGTGGGCTCTCTTGGTTCTTTGGGGTCTGTGGAGTCTGTGGAGTTTGTGGGGTCTGTGGAACTCTGTAGGGTCTGTGGAGTCTGTGGAGTATGTGGGGTCAGAGGGCTCTGTGGAGTCTGTGGGGTCTGTGGAGCTCTGTGGGGTCTCTGGGGTCTGTGGAGTCTGTGGAGTCCGTGGAACTCCGTGGGGTCTGTGGAGTCTGTGGGGTCTGTGGAGTCTGTGGAGTCAGTAGGGTCTGTGTGGTCTGTGGAGCTATGTGGGGTCTGTGGAGTCTGTGGAGTCTGTGGAGTGTGTGGGGTCTGAGGGCTCTATGGAGCACTGTGGGGTCTGTGGAGTCTGTGGGGTCTGTGGGGTTCGTGGTGCACTGTGGGGTTGGTGGAATCTGTTGGGTCGGTGGGGTCTTTGGAGCTCTGTGGGATCTGTGGAGTCTGTGGGATCTATGGAGCTCTGTGGGGTTTGTGGAGTCTGTGGGGTCTTTGGAGTCTGTGGAGTCTGTGGAGTGTGTAGGGTGTGATGGCTCTGTGGAGCACTGTGGGGTCTGTGGAGTCCGTGGGGTCTGTGTAGTCTGTGGAGCTCTCTGGGGTCTGTTGAGTTTGTGGGGTCTGTGGAACTCTGTGGGGTCTGTGGAGTCTGTGGGGTCTGTGGAACTCTGTGGGGTCCGTGGAGTCTGTGGGGTCTGTGTTGTTTGTGGAGTCAGTGGGGTCTATGGAGTCTGTGGAGCTTTGTTGGGTCTGTGGAGTCTGTGGAGTCTGTGTGGTCTGAGGGATCTGTGAAGCTCTGTGGGGTCTGTGGAGTCTGTGGGGTCTGTGGAGCTCTGTGGGGTCTGTGGGGTCTGTGGTGTCTGTGGAGTCTGTGGAACTCTGTGGGGTCTGTGGAGTCTGTGGGGTCCGTGGAGTCTGTGGGGTCTGTGGAGTCTGTGGAGTCAGTGGTGTCTGTGGAGCTCTGTTGGGTCTGAGGACTCCGTGGAGTCTGTGGGCTCTGTGGGCTCTTTGGGGTCTGTGGAGTCTGTGGAGTCTGTGGGGTCAGTGGAACTCTGTGGGGTCTGTTGAGTGTGTGGGGTCTGTGGAACTCTGTGGGGTCTGTGGAGTCTGTGGGGTCTGTGGAGTGTGTGGAGTCTGTGGAGCTCTGTGGGGTCTGTGGAGTCTGTGGTGTCTTTTGAACTTTGTGGGGTCCGTGGAGTCTGTGGGGTCGGTGGAGTCTGTGGAGTCGGTGGAGTCTGTGGAGTCATTGGGGTCTATGAAGTCTGTGGAGTTTGTTAGGTCTGTGGAGCTCTGTGGGGTCTGTGGAGTCTGTGGAGTCTGTGGGCTCTCTGGGTTCTCTGGAGCTCTGTGGGGTCTGTGGAACTCAGTGGTGTCTGTGGAGTCTGTGGGGTCTGTGGAGTCTGCGGAGTCTGTGGGGTCTATGTAGTGTCTGTGGAGCTCTGTGGGGTTCTGTTGAGTCTGCTGGGTCGGTGGGGTCTTTGGAGCTCTGTGGGGTCTGTGGAGTCTGTGGGATCTATGGAGCTCTGTGGGGTTTGTGGAGTCTGTGGGGTCTTTGGAGTCTGTGGAGAGTGTGGGGTCTGAGGGCTCTGTGGAGCACTGTGGGGTCTCTGGAGTCTGTGGGGTCGGTGGAGTCTCTAGAGCACTGTGGGGTCTGTCGAGTGTGTGGGGTCTGAGGGCTCTGTGGAGCTCTCTGGGGTCTGTGGAGTTTGTGGGGTCTGTGGATCTCTGTGGGGTCTGTGGAGTCTCTGGGGTCTGTGGAGTCTGTGGCGTCTGTGGAACTCTATGGGCTCCGTGGAGTCTGTGGGGTCTGTGGAGTCTGTGGAGTCAGTGGGGTCTATGGAGTCTGTGGAGCTCTGTGGGGTCTGTGGGGTCTGTGGAGTCTGTGGAGTTTGTGGGGTCTGTGGAGCTCTGTGGGGTCTGTGGGGTCTGTGGAGTCTGTGGAGTCCGTGGAACTCTGTGGGGTCTGTGGAGTCTGTGGGGTCTGTGGAGTGTGTGGAGTCAGTGGGGTCTATGGAGTCTGTGGAGTCTGTAGGGTCTGTGTGGTCTGTGGAGCTATGTGGGGTCTGTGGAGTCAGTGGGGACTGTGGGGTGTCTGGGGCTCTGTGGGGTCTGTGGAGTCTGTGGCGCTCTGTGGGGTCCATGGGGTCTGTGGGGTCCATGTAGCTCTGTGGGGTCTGTGGAGTCAGTGGAGTCTGTGGAGTGTGTGGAGTCTGTGGAGCTCTGTGGGGTCTGTGGAGTCTGTGGTGTCTTTTGAACTTTGTGGGGTCCGTGGAGTCTGTGGGGTCGGTGGAGTCTGTGGAGTCGGTGGAGTCTGTGGAGTCATTGGGGTCTATGAAGTCTGTGGAGTTTGTTAGGTCTGTGGAGCTCTGTGGGGTCTGTGGAGTCTGTGGGCTCTCTGGGTTCTCTGGAGCTCTGTGGGGTCTGTGGAACTCAGTGGTGTCTGTGGAGTCTGTGGGGTCTGTGGAGTCTGTGGAGTCTGTGGGGTCTATGTAGTGTCTGTGGAGCTCTGTGGGGTTCTGTTGAGTCTGCTGGGTCGGTGGGGTCTTTGGAGCTCTGTGGGGTCTGTGGAGTCTGTGGGATCTATGGAGCTCTGTGGGGTTTGTGGAGTCTGTGGGGTCTTTGGAGTCTGTGGAGAGTGTGGGGTCTGAGGGCTCTGTGGAGCACTGTGGGGTCTCTGGAGTCTGTGGGGTCGGTGGAGTCTCTAGAGCACTGTGGGGTCTGTCGAGTGTGTGGGGTCTGAGGGCTCTGTGGAGCTCTCTGGGGTCTGTGGAGTTTGTGGGGTCTGTGGATCTCTGTGGGGTCTGTGGAGTCTGTGGGGTCTGTGGAACTCTGTGGGGTCTTTGGAGTCTGTGGAGTTTGTGGAAGTCTCTGGGGTCTGTGGAGTCTGTGGCGTCTGTGGAACTCTGTGGGCTCCGTGGAGTCTCTGGGGTCTGTGGAGTCTGTGGAGTCAGTGGGGTCTATGGAGTCTGTGGAGCTTTGTGGGGTCTGTGGAGTCTGTGGAGTCTGAGGGCTCTGTGGAGCTCTGTGGGGTCTGTGGAGTCTGTGGGGTCTGTGGAGCTCTGTGGGGTCTGTGGGGTCTGTGGAGTCTGTGGAGTCCGTGGAACTCTCTGGGGTCTGTGGAGTCTGTGGGGTCTGTGGAGTGTGTGGATTCTGTAGGGTCTGTGTGGTCTGTGGAGCTATGTGGGGTCTGTGGAGTCTGTGGGGACTGTGGGGTGTCTGGGGCTCTGTGGGGTCTGTGGAGTCTGTGGCGCTCTGTGGGGTCCATGGGGTCTGTGGGGTCCATGTAGCTCTGTGGGGTCTGTGGAGTCAGTGGAGTCTGTGGGGTCTGTGGAGCTCTGTGGGGTATGTGGACTCTCTGGAGTCTGTGGGCTCTGTGGGCTCTTTGGTGTCTCTGGTGTGTGTGGAGTCTGCGGGGTCCGTGGGGTCTGTGTAGCTCTGTGGGGTCTGTGGACTCCGTGGAGTCTGTGGGCTCTGTGGGTTCTTTGGGGTCTGTGGAGTCTGTGGAGTGTGTGGGGTCTGTGGAACTCTGTGGGGTCTGTGGACTCTGTGGAGTCTCTCGGCTCTGTGGGTTCTTTGGGGTCTGTGGAGTCTGTGGAGTATGTGGGGTCTGTGGAGTCTATGGAGTCTGTGGGGTCTGAGGGCTCTGTGGAGTCTATGGGGTCTGTGGAGCTCTGTGGGGTCTGTGGAGTCTGTGGAGTCTGTGGAGTCTGTGGAACTCTGTGGGGTCTGTGGAGTCTGTGGGGTCTGTGGAATTCTGTGGGGTCCGTGGAGTCTCCGGGGTCTGTGGAGTCGGTGGAGTCAGTGGGGTCTATGGAGTCTGTGGAGTCTGTGGAGTGTGTTAAGTCTGTGGAGCTCTGTGGGGTCTGTGGAGTCGGTGGAGTTAGTAGGGTCTATGGAGTCTGTGGAGCTTTGTGGGGTCTGTGGAGTCTGTGGGGTCTGTGGAGCTTTGGGGTCTGTGGGGTCTGTGGAGTCTGTGGAGTCTCTGGAACTCTGTGGGGTCTGTGGAGTCTGTGGCGCACTGTTCGGTCCATGGGGTCTGTGGGGTCCATGTAGCTCTGTGGGGTCTGTGGAGTCAGTGGAGTCTGTGGCGTCTCTGGAGCTCTGTGGGGTCTGTGGACTCTGTGGAGTCTGTGGGCTCTGTGGGCTCTTTGGTGTCTGTGGTGTCTGTGGAGTCTGCGGGGTCCGTGGAGTCTGTGGAGTGTGTGGGGTCTGTGGAACTCTGTGGGGTCTGTGGAGTATGTGGGGTCCGTTGAGTCTGTGGGGTGTGTGGAGTCTGTGGAGTCAGTGGGGTCTATGGAGTCTGTGGAGCTTTGTGGGGTCTGTGGAGTTTGTGGGGTCTGTTGAACTCTGTGGGGTCTGTGGGGTCTGTGGAACTCTGTGGGGTCTGTGGAACTCTGTGGGGTCTGTGGAGTCTGTGGGGTCTGTGGAACTCTGTGGCGCTCTGTGGGGTCCGTGGGGTCTGTGGGGTCTGTGAAGCTCTTAGGGGTCCGTGGGGTCTGTGGGTTCTGTGGAGCTCTGTGGGGTCTTTGGGGTCTGTGGAGCTCTGTGGGGTCTGTGGAGCTCTGTGGGGTCTGTGGGGTCTGTGGAGTCTTTGGAGTCTGTGGAACTCTGTGGGGTCTGTGGAGTCTGTGGGGTCTGTGGAACTCTGTGGGGTCCGTGGAGTGTGTGGGGTCTGTGGAACTCTCTGGGGTCTGTGGAGTCTGTGGGGTCCGTGGAGTCTGTGGGGTCTGTGGAGTCGGTGGAGTCAGTAGGGTCTATGGAGTCTGTGGAGCTTTATGGGGTCTGTGGAGTCTGTGGAGTCTGTGGGGTCTGAGGGCTCTGTGGAGCTCTGTGGAGTCTGTGGAACTCTGTGTGGTCTGTGGAGTCTGTGGGGTCTGTGGAGTCTGTGGAGTCAGTGGGGTCTATGGAGTCTGTGGAGTCTGTGGAGTCTGTAGGGCCTGTGTGGTCCCTGGGGTCTGTGGTGTCTATGTAGCTCTGTGGGGTCTGTGGAGTCAGTGGAGTCCCTGGGGTCTGTGGAGCTCTGTGGGGTCTGTGGAGTTTGTGGTTACTGTGCGGTCTCTGGAGCTCTGTGGGGTCTGTGGACTCCGTGGAGTCTGTGGAACTCTGTGGCGCTCTGTGGGGTCCGTGGGGTCTGTGGGGTCTGTGAAGCTCTTAGGGGTCTGTGGAGCCTTTGGTGTCTGTGGAGTCTGTTAGGTCTGTGGAGCTCTGTGGGGTCTGTGGAGTCATTGGAGTCTGTGGAACTCTGTGGGGTCCGTGGAGTCTGTGGGGTCTGTGGAGTCTGTGGAGTCAGTGGGGTCTATGGATTCTGTGGAGTCTGTTAGGTCTGTGGAGTCTGTGGAGTCTGTGGGGTCTATGTAGTGTCTCTGGAGCTCTGTGGGGTTCTGTTGAGTCTGTTGGGTTGGTGGGGTCTGTGGAGTATGTGGGATCTATGGAGCTCTGTGGGGTCTTTGGAGTCTGTGGAGTCTGTGGAGTGTGTGTGGTCTGAGGGCTCTGTGGAGCACTATGGGGTCTCTTGAGTCTGTGGGGTCGGTGGAGTCTGTAGAGCACTGTGGGGTCTGTGGAGTGTGTGGGGTGTGAGGGCTCCGTGGAGCACTGTGGGGTCTGTGGAGTCTGTGGGGTCTGTGGAGTCTGTGGGGCTCTCTGGGGTCTGTGGAGTGTGTGGGGTCTGTGGAACTCTGTGGGGTCTGTGGAGTCTGTGGAGCTTTGTGGGGTCTGTGGAGTCTGTGGAGTCTGTGGGGTCTGAGGGCTCTGTGGAGCTCTGTGGGGTCTGTGGAGTCTTTGGGGTCTGTGGAGCTCTGTGGGGTCTGTGGAGTCGGTGGAGTCAGTGGGGTCTATGGATTCTGTGGAGTATGTTAGGTCTGTGGAGCTCTGTGGGGTCGGTGGAGTCTGTGGGCTCTATGGGTTCTCTGGAGCTCTGTGGGGTCTTTGGAACTCTGTGGGGTCTGTGGGGTCTTTGGAGTCTGTGGAGTCTGTGGAGTGTGTGGGGTCTGAGGGCTCTGTGGAGTACTGTGGGGTCTGTGGAGTCTGTGGGGTCCGTGGAGTCTGTGGGGTCTGTGGAGTCTGTGGAGCTCTCTGGGGTCTGTGGAGTTTGTGGGGTCTGTGGAACTCTGTGGGGTCCGTGGAGTCTGTGGGGTCTGTGGAGCTCTGTGGGGTCTGTGGGGTCTGTGGAGTCTGTGGAGTCATTGGGGTCTATGGAGTCTGTGGACTCCGTGGAGTCTATGGGCTCTGTGGGTACTTTGGGGTCTGTGGATTCTCTGGAGTGTGTGGGGTCTGTGGAACTCTGTGGGGTCTGTGGAGTGTGTGGAGTATGTGGGGTCGGAGGGCTCTGTGGAGCACTGTGGGGTCTGTGGAGTCTGTGGGGTCTCTGGAGTCTGTGGAGTCAGTGGGGTCTATGGAATCTGTGGAGCTCTGTGGAGTCTGTGGGGTCTGTGGAGCTCTGTGGGGTCTGTGGAGTCTGTGGAGTCATTGGGGTCTATGGAGTCTGTGGAGTCTGTGGAGTCTGTTAGGCCTGTGGAGCTCTGTGGGGTCTGTGGAGTCTGTGTAGTCTGTGGGCTCTCTGGGTTCTCTGGAGCTTTGTGGGGTCTGTGGAACTCAGTGGGGTCTGTGGAGTCTGTGGGGTCTGTGGAGTCTGTGGAGTCTGTGGGGTCTATGTAGTGTCTGTGGAGCTCTGTGGGGTTCTGTTGAGTCTGCTGGGTCGGTGGGGTCTTTGGAGCTCTGTGGACTCTCTGGAGTCTGTGGGCTCTGTGGGCTCTTTTGTGTCTGTGGTGTCTGTGGAGTCTGCGTGGTCCGTGGGGTCTGTGTAGCTCTGTGGGGTCTGTGGACTCCGTGGAGTCTGTGGGCTCTGAGGGTACTTTGGGGTCTGTGGATTCTCTGGAGTGTGTGGGGTCTGTGGAACTCTGTGGGGTCTGTGGAGTCTGTGGAGCACTGTGGGGTCTGTGGAGTCTGTGGGGTCTCTGGAGTCTGTGGAGTCAGTGGGGTCTATGGAATCTGTGGAGCTCTGTGGAGTCTGTGGGGTCTGAGGGCTCTGTGGAGCTCTGTGGGGTCTGTGGAGTCTGTGGGGTCTGTGGAGTTCTGTGGGGTCTGTGGGGTCAGTGGAGTCTGTGGAGTATGTGGAACTCTGTGGGGTCTGTGGAGTCTGTGGGGTGTGTGGAACTCTGTGGGGTCCGTGGAGTCTGTGGGGTCTGTGGAGTCGGTGGAGTCAGAAGGGTCTATGGACTCTGTGGAGTCTGTGGAGTCTGTTAGGTCTGTTGAGCTCTGTGGGGTCTGTGGAGTCTGTGGAATCTGTGGGCTCTCTGGGTTCTCTGGAGCTTTGTGGGGTCTGTGGGGTCTGAGGGCTCTGTGGAGCTCTGTGGGGTATGTGGAGTCTGTGGGGTCTGTGGGGTCTGTGGAGTCTGTGGAGTCCGTGGAATCAGTGGGGTCTATGGAGTCTGTGGGGTGTGTGGAGTCTGTGGGGACTGTGGGGTGTCTGGGGCTCTGTGGGGTTTGTGGAGTCTGTGGCGCTCTGTGGGGTCCATGGGGTCTGTGGGGTCCATGTAGCTCTGTGGGGTCTGTGGAGTCAGTGGAGTCTGTGGGCTCTGTGGAGTCTGTGGACTCTGTGGAGTCTGTGGGCTCTGTGGGCTCTTTGGTGTCTGTGGTGTCTGTGGAGTCTGCGAGGTCCGTGGGGTCTGTGTAGCTCTGTGGGGTCTGTGGACTCCGTGGAGTCTGTGGGCTCTGTGGGTTCTTTGGGGTCTGTGGAGTCTGTGGGGTCTGTGGAGTCTGTGGAATATGTGGGCTCTGTGGGTTCCCTGGAGCTCTGTGGGGTCTGTGGAGTCTGTGGGGTCTGTAGAGTCTGTGGAGTCAGTGGGGTCTGTGGAGCTCTGTGGGGTCTGTGGACTCTGTGGAGTCTGTGGGCTCTGTGGGCTCTTTGGTGTCTGTGGTGTCTGTGGAGTCTGCGAGGTCCGTGGGGTCTTTGTAGCTCTGTGGGGTCTGTGGACTCCGTGGAGTCTGTGGGCTCTGTGGCTTCTTTGGGGTCTGTGGAGTCTGTGGAGTGTGTGGGGTCTGTTGAACTCTGTGGGGTCTGTGGAGTCTGTGGGGTCTGTGGAAATCTGTGGGGTCCGTGGAGTCTGTGGGGTCAGTGGAGTCTGTGGAGTCAGTGGGGTCTATTGAGTCTATGGAGCTCTGTGGGGTCTCTGGAGTCTGTGGAGTCTATGGAATCTGTGGGGTCTGAGGGCTCTGTGGAGCTCTGTGGGGTCTGTGGAGTCTGTGGAGTCTCTGGAGTCTTTTAGGTCTGTGGAGTTTGTGGAGTCTGTGGGCTCTGTGGGTTCTCTGGAGCTCTGTGGGGTCTGTGGAGCTCTGTGGGGTTCTGTTGAGTCTGTAGGGTCTGTGGAGTCTGTGGAGTCTGTGGAGTGTGTGGGGTCTGAGGGCTGTGTGGAGCACTGTGGGGTCTTTGGAGTCTGTGGGGTCTGTGGAGTCTGTGGGTTCTGTGGGGTTTGTGGTGCACTGTGGGGTCTGTGGAATCTGTTGGATCGGTGGGGTCTTTGGAGCTCTGTGGGGTCTGTGGAGTGTGTTGGATCTATGGAGCTCTGTGGGGTTTGTGTAGTCTGTGGGGTCTTTGGAGTCTGTGGAGTCTGTGGAGTGTTTGGGGGTCTGAGGGCTCTCTGGAGCACTGTGGGGTCTGTGGAGCTCTGTGGGGTCTGTGGAACTCAGTGTGGTCTGTGGAGTCTGTGGGGTCTGTGGAGTCTGTGGAGTCTGTGGGGTCTATGTAGTGTCTCTGGAGCTCTGTGGGGTTCTGTTGAGTCTGTTGGGTTGGTGGGGTCTGTGGAGTATGTGGGATCTATGGAGCTCTGTGGGGTCTTTGGAGTCTGTGGAGTCTGTGGAGTGTGTGTGGTCTGAGGGCTCTGTGGAGCACTATGGGGTCTCTTGAGTCTGTGGGGTCGGTGGAGTCTGTAGAGCACTGTGGGGTCTGTGGAGTGTGTGGGGTGTGAGGGCTCCGTGGAGCACTGTGGGGTCTGTGGAGTCTGTGGGGTCTGTGAAGCTCTTAGGGGTCCGTGGAGCCTTTGGTGTCTGTGGAGTCTGTTAGGTCTGTGGAGCTCTGTGGGGTCTGTGGAGTCTGTGGAGTCTTTGGGCTCTGTGGGGTCTGTGGAGTCTTTGGTGTCTGTGGCGCTCTGTGGGGTCCGTGGGGTCTGTGGGTTCTGTGGAGCTCTGTGGGGTCTTTGGGGTCTGTGGAGCTCTGTGGGGTCTGTGGAGCTCTGTGGGGTCTGTGGGGTCTGTGGAGTCTTTGGAGTCTGTGGAACTCTGTGGGGTCTGTGGAGTCTGTGGGGTCTGTGGAACTCTGTGGGGTCCGTGGAGTGTGTGGGGTCTGTGGAACTCTCTGGGGTCTGTGGAGTCTGTGGGGTCCGTGGAGTCTGTGGGGTCTGTGGAGTCGGTGGAGTCAGTAGTGTCTATGGAGTCTGTGGAGCTTTATGGGGTCTGTGGAGTCTGTGGAGTCTGTGGGGTCTGAGGGCTCTGTGGAGCTCTGTGGAGTCTGTGGAACTCTGTGTGGTCTGTGGAGTCTGTGGGGTCTGTGGAGTCTGTGGAGTCAGTGGGGTCTATGGAGTCTGTGGAGTCTGTGGAGTCTGTAGGGCCTGTGTGGTCCCTGGGGTCTGTGGTGTCTATGTAGCTCTGTGGGGTCTGTGGAGTCAGTGGAGTCCCTGGGGTCTGTGGAGCTCTGTGGGGTCTGTGGAGTTTGTGGTTACTGTGCGGTCTCTGGAGCTCTGTGGGGTCTGTGGACTCCGTGGAGTCTGTGGAACTCTGTGGCGCTCTGTGGGGTCCGTGGGGTCTGTGGGGTCTGTGAAGCTCTTAGGGGTCTGTGGAGCCTTTGGTGTCTGTGGAGTCTGTTAGGTCTGTGGAGCTCTGTGGGGTCTGTGGAGTCATTGGAGTCTGTGGAACTCTGTGGGGTCCGTGGAGTCTGTGGGGTCTGTGGAGTCTGTGGAGTCAGTGGGGTCTATGGATTCTGTGGAGTCTGTTAGGTCTGTGGAGTCTGTGGAGTCTGTGGGGTCTATGTAGTGTCTCTGGAGCTCTGTGGGGTTCTGTTGAGTCTGTTGGGTTGGTGGGGTCTGTGGAGTATGTGGGATCTATGGAGCTCTGTGGGGTCTTTGGAGTCTGTGGAGTCTGTGGAGTGTGTGTGGTCTGAGGGCTCTGTGGAGCACTATGGGGTCTCTTGAGTCTGTGGGGTCGGTGGAGTCTGTAGAGCACTGTGGGGTCTGTGGAGTGTGTGGGGTGTGAGGGCTCCGTGGAGCACTGTGGGGTCTGTGGAGTCTGTGGGGTCTGTGGAGTCTGTGGGGCTCTCTGGGGTCTGTGGAGTGTGTGGGGTCTGTGGAACTCTGTGGGGTCTGTGGAGTCTGTGGAGCTTTGTGGGGTCTGTGGAGTCTGTGGAGTCTGTGGGGTCTGAGGGCTCTGTGGAGCTCTGTGGGGTCTGTGGAGTCTTTGGGGTCTGTGGAGCTCTGTGGGGTCTGTGGAGTCGGTGGAGTCAGTGGGGTCTATGGATTCTGTGGAGTATGTTAGGTCTGTGGAGCTCTGTGGGGTCGGTGGAGTCTGTGGGCTCTATGGGTTCTCTGGAGCTCTGTGGGGTCTTTGGAACTCTGTGGGGTCTGTGGGGTCTTTGGAGTCTGTGGAGTCTGTGGAGTGTGTGGGGTCTGAGGGCTCTGTGGAGTACTGTGGGGTCTGTGGAGTCTGTGGGGTCCGTGGAGTCTGTGGGGTCTGTGGAGTCTGTGGAGCTCTCTGGGGTCTGTGGAGTTTGTGGGGTCTGTGGAACTCTGTGGGGTCCGTGGAGTCTGTGGGGTCTGTGGAGCTCTGTGGGGTCTGTGGGGTCTGTGGAGTCTGTGGAGTCATTGGGGTCTATGGAGTCTGTGGACTCCGTGGAGTCTATGGGCTCTGTGGGTACTTTGGGGTCTGTGGATTCTCTGGAGTGTGTGGGGTCTGTGGAACTCTGTGGGGTCTGTGGAGTGTGTGGAGTATGTGGGGTCGGAGGGCTCTGTGGAGCACTGTGGGGTCTGTGGAGTCTGTGGGGTCTCTGGAGTCTGTGGAGTCAGTGGGGTCTATGGAATCTGTGGAGCTCTGTGGAGTCTGTGGGGTCTGTGGAGCTCTGTGGGGTCTGTGGAGTCTGTGGAGTCATTGGGGTCTATGGAGTCTGTGGAGTCTGTGGAGTCTGTTAGGCCTGTGGAGCTCTGTGGGGTCTGTGGAGTCTGTGTAGTCTGTGGGCTCTCTGGGTTCTCTGGAGCTTTGTGGGGTCTGTGGAACTCAGTGGGGTCTGTGGAGTCTGTGGGGTCTGTGGAGTCTGTGGAGTCTGTGGGGTCTATGTAGTGTCTGTGGAGCTCTGTGGGGTTCTGTTGAGTCTGCTGGGTCGGTGGGGTCTTTGGAGCTCTGTGGACTCTCTGGAGTCTGTGGGCTCTGTGGGCTCTTTTGTGTCTGTGGTGTCTGTGGAGTCTGCGTGGTCCGTGGGGTCTGTGTAGCTCTGTGGGGTCTGTGGACTCCGTGGAGTCTGTGGGCTCTGAGGGTACTTTGGGGTCTGTGGATTCTCTGGAGTGTGTGGGGTCTGTGGAACTCTGTGGGGTCTGTGGAGTCTGTGGAGCACTGTGGGGTCTGTGGAGTCTGTGGGGTCTCTGGAGTCTGTGGAGTCAGTGGGGTCTATGGAATCTGTGGAGCTCTGTGGAGTCTGTGGGGTCTGAGGGCTCTGTGGAGCTCTGTGGGGTCTGTGGAGTCTGTGGGGTCTGTGGAGTTCTGTGGGGTCTGTGGGGTCAGTGGAGTCTGTGGAGTATGTGGAACTCTGTGGGGTCTGTGGAGTCTGTGGGGTGTGTGGAACTCTGTGGGGTCCGTGGAGTCTGTGGGGTCTGTGGAGTCGGTGGAGTCAGAAGGGTCTATGGACTCTGTGGAGTCTGTGGAGTCTGTTAGGTCTGTTGAGCTCTGTGGGGTCTGTGGAGTCTGTGGAATCTGTGGGCTCTCTGGGTTCTCTGGAGCTTTGTGGGGTCTGTGGGGTCTGAGGGCTCTGTGGAGCTCTGTGGGGTATGTGGAGTCTGTGGGGTCTGTGGGGTCTGTGGAGTCTGTGGAGTCCGTGGAATCAGTGGGGTCTATGGAGTCTGTGGGGTGTGTGGAGTCTGTGGGGACTGTGGGGTGTCTGGGGCTCTGTGGGGTTTGTGGAGTCTGTGGCGCTCTGTGGGGTCCATGGGGTCTGTGGGGTCCATGTAGCTCTGTGGGGTCTGTGGAGTCAGTGGAGTCTGTGGGCTCTGTGGAGTCTGTGGACTCTGTGGAGTCTGTGGGCTCTGTGGGCTCTTTGGTGTCTGTGGTGTCTGTGGAGTCTGCGAGGTCCGTGGGGTCTGTGTAGCTCTGTGGGGTCTGTGGACTCCGTGGAGTCTGTGGGCTCTGTGGGTTCTTTGGGGTCTGTGGAGTCTGTGGGGTCTGTGGAGTCTGTGGAATATGTGGGCTCTGTGGGTTCCCTGGAGCTCTGTGGGGTCTGTGGAGTCTGTGGGGTCTGTAGAGTCTGTGGAGTCAGTGGGGTCTGTGGAGCTCTGTGGGGTCTGTGGACTCTGTGGAGTCTGTGGGCTCTGTGGGCTCTTTGGTGTCTGTGGTGTCTGTGGAGTCTGCGAGGTCCGTGGGGTCTTTGTAGCTCTGTGGGGTCTGTGGACTCCGTGGAGTCTGTGGGCTCTGTGGCTTCTTTGGGGTCTGTGGAGTCTGTGGAGTGTGTGGGGTCTGTTGAACTCTGTGGGGTCTGTGGAGTCTGTGGGGTCTGTGGAAATCTGTGGGGTCCGTGGAGTCTGTGGGGTCAGTGGAGTCTGTGGAGTCAGTGGGGTCTATTGAGTCTATGGAGCTCTGTGGGGTCTCTGGAGTCTGTGGAGTCTATGGAATCTGTGGGGTCTGAGGGCTCTGTGGAGCTCTGTGGGGTCTGTGGAGTCTGTGGAGTCTCTGGAGTCTTTTAGGTCTGTGGAGTTTGTGGAGTCTGTGGGCTCTGTGGGTTCTCTGGAGCTCTGTGGGGTCTGTGGAGCTCTGTGGGGTTCTGTTGAGTCTGTAGGGTCTGTGGAGTCTGTGGAGTCTGTGGAGTGTGTGGGGTCTGAGGGCTGTGTGGAGCACTGTGGGGTCTTTGGAGTCTGTGGGGTCTGTGGAGTCTGTGGGTTCTGTGGGGTTTGTGGTGCACTGTGGGGTCTGTGGAATCTGTTGGATCGGTGGGGTCTTTGGAGCTCTGTGGGGTCTGTGGAGTGTGTTGGATCTATGGAGCTCTGTGGGGTTTGTGTAGTCTGTGGGGTCTTTGGAGTCTGTGGAGTCTGTGGAGTGTTTGGGGGTCTGAGGGCTCTCTGGAGCACTGTGGGGTCTGTGGAGCTCTGTGGGGTCTGTGGAACTCAGTGTGGTCTGTGGAGTCGGTGGGGTCTGTGGAGTCTGTGGAGTCTGTGGGGTCTATGTAGTGTCTCTGGAGCTCTGTGGGGTTCTGTTGAGTCTGTTGGGTTGGTGGGGTCTGTGGAGTATGTGGGATCTATGGAGCTCTGTGGGGTCTTTGGAGTCTGTGGAGTCTGTGGAGTGTGTGTGGTCTGAGGGCTCTGTGGAGCACTATGGGGTCTCTTGAGTCTGTGGGGTCGGTGGAGTCTGTAGAGCACTGTGGGGTCTGTGGAGTGTGTGGGGTGTGAGGGCTCCGTGGAGCACTGTGGGGTCTGTGGAGTCTGTGGGGTCTGTGGAGTCTGTGGGGCTCTCTGGGGTCTGTGGAGTGTGTGGGGTCTGTGGAACTCTGTGGGGTCTGTGGAGTCTGTGGAGCTTTGTGGGGTGTCACGGGTTCGTACTCCCACAGGAAAAATGATGGCAAGGCCGAAACTTTAGATCCACCCTTTTTATTTTGTAGTGCAGCAAGGAAAAGAAATATTTACAAAAAGAAACCAAATCTTACAAATTCAAGGCCTCAGGTCACAGCCAGCTCCAGACTCCAACTAACAACAGAGCCCAAATGCTCCCCTTTAATACCCCCCAGCCCCTCCTCCGGGCAGACCAACACTAATTGGAGGGGGTTATTAAACAATTACACAGGGAGACACAAAAACAAAGAAAATAACACAAAATATTCACACCACTCTAATGAAAATAACGTTCTTTACAAAGGCCAACAGAAACTCACATACAAACACAAGAAATCACAAAACCATTTACTAACAACCAAAATGGACCAGCCCGGGTCACGTGGTTGGCCCCAGCGCGCCACCACGGGCTACATGACGCGGCCCAGGAAGTGCCTCTGTTTGGCCACACTACCCGCGGCGACCGGACTGACGGGACAGCAGGAGCAGGTGAGAAAATGATGTGGCATGTAGGCACGAGTGTGCACCCTCGTGCGCTACAGCCGGGAAAACCAGTGTTTTACGGAGGGACAGTTTGTATGACGCATGACCGCGGGATGCGTGCGCGGCCTGCGGGGAATCAGTCTCGGAGCGAGAGCGCGCCCGAGCGCTCCCAGCGCCAACACTCTCCCAGGAGAGGGGAGAGGAAGAGGCGCGCGGGGACCGAGAGTGACGAGGCAACTACTGGCGCCCCGTCACATGGGGTCTGTGGAGTCTGTGGAGTCTGTGGGGTCTGAGGGCTCTGTGGAGCTCTGTGGGGTCTGTGGAGTCTTTGGGGTCTGTGGAGCTCTGTGGGGTCTGTGGGGTCTGTGGAGTCTGTGGAGTCTGTGGAACTCTGTGGGGTCTGTGGAGTTTGTGGGGTCTGTGGAACTCTGTGGGGTCCGTGGAGTCTGTGGGGTCTGTGGAGTCGGTGGAGTCAGTGGGGTCTATGGATTTTGTGGAGTCTGTGGAGTCTGTTAGGTCTGTGGAGCTCTGTGGGGTCGGTGGAGTCTGTGGGCTCTATGGGTGGTCTGGAGCTCTGTGGGGTCTTTGGAACTGTGGGGTCTGTGGGGTCTATGGAGTCTGTGGAGTCTGTTAGGTCTGTGGAGCTCTGTGGGGTCTGTGGAGTCGGTGGAGTCTGTGGGCTCTATGGGTTCTCTGGAGCTCTGTGGGGTCTTTGGAACTCTGTTGGGTCGGTGGGGTCTTTGGAGTCTGTGGAGTCTGTGGAGTGTGTGGGGTCTGAGGGCTCTGTGGAGTACTGTGGGGTCTGTGGAGTCTGTGGGGTCTGTGGAGTCTGTGGGGTCTGTGGAGTCTGTGGAGCTCTCTGGGGTCTGTGGAGTTTGTGGGGTCTGTGGAACTCTGTGGGGTCCGTGGAGTGTGTGGGGTCTGTGGAGCTCTGTGGGGTCTGTGGGGTCTGTGGAGTCTGTGGAGTCATTGGGGTCTATGGAGTCTGTGGACTCCGTGGAGTCTATGGGCTCTGTGGGTACTTTGGGGTCTGTGGATTCTCTGGAGTGTGTGGGGTCTGTGGAACTCTGTGGGGTCTGTGGAGTGTGTGGAGTATGTGGGGTCGGAGGGCTCTGTGGAGCACTGTGGGGTCTGTGGAGTCTGTGGGGTCTCTGGAGTCTGTGGAGTCAGTGGGGTCTATGGAATCTGTGGAGCTCTGTGGAGTCTTTGGGGTCTGTGGAGCTCTGTGGGGTCTGTGGAGTCTGTGGAGTCATTGGGGTCTATGGAGTCTGTGGAGTCTGTGGAGTCTGTTAGGCCTGTGGAGCTCTGTGGGGTCTGTGGAGTCTGTGTAGTCTGTGGGCTCTCTGGGTTCTCTGGAGCTTTGTGGGGTCTGTGGAACTCAGTGGGGTCTGTGGAGTCTGTGGGGTCTGTGGAGTCTGTGGAGCTCTGTGGGGTTCTGTTGAGTCTGCTGGGTCGGTGGGGTGTTTGGAGCTCTGTGGACTCTCTGGAGTCTGTGGGCTCTGTGGGCTCTTTTGTGTCTGTGGTGTCTGTGGAGTCTGCGTGGTCCGTGGGGTCTGTGTAGCTCTGTGGGGTCTGTGGACTCCGTGGAGTCTGTAGGCTCTGAGGGTACTTTGGGGTCTGTGGATTCTCTGGAGTGTTTGGGGACTGTGGAACTCTGTGGGGTCTGTGGAGTCTGTGGAGCACTGTGGGGTCTGTGGAGTCTGTGGGGTCTCTGGAGTCTGTGGAGTCAGTGAGGTCTATGGAATCTGTGGAGCTCTGTGGAGTCTGTGGGGTCTGAGGGCTCTGTGGAGCTCTGTGGGGTCTGTGGAGTCTGTGGGGTCTGTGGGGTCAGTGGAGTCTGTGGAGTATGTGGAACTCTGTGGGGTCTGTGGAGTCTGTGGGGTGTGTGGAACTCTGTGGGGTCCGTGGAGTCTGTGGGGTCTGTGGAGTCGGTGGAGTCAGAAGGGTCTATGGACTCTGTGGAGTCTGTGGAGTCTGTTAGGTCTGTTGAGCTCTGTGGGGTCTGTGGAGTCTGTGGAATCTGTGGGCCCTGTGGAACTCTCTGGGGTCTGTGGAGTCTGTGGGGTCTGTGGAGTCTGTGGAGTCTGTGGAGTCTGTGGAGTCTGTGGAGTCTGTGGGGTCTGAGGGCTCTGTGGAGCTCTGTGGGGTCTGTGGAGTCTGTGGGGTCTGTGGGGTCTGTGGAGTCTGTGGAGTCCGTGGAGTCAGTGGGGTCTATGGAGTCTGTGGGGTGTGTGGAGTCTGTGGGGACTGTGGGGTGTCTGGGGCTCTGTGGGGTTTGTGGAGTCTGTGGCGCTCTGTGGGGTCCATGGGGTCTGTGGGGTCCATGTAGCTCTGTGGGGTCTGTGGAGTCAGTGGAGTCTGTGGGCTCTGTGGAGTCTGTGGACTCTGTGGAGTCTGTGGGCTCTGTGGGCTCTTTGGTGTCTGTGGTGTCTGTGGAGTCTGCGAGGTCCGTGGGGTCTGTGTAGCTCTGTGGGGTCTGTGGACTCCGTGGAGTCTGTGGGCTCTGTGGGTTCTTTGGGGTCTGTGGAGTCTGTGGGGTCTGTGGAGTCTGTGGAATATGTGGGCTCTGTGGGTTCCCTGGAGCTCTGTGGGGTCTGTGGAGTCTGTGGGGTCTGTAGAGTCTGTGGAGTCAGTGGGGTCTGTGGAGCTCTGTGGGGTCTGTGGAGTCTGTGGGCTCTGTGGGCTCTTTGGTGTCTGTGGTGTCTGTGGAGTCTGCGAGGTCCGTGGGGTCTGTGTAGCTCTGTGGGGTCTGTGGACTCCGTGGAGTCTGTGGGCTCTGTGGCTTCTTTGGGGTCTGTGGAGTCTGTGGAGTGTGTGGGGTCTGTTGAACTCTGTGGGGTCTGTGGAGTCTGTGGGGTCTGTGGAAATCTGTGGGGTCCGTGGAGTCTGTGGGGTCAGTGGAGTCTGTGGAGTCAGTGGGGTCTCTGGAGTCTGTGGAGTCTATGGAATCTGTGGGGTCTGAGGGCTCTGTGGAGCTCTGTGGGGTCTGTGGAGTCTGTGGAGTCTCTGGAGTCTTTTAGGTCTGTGGAGTTTGTGGAGTCTGTGGGCTCTGTGGGTTCTCTGGAGCTCTGTGGGGTCTGTGGAGCTCTGTGGGGTTCTGTTGAGTCTGTAGGGTCTGTGGAGTCTGTGGAGTGTGTGGGGTCTGAGGGCTGTGTGGAGCACTGTGGGGTTTTTGGAGTCTGTGGGGTCTGTGGAGTCTGTGGAGCACTGTGGGGTCTGTGGAGTCTGTGGGTTCTGTGGGGTTTGTGGTGCACTGTGGGGTCTGTGGAATCTGTTGGATCGGTGGGGTCTTTGGAGCTCTGTGGGGTCTGTGGAGTGTGTTGGATCTATGGAGCTCTGTGGGGTTTGTGTAGTCTGTGGGGTCTTTGGAGTCTGTGGAGTCTGTGGAGTGTGTGGGGGTCTGAGGGCTCTCTGGAGCACTGTGGGGTCTGTGGAGTCTGTGGGGTCTGTGGAGTCTTTGGAGCTTTCTGGGGTCTGTGGAGTTTGTGGGGTTTGTGGGACTCTGTGGGGTCTGTGGAGTCTGTGGGGTCTGTGGAACTCTGTGGGGTCCGTGGAGTCTGTGGGGTCTGTGGAGTCTGTGGAGTCTGTGGAACTCTGTGGGGTCTGTGGAGTCTGTGGGGTCTGTGGAACTCTGTGGGGTCCGTGGAATCTGTGGGGTCTGTGGAGTCTGTGGAGTCAGTGGGGGTCTATGGAGTCTTTGGAGCTTTGTGGGGTCTGTGGAGTGTGTGGAGTATGTGGAGTCTGTGGAGTCTGTGGGGTCTGAGGGCTCTGTGGAGACTGTGGGGTCTGTGGAGCTCTGTGTGGTCTGTGGGGTCTGTGGAGTCTGTGGGGTCTGTGAAACTCTGTGGGGTCCGTGGAGTCTGTGTGGTCTGTGGAGCCTGTGGTGTCAGTGGGGTCTATGGAGTGTGTGGAGTCTGTGGAGTCTGTAGGGTCTGTGGGGTCTCTGGAGCTATGTGGGGTCTGTGGAGTCTGTGGGGACTTTGGGGTCTCTGGGGGTCTGTGGGGTCTGTGGAGTGTGTGGCGCTCGATGGGGTCCATGGGGTCTGTGGGGTCTATATAGCTCTGTGGGGTCTGTGGAGTCAGTGGAGTCTGTGGTGTCTGTGGAGCTCTGTGGGGTCTGTGGACTCCGTGGAGTCTGTGGGCTCTGTGAGCTCTTTGGTTTCTGTGGTGTCTGTGGAGTCTGCGGGGTCCGTGGGGTCTGTGTAGCTCTGTGGGGTCTGTGGACTCCGTGGAGTCTGTGGGGTCTGTGGGCTCTTTGGGGTCTGTGGAGTCTGTGGAGTCTGTGGGGTCTGTGGAACTCTGTGGGGTCTGTGGAGTCTGTGGGGTCTGTGGAGCTTTGTGGGGTCTTTGGGGTCTGTGGGGTCTGTGGAGTCTGTGGAGCTCTCTGGGGTCTGTGGAGTTTGTGGGGTCTGTGGAACTCTGTGGGCTCCGAGGATTCTGTGGGGTCTTTGGAGTCTCTGGAGTCAGTGGGGTCTATGGGGTCTGTGGAGCTCTGTGGGGTCTGTGGGGTCTGTGGGGTCTGTGGAGCTCTGTGGGGTCTTCGGGGTCAGTGGGGTCTGTGGAGTCTGTGGGATCTACGGAGCTCTGTGGGGTTTGTGGAGTCTGTGGGGTCTTTGGAGTCTGTGGAGTCTGTGGAGTGTGTAGGGTCTGAGGGCTCTGTGGAGTACTGTGGGGTCTGTGGAGTCTGTGGGGTCTGTGGAGTTTGTGGGGTCTGTGGAACTCTGTGGAGTCTGTGGAGTCTGTGGGGTCTGTGGAGTCTGTGGGGTCTGTGGACCTCTGTGGGGTCCGAGGATTCTGTGGGGTCTTTGGAGTCTGTGGAGTCAGTGGGGTCTATGGAGTCTTTGGAGCTTTATTGGGTCTGTGGAGTCTGTGGAGTCTGTGGAGTCTGTGGAGTCAGTGGGGTCTATGGAGCTCTGTGGGGTCTGTGGACTCTGATGAGTCTGTGGGCTCTGTGGGTTCTTTGGGGTCTGTGGAGCTTTGTGGGGTCTGTGGAGTTTGTGGAGTCTGTTGAACTCTGTGGGGTCTGTGGAGTCTGTGGGTCTGTGGAACTCTGTGGGGTCCCTGGAGTCTGTGGGGTCAGTGGAGTCTGTGGAGCCAGTGGGGTCTATTGACACTATGGAGCTTTGTTGGGTCTGTGGAGTCTGTGGAGTCTGTGGAATCTGTGGGGTCTGAGGGCTCTGTGGAGCTCTGTGGGGTCTGTGGAGTCTGTGGGGTCTGTGGAACTCTGTTGGGTCCGTGGAGTCTGTGGGGTCTGTGGAGTGTGTGTAGTCAGTGGGGTCTACGGAGTCTCTGGAGTCTCTGGAGTCTTTTAGGTCTGTGGAGGTCTGTGGGGTCTGTGGAGTCTGTGGAGTCTGTGGGCTCTGTGGGTTCTCTGGAGCTCTCTGGGGTCTGTGGAACTCTGTGGGGTCTATTGAGTCTGTGGAGCTCTGTGGGGTTCTGTTGAGTCTGTAGGGTCTGTGGCGTATGTGGGGTCTGAGGAGCTCTGCGGTGTCTGTGGAATCTGTTTGGTCTGTGGGGTCTTTGGAGCTCTGTGGGGTTTGTGGAGTGTGTCGGGTCTTTGGAGTCTGTGGAGTGTGTGGGGTCTGAGGGCTCTGTGGAGCACTGTGGGGTCTGTGGGGTCTGTGGAGTCTGTGGAGCACTGTGGGGTCTGTGGAGTCTGTGGGGTCTGTGGGGTTTGTGGTGCACTGTGGGGTCTGTGGAATCTGTTGGATCGGTGGGGTCTTTGGAGCTCTGTGGGGTCTGTGGAGTGTGTGGGATCTATGGAGCTCAGTGGGGTTTGTGTAGTCTGTGGGGTATTTGGAGTATGTGGAGTCTGTGGAGTGTGTGGGGTCCGTGGAGTCTTTGGAGCTTTCTGGGGTCTGTGGAGTTTGTGGGGTTTGTGGGACTCTGTGGGGTCTGTGGAGTCTGTGGGGTCTGTGGAGTGTGTGGGGTCCGTGGAGTCTCTGGGGTCTGTGGAGTCTGTGGAGTCTGTGGAACTCTGTGGGGTCTGTGGAGTCTGTGGAGCTTTTTTGGGGTCTGTGGAGTCTGTGGAGTCTGTGGGGTCTGAGGGCTCTGTGGAGTCTGTGGGATCTGTGGAGCTCTGTGGGGTCTGTGGGGTCTGTGGAGTCTGTGGGGTCGGTGGAACTCTGTGGGGTCCGTAGAGTCTGTGTGGTCTGTGGGGTCTCTGGAGCTATGTGGGGTCAATGGAGTCTGTGGAGCCTGTGGTGTCAGTGGGGGCTATGGAGTGTGTGGGGTCTGTGGAGTGTGTGGGGACTTTGGGGTCTCTGGGGGTCTGTGGGGTCTGTGGAGTGTGTGGCGCTCGATGGGGTCCATGGGGTCTGTGTGGTCTATGTAGCTCTGTGGGGTCTGTGGAGTCAGTGGAGTCTGTGGTGTCTGTGGAGCTCTGTGGGGTCTGTGGACTCCGTGGAGTCTGTGGGCTCCGTGAGCTCTTTGGTTTCTGTGGTGTCTGTGGAGTCTGCGGGGTCCGTGGGGTCTGTGTAGCTCTGTGGGGTCTGTGGACTCCGTGGAGTCTGTGGGGTCTGTAGGGTCTCTGTGGTATGTGGAGCTATGTGGGGTCTGTGGAGTCTGTGGGGACTGTGGGTTGTCTGGGGCTCTGTGGGGTCTGTGGAGTCTGTGGCGCTATGTGGGGTCCATGGGGTCTGTGGGGTCCATGTAGCTCTGTGGGGTCTGTGGAGTCAGTGGCGCTCTGTGGAGTCAGTGGAGTCTGTGGGGTCTGTGGAGCTCTGTGGGGTCTGTGGACTCTGTTGAGTCTGTGGGGTCTGTGGAGTGTGTGGAGTGTGTGGAGCTCTGTGGGGTCTGTGGAGTCTGTGGGGTCTGTGGAGCTCTGTGGGGTCTTTTGGGTCTGTGGGGTCTGTGGAGTCTGTGGAGTCTGTGGGGTCTGAGGGTTCTGTGGAGCTCTGTGGGGTCTGTGGAGTCTGTGGGGTCCGTGGAACTCTGTGGGGTCTGTGGAGTCTGTGGGGACTGTGGGGTCTCTGGAGCTCTGTGGGGTCTGTGGAGTCTGTGGCGCTCTGTGGGGTCCGTAGGGTCTGTGGAGTCCTTGGGGTCTGTGGAGCTCTGTGATGTCTGTGGAATCTGTGGGGACTGTGGGGTTTCTGGAGCTCTGTGGAGTCTGTGGAGTCTGTGGTGCTCTGTGGGGTCCGTGGGGTCTGTGGGGTCTGTTTAGCTCTGTGGGGTCTGTGGAGTCAGTGGATTCTGTGGGGTCTGTGTACTCCGTGGAGTCTGTGGGCTCTGCTGGCTCTTTGGGGTCTGTGGAGTCTGTGGGGTCTATGTAGCTCTGTGGGGTCTGTGGAGTCATTGGAGTTTCTTGGGTCTGTGGAGCTCTGTGGGGTCTGTGGAGTTTGTGGCTACTGTGGGGTCTCTGGAGCTCTGTGGGGTCTGTGGACTCCGTGGAGTCTGTGGAACTCTGTTGCGCTCTGTGGGGTCCGTGGGGTCTGTGGGGTCTGTGGGGTTTGTCGTGCACTGTGGGGTCTGTGGAATCCGTGGGGTCTGAGGGCTCTTTGGAGCTCTGTGGGGTCTGTGGAGCTCTGTGGGGTCTGTGGGGTCTGTGGAGTCTTTGGAGTCTGTGGAACTCTGTGGGGTCTGTGGAGTCTGTGGGATCTATGGAGCTCTGTGGGGTTTGTGGAGTCTGTGGGGTCTTTGGAGTCTGTGGAGTCTGTGGAGTGTGTGGGGTCTGAGGGCTCTTTGGAGCACTGTGGGGTCTCTGGAGTCTGTGGGGTCGGTGGAGTCTCTAGAGCACTGTGGGGTCTGTGGAGTGTGTGGGGTCTGAGGGCTCTGTGGAGCACTGTGGGGTCTGTGGAGTCTGTGGGGTCTGTGGAGTCTGTGGAGTCTGTGGAGTCTGTGGAGTCTGTGGGGTCTGTGGGGTCTGTGGAGTCTGTGGAGTCCGTGGAACTCTGTGGGGTCTTTGGAGTCTGTGGAGTCTGTGAAGTCTGTAGGGTCTGTGTGGTCTGTGGAGCTATGTGGGGTCTGTGGAGTCTGTGGGGACTGTGGGGTGTCTGGGGCTCTGTGGGGTCTGTGGAGTCTGTGGCGCTCTGTGGGGTCCATGGGGTCTGTGGGGTCCATGTAGCTCTGTGGGGTCTGTGGAGTCAGTAGAGTCTGTGGGGTCTATGGAGTCTGTGGAGCTTTGTGGGGTCTGTGGAGTCTGTGGAGTCTGTGGGGTCTGAGGGATCTGTGGAGCTCTGTGGGGTCTGTGGAGTCTGTGGGGTCTGTGGAGCTCTGTGGGGTCTGTGGGGTCTGTGGAGTCTGTGGAGTCTGTGGAACTCTGTGGGGTCTGTGGAGTCTGTGGGGTCCGTGGAGTCTGTGGGGTATGTGGAGTCTGTGGGGTCTAAGGGAACTGTGGAGCTCTGTGGGGTCTGTCGAGTCTGTGGGGTCTGTGGAGTTTGTGGGGTCTGTGGAGCTCTGTGGGGTCTGTGGGGTCTGTGGAGTCTGTGGAGTCTGTGGGGTCTGTGGAACTTTCTGGGGTCTGTTTAGTCTGTGGGGTCTGTGGAGTCTGTGGGGTCTGTGGACTCTCTGGAGTCTGTGGGCTCTGTGGGTTCTTTGGGGTCTGTGGAGTCTGTGGAGTTTGTGGGTTCTTTGGAACTCTGTAGGGTCTGTCGAGTCTGTGGAGTATGTGGGGTCGGAGGGCTCTGTGGAGTCTGTGGGGTCTGTGGAGCTCTGTGGGGTCTCTGGGGTCTGTGGAGTCCGTGGAACTCCGTGGGGTCTGTGGAGTCTGTGGGGTCTGTGGGGTCCATGTAGCTCTGTGGGGTCTGTGGAGTCAGTGGAGTCTGTGGGGTCTGTGGACTCTCTGGAGTCTGTGGGCTCTGTGGGCTCTTTGGTGTCTGTGGTGTGTGTGGAGTCTGCGGGGTCCGTGGGGTCTGTGTAGCTCTGTGGGGTCTGTGGACTCCGTGGAGTCTGTGGGCTCTGTGGGTTCTTTGGGGTCTGTGGAGTCTGTGGAGTTTGTGGGGTCTGTGGAACTCTGTAGGGTCTGTGGAGTCTGTCGAGTATGTGGGGTCGGAGGGCTCTGTGGAGTCTGTGGGGTCTGTGGAGCTCTGTGGGGTCTCTGGGGTCTGTGGAGTCTGTGGAGTCCGTGGAACTCCGTGGGGTCTGTGGAGTCTGTGGGGTCTGTGGAGTCTGTGGAGTCAGTGGGGTCTATGGAGTCTGTGGAGTCTGTGGGGTCTATGTAGTGTCTGTGGAGCTCTGTGGGGTTCTGTTGAGTCTGCTGGGTCGGTGGGGTCTTTGGAGCTCTGTGGGGTCTGTGGAGTCTGTGGGATCTATGGAGCTCTGTGGGGTTTGTGGAGTCTGTGGGGTCTTTGGAGTCTGTGGAGTCTGTGGAGTGTGTGGGGTCTGAGGGCTCTTTGGAGCACTGTGGGGTCTCTGGAGTCTGTGGGGTCGGTGGAGTCTCAAGAGCACTGTGGGGTCTGTGGAGTGTGTGGGGTCTGAGGGCTCTGTGGAGCACTGTGGGGTCTTTGGAGTCTGTGGGGTCTGTGGAGTCTGTGGAGCTCTCTGGGGTCCGTGGAGTTTGTGGGGTCTGTGGAACTCTGTGGGGTCTGTGGAGTCTGTGGGGTCTGTGGAGTCTGTGGGGTCTGTGGAGTATGTGGAGTTTGTGGAAGTCTCTGGGGTCTGTGGAGTCTGTGGGGTCTGTGGAACTCTGTGGGGTCCGTGGAGTCTGTGGAGTCTGTGGAGTCCGTGGAACTCTGTGGGGTCTGTGGAGTCTGTGGAGTCTGTGAAGTCTGTAGGGTCTGTGTGGTCTGTGGAGCTATGTGGGGTCTGTGGAGTCTGTGGGGACTGTGGGTTGTCTGGGGCTCTGTGGGGTCTGTGGAGTCAGTGGAGTCTGTGGGGTCTGTGGACTCTCTGGAGTCTGTGGGCTCTGTGGGCTCTTTGGTGTCTGTGGTGTGTGTGGAGTCTGCGGGGTCTGTGTAGCTCTGTGGGGTCTGTGGACTCCGTGGAGTTTGTGGGCTCTGTGGGTTCTTTGGGGTCTGTGGAGTCTGTGGAGTTTGTGGGGTCTGTGGAACTCTGTAGGGTCTGTGGAGTCTGTGGAGTATGTGGGGTCGGAGGGCTCTGTGGTGTCTGTGGGGTCTGTGGAGCTCTGTGGGGTCTCTGGGGTCTGTGGAGTCTGTGGAGTCCGTGGAACTCCGTGGGGTCTGTGGAGTCTGTGGGGTCTGTGGGGTCCATGTAGCTCTGTGGGGTCTGTGGAGTCAGTGCAGTCTGTGGGGTCTGTGGACTCTCTGGAGTCTGTGGGCTCTGTGGGCTCTTTGGTGTCTGTGGTGTGTGTGTGGAGTCTGCGGGGTCCGTGGGGTCTGTGTAGCTCTGTGGGGTCTGTGGACTCCGTGGAGTTTGTGGGCTCTGTGGGTTCTTTGGGGTCTGTGGAGTCTGTGGAGTTTGTGGGGTCTGTGGAACTCTGTAGGGTCTGTGGAGTGTGTGGAGTCTGTGGGGTCTGTGGAGCTCTGTGGGGTCTCTGGGGTCTGTGGAGTCTGTGGAGTCCGTGGAACTCCGTGGGGTCTGTGGAGTCTGTGGGGTCTGTGGAGTCTGTGGAGTCTGTGGAGTCTCTGGGGTCTATGTAGTGTCTGTGGAGCTCTGTGGGGTTCTGTTGAGTCTGCTGGGTCGGTGGGGTCTTTGGAGCTCTGTGGGGTCTGTGGAGTCTGTGGGATCTATGGAGCTCTGTGGGGTTTGTGGAGTCTGTGGGATCTATGGAGCTCTGTGGGGTTTGTGGAGTCTGTGGGGTCTTTGGAGTCTGTGGAGTCTGTGGAGTGTGTGGGGTCTGAGGGCTCATTTCTAGCACTGTGGGGTCTCTGGAGTCTGTGGGGTCGGTGGAGTCTCTAGAGTACTGTGGGGTCTGTGGAGTGTGTGGGGTCTGAGGGCTCTGTGGAGCACTGTGGGGTCTGTGGAGTCTGTGGTGTCTGTGGAGTCTGTGGAGCTCTCTGGGGTCTGTGGAGTTTGTGGGGCTGTGGAACTCTGTGGGGTCTGTGGAGTCTGTGGGGTCTGTGGAGTATGTGGAGTTTGGGGAAGTCTCTGGGGTCTGTGGAGTCTGTGGGGTCTGTGGAACTCTGTGGGGTCCGTGGAGTCTGTGGGGTCTGTGGAGTCTGTGGAGCTTTGTGGGGTCTGCGGAGTCTGTGGAGTCTGTGGAGTCTGTGGAGTCTGTGGGGTCTGTGGGGTCTGTGGAGTCTGTGGAGTCCGTGGAACTCTGTGGGGTTTGTGGAGTTTGTGGGGTCTGTGGAGTCTGTGGAGTCAGTGGGGTCTATGGAGTCTGTGAAGTCTGTAGGGTCTGTGTGGTCTGTGGAGCTATGTGGGGTCTGTGGAGTCTGTGGGGACTGTGGGGTGTCTGGGGCTCTGTGGGGTCCATGGGGTCTGTGGGGTCCATTTAGCTCTGTGGGGTCTGTGGAGTCAGTGGAGTCTGTGGGGTCTGTGGACTCTCTGGAGTCTGTGGGCTCTGTGGGCTCTTTGGTGTCTGTGGTGTGTGTGGAGTCTGCGGGGTCCGTGGGGTCTGTGTAGCTCTGTGGGGTCCGTGGACTCCCTGGAGTCTGTGGGCTCTGTGGGTTCTTTGGGGTCTGTGGAGTCCGTGGAGTTTGTGGGGTCTGTGGAACTCTGTAGGGTCTGTGGAGTCTGTGGAGTATGTGGGGTCGGAGGGCTCTGTGGAGTCTGTGGGGTCTGTGGAGCTCTGTGGGGTCTCTGGGGTCTGTGGAGTCTGTGGGGTCTGTGGAGTCTGTGGAGTCAGTGGGGTCTATGGAGTCTGTGGAGTCAGTAGGGTCTATGTGGTCTGTGGAGCTATGTGGGGTCTGTGGAGTGTGTGGGGTCTGAGGGCTCTATGGAGCACTGTGGGGTCTGTGGAGTCTGTGTGGTCTGTGGAGTCTTTGGAGCACTGTGGGGTCCATGGAGTCTGTGGGGTCTGTGGGGTTCGTGGTGCACTGTGGGGTTGGTGGAATCTGTTGGGTCGGTGGGGTCTTTGGAGCTCTGTGGGATCTGTGGAGTCTGTGGGATCTATGGAGCTCTGTGGGGTTTGTGGAGTCTGTGGGGTCTTTGGAGTCTGTGGAGTCTGTGGAGTGTGTGGGGTGTGAGGGCTCTGTGGAGCACTGTGGGGTCTGTGGAGTCCGTGGGGTCTGTGGAGTCTGTGGAGCTCTCTGGGGTCTGTTGAGTTTGTGGGGTCTGTGGAACTCTGTGGGGTCTGTGGAGTGTGTGGGGTCTGTGGAACTCTGTGGCGTCCGTGGAGTCTGTGGGGTCTGTGTTGTTTGTGGAGTCAGTGGGGTCTATGGAGTCTGTGGAGCTTTGTTGGGTCTTTGGAGTCTGTGGAGTCTGTGGGGTCTGAGGGATCTGTGGAGCTCTGTGGGGTCTGTGGAGTCTGTGGGGTCTGTGGAGCTCTGTGGGGTCTGTGGGGTCTGTGGAGTCTGTGGAGTCTGTGGAACTCTGTGGGGTCTGTGGAGTCTGTGGGGTCCGTGGAGTCTGTGGGGTCTGTGGAGTCTGTGGAGTCAGTGGGGGTCTATGGAGTCTGTGGAGCTTTGTGGGCTCTGTGGAGACTGTGGGGTCTGTGTAGCTCTGTGGGGTCTGTGGACTCCGTGGAGTCTGTGGGGTCTGTGGGCTCTTTGGGGTCTGTGGAGTCTGTGGAGTCTGTGGGGTCTGTGGAACTCTGTGGGGTCTGTGGGGTCTGTGGAGCTTTTTGGGGTCTTTGGGGTCTGTGGGGTCTGTGGAGTCTGTGGAGCTCTCTGGGGTCTGTGGAGTTTGTGGGGTCTGTGGAACTCTGTGGGGTCCGAGGATTCTGTGGGGTCTTTGGAGTCTCAGGAGTCAGTGGGGTCTATGGGGTCTGTGGAGCTCTGTGGGGTCTGTGGGGTCTGTGGGGTCTGTGGAGCTCTGTGGGGTCTTTGGGGTCAGTGGGGTCTGTTGAGTCTGTGGGATCTACGGAGCTCTGTGGGGTTTGTGGAGTCTGTGGGGTCTTTGGAGTCTGTGGAGTTTGTGGAGCTCTCTGGAGTCTGTGGAGTTTGTGGGGTCTGTGGAACTCTGTGGAGTCTGTGGAGTCTGTGGGGTCTGTGGAATCTGTGGGGTCTGTGGACCTCTGTGGGGTCCGAGGATTCTGTGGGGTCTTTGGAGTCTGTGGAGTCAGTTTGGGCTATGGATCTCTGTGGGGTCTGTGGACTCTGTTGAGTCTGTGGAGTCAGTGGGGTCTATGGAGCTCTGTGGGGTCTGTGGACTCTGTTGAGTCTGTGGGCTCTGTGGGTTCTTTGGGGTCTGTGGAGCTTTGTGGGGTCTGTGGAGTTTGTGGAGTCTGTTGAACTCTGTGGGGTCTGTGGAGTCTGTGGGGTCTGTGGAACTCTGTGGGGTCCCTGGAGTCTGTGGGGTCAGTGGAGTCTGTGGAGTCAGTGGGGTCTATTGACACTATGGAGCTTTGTTGGGTCTGTGGAGTCTGTGGAGTCTGTGGAATCTGTGGGGTCTGAGGGCTCTTTGGAGCTCTGTGGGGTCTGTGGAGTCTGTGGGGTCTGTGGAACTCTGTGGGGTCCGTGGAGTATGTGGGGTCTGTGGAGTGTGTGTAGTCAGTGGGGTCTACGGAGTCTCTGGAGTCTTTTAGGTCTGTGGAGTTCTGTGGGGTCTGCGGAGTCTGTGGAGTCTGTGTGCTCTGTGGGTTCTCTGGAGCTCTGTGGGGTCTGTGGAACTCTGTGGGGTCTATTGAGTCTGTGGAGCTCTGTGGGGTTCTGTTGAGTCTGTAGGGTCTGTGGCGTATGTGGGGTCTGAGGAACTCTGCGGTGTCTGTGGAATCTGTTTGGTCGGTGGGGTCTTTGGAGCTCTGTGGGGTTTGTGGAGTCTGTCGGGTCTTTGGAGTCTGTGGAGTCTGTGGAGTGTGTGGGGTCTGAGGGCTCTGTGGAGCACTGTGGGGTCTGTGGAGTCTGTGGGGTCTGTGGAGTCTGTGGAGCACTGTGGGGTCTGTGGAGTCTGTGGGGTCTGTGGGGTTTGTGGTGCACTGTGGGGTCTGTGGAATCTGTTGGATCGGTGGGGTCTTTGGAGCTCTGTGGGGTCTGTGGAGTGTGTGGGATCTATGGAGCTCTGTGGGGTTTGTGTAGTCTGTGGGGTCTTTGGAGTATGTGGAGTCTGTGGAGTGTGTGGGGTCTCTGGAGTCTTTGGAGCTTTCTGGGGTCTGTGGAGTTTGTGGAGTTTGTGGGACTCTGTGGGGTCTGTGGAGTCTGTGGGGTCTGTGGAGTCTGTGGGGTCTGTGGAGTATGTGGAGTTTGTGGAAGTCTCTGGGGTCTGTGGAGTCTGTGGGGTCTTTGGAACTCTGTGGGGTCCGTGGAGTCTGTGAAGTCTGTAGGGTCTGTGTGGTCTGTGGAGCTATATGGGGTCTGTGGAGTCTGTGGGGACTGTGGGTTGTCTGGGGCTCTGTGGGGTCTGTGGAGTCTGTGGCGCTCTGTGGGGTCCATGGGGTCTGTGGGGTCCATGTAGCTCTGTGGGGTCTGTGGAGTCAGTGGAGTCTGTGGGGTCTGTGGACTCTCTGGAGTCTGTGGGCTCTGTGGGCTCTTTGGTGTCTGTGGTGTGTGTGGAGTCTGCGGGGTCCGTGGGGTCTGTGTAGCTCTGGTGGGTCTGTGGACTCCGTGGAGTCTGTGGGCTCTGTGGAACTCTGTAGGGTCTGTGGAGTCTGTGGAGTATGTGGGGTCGGAGGGCTCTGTGGAGTCTGTGGGGTCTGTGGAGCTATGTGGGGTTTGTGGAGTCTGTGGGGTCTTTGGAGTCTGTGGAGTCTGTGGAGTGTGTGGGGTGTGAGGGCTCTGTGGAGCACTGTGGGGTCTGTGGAGTCCGTGGGGTCTGTGGAGTCTGTGGAGCTCTCTGGGGTCTGTTGAGTTTGTGGGGTCTGTGGAACTCTGTGGGGTCTGTGGAGTCTGTGGGGTCTGTGGAACTCTGTGGGGTCCGTGGAGTCTGTGGGGTCTGTGTTGTTTGTGGAGTCAGTGGGGTCTATGGAGTCTGTGGAGCTTTGTTTGGTCTGTGGAGTCTGTGGAGTCTGTGGGGTCTGAGGGATCTGTGGAGCTCTGTGGGGTCTGTGGAGTCTGTGGGGTCTGTGGAGCTCTGTGGGGTCTGTGGGGTCTGTGGAGTGTGTGGAGTCTGTGGAGTCTGTGGGGTCTGTGGAGTCTGTGGAGTCAGTGGGGGTCTATGGAGTCTGTGGAGCTTTGTGGGGTCTGTGGAGTCTGTGGAGTATGTGGAGTCTGTGGAGTCTGTGGGGTCTGAGGGCTCTGTGGAGACTGTGGGGTCTGTGGAGCTCTGTGGGGTCTGTGGGGTCTGTGGAGTCTGTGGGGTCTGTGGAACTCTGTGGTGTCCGTGGAGTCTGTTTGGTCTGTGGAGCCTGTGGTGTCAGTGGGGTCTATGGAGTGTGTGGAGTCTGTGGAGTCTGTAGGGACTTTGGGGTCTGTGGAGTCTGTGGGGTCTGAGGGCTCTGTGGAGACTCTGGGGTCTCTGGGGGTCTGTGGGGTCTGTGGAGTGTGTGGCGCTCGATGGGGTCCATGGGGTCTGTGGGGTCTATGTAGCTCTGTGGGGTCTGTGGAGTCAGTGGAGTCTGTGGTGTCTGTGTAGCTCTGTGGGGTCTGTGGACTCCGTGGAGTCTGTGGGCTCTGTGAGCTTTTTGGTTTCTGTGGTGTCTGTGGAGTCTGCGGGGTCCGTGGGGTCTGTGTAGCTCTGTGGGGTCTGTGGACTCCGTGGAGTCTGTGGGGTCTGTGGGCTCTTTGGGGTCTGTGGAGTCTGTGGAGTCTGTGGAACTCTGTGGGGTCTGTGGAGTCTGTGGGGTCTGTGGAGCTTTGTGGGGTCTTTGGGGTCAGTGGGGTCTGTGGAGTCTGTGGGATCTACGGAGCTCTGTGGGGTTTGTGGAGTCTGTGGGGTCTTTGGAGTCTGTGGAGTCTGTGGAGCTCTCTGGGGTCTGTGGAGTTTGTGGGGTCTGTGGAACTCTGTGGAGTCTGTGGAGTCTGTGGGGTCTGTGGAGTCTGTGGGGTCTGTGGACCTCTGTGGGGTCCGAGGATTCTGTGGGGTCTTTGGAGTCTGTGGAGTCAGTGGGGTCTATGGAGTCTTTGGAGCTTTATGGGGTCTGTGGAGTCTGTGGAGTCTGTGGAGTCTGTGGAGTCAGTGGGGTCTATGGAGCTTTGTGGGGTCTGTGGACTCTGTTGAGTCTGTGGGCTCTGTGGGTTCTTTGGGGTCTGTGGAGCTTTGTGGGGTCTGTGGAGTTTGTGGAGTCTGTTGAACTCTGTGGGGTCTGTGGAGTCTGTGGGGTCTGTGGAACTCTGTGGGGTCCCTGGAGTCTGTGGGGTCAGTGGAGTCTGTGGAGTCAGTGGGGTCTATTGACACTATGGAGCTTTGTTGGGTCTGTGGAGTCTGTGGAGTCTGTGGAATCTGTGAGGTCTGAGGGCTCTGTGGAGCTCTGTGGGGTCTGTGGAGTCTGTGGGGTCTGTGGAGTGTGTGTAGTCAGTGGGGTCTACGGAGTCTCTGTAGTCTCTGGAGTCTTTTAGGTCTGTGGAGATCTGTGGGGTCTGTGGAGTCTGTGGAGTCTGTGGGCTCTGTGGGTTCTCTGGAGCTCTGTGGGGTCTGTGGAACTCTGTGGGGTTTATTGAGTCTGTGGAGCTCTGTGGGGTTCTGTTGAGTCTGTAGGGTCTGTGGCGTATATGGGGTCGGAGGAGCTCTGCGGTGTCTGTGGAATCTGTTTGGTCGGTGGGGTCTTTGGAGCTCTGTGGGGTTTGTGGAGTCTGTCGGGTCTTTGGAGTCTGTGGAGTCTGTGGAGTGTGTGGGGTCTGAGGGCTCTGTGGAGCACTGTGGGGTCTGTGGAGTCTGTGGGGTCTGTGGAGTCTGTGGAGCACTGTGGGGTCTGTGGAGTCTGTGGGGTCTGTGGGGTTTGTGGTGCACTGTGGGGTCTGTGGAATCTGTTGGATCGGTGGGGTCTTTGGAGCTCTGTGGGGTCTGTGGAGTGTGTGGGATCTATGGAGCTCTGTGGGGTTTGTGTAGTCTGTGGGGTCTTTGGAGTATGTGGAGTCTGTGGAGTGTGTGGGGTCTGTGGAGTCTTTGGAGCTTTCTGGGGTCTGTGGAGTTTGTGGGGTTTGTGGGACTCTGTGGGGTCTGTGGAGTCTGTGGGGTCTGTGGAACTCTGTGGGGTCCGTGGAGTCTCTGGGGTCGGTGGAGTCTGTGGAGTCTGTGGAACTCTGTGGGGTCTGTGGAGTCTGTGGGGTCTGTGGAACTCTGTGGGGTCCGTGGAATCTGTGGGGTCTGTGGAGTCTGTGGAGTCAGTGGGGTCTATGGAGTCTGTGGAGCTTTTTTGGGGTCTGTGGAGTCTGTGGAGTCTGTGGAGTCTGTGGGGTCTGAGGGCTCTGTGGAGTCTGTGGGATCTGTGGAGCTCTGTGGGGTCTGTGGGGTCTGTGGAGTCTGTGGGGTCGGTGGAACTCTGTGGGGTCCGTAGAGTCTGTGTGGTCCGTAGAGTCTGTGTGGTCTGTGGGGTCTCTGGAGCTATGTGGGGTCAATGGAGTCTGTGGAGCCTGTGGTGTCAGTGGGGGCTATGGAGTGTGTGGAGTCTGTGGAGTCTGTAGGGTCTGTGGGGTCTCTGGAGCTATGTGGGGTCTGTGGAGTGTGTGGGGACTTTGGGGTCTCTGGGGGTCTGTGGGGTCTGTGGAGTGTGTGGCGCTCGATGGGGTCCATGGGGTCTGTGGGGTCTATGTAGCTCTGTGGGGTCTGTGGAGTCAGTGGAGTCTGTGGTGTCTGTGAGCTCTTTGGTTTCTGTGGTGTCTGTGGAGTCTGCGGGGTCCGTGGGGTCTGTGTAGCTCTGTGGGGTCTGTGGACTCCGTGGAGTCTGTGGCGTCTGTGGGCTCTTTGGGGTCAGTGGAGTCTGTGGGGTCTGTGGAGTTTGTGGGGACTGTGGGGTCTCTGGAGCTCTGTGGGGTCTGTTGACTCTGTGGAGTCTGTGGAACTCTGTGGGGTCTCTGGAACTCTGTAGGGTCTGTGGAGTCTGTGGGGTCTGTAGGGTCTCTGTGGTCTGTGGAGCTATGTGGGGTCTGTGGAGTCTGTGGGGACTGTGGGTTGTCTGGGGCTCTGTGGGGTCTGTGGAGTCTGTGGCGCTATGTGGGGTCCATGGGGTCTGTGGGGTCCATATAGCTCTGTGGGGTCTGTGGAGTCAGTGGCGCTCTGTGGAGTCAGTGGAGTCTGTGGGGTCTGTGGAGCTCTGTGGGGTCTGTGGACTCTGTTGAGTCTGTGGGCTCTGTGGGCTCTTTGCTGTCTGTGATGTCTGTGGAGTCTGTGGGGTCCGTGGGGTCTGTGGACTCCGTGGAGTCTGTGGGCTGTGTGGGTTCTTTAGGGTCTGTGGAGTCAGTGGGGTCTATGGAGTCTGTGGGGTCTGAGGGATCTGTGGAGCTCTGTGGGGTCTGTCGAGTCTGTGGGGTCTGTGGAGTCTGTGGGGTCTGTGGAGCTCTGTGGGGTCTGTCGAGTCTGTGGGGTCTGTGGAGTCTGTGGGGTCTGTGGAGCTCTGTGGGGTCTGTGGAGTCTGTGGAGTCTGTGGGGTCTGTGGAACTCTCTGGGGTCTGTTGAGTCTGTGGGGTCTGTGGAGTGTGTGGAGTCTGTGGAGCTCTGTGGGGTCTGTGGAGTCTGTGGGGTCTGTGGAGCTCTGTGGGGTCTTTTGGGTCTGTGGGGTCTGTGGAGTCTGTGGAGTCTGTGGGGTCTGAGGGTTCTGTGGAGCTCTGTGGGGTCTGTGGAGTCTGTGGGGTCCGTGGAACTCTTTGGGGTCTGTGGAGTCTGTGGGGACTGTGGGGTCTCTGGAGCTCTGTGGGGTCTGTGGAGTCTGTGGCGCTCTGTGGGGTCCGTAGGGTCTGTGGAGTCCGTGGGGTCTGTGGAGCTCTGTGATGTCTGTGGAATCTGTGGGGACTGTGGGGTTTCTGGAGCTCTGTGGAGTCTGTGGAGTCTGTGGCGCTCTGTGGGGTCCGTAGGGTCTGTGGGGTCTGTTTAGCTCTGTGGGGTCTGTGGAGTCAGTGGATTCTGTGGGGTCTGTGTACTCCGTGGAGTCTGTGGGCTCTGCTGGCTCTTTGGGGTCTGTGGAGTCTGTGGGGTCTATGTAGCTCTGTGGGGTCTGTGGAGTCATTGGAGTCTCTTGGGTCTGTGGAGCTCTGTGGGGTCTCTGGAGCTCTGTGGTGTCTGTGGCGCTCTGTGGGGTCCGTGGGGTGTGTGGGGTCTGTGGAGCTCTGTGGGGTCTTTGGGGTCTGTGGGGTCTGTGGAGTCTGTGGGGTCTGTGGGGTTTGTGGTGCACTGTGGGGTCTGTGGAATCCGTGGGGTCTGAGGGCTCTGTGGAGCTCTGTGTGGTCAGTGGGGTCTGTGGAGTCTTTGGAGTCTGTGGAACTCTGTGGGGTCTGTGGAGTCTGTGGTGTCTGTGGAACTCTGTGGGGTCCGTGGAGTCTGTGGGGTCTGTGGAGTCTGTGGAGTCATTGGGGTCTATGGAGTCTGTGGAGTCTGTTAGGTCTGTGGAGCTCTGTGGGGTCTGTTGAGTCTGTGGAATCTGTGGGCTCTCTGGGTTCTCTGGAGCTCTGTGGGGTCTGTGGAACTCAGTGGTGTCTGTGGAGTCTGTGGGGTCTGTGGAGTCTGTGGAGTCTGTGGGGTCTATGCAGTGTCTGTGGAGCTCTGTGGGGTTCTGTTGAGTCTGCTGGGTCGGTGGGGTCTTTGGAGCTCTGTGGGGTCTGTGGAGTCTGTGGGATCTATGGAGCTCTGTGGGGTTTGTGGAGTCTGTGGGGTCTTTGGAGTCTGTGGAGTCTGTGGAGTGTGTGGGGTCTGAGGGCTCTTTGGAGCACTGTGGGGTCTGTGGAGTCTGTGGAGCACTCTGGGGTCTGTGGAGTTTGTGGGGTCTGTGGAACTCTGTGGGGTCTGTGGAGTCTGTGGGGTCAGTGGAGTATGTGGAGTTTGTGGAAGTCTCTGAGGTCTGTGGAGTCTGTGGGGTCTGTGGAACTCTGTGGGGTCCATGGAGTCTGTGGGGTCTGTGGAGTCTGTGGAGCTTTGTGGGGTCTGTGGAGTCTGTGGAGTCTGTGGAGTCTGTGGAGTCTGTGGAGTCTGTGGAGTCTGTGGAGTCTGTGGGGTCTGTGGAGTCTGTGGAGTCCGTGGAACTCTGTGGGGTCCATGGAGTCTGTGGGGTCTGTGGAGTCTGTGGAGCTTTGTGGGGTCTGTGGAGTCTGTGGAGTCTGTGGAGCTTTGTGGGGTCTGTGGAGTCTGTGGAGTCTGTGGAGTCTGTGGAGTCTGTGGAGTCTGTGGAGTCTGTGAAGTCTGTAGGGTCTGTGTGGTCTGTGGAGCTATGTGGGGTCTCTGGAGTCTGTGGGGACTGTGGGGTGTCTGGGGCTCTGTGGGGTCTGTGGAGTCTGTGGCGCTCTGTGGGGTCCATGGGGTCTGTGGGGTCCATGTAGCTCTGTGGGGTCTGTGGAGTCAGTGGAGTCTGTGGGGTCTGTGGACTCTCTGGAGTCTGTGTAGCTCTGTGGGGTCTGTGGACTCCGTGGAGTCTGTGGGCTCTGTGGGTTCTTTGGGGTCTGTGGAGTCTGTGGAGTTTGTGGGGTCTGTGGAACTCTGTAGGGTCTGTGGAGTCTGTGGAGTATGTGGGGTCGGAGGACTCTGTGGAGTCTGTGGGGTCTGTGGAGCTCTGTGGGGTCTCTGGGGTCTGTGGAGTCTGTGGAGTCTGTGGAACTCCGTGGGGTCTGTGGAGTCAGTGGGGTCTGAGGGGTCCATGTAGCTCTGTGGGGTCTGTGGAGTCAGTGGAGTCTGTGGGGTCTGTGGACTCTCTGGAGTCTGTGGGCTCTGTGGGCTCTTTGGTGTCTGTGGTGTGTGTGGAGTCTGCGGGGTCCGTGGGGTCTGTGTAGCTCTGTGGGGTCTGTGGACTCCGTGGTGTCTGTGGGCTCTGTGGGTTCTTTGGGGTCTGTGGAGTCTGTGGAGTTTGTGGGGTCTGTGGAGCTCTGTAGGGTCTGTGGAGTCTGTGGAGTATGTGGGGTCGGAGGGCTCTGTGGAGTCTGTGGGGTCTGTGGAGCTCTGTGGGGTCTCTGGGGTGTGTGGAGTCTGTGGAGTCCGTGGAACTCCGTGGGGTCTGTGGAGTCTGTGGGGTCTGTGGAGTCTGTGGAGTCAGTGGGGTCTATGGAGTCTGTGGAGTCTGTGGGGTCCATGTAGTGTCTGTGGAGCTCTGTGGGGTTCTGTTGAGTCTGTGGGGTCGGTGGAGTCTCTAGAGCACTGTGGGGTCTGTGGAACTCAGTGGTGTCTGTGGAGTCTGTGGGGTCTGTGGAGTCTGTGGAGTCTGTGGGGTCTGTGGACTTTGTGGTTACTGTGGGGTCTCTGGAGCTCTGTGGGGTCTGTGGACTCCGTGGAGTCTGTGGAACTCTGTTGCGCTCTGTGGGGTCCGTGGGGTCTGTGGGGTCTGTGAAGCTCTTAGGGGTCTGTGGAGTATGTGGGGTCTGTGGAGTCTGTGGTGTCTGTGGCGCTCTGTGGGGTCCGTGGGGTCTGTGGGGTCTGTGGAGCTCTGTGGGGTCTTTGGGGTCTGTGGGGTCTGTGGAGTCTGTGGGGTCTGAGGGCTCTTTGGAGCTCTCTGGGGTCTGTGGAGCTCTGTGTGGTCAGTGGGGTCTGTGGAGTCTTTGGAGTCTGTGGAACTCTGTGGGGTCTGTTGAGTCTGTGGTGTCTGTGGAACTCTGTGGGGTCCATGGAGTCTGTGGGGTCTGTGGAGTCTGTGGAGTCATTGGGGTCTATGGAGTCTGTGGAGTCTGTTAGGTCTGTGGAGCTCTGTGGGGTCTGTTGAGTCTGCTGGGTCGGTGGGGTCTTTGGAGCTCTGTGGGGTCTGTGGAGTCTGTGGGGTCTGTGGAACTCTGTGGGGTCCGTGGAGTCTTTGGGGTCTGTGGAGTTTGTGTAGTCAGTGGGGTCTACGGAGTCTCTGGAGTCTCTGGAGTCTTTTAGGTCTGTGGAGTTTGTGGAGTCTGTGGGCTGGGTGGGTTCTCTGGAGCTCTGTGGGGTCTGTGGAGCTCTGTGGGGTTCTGTTGAGTCTGTAGGGTCTGTGGCGCATGTGGGGTCTGAGGAGCTCTGCGGGGTCTGTGGAATCTGTTTGGTCGGTGGGGTCTTTGGAGCTCTGTGGGGTTTGTGGAGTCTGTCGGGTCTTTGGAGTCTATGGAGTCTGTGGAGTGTGTGGGGTCTGTGGGGTCTGAGTGATCTGTGGAGCACTGTGGGGTCTGTTGAGTCTGTGGGGTCTATGGAGTCTGTGGAGCTTTGTGGCGTCTGTGGAGTCTGTGGAGTCTGTGGGGTCTGAGGGATCTGTGGAGCTCTGTGGGGTCTGTCGAGTCTGTGGAGTCTGTTAGGTCTGTGGACTCTGTGGGGTCTGTTGAGTCTGTGGGGTCTGAGGGATCTGTGGAGCTCTGTGGGGTCTGTGGAGTCTGTGGGGTCTGTGGAGCTCTGTGGGGTCTGTGTGGTCTGTGGAGTCTGTGGAGTCTGTGGAACTCTGTGGGGTCTGTGGAGTCTGTGGGGTCCGTGGAGTCTGTGGGGTCTGTGGAGCTCTGTGGGGTCTGTCGAGTCTGTGGGGTCTGTGGGGTCTGTGGGGTCTGTGGAGCTCTGTGGGGTCTGTCGAGTCTGTGGGGTCTGTGGAGTCTGTGGGGTCTGTGGAGCTCTGTGGGGTCTGTGGAGTCTGTGGAGTCTGTGGGGTCTGTGGAACTCTCTGGGGTCTGTTGAGTCTGTGGGGTCTGTGGGGTCTCTGGAGCTCTGTGGGGTCTGTGGAGTCTGTGGCGCTCTGTGGGGTCCGTAGGGTCTGTGGAGTCCGTGGGGTCTGTGGAGCTCTGTGATGTCTGTGGAATCTGTGGGGACTGTGGGGTTTCTGGAGCTCTGTGGAGTCTGTGGAGTCTGTGGCGCTCTGTGGGGTCCGTGGGGTCTATGGGGTCTGTTTAGCTCTGTGGGGTCTGTGGAGTCAGTGGATTCTGTAGGGTCTGTGTACTCCGTGGAGTCTGTGGGCTCTGCTGGCTCTTTGGGGTCTGTGGAGTCTGTGGGGTCTATGTAGCTCTGTGGGGTCTGTGGAGTCATTGGAGTCTCTTGGGTCTGTGGAGCTCTGTGGGGTCTGTGGAGTTTGTGGTTACTGTGGGGTCTCTGGAGCTCTGTGGGGTCTGTGGACTCCGTGGAGTCTGTGGAACTCTGTTGCGCTCTGTGGGGTCCGTGGGGTCTGTGGGGTCTGTGAAGCTCTTAGGGGTCTGTGGAGTATGTAGGGTCTGTGGAGTCTGTGGTGTCTGTGGCGCTCTGTGGGGTCCGTGGGGTCTGTGGGGTCTGTGGAGCTCTGTGGGGTCTTTGGGGTCTGTGGGGTCTGTGGAGTCTGTGGGGTCTGTGGGGTTTGTGGTGCACTGTGGGGTCTGTGGAATCCGTGGGGTCTGAGGGCTCTTTGGAGCTCTCTGGGGTCTGTGGAGCTCTGTGTGGTCAGTGGGGTCTGTGGAGTCTTTGGAGTCTGCGGAACTCTGTGGGGTCTGTTGAGTCTGTGGTGTCTGTGGAACTCTGTGGGGTCCGTGGAGTCTGTGGGGTCTGTGGAGTCTGTGGAGTCATTGGGGTCTATGGAGTCTGTGGAGTCTGTTAGGTCTGTGGAGCTCTGTGGGGTCTGTTGAGTCTGTGGAGTCTGTGGGCTCTCTGGGTTCTCTGGAGCTCTGTGGGGTCTGTGGAACTCAGTGGTGTCTGTGGAGTCTGTGGGGTCTGTGGAGTCTGTGGAGTCTGTGGGGTCTTTGTAGTGTCTGTGGAGCTCTGTGGGGTTCTGTTGAGTCTGCTGGGTCGGTGGGGTCTTTGGAGCTCTGTAGGGTCTGTGGAGTCTGTGGGATCTATGGAGCTCTGTGGGGTTTGTGGAGTCTGTGGGGTCTTTGGAGTCTGTGGAGTCTGTGGAGTGTGTGGGGTCTGAGGGCTCTTTGGAGCACTGTGGGGTCTCTGGAGTCTGTGGGGTCGGTGGAGTCTCTAGAGCACTGTGGGGTATGTGGAACTCAGTGGTGTCTGTGGGGTCTGTGGAGTCTGTGGAGTCTGTGGGGTCTATGTAGTGTCTGTGGAGCTCTGTGGGGTTCTGTTGAGTCTGCTGGGTCGGTGGGGTCTTTGGAGCTCTGTGGGGTCTGTGGAGTCTGTGGGATCTATGGAGCTCTGTGGGGTTTGTGGAGTCTGTGGGGTCTTTGGAGTCTGTGGAGTCTGTGGAGTGTGTGGGGTCTGAGGGCTCTTTGGAGCACTGTGGGGTCTCTGGAGTCTGTGGGGTCGGTGGAGTCTCTAGAGCACTGTGGGGTCTGTGGAGTGTGTGGGGTCTGAGGGCTCTGTGGAGCACTGTGGGGTCTGTGGAGTCTGTGGAGCTCTCTGGGGTCTGTGGAGTTTGTGGGGTCTGTGGAACTCTGTGGGGTCTGTGGAGTCTGTGGGGTCTGTGGAGTATGTGGAGTTTGTGGAAGTCTCTGGGGTCTGTGGAGTCTGTGGGGTCTGTGGAACTCTGTGGGGTCCATGGAGTCTGTGGGGTCTGTGGAGTCTGTGGAGCTTTGTGGGGTCTGTGGAGTCTGTGGAGTCTGTGGAGTCTGTGGAGTCTGTGGAGTCTGTGGGGTCTGTGGGGTCTGTGGAGTCTGTGGAGTCCGTGGAACTCTGTGGGGTCTGTGGAGTCTGTGGAGTCTGTGAAGTCTGTAGGGTCTGTGTGGTCTGTGGAGCTATGTGGGGTCTGTGGAGTCTGTGGGGACTGTGGGGTGTCTGGGGCTCTGTGGGGTCTGTGGAGTCTGTGGCGCTCTGTGGGGTCCATGGGGTCTGTGGGGTCCATGTAGCTCTGTGGGGTCTGTGGAGTCAGTGGAGTCTGTGGGGTCTGTGGACTCTCTGGAGTCTGTGTAGCTCTGTGGGGTCTGTGGACTCCGTGGAGTCTGTGGGCTCTGTGGGTTCTTTGGGGTCTGTGGAGTCTGTGGAGTTTGTGGGGTCTGTGGAACTCTGTAGGGTCTGTGGAGTCTGTGGAGTATGTGGGGTCGGAGGGCTCTGTGGAGTCTGTGGGGTCTGTGGAGCTCTGTGGGGTCTGTGGAGTCCGTGGAACTCTGTGGGGTCTGTGGAGTCTGTGGAGTCTGTGAAGTCTGTAGGGTCTGTGTGGTCTGTGGAGCTATGTGGGGTCTGTGGAGTCTGTGGGGACTGTGGGGTGTCTGGGGCTCTGTGGGGTCTGTGGAGTCTGTGGCGCTCTGTGGGGTCCATGGGGTCTGTGGGGTCCATGTAGCTCTGTGGGGTCTGTGGAGTCAGTGGAGTCTGTGGGGTCTGTGGACTCTCTGGAGTCTGTGTAGCTCTGTGGGGTCTGTGGACTCCGTGGAGTCTGTGGGCTCTGTGGGTTCTTTGGGGTCTGTGGAGTCTGTGGAGTTTGTGGGGTCTGTGGAACTCTGTAGGGTCTGTGGAGTCTGTGGAGTATGTGGGGTCGGAGGGCTCTGTGGAGTCTGTGGGGTCTGTGGAGCTCTGTGGGGTCTCTGGGGTCTGTGGAGTCTGTGGAGTCTGTGGAACTCCGTGGGGTCTGTGGAGTCTGTGGGGTCTGTGGGGTCCATGTAGCTCTGTGGGGTCTGTGGAGTCAGTGGAGTCTGTGGGGTCTGTGGACTCTCTGGAGTCTGTGGGCTCTGTGGGCTCTTTGGTGTCTGTGGTGTGTGTGGAGTCTGCGGGGTCCGTGGGGTCTGTGTAGCTCTGTGGGGTCTGTGGACTCCGTGGAGTCTGTGGGCTCTGTGGGTTCTTTGGGGTCTGTGGAGTCTGTGGAGTTTGTGGGGTCTGTGGAACTCTGTAGGGTCTGTGGAGTCTGTGGAGTATGTGGAGCTCTGTGGGGTCTCTGGGGTCTGTGGAGTCTGTGGAGTCCGTGGAACTCCGTGGGGTCTGTGGAGTCTGTGGGGTCTGTGGAGTCAGTGGGGTCTATGGAGTATGTGGAGTCTGTGGGGTCCATTTAGTGTCTGTGGAGCTCTGTGGGGTTCTGTTGAGTCTGTGGGGTCGGTGGAGTCTCTAGAGCACTGTGGGGTCTGTGGAACTCAGTGGTGTCTGTGGAGTCTGTGGGGTCTGTGGAGTCTGTGGAGTCTGTGGGGTCTATGTAGTGTCTGTGGAGCTCTGTGGGGTTCTGTTGAGTCTGCTGGGTCGGTGGGGTCTTTGGAGCTCTGTGGGGTCTGTGGAGTCTGTGGGATCTATGGAGCTCTGTGGGGTTTGTGGAGTCTGTGGGGTCTTTGGAGTCTGTGGAGTCTGTGGAGTGTGTGGGGTCTGAGGGCTCTTTGGAGCACTGTGGGGTCTCTGGAGTCTGTGGGGTCGGTGGAGTCTCTAGAGCACTGTGGGGTCTGTGGAGTGTGTGGGGTCTGAGGGCTCTGTGGAGCACTGTGGGGTCTGTGGAGCAATGTGGAGTCTGTGTAGCTCTCTGGGGTCTGTGGAGTTTGTGGGGTCTGTGGAACTCTGTGGGGTCTGTGGAGTCTGTGGGGTCTGTGGAGTCTGTGGGGTCTGTGGAGTATGTGGAGTTTGTGGAAGTCTCTGGGGTCTGTGGAGTCTGTGGGGTCTGTGGAACTCTGTGGGGTCCGTGGAGTCTGTGGAGTCAGTGGGGTCTATGGAGTCTGTGAAGTCTGTAGGGTCTGTGTGGTCTGTGGAGCTATGTGGGGTCTGTGGAGTCTGTGGGGACTGTGGGTTGTCTGGGGCTCTGTGGGGTCTGTGGAGTCTGTGGCGCTCTGTGGGGTCCATGGGGTCTGTGGGGTCTGTGGAGTCAGTGGAGTCTGTGGGGTCTGTGGACTCTCTGGAGTCTGTGGGCTCTGTGGGCTCTTTGGTGTCTGTGGTGTGTGTGGAGTCTGCGGGGTCCGTGGGGTCTGTGTAGCTCTGTGGGGTCTGTGGACTCCGTGGAGTCTGTGGGCTCTGTGGGTTCTTTGGGGTCTGTGGAGTCTGTGGAGTTTGTGGGGTCTGTGGAACTCTGTAGGGTCTGTGGAGTCTGTGGAGTATGTGGGGTCGGAGGGCTCTGTGGAGTCAATGGGGTCTATGGAGTCTGTGGAGTCAGTAGGGTCTGTGTGGTCTGTGGAGCTATGTGGGGTCTGTGGAGTCTGTGGAGTCTGTGGAGTGTGTGGGGTCTGAGGGCTCTATGGAGCACTGTGGGGTCTGTGGAGTCTGTGTGGTCTGTGGAGTCTGTGGAGCACTGTGGGGTCTGTGGAGTCTGTGGGGTCTGTGGGGTTCGTGGTGCACTGTGGGGTTGGTGGAATCTGTTGGGTCGGTGGGGTCTTTGGAGCTCTGTGGGATCTGTGGAGTCTGTGGGATCTATGGAGCTCTGTGGGGTTTGTGGAGTCTGTGGGGTCTTTGGAGTCTGTGGAGTCTGTGGAGTGTGTGGGGTGTGAGGGCTCTGTGGAGCACTGTGGGGTCTGTGGAGTCCGTGGGGTCTGTGGAGTCTGTGGAGCTCTCTGGAGTCTGTTGAGTCTGTGGGGTCTGTGGAACTCTGTGGGGTCCGTGGAGTCTGTGGGGTCTGTGTTGTTTGTGGAGTCAGTGGGGTCTATGGAGTCTGTGGAGCTTTGTTGGGTCTGTGGAGTCTGTGGAGTCTGTGGGGTCTGAGGGATCTGTGGAGCTCTGTGGGGTCTGTGGAGTCTGTGGGGTCCGTGGAGCTCTGTGGGGTCTGTGGGGTCTGTGGAGTCTGTGGAGTCTGTGGAACTCTGTGGGGTCTGTGGAGTCTGTGGGGTCCGTGGAGTCTGTGGGGTCTGTGGAGTCTGTGGAGTCAGTGGTGTCTGTGGAGCTCTGTTGGGTGTGAGGACTCCGTGGAGTCTGTGGGCTCTGTGGGCTCTTTGGGGTCTATGGAGTCTGTGGAGTCTGTGGGGTCAGTGGAACTTAGTGGGGTCTGTTGAGTCTGTGGGGTCTGTGGAGTGTGTGGAGTCTGTGGAGCTCTGTGGGGTCTGTGGAGTCTGTGGTGTCTTTTGAACTCTGTGGGGTCCGTGGAGTCTGTGGGGTCGGTGGAGTCTGTGGAGTCATTGGGGTCTATGAAGTCTGTGGAGTTTGTTAGGTCTGTGGAGCTCTGTGGGGTCTGTGGAGTCTGTGGAGTCTGTGGGCTCTCTGGGTTCTCTGGAGCTCTGTGGGGTCTGTGGAACTCAGTGGTGTCTGTGGAGTCTGTGGGGTCTGTGGAGTCTGTGGAGTCTGTGGGGTCTATGTAGTGTCTGTGGAGCTCTGTGGGGTTCTGTTGAGTCTGCTGGGTCGGTGGGGTCTTTGGAGCTCTGTGGGGTCTGTGGAGTCTGTGGGATCTATGGAGCTCTGTGGGGTTTGTGGAGTCTGTGGGGTCTTTGTAGTCTGTGGAGAGTGTGGGGTCTGAGGGCTCTGTGGAGCACTGTGGGGTCTCTGGAGTCTGTGGGGTCGGTGGAGTCTCTAGAGCACTGTGGGGTCTGTCGAGTGTGTGGGGTCTGAGGGCTCTGTGGAGCTCTCTGGGGTCTGTGGAGTTTGTGGGGTCTGTGGATCTCTGTGGGGTCTGTGGAGTCTGTGGGGTCTGTGGAACTCTGTGGGGTCTGTGGAGTCTGTGGGGTCTGTGGAGTCTGTGGAGTTTGTGGAAGTCTCTGGGGTCTGTGGAGTGTGTGGCGTCTGTGGAACTCTGTGGGGTCCGTGGAGTCTGTGGGGTCTGTGGAGTCTGTGGAGTCAGTGGGGTCTATGGAGTCTGTGGAGCTTTGTGGGGTCTGTGGAGTCTGTGGCGTCTGTGGAGTCTGTGGAGTCTGAGGGCTCTGTGGAGCTCTGTGGGGTCTGTGGAGTCTGTGGGGTCTGTGGAGCTCTGTGGGGTCTGTGGGGTCTGTGGAGTCTGTGGAGTCTGTGGAACTCTGTGGGGTCTGTGGAATCTGTGGGGTCTGTGGAGTGTGTGGAGTCAGTGGGGTCTATGGAGTCTGTGGAGTATGTAGGGTCTGTGTGGTCTGTGGAGCTATGTGGGGTCTGTGGAGTCTGTGGGGACTGTGGGGTGTCTGGGGCTCTGTGGGGTCTGTGGAGTCTGTGGCGTTCTGTGGGGTCCATGTAGCTCTGTGGGGTCTGTGGAGTCAGTGGAGTCTGTGGGGTCTGTGGAGCTCTGTGGGGTATGTGGACTCTCTGGAGTCTGTGGGCTCTGTGGGCTCTTTGGTGTCTGTGGTGTGTGTGGAGTCTGCGGGGTCCGTGGGGTCTGTGTAGCTCTGTGGGGTCTGTGGACTCCGTGGAGTCTGTGGGCTCTGTGGGTTCTTTGGGGTCTGTGGAGTGTGTGGGGTCTGTGGAACTCTGTGGGGTCTGTGGAGTCTGTGGAGTATGTGGGGTCGGAGGGCTCTGTGGAGTCTGTGGGGTCTGTGGAGTCTGTGGGGTCTGTGGAGTCTGTGGAGTCAGTGGGGTCTATGGAGTCTGTGGAGTCAGTAGGGTCTGTGTGGTCTGTGGAGCTATGTGGGGTCTGTGGAGTCTGTGGGGGCTGTGGGGTCTGTGTAGCTCTGTGGGGTCTGTGGACTCCGTGGAGTCTCTGGGCTCTGTGGGTTCTTTGGGGTCTGTGGAGTCCGTGGAGTATGTGGGGTCTGTGGAGTCTGTGGAGTCTGAGGGCTCTGTGGAGCTCTGTGAGGTCTGTGGAGTCTATGGGGTCTGTGGAGCTCTGTGGGGTCTGTGGAGTCTGTGGAGTCTGTGGAGTCTGTGGAACTCTGTGGGGTCTGTGGAGTCTGTTGGGTCTGTGGAACTCTGTGGGGTCCGTGGAGTCTGTGGGGTCTGTGGAGTCGGTGGAGTCAGTGCGGTCTATGAAGTCTGTGGAGTCTGTGGAGTGTGTTAGGTCTGTGGAGCTCTGTGGGGTCTGTGGAGTCGGTGGAGTCTGTGGGCTCTATGGGTTCTCTGGAGCTCTGTGGGGTCTTTGGAACTCTGTGGGGTCTGTGGGGTCTATGGAGTCTGTGGAACTCTATGGGGTTCTGTTGAGTCTGTAGGGTCTGTGGAGTATGTGGGGTCTGAGGAGCTCTGCGGGGTCTGTGGAATCTGTTTGGTCGGTGGGGACTTTGGAGCTCTGTGGGGTCTGTGGAGTCTGTGGGATCTATGGAGCTCTGTGGGGTTTGTGGAGTCTGTGGGGTCTTTGGAGTCTGTGGAGTCTGTGGAGTGTGTGGGGTCTGAGGGCTCTGTGGAGTACTGTGGGGTCTGTGGAGTCTGTGGAGCACTGTGGGGTCTGTGGAGTTTGTGGGGTCTGAGGGCTCTGTGGAGCACTGTGGGGTCTGTGGAGTCTGTGGGGTCTGTGGAGTCTGTGGAACTCTGTGGGGTCTGTGGAGTCTGTGGAGTCTGTGGAACTCTCTGGGGTCTGTGGAGTCTGTGGGGTCTGTGGAACTCTGTAGGGTCCGTGGAGTCTGTGGGGTCTGTGGAGTCTGTGGAGTCAGTAGGGTCTATGGAGTCTGTGGAGCTTTGTGGGGTCTGTGGAGTCTGTGGGGTCTGTTGAGCTTTGGGGTCTGTGGGGTCTGTGGAGTCTGTGGAGTCTCTGGAACTCTGTGGGGTCTGTGGAGTCTGTGGGGTCTGTGGAGTTTGTGGAGTCAGTGGGGTCTATGGAGTCTGTGGAGTCTGTGGAGTCTGTAGGGTCTGTGTGGTCTGTGGAGCTATGTGGGGTCTGTGGAGTCTCTTGGGACTGTGGGGTGTCTGGGGCTTTGTGGGGTCTGTGGAGTCTGTGGCGCACTGTTTGGTCCATGGGGTCTGTGGGGTCCATGTAGCTCTGTGGGGTCTGTGGAGTCAGTGGAGTCTGTGGGGTCTCTGGAGCTCTGTGGGGTCTGTGGACTCTGTGGAGTCTGTGGGCTCTGTGGGCTCTGTGGGCTCTTTGGTGTCTGTGGTGTCTGTGGAGTCTGCGGGGTCCGTGGAGTCTGTGGAGTGTGTGGGGTCTGTGGAACTCTGTGGGGTCTGTGGAGTATGTGGGGACTGTGGGGTGTCTGGGGCTCTGTGGGGTCTGTGGAGTCTGTGGCGTTCTGTGGGGTCCATGTAGCTCTGTGGGGTCTGTGGAGTCAGTGGAGTCTGTGGGGTCTGTGGAGCTCTGTGGGGTATGTGGACTCTCTGGAGTCTGTGGGCTCTGTGGGCTCTTTGGTGTCTGTGGTGTGTGTGGAGTCTGCGGGGTCCGTGGGGTCTGTGTAGCTCTGTGGGGTCTGTGGACTCCGTGGAGTCTGTGGGCTCTGTGGGTTCTTTGGGGTCTGTGGAGTGTGTGGGGTCTGTGGAACTCTGTGGGGTCTCTGGAGTCTGTGGAGTATGTGGGGTCGGAGGGCTCTGTGGAGTCTGTGGGGTCTGTGGAGTCTGTGGGGTCTGTGGAGTCTGTGGAGTCAGTGGGGTCTATGGAGTCTGTGGAGTCAGTAGGGTCTGTGTGGTCTGTGGAGCTATGTGGGGTCTGTGGAGTCTGTGGGGGCTGTGGGGTCTGTGTAGCTCTGTGGGGTCTGTGGACTCCGTGGAGTCTCTGGGCTCTGTGGGTTCTTTGGGGTCTGTGGAGTCCGTGGAGTATGTGGGGTCTGTGGAGTCTGTGGAGTCTGAGGGCTCTGTGGAGCTCTGTGAGGTCTGTGGAGTCTATGGGGTCTGTGGAGCTCTGTGGAGTCTGTGGAGTCTGTGGAGTCTGTGGAACTCTGTGGGGTCTGTGGAGTCTGTTGGGTCTGTGGAACTCTGTGGGGTCCGTGGAGTCTGTGGGGTCTGTGGAGTCGGTGGAGTCAGTGCGGTCTATGGAGTCTGTGGAGTCTGATGAGTGTGTTAGGTCTGTGGAGCTCTGTGGGGTCTGTGGAGTCGGTGGAGTCTGTGGGCTCTATGGGTTCTCTGGAGCTCTGTGGGGTCTTTGGAACTCTGTGGGGTCTGTGGGGTCTATGGAGTCTGTGGAACTCTATGGGGTTCTGTTGAGTCTGTAGGGTCTGTGGAGTATGTGGGGTCTGAGGAGCTCTGCGGGGTCTGTGGAATCTGTTTGGTCGGTGGGGACTTTGGAGCTCTGTGGGGTCTGTGGAGTCTGTGGGATCTATGGAGCTCTGTGGGGTTTGTGGAGTCTGTGGGGTCTTTGGAGTCTGTGGAGTCTGTGGAGTGTGTGGGGTCTGAGGGCTCTGTGGAGTACTGTGGGGTCTGTGGAGTCTGTGGAGCACTGTGGGGTCTGTGGAGTTTGTGGGGTCTGAGGGCTCTGTGGAGCACTGTGGGGTCTGTGGAGTCTGTGGGGTCTGTGGAGTCTGTGGAACTCTGTGGGGTCTGTGGAGTCTGTGGAGTCTGTGGAACTCTCTGGGGTCTGTGGAGTCTGTGGGGTCTGTGGAACTCTGTAGGGTCCGTGGAGTCTGTGGGGTCTGTGGAGTCTGTGGAGTCAGTAGGGTCTATGGAGTCTGTGGAGCTTTGTGGGGTCTGTGGAGTCTGTGGGGTCTGTTGAGCTTTGGGGTCTGTGGGGTCTGTGGAGTCTGTGGAGTCTCTGGAACTCTGTGGGGTCTGTGGAGTCTGTGGGGTCTGTGGAGTTTGTGGAGTCAGTGGGGTCTATGGAGTCTGTGGAGTCTGTGGAGTCTGTAGGGTCTGTGTGGTCTGTGGAGCTATGTGGGGTCTGTGGAGTCTCTTGGGACTGTGGGGTGTCTGGGGCTTTGTGGGGTCTGTGGAGTCTGTGGCGCACTGTTTGGTCCATGGGGTCTGTGGGGTCCATGTAGCTCTGTGGGGTCTGTGGAGTCAGTGGAGTCTGTGGGGTCTCTGGAGCTCTGTGGGGTCTGTGGACTCTGTGGAGTCTGTGGGCTCTGTGGGCTCTGTGGGCTCTTTGGTGTCTGTGGTGTCTGTGGAGTCTGCGGGGTCCGTGGAGTCTGTGGAGTGTGTGGGGTCTGTGGAACTCTGTGGGGTCTGTGGAGTATGTGGGGTCCGTTGAGTCTGTGGGGTGTGTGGAGTCTGTGGAGTCAGTGGGGTCTATGGAGTCTGTGGAGTTTGTGGGGTCTGTTGAACTCTGTGGGGTCTGTGGGGTCTGTGGAACTCTGTGGGGTCTGTGGAACTCTGTGGGGTCTGTTGAACTCTGTGGGGTCTGTGGAACTCTGTGGGGTCTGTGGAACTCTGTGGGGTCTGTGGAGTCTGTGGGGTCTGTGGAACTCTGTGGGGTCAGTGGAATCTGTTGGGTTTGTGGAGTCTGTGGGTTCTTTGGAGTCTGTGGAGTCTATGGAGTATGTGGGGTCTGACGGCTCTGTGGAGCACTGTGGGGTCTTTGGAGTCTGTGGAGTCTGTGGAACTCTCTGGGGTCTGTGGAGTCTGTGGGGTCTGTGGAACTCTGTGGGGTCCGTGGAGTCTGTGGGGTCTGTGGAGTCTTTGGAGTCAGTAGGGTCTATGGAGTCTGTGGAGCTTTATGGGGTCTGTGGAGTCTGTGGAGTCTGTGGAGTCTGTGGGGTCTGAGGGCTCTGTGGAGCTCTGTGGGGTCTGTGGAGTCTGTGGGGTCTGTGGAGCTTTGGGCTCTGTGGGGTATGTGGAGTCTGTGGAGTCTGTGGAACTCTGTGGGGTCTGTGGAGTCTGTGGGGTCTGTGGAGTCTGTGGAGTCACTGGGGTCTATGGAGTCTGTGGAGTCTGTAGGGTTTGTGTGGTCCCTGGGGTCTGTGGGGTCTATGTAGCTCTGTGGGGTCTGTGGAGTCAGTGGATTCTGTGGGGTCTTTGGAGCTCTGTGGTGTCTGTGGTGTCTGTGAAGTCTGCAGTTGTGTGGGGTCTGTGGACTCCGTGGAGTCTGTGGGCTCTGCTGGCTCTTTGGGGTCTGTGGAGTCTGTGGGGTCTATGTAGCTCTGTGGGGTCTGTGGAGTCATTGGAGTCTCTGGGGTCTCTGGAGCTCTGTGGGGTCTGTGGAGTTTGTGGTTACTGTGGGGTCTCTGGAGCTCTGTGGGGTCTGTGGACTCCGTGGAGTCTGTGGAACTCTGTGGCGCTCTGTGGGGTCCGTGGGGTCTGTGGGGTCTGTGAAGCTCTTAGGGGTCTGTGGAGCCTTTGGTGTCTGTGGAGTCTGTTAGGTCTGTGGAGGTCTGTGGAGTCTGTGGAGTCTGTGGGCTCTGTGGGGTCTGTGGAGTCTTTGGTGTCTGTGGCGCTCTGTGGGGTCCGTGGGGTCTGTGGGGTCTGTGGAGCTCTGTGGGGTCTTTGGGGTCTGTGGAGCTCTGTGGGGTCTGTGGACCTCTGTGGGGTCTATGGGGTCTGTGGAGTCTTTGGAGTCTATGGAACTCTGTGGGGTCTGTGGAGTCTGTGGGGTTTTTGGAACTCTGTGGGGTCCGTGGAGTCTGTGGGGTCTGTGGAGTCTGTGGAGTCAGTGGGGTCTATGGAGTCTGTGGAGCTTTGTGGGTTCTGTGGAGTTTGTGGAGTCTGTTGAACTCTGTGGGGTCTGTGGAGTCCGTGGGGTCTGTGGAACTCTCTGGGGTCCGTGGAGTCTGTGGGGTCTGTGGAGCTCTGTGGGGTCTGTGGGGTCTGTGGAGTCTGTGGAGCATTGTGGGGTCTGTGGAGTTGGTGGAGTCTGTGGGCTCTATGGGTTCTCTGGAGCTCTGTGGGGTCTTTGGAACTCTGTGGGGTCTGTGGGGTGTATGGAGTCTGTGGAGCTCTGTGGGGTTCTGTTGAGTCTGTTGGGTCTGTGGAGTATGTGGGGTCTGTGGGGTCTGTGGAACTCTGTGGGGTTCTGTTGAGTCTGTAGGGTCTGTGGAGTCAGTGGGGTCCATGGAGTCTGTGGAGCTTTGTGGGGTCTGTGGAGTCTGTGGGGTCTGTGGAACTCTGTGAGGTCTCTGGAGTCTGTGGAATCTGTGGGGTCTGTGGAGTCTGTGGAGTCAGTGGGGTCCATGGAGTCTGTGGAGCTTTGTGGGGTCTGTGGAGTCTGTGGGGTCTGTGGAGTCTGTAGGGTCTGTGGAGTATGTGGGGTCTGTGGGGTCTGTGGAGCATTGTGGGGTCTGTGGAGTTTGTGGGGTCTGAGTTGTCTGTGGGGTCTGTGGGGTCCGTGGAGTCTGTGGGGTCTGTGGAACTCTGTGGGGTCCGTGGAGTCTGTGGGGTCTGTGGAGTGTGTGGAGTCTGTGGAGCTCTGTGGGGTCTGTGGAGTCTGTGGTGTCTTTTGAACTCTGTGGGGTCCGTGGAGTCTGTGGGGTCTGTGGAGTCTGTGGAGTCTGTGGGCTCTGTGGGTTCTCTGGAGCTCTGTGGGGTCTGTGGAACTCAGTGGTGTCTGTGGAGTCTGTGGGGTCTGTGGAGTCTGTGGAGTCTGTGGGGTCTATGTAGTGTCTGTGGAGCTCTGTGGGGTTCTGTTGAGTCTGCTGGGTCGGTGGGGTCTTTGGAGCTCTGTGGGGTCTGTGGAGTCTGTGGGATCTATGGAGCTCTGTGGGGTTTGTGGAGTCTGTGGGGTCTTTGTAGTCTGTGGAGAGTGTGGGGTCTGAGGGCTCTGTGGAGCACTGTGGGGTCTCTGGAGTCTGTGGGGTCGGTGGAGTCTCTAGAGCACTGTGGGGTCTGTCGAGTGTGTGGGGTCTGAGGGCTCTGTGGAGCTCTCTGGGGTCTGTGGAGTTTGTGGGGTCTGTGGATCTCTGTGGGGTCTGTGGAGTCTGTGGGGTCTGTGGAACTCTGTGGGGTCTGTGGAGTCTGTGGGGTCTGTGGAGTCTGTGGAGTTTGTGGAAGTCTCTGGGGTCTGTGGAGTCTGTGGCGTCTGTGGAACTCTGTGGGGTCCGTGGAGTCTGTGGGGTCTATGGAGTCTGTGGAGCTTTGTGGGGTCTGTGGAGTCTGTGGCGTCTGTGGAGTCTGTGGAGTCTGAGGGCTCTGTGGAGCTCTGTGGGGTCTGTGGAGTCTGTGGGGTCTGTGGAGCTCTGTGGGGTCTGTGGGGTCTGTGGAGTCTGTGGAGTCTGTGGAACTCTGTGGGGTCTGTGGAATCTGTGGGGTCTGTGGAGTGTGTGGAGTCAGTGGGGTCTATGGAGTCTGTGGAGTCTGTAGGGTCTGTGTGGTCTGTGGAGCTATGTGGGGTCTGTGGAGTCTGTGGGGACTGTGGGGTGTCTGGGGCTCTGTGGGGTCTGTGGAGTCTGTGGCGTTCTGTGGGGTCCATGTAGCTCTGTGGGGTCTGTGGAGTCAGTGGAGTCTGTGGGGTCTGTGGAGCTCTGTGGGGTATGTGGACTCTCTGGAGTCTGTGGGCTCTGTGGGCTCTTTGGTGTCTGTGGTGTGTGTGGAGTCTGCGGGGTCCGTGGGGTCTGTGTAGCTCTGTGGGGTCTGTGGACTCCGTGGAGTCTGTGGGCTCTGTGGGTTCTTTGGGGTCTGTGGAGTGTGTGGGGTCTGTGGAACTCTGTGGGGTCTGTGGAGTCTGTGGAGTATGTGGGGTCGGAGGGCTCTGTTGAGTCTGTGGGGTCTGTGGAGTCTGTGGGGTCTGTGGAGTCTGTGGAGTCAGTGGGGTCTATGGAGTCTGTGGAGTCAGTAGGGTCTGTGTGGTCTGTGGAGCTATGTGGGGTCTGTGGAGTCTGTGGGGGCTGTGGGGTCTGTGTAGCTCTGTGGGGTCTGTGGACTCCGTGGAGTCTCTGGGCTCTGTGGGTTCTTTGGGGTCTGTGGAGTCTGTGGAGTATGTGGGGTCTGTGGAGTCTGTGGAGTCTGAGGGCTCTGTGGAGCTCTGTGAGGTCTGTGGAGTCTATGGGGTCTGTGGAGCTCTGTGGGGTCTGTGGAGTCTGTGGAGTCTGTGGAGTCTGTGGAACTCTGTGGGGTCTGTGGAGTCTGTTGGGTCTGTGGAACTCTGTGGGGTCCGTGGAGTCTGTGGGGTCTGTGGAGTCGGTGGAGTCAGTGCGGTCTATGGAGTCTGTGGAGTCTGTGGAGTGTGTTAGGTCTGTGGAGCTCTGTGGGGTCTGTGGAGTCGGTGGAGTCTGTGGGCTCTATGGGTTCTCTGGAGCTCTGTGGGGTCTTTGGAACTCTGTGGGGTCTGTGGGGTCTATGGAGTCTGTGGAACTCTATGGGGTTCTGTTGAGTCTGTAGGGTCTGTGGAGTATGTGGGGTCTGAGGAGCTCTGCGGGGTCTGTGGAATCTGTTTGGTCGGTGGGGACTTTGGAGCTCTGTGGGGTCTGTGGAGTCTGTGGGATCTATGGAGCTCTGTGGGGTTTGTGGAGTCTGTGGGGTCTTTGGAGTCTGTGGAGTCTGTGGAGTGTGTGGGGTCTGAGGGCTCTGTGGAGTACTGTGGGGTCTGTGGAGTCTGTGGAGCACTGTGGGGTCTGTGGAGTTTGTGGGGTCTGAGGGCTCTGTGGAGCACTGTGGGGTCTGTGGAGTCTGTGGGGTCTGTGGAGTCTGTGGAACTCTGTGGGGTCTGTGGAGTCTGTGGAGTCTGTGGAACTCTCTGGGGTCTGTGGAGTCTGTGGGGTCTGTGGAACTCTGTAGGGTCCGTGGAGTCTGTGGGGTCTGTGGAGTCTGTGGAGTCAGTAGGGTCTATGGAGTCTGTGGAGCTTTGTGGGGTCTGTGGAGTCTGTGGGGTCTGTTGAGCTTTGGGGTCTGTGGGGTCTGTGGAGTCTGTGGAGTCTCTGGAACTCTGTGGGGTCTGTGGAGTCTGTGGGGTCTGTGGAGTTTGTGGAGTCAGTGGGGTCTATGGAGTCTGTGGAGTCTGTGGAGTCTGTAGGGTCTGTGTGGTCTGTGGAGCTATGTGGCGTCTGTGGAGTCTCTTGGGACTGTGGGGTGTCTGGGGCTTTGTGGGGTCTGTGGAGTCTGTGGCGCACTGTTTGGTCCATGGGGTCTGTGGGGTCCATGTAGCTCTGTGGGGTCTGTGGAGTCAGTGGAGTCTGTGGGGTCTCTGGAGCTCTGTGGGTTCTGAGGACTCTGTGGAGTCTGTGGGCTCTGTGGGCTCTGTGGGCTCTTTGGTGTCTGTGGTGTCTGTGGAGTCTGCGGGGTCCGTGGAGTCTGTGGAGTGTGTGGGGTCTGTGGAACTCTGTGGGGTCTGTGGAGTATGTGGGGTCCGTTGAGTCTGTGGGGTGTGTGGAGTCTGTGGAGTCAGTGGGGTCTATGGAGTCTGTGGAGTTTGTGGGGTCTGTTGAACTCTGTGGGGTCTGTGGGGTCTGTGGAACTCTGTGGGGTCTGTGGAACTCTGTGGGGTCTGTTGAACTCTGTGGGGTCTGTGGGGTCTGTGGAACTCTGTGGGGTCTGTGGAACTCTGTGGGGTCTGTGGAGTCTGTGGGGTCTGTGGAACTCTGTGGGGTCAGTGGAATCTGTGGGGTTTGTGGAGTCTGTGGGTTCTTTGGAGTCTGTGGAGTCTATGGAGTGTGTGGGGTCTGACGGCTCTGTGGAGCACTGTGGGGTCTTTGGAGTCTGTGGAGTCTGTGGAACTCTCTGGGGTCTGTGGAGTCTGTGGGGTCTGTGGAACTCTGTGGGGTCCGTGGAGTCTGTGGGGTCTGTGGAGTCTTTGGAGTCAGTAGGGTCTATGGAGTCTGTGGAGCTTTATGGGGTCTGTGGAGTCTGTGGAGTCTGTGGGGTCTGAGGGCTCTGTGGAGCTCTGTGGGGTCTGTGGAGTCTGTGGGGTCTGTGGAGCTTTGGGCTCTGTGGGGTATGTGGAGTCTGTGGAGTCTGTGGAACTCTGTGGGGTCTGTGGAGTCTGTGGGGTCTGTGGAGTCTGTGGAGTCACTGGGGTCTATGGAGTCTGTGGAGTCTGTAGGGTTTGTGTGGTCCCTGGGGTCTGTGGGGTCTATGTAGCTCTGTGGGGTCTGTGGAGTCAGTGGATTCTGTGGGGTATTTGGAGCTCTGTGGTGTCTGTGGTGTCTGTGAAGTCTGCAGTTGTGTGGGGTCTGTGGACTCCGTGGAGTCTGTGGGCTCTGCTGGCTCTTTGGGGTCTGTGGAGTCTGTGGGGTCTATGTAGCTCTGTGGGGTCTGTGGAGTCATTGGAGTCTCTGGGGTCTCTGGAGCTCTGTGGGGTCTGTGGAGTTTGTGGTTACTGTGGGGTCTCTGGAGCTCTGTGGGGTCTGTGGACTCCGTGGAGTCTGTGGAACTCTGTGGCGCTCTGTGGGGTCCGTGGGGTCTGTGGGGTCTGTGAAGCTCTTAGGGGTCTGTGGAGCCTTTGGTGTCTGTGGAGTCTGTTAGGTCTGTGGAGGTCTGTGGAGTCTGTGGAGTCTGTGGGCTCTGTGGGGTCTGTGGAGTCTTTGGTGTCTGTGGCGCTCTGTGGGGTCCGTGGGGTCTGTGGGGTCTGTGGAGCTCTGTGGAGTCTTTGGGGTCTGTGGAGCTCTGTGGGGTCTGTGGACCTCTGTGGGGTCTATGGGGTCTGTGGAGTCTTTGGAGTCTATGGAACTCTGTGGGGTCTGTGGAGTCTATGGAGTCTGTGGAACTCTATGGGGTTCTGTTGAGTCTGTAGGGTCTGTGGAGTATGTGGGGTCTGAGGAGCTCTGCGGGGTCTGTGGAATCTGTTTGGTCGGTGGGGACTTTGGAGCTCTGTGGGGTCTGTGGAGTCTGTGGGATCTATGGAGCTCTGTGGGGTTTGTGGAGTCTGTGGGGTCTTTGGAGTCTGTGGAGTCTGTGGAGTGTGTGGGGTCTGAGGGCTCTGTGGAGTACTGTGGGGTCTGTGGAGTCTGTGGAGCACTGTGGGGTCTGTGGAGTTTGTGGGGTCTGAGGGCTCTGTGGAGCACTGTGGGGTCTGTGGAGTCTGTGGGGTCTGTGGAGTCTGTGGAACTCTGTGGGGTCTGTGGAGTCTGTGGAGTCTGTGGAACTCTCTGGGGTCTGTGGAGTCTGTGGGGTCTGTGGAACTCTGTAGGGTCCGTGGAGTCTGTGGGGTCTGTGGAGTCTGTGGAGTCAGTAGGGTCTATGGAGTCTGTGGAGCTTTGTGGGGTCTGTGGAGTTTGTGGGGTCTGTTGAGCTTTGGGGTCTGTGGGGTCTGTGGAGTCTGTGGAGTCTCTGGAACTCTGTGGGGTCTGTGGAGTCTGTGGGGTCTGTGGAGTTTGTGGAGTCAGTGGGGTCTATGGAGTCTGTGGAGTCTGTGGAGTCTGTAGGGTCTGTGTGGTCTGTGGAGCTATGTGGCGTCTGTGGAGTCTCTTGGGAATGTGGGGTGTCTGGGGCTTTGTGGGGTCTGTGGAGTCTGTGGCGCACTGTTTGGTCCATGGGGTCTGTGGGGTCCATGTAGCTCTGTGGGGTCTGTGGAGTCAGTGGAGTCTGTGGGGTCTCTGGAGCTCTGTGGGTTCTGAGGACTCTGTGGAGTCTGTGGGCTCTGTGGGCTCTGTGGGCTCTTTGGTGTCTGTGGTGTCTGTGGAGTCTGCGGGGTCCGTGGAGTCTGTGGAGTGTGTGGGGTCTGTGGAACTCTGTGGGGTCTGTGGAGTATGTGGGGTCCGTTGAGTCTGTGGGGTGTGTGGAGTCTGTGGAGTCAGTGGGGTCTATGGAGTCTGTGGAGTTTGTGGGGTCTGTTGAACTCTGTGGGGTCTGTGGGGTCTGTGGAACTCTGTGGGGTCTGTGGAACTCTGTGGGGTCTGTTGAACTCTGTGGGGTCTGTGGGGTCTGTGGAACTCTGTGGGGTCTGTGGAACTCTGTGGGGTCTGTGGAGTCTGTGGGGTCTGTGGAACTCTGTGGGGTCAGTGGAATCTGTGGGGTTTGTGGAGTCTGTGGGTTCTTTGGAGTCTGTGGAGTCTATGGAGTGTGTGGGGTCTGACGGCTCTGTGGAGCACTGTGGGGTCTTTGGAGTCTGTGGAGTCTGTGGAACTCTCTGGGGTCTGTGGAGTCTGTGGGGTCTGTGGAACTCTGTGGGGTCCGTGGAGTCTGTGGGGTCTGTGGAGTCTTTGGAGTCAGTAGGGTCTATGGAGTCTGTGGAGCTTTATGGGGTCTGTGGAGTCCGTGGAGTCTGTGGGGTCTGAGGGCTCTGTGGAGCTCTGTGGGGTCTGTGGACTCTGTGGGGTCTGTGGAGCTTTGGGCTCTGTGGGGTATGTGGAGTCTGTGGAGTCTGTGGAACTCTGTGGGGTCTGTGGAGTCTGTGGGGTCTGTGGAGTCTGTGGAGTCACTGGGGTCTATGGAGTCTGTGGAGTCTGTAGGGTTTGTGTGGTCCCTGGGGTCTGTGGGGTCTATGTAGCTCTGTGGGGTCTGTGGAGTCAGTGGATTCTGTGGGGTATTTGGAGCTCTGTGGTGTCTGTGGTGTCTGTGAAGTCTGCAGTTGTGTGGGGTCTGTGGACTCCGTGGAGTCTGTGGGCTCTGCTGGCTCTTTGGGGTCTGTGGAGTCTGTGGGGTCTATGTAGCTCTGTGGGGTCTGTGGAGTCATTGGAGTCTCTGGGGTCTCTGGAGCTCTGTGGGGTCTGTGGAGTTTGTGGTTACTGTGGGGTCTCTGGAGCTCTGTGGGGTCTGTGGACTCCGTGGAGTATGTGGAACTCTGTGGCGCTCTGTGGGGTCCGTGGGGTCTGTGGGGTCTGTGAAGCTCTTAGGGGTCTGTGGAGCCTTTGGTGTCTGTGGAGTCTGTTAGGTCTGTGGAGGTCTGTGGAGTCTGTGGAGTCTGTGGGCTCTGTGGGGTCTGTGGAGTCTTTGGTGTCTGTGGCGCTCTGTGGGGTCCGTGGGGTCTGTGGGGTCTGTGGAGCTCTGTGGAGTCTTTGGGGTCTGTGGAGCTCTGTGGGGTCTGTGGACCTCTGTGGGGTCTATGGGGTCTGTGGAGTCTTTGGAGTCTATGGAACTCTGTGGGGTCTGTGGAGTCTGTGGGGTTTTTGGAACTCTGTGGGGTCCGTGGAGTCTGTGGGGTCTGTGGAGTCTGTGGAGTCAGTGGGGTCTATGGAGTCTGTGGAGCTTTGTGGGTTCTGTGGAGTTTGTGGAGTCTGTTGAACTCTGTGGGGTCTGTGGAGTCCGTGGGGTCTGTGGAACTCTCTGGGGTCCGTGGAGTCTGTGGGGTCTGTGGAGCTCTGTGGGGTCTGTGGGGTCTGTGGAGTCTGTGGAGCATTGTGGGGTCTGTGGAGTTGGTGGAGTCTGTGGGCTCTATGGGTTCTCTGGAGCTCTGTGGGGTCTTTGGAACTCTGTGGGGTCTGTGGGGTGTATGGAGTCTGTGGAGCTCTGTGGGGTTCTGTTGAGTCTGTTGGGTCTGTGGAGTATGTGGGGTCTGTGGGGTCTGTGGAACTCTGTGGGGTTCTGTTGAGTCTGTAGGGTCTGTGGAGTCAGTGGGGTCCATGGAGTCTGTGGAGTCTGTGGGGTCTGTGGAACTCTGTGAGGTCTCTGGAGTCTGTGGAATCTGTGGGGTCTGTGGAGTCTGTGGAGTCAGTGGGGTCCATGGAGTCTGTGGAGCTTTGTGGGGTCTGTGGAGTCTGTGGGGTCTGTGGAGTCTGTAGGGTCTGTGGAGTATGTGGGGTCTGTGGGGTCTGTGGAGCATTGTGGGGTCTGTGGAGTTTGTGGGGTCTGAGTTGTCTGTGGGGTCTGTGGGGTCCGTGGAGTCTGTGGGGTCTGTGGAACTCTGTGGGGTCCGTGGAGTCTGTGGGGTCTGTGGAGTCTGTGGGGTCTGTGGAACTCTGTAGGGTCCGTGGAGTCTGTGGGGTCTCTGGGGTCTGTGGAGTCTGTGGAGTGTGTGGAGTTTGTGGGGTCTGAGGGCTCTGTGGAGCTCTGTGGGGTCTGTGGAGCTCTGTGGGGTCTGTGGAGTGTGTGGAGTCTGTGGAACTCTGTGGGGTCTGTGGAGTCTGTGGCGTCTGTGGAACTCTGTGGGGTCTGTGGAGTCTGTGGAGTTTGTGGAGTCAGTGGGGTCTATGGAGTCTGTGGAGTCTGTGGAGTCTGTTAGGTCTGTGGAGCTCTGTGGGTTCTGTGGGATCTGTGGAGTCTGAGGGGTCTTTGGAGCTCTGTGGGGTCTGTGGACTCTGTGGAGTCTGTGGGCTCTGTGGGCTCTTTGGTGTGTGTGGTGTCTGTGGAGTCTGTGGGGTCCGTGGCGTCTGTGTAGCTCTGTGGGGTCTGTGGACTCCGTGGAGTCTGTGGGCTCTGTGGGTTCTTTGGGGTCTGTGGAACTCTGTGGGGTCTGTGGGGTCTGTGGGCTCTGTGGGTTCTTTGGGGTCTGTGGAACTCTGTGGGGTCTGTGGGGTCTGTGGGGTCTGTGGGGTCCGTTGAGTCTGTGGGGTCTGTGGAGTCTGTGGAGTCAGTGGGGTCTATGGAGTCTGTGGAGCTTTGTGGGGTCTGTGGAGTTTGTGGGGTCTGTGGTGTCTGTGGAGCTCTGTTGGGTCTGTGGACTCCGTGGAGTCTGTGGGCTCTGTGAGCTCTTTGGTGTCTGTGGTGTTGTGGAGTCTGCGGGGTCCGTGGGGTCTGTAGGCTCTGTGGGCTCTTTGGGGTCTGTGGAGTCTGTGGAGTCTGTTGGGTCTGTGGAACTCTGTGGGGTCTGTGGAGTCTGTGGGGTCTGTGGAACTCTGTGGGGTCTGTGGAGTCTGTGGGGTCTGTGGAGTCTGTGGAGTCTGTGGAGTCTGTGGAGTCTGTTAGGTCTGTGGAACTCTGTGGGGTCTGTGGAGTCTGTGGAGTCTGTGGGCTCTCTGGGTTCTCTGGAGCTCTGTGGGGTCTGTGGAACTCAGTGGTGTCCGTGGAGTCTGTGGGGTCTGTGGAGTCTGTGGAGTCTCTGGGGTCTATGTAGTGTCTGTGGAGCTCTGTGGGGTTCTGTTGAGTCTGCTGGGTCGGTGGGGTCTTTGGAGCTCTGTGGGGTCTGTGGAGTCTGTGGGATCTATGGAGCTCTTTGGGGTTTGTGGAGTCTGTGGGGTCTTTGGAGTATGTGGAGTCTGTGGAGTTTGTGGGGTCTGTGGTGTCTGTGGAGCTCTGTTGGGTCTGTGGACTCCGTGGAGTCTGTGGGCTCTGTGAGCTCTTTGGTGTCTGTGGTGTTGTGGAGTCTGCGGGGTCCGTGGGGTCTGTAGGCTCTGTGGGCTCTTTGGGGTCTGTGGAGTCTGTGGAGTCTGTTGGGTCTGTGGAACTCTGTGGGGTCTGTGGAGTCTGTGGGGTCTGTGGAACTCTGTGGGGTCTGTGGAGTCTGTGGGGTCTGTGGAGTCTGTGGAGTCTGTGGAGTCTGTGGAGTCTGTTAGGTCTGTGGAACTCTGTGGGGTCTGTGGAGTCTGTGGAGTCTGTGGGCTCTCTGGGTTCTCTGGAGCTCTGTGGGGTCTGTGGAACTCAGTGGTGTCCGTGGAGTCTGTGGGGTCTGTGGAGTCTGTGGAGTCTCTGGGGTCTATGTAGTGTCTGTGGAGCTCTGTGGGGTTCTGTTGAGTCTGCTGGGTCGGTGGGGTCTTTGGAGCTCTGTGGGGTCTGTGGAGTCTGTGGGATCTATGGAGCTCTTTGGGGTTTGTGGAGTCTGTGGGGTCTTTGGAGTATGTGGAGTCTGTGGAGTGTGTGGGGTCTGAGGGCTCTGTGGAGCACTGTGGGGTCTCTGGAGTCTGTGGGGTCGGTGGAGTCTGTAGAGCACTGTGGGGTCTTTGGAGTGTGTGGGGTCTGAGGGCTCTGTGGAGCACTGTGGGGTCTGTGGAGTCTGTGGGGTCTGTGGAGTCTGTGGAGCTCTGTGGGGTCTGTGGAGTCTGTGGGGTCTGTGGAGCTCTGTGGGGTCTTTTGGGTCTGAGGGTTCTGTGGAGCTCTGTGGGGTCTGTGGAGTCTGTGGGGTCCGTGGAACTCTGTGGGGTCTGTGGAGTCTGTGACGCTCTGTGGGGTCCGTAGGGTCTGTGGAGTCCGTGGGGTCTGTGGAGCTCTGTGATGTCTGTGGAATCTGTGGCGCTCTGTGGGGTCCGTGGGGTCTGTGGGCTCTGCTGGCTCTTTGGGGTCTGTGGAGTCTGTGGGGTCTATGTAGCTCTGTGGGGTCTGTGGAGTCATTGGAGTCTCTTGGGTCTGTGGAGCTCTGTGGGGTCTGTGGAGTTTGTGGTTACTATGGGGTCTCTGGAGCTCTGTGGGGTCTGTGGACTCCGTGGAGTCTGTGGAACTCTGTGGCGCTCTGTGTGGTCCGTGGGGTCTGTGGGGTCTGTGGAGCTCTGTGGGGTCTTTGGGGTCTGTGGGGTCTGTGGAGTGTGTGGGGTCTGAGGGCTCTGTGGGGTCTGTGGAGTGTGTGGGGTCTGAGGGCTCTGTGGAGCACTGTGGGGTCTGTGGAGTCTGTGGGGTCTGTGGAGTCTGTGGGGTCTGTGGGGTTTGTGGTGCACTGTGGGGTCTGTGGAATCCGTGGGGTATGAGGGCTCTGTGGAGCTCTGTGGGGTCTGTGGAGCTCTCTGGGGTCTGTGGGGTCTGTGGAGTCTTTGGAGTCTGTGGAGTCATTGGGGTCTATGGAGTCTGTGGAGTCTGTGGAGTCTGTTAGGTCTGTGGAGCTCTCTGGGGTCTGTGGAGCTCTGTGGGGTCTGTGGAGTTTGTAGAGCACTGTGGGGTCTGTGGAGTGTGTGGGGTCTGAGGGCTCTGTGGAGCACTGTGGGGTCTGTGGAGTCTGTGGGGTCTGTGGAGTCTGTGGAGCTCTCTGGGGTCTGTGGAGTTTGTGGGGTCTGTGGAACTCTGTGGGGTCTGTTGAGTCTGTGGGGTCTGTGGAACTCTGTGGGGTCTGTGGAGTCTGTGGGGTCTGTGGAGTCTGTGGAGTTTGTGGAAGTCTCTGGGGTCGGTGGAGTCTGTGGGGTCTGTGGAACTCTGTGGGGTCTGTGGGGTCTGTGGAGCTAAGTGGGGTCTGTGGACTCCGTGGAGTCTGTGGGGTCTGAGGGCTCTGTGGAGCTCTGTGGGGTCTGTGGAGTCTATGGGATGTGTGGAGCTCTGTGGGGTCTGTTGAGTCCGTGGGGTCTGTGGAGCTTTGGGGTCTGTGGAGTCTGTGGGGTCTGTGGAGCTCTGTGGGGTCTTTTGGGTCTGAGGGTTCTGTGGAGCTCTGTGGGGTCTGTGGAGTCTGTGGGGTCCGTGGAACTCTGTGGGGTCTGTGGAGTCTGTGGGGACTGTGGGGTCTCTGGAGCTCTGTGGGGTCTGTGGAGTCTGTGGCGCTCTGTGGGGTCCGTAGGGTCTGTGGAGTCCGTGGGGTCTGTGGAGCTCTGTGATGTCTGTGGAATCTGTGGCGCTCTGTGGGGTCCGTGGGGTCTGTGGGCTCTGCTGGCTCTTTGGGGTCTGTGGAGTCTGTGGGGTCTATGTAGCTCTGTGGGGTCTGTGGAGTCATTGGAGTCTCTTGGGTCTGTGGAGCTCTGTGGGGTCTGTGGAGTTTGAGGTTACTGTGGGGTCTCTGGAGCTCTGTGGGGTCTGTGGACTCCGTGGAGTCTGTGGAACTCTGTGGCGCTCTGTGTGGTCCGTGGGGTCTGTGGGGTCTGTGGAGCTCTGTGGGGTCTTTGGGGTCTTTGGGGTCTGTGGGGTCTGTGGAGTGTGTGGGGTCTGAGGGCTCTGTGGGGTCTGTGGAGTGTGTGGGGTCTGAGGGCTCTGTGGAGCACTGTGGGGTCTGTGGAGTCTGTGGGGTCTGTGGAGTCTGTGGAGCACTGTGGGGTCTGTGGAGTCTGTGGGGTCTGTGGGGTTTGTGGTGCACTGTGGGGTCTGTGGAATCCGTGGGGTCTGAGGGCTCTGTGGAGCTCTGTGGGGTCTGTGGAGCTCTGTGGGTTCTGTGGGGTCTGTGGAGTCTTTGGAGTCTGTGGAACTCTGTGGGGTCTGTGGAGTCTGTGGGGTCTGTGGAGTCTGTGGAGTCATTGGGGTCTATGGAGTCTGTGGAGTCTGTGGAGTCTGTTAGGTCTGTGGAGCTCTGTGGGGTCTGTGGAGTCTGTGGAGTCTGTGGGCTCTCTGGGTTCTCTGGAGCTCTGTGGGGTCTGTGGAACTCAGTGGTGTCTGTGGAGTCTGTGGGGTCTGTGGAGTCTGTGGAGTCTCTGTGGGGTTCTGTTGAGTCTGCTGGGTCGGTGGGGTCTTTGGAGCTCTGTGGGGTTTTTGGAGTCTGTGGGGTCTTTGGAGTCTGTGGAGTCTGTGGAGTGTGTGGGGTCTGAGGGCTCTGTGGAGCACTGTGGGGTCTGTGGAGTCTGTGGGGTCTGTGGAGTCTGTGGAGCTCTCTGGGGTCTGTGGAGTCTGTGGGGTCTGTGGAACTCTGTGGGGTCCGTGGAGTCTGTGGGGTCTGTGGAGTCTGTGGAGTCAGTGGGGTCTATGGAGTCTGTGGAGCTTTGTGGGGTCTGTGGAGTCTGTGGAGTCTGTGGAGTCTGAGGGCTCTGTGGAGCTCTGTGGGGTCTGTGGGGTCTGTGGAGTCTGTGGAGTCCGTGGAACTCTGTGGGGTCTGTGGAGTCTGTGGGGTCTGTGGAGTCTGTGGAGTCAGTGGGGTCTATGGAGTCTGTGGAGTCTGTAGGGTCTGTGTGGTCTGTGGAGTCTGTGGGGACTGTGGAGCTCTGTGGGGTCTGTGGAGTCTGTGGGGTCTGTGGAGCTCTGTGGGGTCTTTTGGGTCTGAGGGTTCTGTGGAGCTCTGTGGGGTCTGTGGAGTCTGTGGGGTCCGTGGAACTCTGTGGGGTCTGTGGAGTCTGTGGGGACTGTGGGGTCTCTGGAGCTCTTTGGGGTCTGTGGAGTCTGTGGCGCTCTGTGGGGTCCGTAGGGTCTGTGGAGTCCGTGGGGTCTGTGGAGCTCTGTGATGTCTGTGGAATCTGTGGCGCTCTGTGGGGTCCGTGGGGTCTGTGGGCTCTGCTGGCTTTTTGGGGTCTGTGGAGTCTGTGGGGTCTATGTAGCTCTGTGGGGTCAGTGGAGTCTGTGGAGTCTGTGGGGACTGTGGAGTCTGTGGCGCTCTGTGGGGTCCATGTAGCTCTGTGGGGTCTGTGGAGTCAGTGGAGTCTGTGGGGTCTGTGGAATTCTATGGGGTCTCTGGAGCTCTTTGGTGTCTGTGGTGTGTGTGGAGTCTGCGGGGTATGTGGGGTCTGTGTAGCTCTGTGGGGTCTGTGGACTCCGTGGATTCTGTGGGCTCTGTGGGTTCTTTGGGGTCTTTGGAGTCTGTGGAGTGTGTGGGGTCTATGGAACTCTGTGGGGTCTGTGGAGTCTGTGGAGTATGTGGGGTCGGAGGGCTCTGTGGAGTCTGTGGGGTCTGTGGGGTCTGTGGAGTCCGTGGAGTCCGTGGAACTCTGTGGGGTCTGTGGAGTCTGTGGAGTCTGTAGGGTCTGTGTGGTCTGTGGAGCTATGTGGGGTCTATGGAGTCTGTGGTTACTGTGGGGTCTCTGGAGCTCTGTGGGGTCTGTGGACTCCGTGGAGTCTGTGGAACTCTGTGGCGCTCTGTGTGGTCCGTGGGGTCTGTGGGGTCTGTGGAGCTCTGTGGGGTCTTTGGGGTCTGTTGGGTCTGTGGAGTGTGTGGGGTCTGTGGAGCTCTGTGGGGTCTGTGGAGTTTGTGGTTACTGTGGGGTCTCTGGAGCTCTGTGGGGTCTGTGGACTCCGGGTCCATGGGGTCTGTGGGGTCCATGTAGCTCTGTGGGGTCAATGGAGTCAGTGGAGTCTGTGGGGTTTGTGGAGCTCTGTGGGGTCTGTGGACTCTCTGGAGTCTGTGGGCTCTGTGGGCTCTTTGGTGTCTGTGGTGTGTGTGGAGTCTGCGGGGTCCGTGGTGTCTGTGTAGCTCTGTGGGGTCTGTGGACTCCGTGGAGTCTGTGGGCTCTGTGGGTTCTTTGGGGTCTTTGGAGTCTGTGGAGTGTGTGGGGTCTGTGGAACTCTGTGGGGTCTGTGGAGTCTGTGGAGTACGTGGGGTCGGAGGGCTCTGTGGAGTCTGTGGGGTCTGTGGGGTCTGTGGAGTCCGTGGAGTCCGTGGAACTCTGTGGGGTCTGTGGAGTCTGTGGAGTCAGTGGGGTATATGGAGTCTGTGGAGTCTGTAGGGTCTGTGTGGTCTGTGGAGCTAAGTGGGGTCTGTGGACTCCGTGGAGTCTGTGGGCTCTGTGGGTTCTTTGGGGTCTGTGGAGTCTGTGGAGCTTTGTGGGGTCTGTGGAGTCTGTGGAGTCTGTGGGGTCTGAGGGCTCTGTGGAGCTCTGTGGGGTCTGTGGAGTCTATGGGGTGTGTGGAGCTCTGTGGGGTCTGTTGAGTCCGTGGGGTCTGTGGAGCTTTGGGGTCTGTGGAGTCTGTGGGGTCTGTGGAGCTCTGTGGGGTCTTTTGGGTCTGAGGGTTCTGTGGAGCTCTGTGGGGTCTGTGGAGTCTGTGGGGTCCGTGGAACTCTGTGGGGTCTGTGGAGTCTGTGGGGACTGTGGGGTCTCTGGAGCTCTGTGGGGTCTGTGGAGTCTGTGGCGCTCTGTGGGGTCCGTAGGGTCTGTGGAGTCCGTGGGGTCTGTGGAGCTCTGTGATGTCTGTGGAATCTGTGGCGCTCTGTGGGGTCCGTAGGGTCTGTGGGGTCCGTGGGGTCTGTGGGCTCTGCTGGCTCTTTGGGGTCTGTGGAGTCTGTGGGGTCTATGTAGCTCTGTGGGGTCTGTGGAGTCATTGGAGTCTCTTGGGTCTGTGGAGCTCTGTGGGGTCTGTGGAGTTTGTGGTTACTGTGGGGTCTCTGGAGCTCTGTGGGGTCTGTGGACTCCGTGGAGTCTGTGGAACTCTGTGGCGCTCTGTGTGGTCCGTGGGGTCTGTGGGGTCTGTGGAGCTCTTTGGGGTCTTTGGGGTCTTTGGGGTCTGTGGGGTCTGTGGAGTGTGTGGGGTCTGAGGGCTCTGTGGGGTCTGTGGAGTGTGTGGGGTCTGAGGGCTCTGTGGAGCACTGTGGGGTCTGTGGAGTCTGTGGGGTCTGTGGAGTCTGTGGAGCACTGTGGGGTCTGTGGAGTCTGTGGGGTCTGTGGGGTTTGTGGTGCACTGTGGGGTCTGTGGAATCCGTGGGGTCTGAGGGCTCTGTGGAGCTCTGTGGGGTCTGTGGAGCTCTGTGGGTTCTGTGGGGTCTGTGGAGTCTTTGGAGTCTGTGGAACTCTGTGATGTCTGTGGAGTCTGTGGGGTCTGTGGAGTCTGTGGAGTCATTGGGGTCTATGGAGTCTGTGGAGTCTGTGGAGTCTGTGGAGTCTGTTAGGTCTGTGGAGCTCTGTGGGGTCTGTGGAGTCTGTGGAGTCTGTGGGCTCTCTGGGTTCTCTGGAGCTCTGTGGGGTCTGTGGAACTCAGTGGTGTCTGTGGAGTCTGTGGGGTCTGTGGAGTCTGTGGGGTCTGTGGAGCTTTGGGGTCTGTGGAGTCTGTGGGGTCTGTGGAGCTCTGTGGGGTCTTTTGGGTCTGAGGGTTCTGTGGAGCTCTGTGGGGTCTGTGGAGTCTGTGGGGTCCGTGGAACTCTGTGGGGTCTGTGGAGTCTGTGGGGACTGTGGGGTCTCTGGAGCTCTGTGGGGTCTGTGGAGTCTGTGGCGCTCTGTGGGGTCCGTAGGGTCTGTGGAGTCCGTGGGGTCTGTGGAGCTCTGTGATGTCTGTGGAATCTGTGGCGCTCTGTGGGGTCCGTAGGGTCTGTGGGGTCCGTGGGGTCTGTGGGCTCTGCTGGCTCTTTGGGGTCTGTGGAGTCTGTGGGGTCTATGTAGCTCTGTGGGGTCTGTGGAGTCATTGGAGTCTCTTGGGTCTGTGGAGCTCTGTGGGGTCTGTGGAGTTTGTGGTTACTGTGGGGTCTCTGGAGCTCTGTGGGGTCTGTGGACTCCGTGGAGTCTGTGGAACTCTGTGGCGCTCTGTGTGGTCCGTGGGGTCTGTGGGGTCTGTGGAGCTCTTTGGGGTCTTTGGGGTCTTTGGGGTCTGTGGGGTCTGTGGAGTGTGTGGGGTCTGAGGGCTCTGTGGGGTCTGTGGAGTGTGTGGGGTCTGAGGGCTCTGTGGAGCACTGTGGGGTCTGTGGAGTCTGTGGGGTCTGTGGAGTCTGTGGAGCACTGTGGGGTCTGTGGAGTCTGTGGGGTCTGTGGGGTTTGTGGTGCACTGTGGGGTCTGTGGAATCCGTGGGGTCTGAGGGCTCTGTGGAGCTCTGTGGGGTCTGTGGAGCTCTGTGGGTTCTGTGGGGTCTGTGGAGTCTTTGGAGTCTGTGGAACTCTGTGGGGTCTGTGGAGTCTGTGGGGTCTGTGGAGTCTGTGGAGTCATTGGGGTCTATGGAGTCTGTGGAGTCTGTGGAGTCTGTGGAGTCTGTTAGGTCTGTGGAGCTCTGTGGGGTCTGTGGAGTCTGTGGAGTCTGTGGGCTCTCTGGGTTCTCTGGAGCTCTGTGGGGTCTGTGGAACTCAGTGGTGTCTGTGGAGTCTGTGGGGTCTGTGGAGTCTGTGGAGTCTCTGTGGGGTTCTGTTGAGTCTGCTGGGTCGGTGGGGTCTTTGGAGCTCTGTGGGGTTTTTGGAGTCTGTGGGGTCTTTGGAGTCTGTGGAGTCTGTGGAGTGTGTGGGGTCTGAGGGCTCTGTGGAGCACTGTGGGGTCTGTGGAGTCTGTGGGGTCTGTGGAGTCTGTGGAGCTCTCTGGGGTCTGTGGAGTCTGTGGGGTCTGTGGAACTCTGTGGGGTCCGTGGAGTCTGTGGGGTCTGTGGAGTCTGTGGAGTCAGTGGGGTCTATGGAGTCTGTGGAGCTTTGTGGGGTCTGTGGAGTCTGTGGAGTCTGTGGAGTCTGAGGGCTCTGTGGAGCTCTGTGGGGTCTGTGGGGTCTGTGGAGTCTGTGGAGTCCGTGGAACTCTGTGGGGTCTGTGGAGTCTGTGGGGTCTGTGGAGTCTGTGGAGTCAGTGGGGTCTATGGAGTCTGTGGAGTCTGTAGGGTCTGTGTGGTCTGTGGAGTCTGTGGGGACTGTGGAGTCTGTGGCGCTCTGTGGGGTCCATGGGGTCTGTGGGGTCCATGTAGCTCTGTGTGGTCTGTGGAGTCAGTGGAGTCTGTGGGGTCTGTGGAGCTCTGTGGGGTCTGTGGAGCTCTTTGGTGTCTGTGGTGTGTGTGGAGTCTGCGGGGTCCGTGGGGTCTGTGTAGCTCTGTGGGGTCTGTGGACTCCGTGGAGTCTGTGGGCTCTGTGGGTTCTTTGGGGTCTTTGGAGTCTGTGGAGTGTGTGGGGTAGTGGAACTCTGTGGGGTCTATGGAGTCTGTGGAGTATGTGGGGTCGGAGGGCTCTGTGGAGTCTGTGGGGTCTGTGGGGTCTGTGGAGTCCGTGGAGTCCGTGGAACTCTGTGGGGTCTGTGGAGTCTGTGGAGTCAGTGGGGTCTATGGAGTCTGTGGAGTCTGTAGGGTCTGTGTGGTCTGTGGAGCTATGTGGGGTCTGTGGAGTCTGTAGGGGCTGTGGGGTGTCTGGGGCTCTGTGGGGTCTGTGGAGTCGGTGGCGCTCTGTGGGGTCCATGGGGTCTGTGGGGTCCATGTAGCTCTGTGGGGTCTATGGAGTCAGTGTAGTCTGTGGGGTCTGTGGAGCTCTGTGGGGTCTGTGGACTCTCTTGAGTCTGTGGGCTCTGTGGGCTCTTTGGTGTCTGTGGTGTGTGTGGAGTCTGCGGGGTCCGTGGGGTCTGTGTAGCTCTGTGGGGTCTGTGGTCTCCGTGGAGTCTGTGGGCTCTGTGGGTTCTTTGGGGTCTTTGGAGTCTGTTGAGTGTGTGGGGTCTGTGGAACTCTGTGGGGTCTGTGGAGTCTGTGAAGTATGTGGGGTCGGAGGGCTCTGTGGAGTCTGTGGGGTCTGTGGGGTCTGTGGAGTCCGTGGGGTCTGTGTAGCTCTGTGGGGTATGTGGACTCCGTGGAGTCTCTGGGCTCTGTGGGTTCTTTGGGGTCTGTGGAGTCTGTGGAGTATGTGGGGTCGGAGGGCTCTGTGGAGTCAGTGGTGTCTATGGAGTCTGTGGAGCTTTGTGGGGTCTGTGGAGTCTGTGGAGTCTGTGGGGTCTGAGGGCTCTGTGGAGCTCTGTGGGGTCTGTGGAGTCTATGGGGTGTGTGGAGATCTGTGGGGTCTGTGGAGTCCGTGGGGTCTGTGGAGCTTTGGGGACTGTGGAGTCTGTGGAGTCAGTGGGGTCTATGGAGTCTGTGGAGTCTGTGGAGTCTGTGGGGTCTGTGGAGTTTGTGGAGTCAGTGGGGTCTATGGAGTCTGTGGAGTCTGTGGAGTCTGTAGGGTCTGTGTGGTCTGTGGAGCTATGTGGGGTCTGTGGAGTCTGTGGGGACTGTGGGGTGTCTGGGGCTTTGTGGGGTCTGTGGAGTCTGTGTCGCACTGTTTGGTCCATGGGGTCAGTGGGGTCCATGTAGCTCTGTGGGGTCTGTGGAGTCAGTGGAGTCTGTGGGGTCTCTGGAGCTCTGTGGGGTCTGTGGACTCTGTGGAGTCTATGGGCTCTGTGGGCTCTTTGGTGTCTGTGGTGTCTGTGGAGTCTGTGGGGTCCGTGGGGTCTGTGTAGCTCTGTGGGGTCTGTGGACTCCGTTTAGTCTGTGGGGTCTGTGGAATCTGTGGAGTCAGTGGGGTCTATGGAGTCTGTGGAGTCTGTGGAGTCTGTTAGGTCTGTGGAGCTCTGTGGGTTCTGTGGAGTCTGTGGGCTCTGTGGGTTCTCTGGAGCTCTGTGGGGTCTGTGGAACTCTGTGGGGTCTGTGGAGTCTGAGGGGTCTTTGGAGAGTGTGGAGCTCTGTGGGGTTCTGTTGAGTCTGTAAGGTCTGTGGAGTATGTGGGGTCTGAGGAGCTCTGCGGGGTCTGTGGAATCTGTTTGTTCTGTGGGGTCTTTGGAGCTCTGTGGGGTCTGTGGAGTCTGTGGGATCTATGGAGCTCTGTGGGGTCTGTGGGGTCTTTGGAGTCTGTGGAGTGTGTGGAGTGTGTGGGGTCTGAGGGCTCTGTGGAGCTCTGTGGAGCTCTGTGGGGTTCTGTTAAGTCTGTAAGGTCTGCGGAGTATGTGGGGTCTGAGGGGCTCTGCGGGGTCTCTAGGGGCTGTGGAACTCTGTGGGGTCTGTGGGGTCTGTGGGGTCCGTTGAGTCTGTGGGGTCTGTGGAGTCTGTGGAGTCAGTGGAGCTTTGTGGGGTCTGTGGAGTTTGTGGGGTCTGTGGTGTCTGTGGAGCTCTGTTGGTTCTGTGGACTCCGTGGAGTCTGTGGGCTCTGTGAGCTCTTTGGTGTCTGTGGTGTTGTGGAGTCTGCGGGGTCCGTGGGGTCTGTGGGCTCTGTGGGCTCTTTGGGGTCTGTGGAGTCTGTGGAGTCTGTTGGGTCTGTGGAACTCTGTGGGGTCTGTGGAGTCTGTGGGGTCTGTGGAGTGTGTGGAGTCTGTGGAGCTCTGTGGGGTCTTTGGAGTCTGTGGGGTCTGTGGAGCTCTGTGAGGTCTTTTGGGTCTGAGGGTTCTGTGGAGCTCTGTGGGGTCTGTGGAGTCTGTGGGGTCCGTGGAACTCTGTGGGGTCTGTGGAGTCTGTGGGGACTGTGGGGTCTCTGGAGCTCTGTGGGGTCTGTGGAGTCTGTGGCGCTCTGTGGGGTCCGTAGGGTCTGTGGAGTCCGTGGGGTCTGTGGAGCTCTGTGATGTCTGTGGAATCTGTGGCGCTCTGTGGGGTCCGTGGGGTCTGTGGGCTCTGCTGGCTCTTTGGGGTCTGTGGAGTCTGTGGGGTCTGTGGAGTGTGTGGGGTCTGAGGGCTCTGTGGGGTCTGTGGAGTGTGTGGGGTCTGAGGGCTCTGTGGAGCACTGTGGGGTCTGTGGAGTCTGTGGGGTCTGTGGAGTCTGTGGAGCACTGCGGGGTCTGTGGAGTCTGTGGGGTCTGTGGAGTCTTTGGAGTCTGTGGAACTCTGTGGGGTCTGTGGAGTCTGTGGGGTCTGTGGAGCTCTGTGGGGTCTGTGGGGTCTGTGGAGTCTTTGGAGTCTGTGGAACTCTGTGGGGTCTGTGGAGTCTGTGGGGTCTGTGGAGTCTGTGGAGTCATTGGGGTCTATGGAGTCTGTGGAGTCTGTGGAGTCTGTTAGGTCTGTGGAGCTCTGTGGGGTCTGTGGAGTCTGTGGAGTCTGTGGACTCTCTGGGTTCTCTAGAGCTCTGTGGGGTCTGTGGAACTCAGTGGTGTCTGTGGAGTCTGTGGGGTCTGTGGAGTCTGTGGAGTCTCTGGGGTCTATGTAGTGTCTGTGGAGCTCTGTGGGGTTCTGTTGAGTCTGCTGGGTCGGTGGGGTCTTTGGAGCTCTGTGGGGTCTGTGGAGTCTGTTGGATCTATGGAGCTCTGTGGGGTTTGTGGAGTCTGTGGGGTCTTTGGAGTCTGTGGAGTCTGTGGAGTGTGTGGGGTCTGAGGGCTCTGTGGAGCACTGTGGGGTCTCTGGAGTCTGTGGGGTCGGTGGAGTCTGTAGAGCACTGTGGGGTCTGTGGAGTGTGTGGGGTCTGAGGGCTCTGTGGAGCACTGTGGGGTCTGTGGAGTCTGTGGGGTCTGTGGAGTCTGTGGAGCTCTCTGGGGTCTGTGGAGTTTGTGTGGTCTGTGGAACTCTGTGGGGTCTGTGGAGTCTGTGGGGTCTGTGGAACTCTGTGGGGTCTGTGGAGTCTGTGGGGTCTGTGGAGTCTGTGGAGTTTGTGGAAGTCTCTGGGGTCTGTGGAGTCTGTGGAGTCTGTGGAGTCTGTGGAGTCAGTGGGGTCTATGGAGTCTGTGGAGCTTTGTGGGGTCTGTGTGGTCTGTGGAGTCTGTGGGGACTGTGGAGTCTGTGGCACTCTGTGGGGTCCATGGGGTCTGTGGGGTCCATGTAGCTCTGTGGGGTCTGTGGAGTCAGTGGAGTCTGTGGGGTCTGTGGAGCTCTGTGGGCTCTTTGGTGTCTGTGGTGTGTGTGGAGTCTGCGGGGTCCGTGGAGTCTGTGGGCTCTTTGGGTTCTTTGGGGTCTTTGGAGTCTGTGGAGTGTGTGGGGTCTGTGGAACTCTGTGGGGTCTGTGGAGTCTGTGGAGTGTGTGGGGTCGGAGGGCTCTGTGGAGTCTGTGGGGTCAGTGGAGTCCGTGGAGTCCGTGGAACTCTGTGGGGTCTGTGGAGTCTGTGGGGTCTGTGGAACTCTGTGGGGTCTGTGGAGTCTGTGGGGTCTGTGGAACTCTGTGGGGTCTGTGCAGTGTGTGGGGTCTGTGGAGTGTGTGGAGTCTGTGGAGCTCGGTGGGGTCTTTGGAGTCTGTGGAGTCTGTTAGGTCTGTGGAGCTCTGTGGGTTCTGTGGAGTCTGTGGAGTCTGTTGGCTCTGTGGGCTCTTTGGGGTCTGTGGAGTCTGTGGAGTCTGTTGGGTCTGTGGAACTCTGTGGGGTCTGTGGAGTCTGTGGGGTCTGTGGAACTCTGTGGGGTCTGTGGAGTTTGTGGGGTCTGTGGAACTCTGTGGGGTCTGTTGAGTCTTTGGGGTCTGTGGAACTCTGTGGGGTCTGTGGAGCTCTGTGGGGTCTGTGGAGTTTGTGGTTACTGTGGGGTCTCTGGAGCTCTGTGGGGTCTGTGGACTCCGGGTCCATGGGGTCTGTGGGGTCCATGTAGCTCTGTGGGGTCTATGGAGTCAGTGGAGTCTGTGGGGTCTGTGGAGCTCTGTGGGGTCTGTGGACTCTCTGGAGTCTGTGGGCTCTGTGGGCTCTTTGGTGTCTGTGGTGTGTGTGGAGTCTGCGGGGTCCGTGGGGTCTGTGTAGCTCTGTGGGGTCTGTGGACTCCGTGGAGTCTGTGGGCTCTGTGGGTTCTTTGGGGTCTTTGGAGTCTGTGGAGTGTGTGGGGTCTGTGGAACTCTGTGGGGTCTGTGGAGTCTGTGGAGTACGTGGGGTCGGAGGGCTCTGTGGAGTCTGTGGGGTCTGTGGGGTCTGTGGAGTCCGTGGAGTCCGTGGAACTCTGTGGGGTCTGTGGAGTCTGTGGAGTCAGGGGGGTATATGGAGTCTGTGGAGTCTGTAGGGTCTGTGTGGTCTGTGGAGCTAAGTGGGGTCTGTGGACTCCGTGGAGTCTGTGGGGTCTGAGGGCTCTGTGGAGCTCTGTGGGGTCTGTGGAGTCTATGGGGTGTGTGGAGCTCTGTGGGGTCTGTTGAGTCCGTGGGGTCTGTGGAGCTTTGGGGTCTGTGGAGTCTGTGGGGTCTGTGGAGCTCTGTGGGGTCTTTTGGGTCTGAGGGTTCTGTGGAGCTCTGTGGGGTCTGTGGAGTCTGTGGGGTCCGTGGAACTCTGCGGGGTCTGTGGAGTCTGTGGGGACTGTGGGGTCTCTGGAGCTCTGTGGGGTCTGTGGAGTCTGTGGCGCTCTGTGGGGTCCGTAGGGTCTGTGGAGTCCGTGGGGTCTGTGGAGCTCTGTGATGTCTGTGGAATCTGTGGCGCTCTGTGGGGTCCGTGGAGTCTGTGGGCTCTGCTGGCTCTTTGGGGTCTGTGGAGTCTGTGGGGTCTATGTAGCTCTGTGGGGTCTGTGGAGTCATTGGAGTCTCTTGGGTCTGTGGAGCTCTGTGGGGTCTGTGGAGTTTGAGGTTACTGTGGGGTCTCTGGAGCTCTGTGGGGTCTGTGGACTCCGTTGAGTCTGTGGAACTCTGTGGCGCTCTGTGTGGTCCGTGGGGTCTGTGGGGTCTGTGGAGCTCTGTGGGGTCTTTGGGGTCTTTGGGGTCTGTGGGGTCTGTGGAGTGTGTGGGGTCTGAGGGCTCTGTGGGGTCTGTGGAGTGTGTGGGGTCTGAGGGCTCTGTGGAGCACTGTGGGGTCTGTGGAGTCTGTGGGGTCTGTGGAGTCTGTGGAGCACTGTGGGGTCTGTGGAGTCTGTGGGGTCTGTGGGGTTTGTGGTGCACTGTGGGGTCTGTGGAATCCGTGGGGTCTGAGGGCTCTGTGGAGCTCTGTGGGGTCTGTGGAGCTCTGTGGGTTCTGTGGGGTCTGTGGAGTCTTTGGAGTCTGTGGAACTCTGTGGGGTCTGTGGAGTCTGTGGGGTCTGTGGAGTCTGTGGAGTCATTGGGGTCTATGGAGTCTGTGGAGTCTGTGGAGTCTGTGGAGTCTGTTAGGTCTGTGGAGCTCTGTGGGGTCTGTGGAGTCTGTGGAGTCTGTGGGCTCTCTGGGTTCTCTGGAGCTCTGTGGGGTCTGTGGAACTCAGTGGTGTCTGTGGAGTCTGTGGGGTCTGTGGAGTCTGTGGAGTCTCTGTGGGGTTCTGTTGAGTCTGCTGGGTCGGTGGGGTCTTTGGAGCTCTGTGGGGTTTTTGGAGTCTGTGGGGTCTTTGGAGTCTGTGGAGTCTGTGGAGTGTGTGGGGTCTGAGGGCTCTGTGGAGCACTGTGGGGTCTGTGGAGTCTGTGGGGTCTGTGGAGTCTGTGGAGCTCTCTGGGGTCTGTGGAGTCTGTGGGGTCTGTGGAACTCTGTGGGGTCCGTGGAGTGTGTGGGGTCTGTGGAGTCTGTGGAGTCAGTGGGGTCTATGGAGTCTGTGGAGCTTTGTGGGGTCTGTGGAGTCCGTGGAGTCTGAGGGCTCTGTGGAGCTCTGTGGGGTCTGTGGGGTCTGTGGAGTCTGTGGAGTCCGTGGAACTCTGTGGGGTCTGTGGAGTCTGTGGGGTCTGTGGAGTCTGTGGAGTCAGTGGGGTCTATGGAGTCTGTGGAGTCCGTAGGGTCTGTGTGGTCTGTGGAGTCTGTGGGGACTGTGGAGCTCTGTGGGGTCTGTGGAGTCTGTGGGGTCTGTGGAGCTCTGTGGGGTCTTTTGGGTCTGAGGGTTCTGTGGAGCTCTGTGGGGTCTTTTGGGTCTGAGGGTTCTGTGGAGCTCTGTGGGGTCTGTGGAGTCTGTGGGGACTGTGGAGCTCTGTGGGGTCTGTGGAGTCTGTGGGGTCTGTGGAGCTCTGTGGGGTCTTTTGGGTCTGAGGGTTCTGTGGAGCTCTGTGGGGTCTGTGGAGTCTGTGGGGTCTGTGGAGCTCTGTGGAGTCTGTGGGGACTGTGGGGTCTCTGGAGCTCTGTGGGGTCTGTGGAGTCTGTGGCGCTCTGTGGGGTCCGTAGGGTCTGTGGAGTCCGTGGGGTCTGTGGAGCTCTGTGATGTCTGTGGAATCTGTGGCGCTCTGTGGGGTCCGTGGGGTCTGTGGGCTCTGCTGGCTTTTTGGGGTCTGTGGAGTCTGTGGGGTCTATGTAGCTCTGTGGGGTCAGTGGAGTCTGTGGAGTCTGTGGGGACTGTGGAGTCTGTGGCGCTCTGTGGGGTCCATGTAGCTCTGTGGGGTCTGTGGAGTCAGTGGAGTCTGTGGGGTCTGTGGAGCTCTGTGGGGTCTCTGGAGCTCTTTGGTGTCTGTGGTGTGTGTGGAGTCTGCGGGGTATGTGGGGTCTGTGTAGCTCTGTGGGGTCTGTGGACTCCGTGGATTCTGTGGGCTCTGTGGGTTCTTTGGGGTCTTTGGAGTCTGTGGAGTGTGTGGGGTCTATGGAACTCTGTGGGGTCTGTGGAGTCTGTGGAGTATGTGGGGTCGGAGGGCTCTGTGGAGTCTGTGGGGTCTGTGGGGTCTGTGGAGTCCGTGGAGTCCGTGGAACTCTGTGGGGTCTGTGGAGTCTGTGGAGTCTGTAGGGTCTGTGTGGTCTGTGGAGCTATGTGGGGTCTGTGGAGTCTGTGGTTACTGTGGGGTCTCTGGAGCTCTGTGGGGTCTGTGGACTCCGTGGAGTCTGTGGAACTCTGTGGCGCTCTGTGTGGTCCGTGGGGTCTGTGGGGTCTGTGGAGCTCTGTGGGGTCTTTGGGGTCTGTGGGGTCTGTGGAGTGTGTGGGGTCTGTGGAGCTCTGTGGGGTCTGTGGAGTTTGTGGTTACTGTGGGGTCTCTGGAGCTCTGTGGGGTCTGTGGACTCCGGGTCCATGGGGTCTGTGGGGTCCATGTAGCTCTGTGGGGTCAATGGAGTCAGTGGAGTCTGTGGGGTCTGTGGAGCTCTGTGGGGTCTGTGGACTCTCTGGAGTCTGTGGGCTCTGTGGGCTCTTTGGTGTCTGTGGTGTGTGTGGAGTCTGCGGGGTCCGTGGGGTCTGTGTAGCTCTGTGGGGTCTGTGGACTCCGTGGAGTCTGTGGGCTCTGTGGGTTCTTTGGGGTCTTTGGAGTCTGTGGAGTGTGTGGGGTCTGTGGAACTCTGTGGGGTCTGTGGAGTCTGTGGAGTACGTGGGGTCGGAGGGCTCTGTGGAGTCTGTGGGGTCTGTGGGGTCTGTGGAGTCCGTGGAGTCCGTGGAACTCTGTGGGGTCTGTGGAGTCTGTGGAGTCAGTGGGGTATATGGAGTCTGTGGAGTCTTTAGGGTCTGTGTGGTCTGTGGAGCTAAGTGGGGTCTGTGGACTCCGTGGAGTCTGTGGGCTCTGTGGGTTCTTTGGGGTCTGTGGAGTCTGTGGAGCTTTGTGGGGTCTGTGGAGTCTGTGGAGTCTGTGGGGTCTGAGGGCTCTGTGGAGCTCTGTGGGGTCTGTGGAGTCTATGGGGTGTGTGGAGCTCTGTGGGGTCTGTTGAGTCCGTGGGGTCTGTGGAGCTTTGGGGTCTGTGGAGTCTGTGGGGTCTGTGGAGCTCTGTGGGGTCTTTTGGGTCTGAGGGTTCTGTGGAGCTCTGTGGGGTCTGTGGAGTCTGTGGGGTCCGTGGAACTCTGTGGGGTCTGTGGAGTCTGTGGGGACTGTGGGGTCTCTGGAGCTCTGTGGGGTCTGTGGAGTCTGTGGCGCTCTGTGGGGTCCGTAGGGTCTGTGGAGTCCGTGGGGTCTGTGGAGCTCTGTGATGTCTGTGGAATCTGTGGCGCTCTGTGGGGTCCGTAGGGTCTGTGGGGTCCGTGGGGTCTGTGGGCTCTGCTGGCTCTTTGGGGTCTGTGGAGTCTGTGGGGTCTATGTAGCTCTGTGGGGTCTGTGGAGTCATTGGAGTCTCTTGGGTCTGTGGAGCTCTGTGGGGTCTGTGGAGTTTGTGGTTACTGTGGGGTCTCTGGAGCTCTGTGGGGTCTGTGGACTCCGTGGAGTCTGTGGAACTCTGTGGCGCTCTGTGTGGTCCGTGGGGTCTGTGGGGTCTGTGGAGCTCTGTGGGGTCTTTGGGGTCTTTGGGGTCTGTGGGGTCTGTGGAGTGTGTGGGGTCTGAGGGCTCTGTGGGGTCTGTGGAGTGTGTGGGGTCTGAGGGCTCTGTGGAGCACTGTGGGGTCTGTGGAGTCTGTGGGGTCTGTGGAGTCTGTGGAGCACTGTGGGGTCTGTGGAGTCTGTGGGGTCTGTGGGGTTTGTGGTGCACTGTGGGGTCTGTGGAATCCGTGGGGTCTGAGGGCTCTGTGGAGCTCTGTGGGGTCTGTGGAGCTCTGTGGGTTCTGTGGGGTCTGTGGAGTCTTTGGAGTCTGTGGAACTCTGTGGGGTCTGTGGAGTCTGTGGGGTCTGTGGAGTCTGTGGAGTCATTGGGGTCTATGGAGTCTGTGGAGTCTGTGGAGTCTGTGGAGTCTGTTAGGTCTGTGGAGCTCTGTGGGGTCTGTGGAGTCTGTGGAGTCTGTGGGCTCTCTGGGTTCTCTGGAGCTCTGTGGGGTCTGTGGAACTCAGTGGTGTCTGTGGAGTCTGTGGGGTCTGTGGAGTCTGTGGAGTCTCTGTGGGGTTCTGTTGAGTCTGCTGGGTCGGTGGGGTCTTTGGAGCTCTGTGGGGTTTTTGGAGTCTGTGGGGTCTTTGGAGTCTGTGGAGTCTGTGGAGTGTGTGGGGTCTGAGGGCTCTGTGGAGCACTGTGGGGTCTGTGGAGTCTGTGGGGTCTGTGGAGTCTGTGGAGCTCTCTGGGGTCTGTGGAGTCTGTGGGGTCTGTGGAACTCTGTGGGGTCCGTGGAGTCTGTGGGGTCTGTGGAGTCTGTGGAGTCAGTGGGGTCTATGGAGTCTGTGGAGCTTTGTGGGGTCTGTGGAGTCTGTGGAGTCTGTGGAGTCTGAGGGCTCTGTGGAGCTCTGTGGGGTCTGTGGGGTCTGTGGAGTCTGTGGAGTCCGTGGAACTCTGTGGGGTCTGTGGAGTCTGTGGGGTCTGTGGAGTCTGTGGAGTCAGTGGGGTCTATGGAGTCTGTGGAGTCTGTAGGGTCTGTGTGGTCTGTGGAGTCTGTGGGGACTGTGGAGTCTGTGGCGCTCTGTGGGGTCCATGGGGTCTGTGGGGTCCATGTAGCTCTGTGTGGTCTGTGGAGTCAGTGGAGTCTGTGGGGTCTGTGGAGCTCTGTGGGGTCTGTGGAGCTCTTTGGTGTCTGTGGTGTGTGTGGAGTCTGCGGGGTCCGTGGGGTCTGTGTAGCTCTGTGGGGTCTGTGGACTCCGTGGAGTCTGTGGGCTCTGTGGGTTCTTTGGGGTCTTTGGAGTCTGTGGAGTGTGTGGGGTCTGTGGAACTCTGTGGGGTCTGTGGAGTCTGTGGAGTATGTGGGGTCGGAGGGCTCTGTGGAGTCTGTGGGGTCTGTGGGGTCTGTGGAGTCCGTGGAGTCCGTGGAACTCTGTGGGGTCTGTGGAGTCTGTGGAGTCAGTGGGGTCTATGGAGTCTGTGGAGTCTGTAGGGTCTGTGTGGTCTGTGGAGCTATGTGGGGTCTGTGGAGTCTGTGGGGGCTGTGGGGTGTCTGGGGCTCTGTGGGGTCTGTGGAGTCGGTGGCGCTCTGTGGGGTCCATGGGGTCTGTGGGGTCCATGTAGCTCTGTGGGGTCTATGGAGTCAGTGTAGTCTGTGGGGTCTGTGGAGCTCTGTGGGGTCTGTGGACTCTCTGGAGTCTGTGGGCTCTGTGGGCTCTTTGGTGTCTGTGGTGTGTGTGGAGTCTGCGGGGTCCGTGGGGTCTGTGTAGCTCTGTGGGGTCTGTGGATTCCGTGGAGTCTGTGGGCTCTGTGGGTTCTTTGGGGTCTTTGGAGTCTGTTGAGTGTGTGGGGTCTGTGGAACTCTGTGGGGTCTGTGGAGTCTGTGGAGTATGTGGGGTCGGAGGGCTCTGTGGAGTCTGTGGGGTCTGTGGGGTCTGTGGAGTCCGTGGGGTCTGTGTAGCTCTGTGGGGTATGTGGACTCCGTGGAGTCTCTGGGCTCTGTGGGTTCTTTGGGGTCTGTGGAGTCTGTGCAGTATGTGGGGTCGGAGGGCTCTGTGGAGTCAGTGGTGTCTAAGGAGTCTGTGGAGCTTTGTGGGGTCTGTGGAGTCTGTGGAGTCTGTGGGGTCTGAGGGCTCTGTGGAGCTCTGTGGGGTCTGAGGGCTCTGTGGAGCTCTGTGGGGTCTGTGGAGCTCTGTGGGTTCTGTGGGGTCTGTGGAGTCTTTGGAGTCTGTGGAACTCTGTGGGGTCTGTGGAGTCTGTGGGGTCTGTGGAGTCTGTGGAGTCATTGGGGTCTATGGAGTCTGTGGAGTCTGTGGAGTCTGTGAAGTCTGTTAGGTCTGTGGAGCTCTGTGGGGTCTGTGGAGTCTGTGGAGTCTGTGGGCTCTCTGGGTTCTCTGGAGCTCTGAGGGGTCTGTGGAACTCAGTGGTGTCTTCGGAGTCTGTGGGGTCTGTGGAGTCTGTGGAGTCTCTGTGGGGTTCTGTTGAGTCTGCTGGGTCGGTGGGGTCTTTGGAGCTCTGTGGGGTTTTTGTAGTCTGTGGGGTCTTTGGAGTCTGTGGAGTCTGTGGAGTGTGTGGGGTCTGAGGGCTCTGTGGAGCACTGTGGGGTCTGTGGAGTCTGTGGGGTCTGTGGAGTCTGTGGAGCTCTCTGGGGTCTGTGGAGTCTGTGGGGTCTGTGGAACTCTGTGGGGTCCGTGGAGTCTGTGGGGTCTGTGGAGTCTGTGGAGTCAGTGGGGTCTATGGAGTCTGTGGAGCTTTGTGGGGTCTGTGGAGTCTGTGGAGTCTGTGGAGTCTGAGGGCTCTGTGGAGCTCTGTGGGGTCTGTGGAGTCTGTGGGGTCTGTGGAGTCTGTGGAGTCAGTGGGGTCTATGGAGTCTGTGGAGTCTGTAGGGTCTGTGTGGTCTGTGGAGTCTGTGGGGACTGTGGAGTCTGTGGCGCTCTGTGGGGTCCATGGGGTCTGTGGGGTCCATGTAGCTCTGTGTGGTCTGTGGAGTCAGTGGAGTCTGTGGGGTCTGTGGAGCTCTGTGGGGTCTGTGGAGCTCTTTGGTGTCTGTGGTGTGTGTGGAGTCTGCGGGGTCCGTGGGGTCTGTGTAGCTCTGTGGGGTCTGTGGACTCCGTGGAGTCTGTGGGCTCTGTGGGTTCTTTGGGGTCTTTGGAGTCTGTGGAGTGTGTGGGGTCTGTGGAACTCTGTGGGGTCTGTGGACTCTGTGGAGTATGTGGGGTCGGAGGGCTCTGTGGAGTCCGTGGGGTCTGTGGGGTCTGTGGAGTCCGTGGAGTCCGTGGAACTCTGTGGAGTCTGTGGAGTCTGAGGGCTCTGTGGAGCTCTGTGGGGTCTGTGGGGTCTGTGGAGTCTGTGGAGTCCGTGGAACTCTGTGGGGTCTGTGGAGTCTGTGGGGTCTGTGGAGTCTGTGGAGTCAGTGGGGTCTATGGAGTCTGTGGAGTCTGTAGGGTCTGTGTGGTCTGTGGAGTCTGTGGGGACTGTGGAGTCTGTGGCGCTCTGTGGGGTCCATGGGGTCTGTGGGGTCCATGTAGCTCTGTGTGGTCTGTGGAGTCAGTGGAGTCTGTGGGGTCTGTGGAGCTCTGTGGGGTCTGTGGAGCTCTTTGGTGTCTGTGGTGTGTGTGGAGTCTGCGGGGTCCGTGGGGTCTGTGTAGCTCTGTGGGGTCTGTGGACTCCGTGGAGTCTGTGGGCTCTGTGGGTTCTTTGGGGTCTTTGGAGTCTGCGGAGTGTGTGGGGTCTGTGGAACTCTGTGGGGTCTGTGGAGTCTGTGGAGTATGTGGGGTCGGAGGGCTCTGTGGAGTCTGTGGGGTCTGTGGGGTCTGTGGAGTCCGTGGAGTCCGTGGAACTCTGTGGGGTCTGTGGAGTCTGTGGAGTCAGTGGGGTCTATGGAGTCTGTGGAGTCTGTAGGGTCTGTGTGGTCTGTGGAGCTATGTGGGGTCTGTGGAGTCTGTAGGGGCTGTGGGGTGTCTGGGGCTCTGTGGGGTCTGTGGAGTCGGTGGCGCTCTGTGGGGTCCATGGGGTCTGTGGGGTCCATGTAGCTCTGTGGGGTCTATGGAGTCAGTGTAGTCTGTGGGGTCTGTGGAGCTCTGTGGGGTCTGTGGACTCTCTGGAGTCTGTGGGCTCTGTGGGCTCTTTGGTGTCTGTGGTGTGTGTGGAGTCTGCGGGGTCCGTGGGGTCTGTGTAGCTCTGTGGGGTCTGTGGGCTCTTTGGTGTCTGTGGTGTGTGTGGAGTCTGCGGGGTCCGTGGGGTCTGTGTAGCTCTGTGGGGTCTGTGGTCTCCGTGGAGTCTGTGGGCTCTGTGGGTTCTTTGGGGTCTTTGGAGTCTGTTGAGTGTGTGGGGTCTGTGGAACTCTGTGGGGTCTGTGGAGTCTGTGGAGTATGTGGGGTCGGAGGGCTCTGTGGAGTCTGTGGGGACTGTGGGGTCTGTGGAGTCCGTGGGGTCTGTGTAGCTCTGTGGGGTATGTGGACTCCGTGGAGTCTCTGGGCTCTGTGGGTTCTTTGGGGTCTGTGGAGTCTGTGGAGTATGTGGGGTCGGAGGGCTCTGTGGAGTCAGTGGTGTCTATGGAGTCTGTGGAGCTTTTTGGGGTCTGTGGAGTCTGTGGAGTCTGTGGGGTCTGAGGGCTCTGTGGAGCTCTGTGGGGTCTGTGGAGTCTATGGGGTGTGTGGAGCTCTGTGGGGTCTGTGGAGTCCGTGGGGTCTGTGGAGCTTTGGGGACTGTGGAGTCTGTGGAGTCAGTGGGGTCTATGGAGTCTGTGGAGTCTGTGGAGTCTGTGGGGTCTGTGGAGTTTGTGGAGTCAGTGGGGTCTATGGAGTCTGTGGAGTCTGTGGAGTCTGTAGGGTCTGTGTGGTCTGTGGAGCTATGTGGGGTCTGTGGAGTCTGTGGGGACTGTGGGGTGTCTGGGGCTTTGTGGGGTCTGTGGAGTCTGTGTCGCACTGTTTGGTCCATGGGGTCAGTGGGGTCCATGTAGCTCTGTGGGGTCTGTGGAGTCAGTGGAGTCTGTGGGTTCTCTGGAGCTCTGTGGGGTCTGTGGACTCTGTGGAGTCTATGGGCTCTGTGGGCTCTTTGGTGTCTGTGGTGTCTGTGGAGTCTGTGGGGTCCGTGGGGTCTGTGTAGCTCTGTGGGGTCTGTGGACTCCGTTTAGTCTGTGGGGTCTGTGGAATCTGTGGAGTCAGTGGGGTCTATGGAGTCTGTGGAGTCTGTGGAGTCTGTTAGGTCTGTGGAGCTCTGTGGGTTCTGTGGAGTCTGTGGGCTCTGTGGGTTCTCTGGAGCTCTGTGGGGTCTGTGGAACTCTGTGGGGTCTGTTGAGTCTGAGGGGTCTTTGGAGAGTGTGGAGCTCTGTGGGGTTCTGTTGAGTCTGTAAGGTCTGTGGAGTATGTGGGGTCTGAGGAGCTCTGCGGGGTCTGTGGAATCTGTTTGTTCTGTGGGGTCTTTGGAGCTCTGTGGGGTCTGTGGAGTCTGTGGGATCTATGGAGCTCTGTGGGGTCTGTGGGGTCTTTGGAGTCTGTGGAGTGTGTGGAGTGTGTGGGGTCTGAGGGCTCTGTGGAGCTCTGTGGGGTTCTGTTGAGTCTGTAAGGTCTGCGGAGTATGTGGGGTCTGAGGAGCTTTGCGGGGTCTCTGGGGTCTGTGGAACTCTGTGGGGTCTGTGGGGTCTGTGGGGTCTGTGGGGTCCGTTGAGTCTGTGGGGTCTGTGGAGTCTGTGGAGTCAGTGGAGCTTTGTGGGGTCTGTGGAGTTTGTGGGGTCTGTGGTGTCTGTGGAGCTCTGTTGGTTCTGTGGACTCCGTGGAGTCTGTGGGCTCTGTGAGCTCTTTGGTGTCTGTGGTGTTGTGGAGTGTGCGGGGTCCGTGGGGTCTGTGGGCTCTGTGGGCTCTTTGGGGTCTGTGGAGTCTGTGGAGTCTGTTGGGTCTGTGGAACTCTGTGGGGTCTTTGGAGTCTGTGGGGTCTGTGGAGCTCTGTGAGGTCTTTTGGGTCTGAGGGTTCTGTGGAGCTCTGTGGGGTCTGTGGAGTCTGTGGGGTCCGTGGAACTCTGTGGGGTCTGTGGAGTCTGTGGGGACTGTGGGGTCTCTGGAGCTCTGTGGGGTCTGTGGAGTCTGTGGCGCTCTGTGGGGTCCGTAGGCTCTGTGGAGTCCGTGAGGTCTGTGGAGCTCTGTGATGTCTGTGGAATCTGTGGCGCTCTGTGGGGTCCGTGGGGTCTGTGGGCTCTGCTGGCTCTTTGGGGTCTGTGGAGTCTGTGGGGTCTGTGGAGTGTGTGGGGTCTGAGGGCTCTGTGGGGTCTGTGGAGTGTGTGGGGTCTGAGGGCTCTGTGGAGCACTGTGGGGTCTGTGGAGTCTGTGGGGTCTGTGGAGTCTGTGGAGCACTGCGGGGTCTGTGGAGTCTGTGGGGTCTGTGGGGTCTGTGGAGTCTTTGGAGTCTGTGGAACTCTGTGGGGTCTGTGGAGTCTGTGGGGTCTGTGGAGCTCTGTGGGGTCTGTGGGGTCTGTGGAGTCTTTGGAGTCTGTGGAACTCTGTGGGGTCTGTGGAGTCTGTGGGGTCTGTGGAGTCTGTGGAGTCATTGGGGTCTATGGAGTCTGTGGAGTCTGTGGAGTCTGTGGAGTCTGTTAGGTCTGTGGAGCTCTGTGGGGTTTGTGGAGTCTGTGGAGTCTGTGGACTCTCTGGGTTCTCTAGAGCTCTGTGGGGTCTGTGGAACTCAGTGGTGTCTGTGGAGTCTGTGGGGTCTGTGGAGTCTGTGGAGTCTCTGGGGTCTATGTAGTGTCTGTGGAGCTCTGTGGGGTTCTGTTGAGTCTGCTGGGTCGGTGGGGTCTTTGGAGCTCTGTGGGGTCTGTGGAGTCTGTTGGATCTATGGAGCTCTGTGGGGTTTGTGGAGTCTGTGGGGTCTTTGGAGTCTGTGGAGTCTGTGGAGTGTGTGGGGTCTGAGGGCTCTGTGGAGCACTGTGGGGTCTCTGGAGTCTGTGGGGTCGGTGGAGTCTGTAGAGCACTGTGGGGTCTGTGGAGTGTGTGGGGTCTGAGGGCTCTGTGGAGCACTGTGGGGTCTGTGGAGTCTGTGGGGTCTGTGGAGTCTGTGGAGCTCTCTGGGGTCTGTGGAGTTTGTGTGGTCTGTGGAACTCTGTGGGGTCTGTGGAGTCCGTGGGGTCTGTGGAACTCTGTGGGGTCTGTGGAGTCTGTGGGGTCTGTGGAGTCTGTGGAGTTTGTGGAAGTCTCTGGGGTCTGTGGAGTCTGTGGAGTCTGTGGAGTCTGTGGAGTCAGTGGGGTCTATGGAGTCTGTGGAGCTTTGTGGGGTCTGTGTGGTCTGTGGAGTCTGTGGGGACTGTGGAGTCTGTGGCACTCTGTGGGGTCCATGGGGTCTGTGGGGTCCATGTAGCTCTGTGGGGTCTGTGGAGTCAGTGGAGTCTGTGGGGTCTGTGGAGCTCTGTGGGGTCTGTGGGCTCTGTGGGCTCTTTGGTGTCTGTGGTGTGTGTGGAGTCTGCGGGGTCCGTGGAGTCTGTGGGCTCTGTGGGTTCTTTGGGGTCTTTGGAGTCTGTGGAGTGTGTGGGGTCTGTGGAACTCTGTGGAGTCTGTGGAGTGTGTGGGGTCGGAGGGCTCTGTGGAGTCTGTGGGGTCTGTGGAGTCCGTGGAGTCCGTGGAACTCTGTGGGGTCTGTGGAGTCTGTGGGGTCTGTGGAACTCTGTGGGGTCTGTGGAGTCTGTGGAGCTCGGTGGGGTCTTTGGAGTCTGTGGAGTCTGTTAGGTCTGTGGAGCTCTGTGGGTTCTGTGGAGTCTGTGGAGTCTGTTGGCTCTGTGGGCTCTTTGGGGTCTGTGGAGTCTGTGGAGTCTGTTGGGTCTGTGGAACTCTGTGGGGTCTGTGGAGTCTGTGGGGTCTGTGGAACTCTGTGGGGTCTGTGGAGTTTGTGGGGTCTGTGGAACTCTGTGGGGTCTGTTGAGTCTTTGGGGTCTGTGGAACTCTGTGGGGTCTGTGGAGTCTGTGGGGTCTGTGGAGTCTGTGGAGTTTGTGGAAGTCTCTGGGGTCTGTGGAGTCTGTGGGGTCTGTGGAACTCTGTGGGGTCCATGGAGTCTGTGGGGTCTGTGGAGTCTGTGGAGTCAGTGGGGTCTATGGAGTCTGTGGAGCTTTGTGGGGTCTGTGGAGTCTGTGGAGTCTGTGGAGTCTGTGGAGTCTGAGGGCTCTGTGGAGCTCTGTGGGGTCTGTGGAGCTCTTTGGTGTCTGTGGTGTGTGTGGAGTCTGCGGGGTCCGTGGGGTCTGTGTAGCTCTGTGGGGTCTGTGGACTCCGTGGAGTCTGTGGGCTCTGTGGGTTCTTTGGGGTCTTTGGAGTCTGTGGAGTGTGTGGGGTCTGTGGAACTCTGTGGGGTCTGTGGAGTCTGTGGAGTATGTGGGGTCGGAGGGCTCTGTGGAGTCTGTGAGGTCTGTGGGGTCTGTGGAGTCCGTGGAGTCCGTGGAACTCTGTGGGGTCTGTGGAGTCTTTGGAGTCAGTGGGGTCTATGGAGTCTGTGGAGTCTGTAGGGTCTGTGTGGTCTGTGGAGCTATGTGGGGTCTGTGGAGTCGGTGGAGTCGGTGGCGCTCTGTGGGGTCCATGGGGTCTGTGGGGTCCATGTAGCTCTGTGGGGTCTATGGAGTCAGTGGAGTCTGTGGGGTCTGTGGAGCTCTGTGGGGTCTGTGGACTCTCTGGAGTCTGTGGGCTCTGTGGGCTCTTTGGTGTCTGTGGTGTGTGTGGAGTCTGCGGGGTCCGTGGGGTCTGTGTAGCTCTGTGGGGTCTGTGGACTCCGTGGAGTCTGTGGGCTCTGTGGGTTCTTTGGGGTCTTTGGAGTCTGTGGAGTGTGTGGGGTCTGTGGAACTCTGTGGGGTCTGTGGAGTCTGTGGAGTATGTGGGGTCGGAGGGCTCTGTGGAGTCTGTGGGGTCTGTGGGGTCTGTGGAGTCCGTGCAGTCCGTGGAGTCCGTGGAACTCTGTGGGGTCTGTGGAGTCTGTGGAGTCAGTGGGGTCTATGGAGTCTGTGGAGTCTGTAGGGTCTGTGTGGTCTGTGGAGCTATGTGGGGTCTGTGGAGTCTGTGGGGGCTGTGGGGTGTCTGCGACTCTGTGGGGTCTGTGGAGTCGGTGGCGCTCTGTGGGGTCCATGGGGTCTGTGGGGTCCATGTAGCTCTGTGGGGTCTATGGAGTCAGTGGAGTCTGTGGGGTCTGTGGAGCTCTGTGGGGTCTGTGGACTCTCTGGAGTCTGTGGGCTCTGTGGGCTCTTTGGTGTCTGTAGTGTGTGTGGAGTCTGCGGGGTCCGTGGGGTCTGTGTAGCTCTGTGGGGTCTGTGGACTCCGTGGAGTCTCTGGGCTCTGTGGGTTCTTTGGGGTCTGTGGAGTCTGTGGAGTATGTGGGGTCGGAGGGCTCTCTGGAGTCAGTGGGGTCTATGGAGTCTGTGGAGCTTTGTGGGGTCTGTGGAGTCTGTGGAGTCTGTGGGGTCTGAGGGCTCTGTGGAGCTCTGTGGGGTCTGTGGAGTCTATGGGGTGTGTGGAGCTCTGTGGGGTCTGTGGAGTCCGTGGGGTCTGTGGAGCTGTGGGGTCTGTGGAGTCTGTGGAGTCAGTGGGGTCTATGGAGTCTGTGGAGTCTGTGGGGTCTGTGGAGTCTGTGGAGTCAGTGGGGTCTATGGAGTCTGTGGAGTCTGTGGAGTCTGTAGGGTCTGTGTGGTCTGTGGAGCTATGTGGGTTCTGTGGAGTCTGTGGGGACTGTGGGGTGTCTGGGGCTTTGTGGGGTCTGTGGAGTCTGTGGCGCACTGTTTGGTCCATGGGGTCAGTGGGGTCCATGTAGCTCTGTGGGGTCTGTGGAGTCAGTGGAGTCTGTGGGGTCTCTGGAGCTCTGTGGGGTCTGTGGACTCTGTGGAGTCTATGGGCTCTGTGGGCTCTTTGGTGTCTGTGGTGTCTGTGGAGTCTGCGGGGTCCGTGGGGTCTGTGTAGCTCTGTGGGGTCTATGGACTCCGTGGAGTCTGTGGGCTCTGTGGGTTCTTTGGGGTCTGTGGAGTCTGTGGAGTATGTGGGGTCTGAGGGCTCTGTGGAGCTCTGTGGGGTTCTGTTGAGTCTGTAAGGTCTGTGGAGTATGTGGGGTCTGAGGAGCTCTGCGGGGTCTGTGGAATCTGATTGGTCGGTGGGGTCTTTGGAGCTCTGTGGGGTCTGTGGAGTCTGTGGGGTCTGTGGAAGTCTGTGGAGTCAGTGGGGTCTATGGAGTCTGTGGAGTCTGTGGAGTCTGTAGGGTCTGTGTGGTCTGTGGAGCTCTGTGGGGTCTGTGGAGTCTGTGGGGTCTGTGGAGCTTTGGGGTCCATGGGGTCTGTGGAGTCTTTGGAGTCTGTGGAACTCTGTGGGGTCTGTGGAGTCTGTGGGGACTGTGGGGTGTCTGGGGCTTTGTGGGGTCTGTGGAGACTGTGGCGCACTGTTTGGTCCATGGGGTCTGTGGGGTCCATGTAGCTCTGTAGGGTCTGTGGAGTCAGTGGAGTCTGTGGGGTCTCTGGAGCTCTGTGGGGTCTGTGGACTCTGTGGAGTCTGTGGGCTCTGTGGGCTCTTTGGTGTCTGTGGTGTCTGTGGAGTCTGTGGGGTCTGTGGGGTCCGTTGAGTCTGTGGGGTCTGTGGAGTCTGTGGAGTCAGTGGAGCTTTGTGGGGTCTGTGGAGTTTGTGGGGTCTGTGGTGTCTGTGGAGCTCTGTTGGGTCTGTGGACTCCGTGGAGTCTGTGGGCTCTGTGAGCTCTTTGGTGTCTGTGGTGTTGTGGAGTCTGCGGGGTCCGTGGGGTCTGTGGGCTCTGTGGGCTCTTTGGGGTCTGTGGAGTCTGTGGAGTCTGTTGGGTCTGTGGAACTCTGTGGGGTCTGTGGAGTCTGTGGGGTCTGTGGAACTCTGTGGGGTCTGTGCAGTGTGTGGGGTCTGTGGAGTGTGTGGAGTCTGTGGAGCTCGGTGGGGTCTTTGGAGTCTGTGGAGTCTGTTAGGTCTGTGGAGCTCTGTGGGTTCTGTGGAGTCTGTGGAGTCTGTGGGCTCTGTGGGTTCTCTGGAGCTCTGTGGGGTCTGTGGAACTCTGTGGGGTCTGTGGAGTCTGAGGGGTCTTTGGAGTGTGTGGAGCTCTGTGGGGTTCTGTTGAGTCTGTAAGGTCTGTGGAGTATGTGGGATCTGAGGAGCTCTGCGGGGTCTGTGGAATCTGTTTGGTCGGTGGGGTCTTTGGAGCTCTGTGGGGTCTGTGGAGTCTGTGGGATCTATGGAGCTCTGTGGGGTTTGTGGAGTCTGTGGGGTCTTTGGAGTCTGTGGAGTCTGTGGAGTGTGTGGGGTCTGAGGGCTCTGTGGAGCTCTGTGGGGTTCTGTTGAGTCTTTAAGGTCTGTGGAGTATGTGGGGTCATTGGGGTCTATGGAGTCTGTGGAGTCTGTGGAGTCTGTTAGGTCGGTGGAGCTCTGTGGGGTCTGTGGAGTCTGTGGACTCTCTGGGTTCTCTAGAGCTCTGTGGGGTCTGTGGAACTCAGTGGTGTCTGTGGAGTCTGTGGGGTCTGTGGAGTCTGTGGAGTCTCTGGGGTCTATGTAGTGTCTGTGGAGCTCTGTGGGGTTCTGTTGAGTCTGCTGGGTCGGTGGGGTCTTTGGAGCTCTGTGGGGTCTGTGGAGTCTGTTGGATTTATGGAGCTCTGTGGGGTTTGTGGAGTCTGTGGGGTCTTTGGAGTCTGTGGAGTCTGTGGAGTGTGTGGGGTCTGAGGGCTCTGTGGAGCACTGTGGGGTCTCTGGAGTCTGTGGGGTCGGTGGAGTCTGTAGAGCACTGTGGGGTCTGTGGAGTGTGTGGGGTCTGAGGGCTCTGTGGAGCACTGTGGGGTCTGTGGAGTGTGTGGCGCTCTGTGGGGTCCGTAGGGTCTGTGGAGTCCATGGGGTCTGTGGAGCTCTGTGATGTCTGTGGAATCTGTGGTGCTCTGTGGGGTCCGTGGGGTCTGTGGGCTCTGCTGGCTCTTTGGGGTCTGTGGAGTCTGTGGGGTCTATGTAGCTCTGTGGGGTCTGTGGAGTCATTGGAGTCTCTTGGGTCTGTGGAGCTCTGTGGGGTCTGTGGAGTTTGTGGTTACTGTGGGGTCTCTGGAGCTCTGTGGGTTCTGTGGACTCTCTGGAGTCTGTGGGCTCTGTGGGCTCTTTGGTGTCTGTGGTGTGTGTGGAGTGTGCGGGGTCCGTGGGGTCTGTGTAGCTCTGTGGGGTCTGTGGACTCTGTGGAGTCTGTGGGCTCTGTGGGTTCTTTGGGGTCTGTGGAGTCTGTGGAGTATGTGGGGTCGGAGGGCTCTGTGGAGTCAGTGGGGTCTATGGAGTCTGTGGAGCTTTGTGGGGTCTGTGGAGTCTGTGGAGTCTGTGGGGTCTGAGGGCTCTGTGGAGCTCTGTGGGGTTCTGTTGAGTCTGTAAGGTCTGTGGAGTATGTGGGGTCTGAGGAGCTCTGCGGGGTCTGTGGAATCTGTTTGGTCGGTGGGGTCTTTGGAGCTCTGTGGGGTCTGTGGAGTCTGTGGGGTCTGTGGAAGTCTGTGGAGTCAGTGGGGTCTATGGAGTCTGTGGAGTCTGTGGAGTCTGTAGGGTCTGTGTGGTCTGTGGAGCTCTGTGGGGTCTGTGGAGTCTGTGGGGTCTGTGGGCTCTGTGGGCTCTTTGGTGTCTGTGGTGTCTGTGGAGTCTGCGGGGTCCGTGGGGTCTGTGTAGCTCTGTGGGGTCTGTGGACTCCGTGGAGTCTGTGGGCTCTGTGGTTTCTTTGGGGTCTGTGGAGTCTGTGGAGTGTGTGGGGTCTGTGGAACTCTGTGGGGTCTGTGGAGTCTGTGGGGTCCGTTGAGTCTGTGGGGTGTGTGGAGTCTCTGGAGTCAGTGGGGTCTATGGAGTCTGTGGAGCTTTGTGGGGTCTGTGGCGTTTGTGGAGTCTGTTGAACTCTGTGGGGTCTGTGGGGTCTGTGGAACTCTGTGGGGTCTGTGGAGTCTGTGGAGTCTGTGGAGTCTGTGGAACTCTGTGGGGTCTGTGGAGTCTGTGGGGTCTGTGGAACTCTGTGGGGTCAGTGGAATCTGTGGGGTTTGTGGAGTCTGTGGAGTCAGTGGGGTCCATGGAGTCTGTGGAGCTTTGTGGGGTTTGTGGAGTCTGTGGAGTCAGTGGGGTCCATGGAGTCTGTGGAGTCTCTGGGGTCTATGTAGTGTCTGTGGAGCTCTGTGGGGTTCTGTTGAGTCTGCTGGGTCGGTGGGGTCTTTGGAGCTCTGTGGGGTCTGTGGAGTCTGTTGGATCTATGGAGCTCTGTGGGGTTTGTGGAGTCTGTGGGGTCTTTGGAGTCTGTGGAGTCTGTGGAGTGTGTGGGGTCTGAGGGCTCTGTGGAGCACTGTGGGGTCTCTGGAGTCTGTGGGGTCGGTGGAGTCTGTAGAGGACTGTGGGGTCTGTGGAGTGTGTGGGGTCTGAGGGCTCTGTGGAGCACTGTGGGGTCTGTGGAGTCTGTGGGGTCTGTGGAGTCTGTGGAGCTCTCTGGGGTCTGTGGAGTTTGTGGGGTCTGTGGAGTCTGTGGAGTCAGTGGGGTCTATGGAGTCTGTGGAGCTTTGTGGGGTCTGTGTGGTCTGTGGAGTCTGTGGGGACTGTGGAGTCTGTGGCGCTCTGTGGGGTCCATGGGTCTGTGGGGACCATGTAGCTCTGTGGGGTCTGTGGAGTCAGTGGAGTCTGTGGGGTCTGTGGAGCTCTGTGGGGTCTGTGGGCTCTGTGGGCTCTTTGGTGTCTGTGGTGTGTGTGGAGTGTGCGGGGTCCGTGGGGTCTGTGTAGCTCTGTGGGCTCTGTGGGTTCTTTGGGGTCTTTGGAGTCTGTGGAGTGTGTGGGGTCTGTGGAACTCTGTGGGGTCTGTGGAGTTTGTGGGGTCTGAGGGCTCTGTGGGATCTGTGGAGTGTGTGGGGTCTGAGGGCTCTGTGGAGCACTGTGGGGTCTGTGGAGTCTGTGGGGTCTGTGGAGTCTGTGGAGCACTGTGGGGTCTGTGGAGTCTGTGGGGTCTGTGGGGTTTGTGGTGCACTGTGGGGTCTGTGGAATCCGTGGGGTCTGAGGGCTCTGTGGAGCTCTGTGGGGTCTGTGGAGCTCTGTGGGGTCTGTGGGGTCTGTGGAGTCTTTGGAGTCTGTGGAACTCTGTGGGGTCTGTGGAGTCTGTGGGGTCTGTGGAGTCTGTGGAGTCATTGGGGTCTATGGAGTCTGTGGAGTCTGGGGAGTCTGTTAGGTCTGTTGAGCTCTGTGGGGTCTGTGGAGTCTTTGGAGTCTGTGGGCTCTCTTGGTTCTCTGGAGCTCTGTGGGGTCTGTGGAACTCAGTGGTGTCTGTGGAGTCTGTGGGGTCTGTGGAGTCTGTGGAGTCTCTGGGGTCTATGTAGTGTCTGTGGAGCTCTGTGGGGTTCTTTTGAGTCTGCTGCGTCGGTGGGGTCTTTGGAGCTCTGTGGGGTCTGTGGAGTCTGTGGGATCTATGGAGCTCTGTGGGGTTTGTGGAGTCTGTGGGGTCTTTGGAGTCTGTGGAGTCTGTGGAGTGTGTGGGGTCTGAGGGCTCTGTGGAGCACTGTGGGGTCTGTGGAGTCTGTGGAGTCTGTGGAGCTCTCTGGGGTCTGTGGAGTTTGTGGGGTCTGTGGAACTCTGTGGGGTCTCTGGAGTCTGTGGGGTCTGTGGAACTCTGTGGTGTCTGTGGAGTCTGTGGGGTCTGTGGAGTCTGTGGAGTTTGTGGAAGTCTCTGGGGTCTGTGGAGTCAGTGGGGTCTATGGAGTCTGTGGAGTCTGTAGGGTCTGTGTGGTCTGTGGAGCTATGTGGGGTCTATGGAGTCTGTGGGGGCTGTGGGGTGTCTGGGGCTCAGTGGGGTCTGTGGAGTCGGTGGCGCTCTGTGGGGTCCATGGGGTCTGTGGGGTCCATGTAGCTCTGTGGGGTCTGTGGAGTCAGTGGAGTCTGTGGGGTCTGTGGAGCTCTGTGGGGTCTGTGGACTCTCTGGAGTCTGTGGGCACTGTGGGCTCTTTGGTGTCTGTGGTGTGTGTGGAGTCTGCGGGGTCCGTGGGGTCTGTGTAGCTCTGTGGGGTCTGTGGACTCCGTGGAGTCTGTGGGCTCTGTGGGTTCTTTGGGGTCTGTGGAGTCTGTGGAGTATGTGGGGTCGAAGGGCTCTGTGGAGTCAGTGGGGTCTATGGAGTCTGTGGAGCTTTGTGGGGTCTGTGGAGTCTGTGGAGTCTGTGGGGTCTGAGGGCTCTGTGGAGCTCTGTGGGGTCTGTGGGGTCTGTGGAATCTGTGGAGTCTGTAGAACTCTGTGGGGTCTGTGGAGTCTGTGGGGTCTGTGGAACTCTGTGGGGTCCGTGGAGTCTCTGGGGTCTGTGGAGTCGGTGGAGTCAGTGGGGTCTATGGAGTCTGTGGAGTCTGTGGAGTGTGTTAGGTCTGTGGGCTCTGTGGAGCTCTGTGGGGTCTGTGGACTCCGTGGAGTCTGTGGAACTCTGTGGCGCTCTGTGGGGTCCGTGGGGTCTGTGGGGTCTGTGAAGCTCTTAGGGGTCTGTGGAGCCTTTGGTGTCTGTGGAGTCTGTTAGGTCTGTGGAGCTCTGTGGGGTCTGTGGAGTCTTTGGAGTCTGTGGAACTCTGTGGGGTCTGTGGAGTCTTTGGTGTCTGTGGCGCTCTGTGGGGTCCGTGGAGTCTGTGGGGTCCATGGAGTCTGTGGAGTCTTTGGGGTCTGAGGAGCTCTGTGGGGTCTGTGGAGTCTGTGGGCTCTGTGGGTTCTCTGGAGCTCTGTGGGGTCTGTGGAACTCAGTGGGGTCTGTGGAGTCTGTGGGGTCTGTGGAGTCTGTGGAGTCTGTGGGGTCTATGTAGTGTCTGTGGAGCTCTTTGGGGTTCTGTTGAGTCTGTTGGGTTGGTGGGGTCTTTGGAGCTCTGTGGGGTCTGTGGAGTGTGTGGGATCTATGGAGCTCTGTGGGGTTTGTGGAGTCTGTGGGGTCTTTGGAGTCTGTGGAGTGTGTGGAGTCTGTGGAGTGTGTGGGGTCTGAGGGCTCTGTGGAGCACTGTGGGGTCTCTTGAGTCTGTGGGGTCGGTGGAGTCTGTAGAGCACTTTGGGGTCTGTGGAGTGTGTGTGGTCTGAGGGCTCTGTGGAGCACTGTGGGGTCTCTTGAGTCTGTGGGGTCGGTGGAGTCTGTAGAGCACTTTGGGGTCTGTGGAGTCTGTGGGGTCTGTGGAACTCTGTGGGGTCCGTGGAGTCTGTGGGGTCTGTGGAGTCTGTGGAGTTTGTGGAAGTCTCTGGGGTCTGTGGAGTCTGTGGGGTCTGTGGAACTCTGTGGGGTCCGTGGAGTCTGTGGGGTCTGTGGAGTCTGTGGAGTCAGTGGGGTCTATGGAGTCTGTGGAGTCTCTGGGGTCTGTGGAGTCTGTGGAGTCTGTGGAACTCTGTGGGGTCTGTGGAGTCTGTGGGGTCTGTGGAACTCTGTGGGGTCAGTGGAATCTGTGGGGTTTGTGGAGTCTGTGGAGTCAGTGGGGTCCATGGAGTCTGTGGAGCTTTGTGGGGTTTGTGGAGTCTGTGGAGTCAGTGGGGTCCATGGAGTCTGTGGAGTCTCTGGGGTCTATGTAGTGTCTGTGGAGCTCTGTGGGGTTCTGTTGAGTCTGCTGGGTCGGTGGGGTCTTTGGAGCTCTGTGGGGTCTGTGGAGTCTGTGGGCTCTGTGAGCTCCTTGGGGTCTGTGGAGTCTGTGGAGTCTGTTGGGTCTGTGGAACTCTGTGGGGTCTGTGGAGTCTCTGGGGTCTGTGGAACTCTGTGGGGTCTGTGGAGTCTGTGGGGTCTGTGGAGTGTGTGGAGTCTGTGGAGCTCTTTGGGGTCTGTGGAGTCTGTGGGGTCTGTGGAGCTCTGTGGGGTCTTTTGGGTCTGAGGGTTCTGTGGAGCTCTGTGGGGTCTGTGGAGTCTGTGGAGTCCGTGGAACTCTGTGGGGTCTGTGGAGTCTGTGGGGACTGTGGGGTCTCTGGAGCTCTGTGGGGTCTGTGGAGTCTGTGGCGCTCTGTGGGGTCCGTAGGGTCTGTGGAGTCCGTGGGGTCTGTGGGGTCTGTGGAGCTCTTTGGGGTTTTTGGGGTCTGTGGGGTCTGTGGAGTGTGTGGGGTCTGAGGGCTCTGTGGAGCACTGTGGGGTCTGTGGAGTCTGTGGGGTCTGTGGAGTCTGTGGAGCACTGTGGGGTCTGTGGAGTCTGTGGGGTCTGTGGGGTTTGTGGTGCACTGTGGGGTCTGTGGAATCCGTGGGGTCTGAGGGCTCTGTGGAGCTCTGTTGGGTCTGTGGACTCCGTGGAGTCTGTGGGCTCTGTGAGCTCTTTGGTGTCTGTGGTGTTGTGGAGTCTGCGGGGTCCGTGGGGTCTGTAGGCTCTGTGGGCTCTTTGGGGTCTGTGGAGTCTGTGGAGTCTGTTGGGTCTGTGGAACTCTGTGGGGTCTGTGGAGTCTGTGGGGTCTGTGGAACTCTGTGGGGTCTGTGGAGTCTGTGGGGTCTGTGGAGTCTGTGGAGTCTGTGGAGTCTGTGGAGTCTGTTAGGTCTGTGGAACTCTGTGGGGTCTGTGGAGTCTGTGGAGTCTGTGGGCTCTCTGGGTTCTCTGGAGCTCTGTGGGGTCTGTGGAACTCAGTGGTGTCCGTGGAGTCTGTGGGGTCTGTGGAGTCTGTGGAGTCTCTGGGGTCTATGTAGTGTCTGTGGAGCTCTGTGGGGTTCTGTTGAGTCTGCTGGGTCGGTGGGGTCTTTGGAGCTCTGTGGGGTCTGTGGAGTCTGTGGGATCTATGGAGCTCTTTGGGGTTTGTGGAGTCTGTGGGGTCTTTGGAGTATGTGGAGTCTGTGGAGTTTGTGGGGTCTGTGGTGTCTGTGGAGCTCTGTTGGGTCTGTGGACTCCGTGGAGTCTGTGGGCTCTGTGAGCTCTTTGGTGTCTGTGGTGTTGTGGAGTCTGCGGGGTCCGTGGGGTCTGTAGGCTCTGTGGGCTCTTTGGGGTCTGTGGAGTCTGTGGAGTCTGTTGGGTCTGTGGAACTCTGTGGGGTCTGTGGAGTCTGTGGGGTCTGTGGAACTCTGTGGGGTCTGTGGAGTCTGTGGGGTCTGTGGAGTCTGTGGAGTCTGTGGAGTCTGTGGAGTCTGTTAGGTCTGTGGAACTCTGTGGGGTCTGTGGAGTCTGTGGAGTCTGTGGGCTCTCTGGGTTCTCTGGAGCTCTGTGGGGTCTGTGGAACTCAGTGGTGTCCGTGGAGTCTGTGGGGTCTGTGGAGTCTGTGGAGTCTCTGGGGTCTATGTAGTGTCTGTGGAGCTCTGTGGGGTTCTGTTGAGTCTGCTGGGTCGGTGGGGTCTTTGGAGCTCTGTGGGGTCTGTGGAGTCTGTGGGATCTATGGAGCTCTTTGGGGTTTGTGGAGTCTGTGGGGTCTTTGGAGTATGTGGAGTCTGTGGAGTGTGTGGGGTCTGAGGGCTCTGTGGAGCACTGTGGGGTCTCTGGAGTCTGTGGGGTCGGTGGAGTCTGTAGAGCACTGTGGGGTCTTTGGAGTGTGTGGGGTCTGAGGGCTCTGTGGAGCACTGTGGGGTCTGTGGAGTCTGTGGGGTCTGTGGAGTCTGTGGAGCTCTGTGGGGTCTGTGGAGTCTGTGGGGTCTGTGGAGCTCTGTGGGGTCTTTTGGGTCTGAGGGTTCTGTGGAGCTCTGTGGGGTCTGTGGAGTCTGTGGGGTCCGTGGAACTCTGTGGGGTCTGTGGAGTCTGTGACGCTCTGTGGGGTCCGTAGGGTCTGTGGAGTCCGTGGGGTCTGTGGAGCTCTGTGATGTCTGTGGAATCTGTGGCGCTCTGTGGGGTCCGTGGGGTCTGTGGGCTCTGCTGGCTCTTTGGGGTCTGTGGAGTCTGTGGGGTCTATGTAGCTCTGTGGGGTCTGTGGAGTCATTGGAGTCTCTTGGGTCTGTGGAGCTCTGTGGGGTCTGTGGAGTTTGTGGTTACTATGGGGTCTCTGGAGCTCTGTGGGGTCTGTGGACTCCGTGGAGTCTGTGGAACTCTGTGGCGCTCTGTGTGGTCCGTGGGGTCTGTGGGGTCTGTGGAGCTCTGTGGGGTCTTTGGGGTCTGTGGGGTCTGTGGAGTGTGTGGGGTCTGAGGGCTCTGTGGGGTCTGTGGAGTGTGTGGGGTCTGAGGGCTCTGTGGAGCACTGTGGGGTCTGTGGAGTCTGTGGGGTCTGTGGAGTCTGTGGGGTCTGTGGGGTTTGTGGTGCACTGTGGGGTCTGTGGAATCCGTGGGGTATGAGGGCTCTGTGGAGCTCTGTGGGGTCTGTGGAGCTCTCTGGGGTCTGTGGGGTCTGTGGAGTCTTTGGAGTCTGTGGAGTCATTGGGGTCTATGGAGTCTGTGGAGTCTGTGGAGTCTGTTAGGTCTGTGGAGCTCTGTGGGGTCTGTGGAGCTCTGTGGGGTCTGTGGAGTCTGTAGAGCACTGTGGGGTCTGTGGAGTGTGTGGGGTCTGAGGGCTCTGTGGAGCACTGTGGGGTCTGTGGAGTCTGTGGGGTCTGTGGAGTCTGTGGAGCTCTCTGGGGTCTGTGGAGTTTGTGGGGTCTGTGGAACTCTGTGGGGTCTGTTGAGTCTGTGGGGTCTGTGGAACTCTGTGGGGTCTGTGGAGTCTGTGGGGTCTGTGGAGTCTGTGGAGTTTGTGGAAGTCTCTGGGGTCGGTGGAGTCTGTGGGGTCTGTGGAACTCTGTGGGGTCCGTGGAGTCTGTGGGGTCTGTGGAGTCTGTGGAGTCAGTGGGGTCTATGGAGTCTGTGGAGCTTTTTGGGGTCTGTGGAGTCTGTAGAGTATGTGGAGTCTGTGGACTCTGAGGGCTCTGTGGAGCTTTGTGGGGTCTGTGGAGTCTGTGGAGTCCGTGGAACTCTGTGGGGTCTGTGGAGTCTGTGGGGTCTGTGGAGTCTGTGGAGTCAGTGGGGTCTATGGAGTCTGTGGAGTCTGTAGGGTCTGTGTGGTCTGTGGAGTCTGTGGGGACTGTGGAGCTCTGTGGGGTCTGTGGAGTCTGTGGGGTCTGTGGAGCTCTGTGGGGTCTTTTGGGTCTGAGGGTTCTGTGGAGCTCTGTGGGGTCTGTGGAGTCTGTGGGGTCCGTGGAACTCTGTGGGGTCTGTGGAGTCTGTGGGGACTGTGGGGTCTCTGGAGCTCTGTGGGGTCTGTGGAGTCTGTGGCGCTCTGTGGGGTCCGTAGGGTCTGTGGAGTCCGTGGGGTCTGTGGAGCTCTGTGATGTCTGTGGAATCTGTGGCGCTCTGTGGGGTCCGTGGGGTCTGTGGGCTCTGCTGGCTTTTTGGGGTCTGTGGAGTCTGTGGGGTCTATGTAGCTCTGTGGGGTCAGTGGAGTCTGTGGAGTCTGTGGGGACTGTGGAGTCTGTGGCGCTCTGTGGGGTCCATGTAGCTCTGTGGGGTCTGTGGAGTCAGTGGAGTCTGTGGGGTCTGTGGAGCTCTGTGGGGTCTCTGGAGCTCTTTGGTGTCTGTGGTGTGTGTGGAGTCTGCGGGGTATGTGGGGTCTGTGTAGCTCTGTGGGGTCTGTGGACTCCGTGGATTCTGTGGGCTCTGTGGGTTCTTTGGGGTCTTTGGAGTCTGTGGAGTGTGTGGGGTCTGTGGAACTCTGTGGGGTCTGTGGAGTCTGTGGAGTATGTGGGGTCGGAGGGCTCTGTGGAGTCTGTGGGGTCTGTGGGGTCTGTGGAGTCCGTGGAGTCCGTGGAACTCTGTGGGGTCTGTGGAGTCTGTGGAGTCTGTAGGGTCTGTGTGGTCTGTGGAGCTATGTGGGGTCTGTGGAGTCTGTGGTTACTGTGGGGTCTCTGGAGCTCTGTGGGGTCTGTGGACTCCGTGGAGTCTGTGGAACTCTGTGGCGCTCTGTGTGGTCCGTGGGGTCTGTGGGGTCTGTGGAGCTCTGTGGGGTCTTTGGGGTCTGTGGGGTCTGTGGAGTGTGTGGGGTCTGTGGAGCTCTGTGGGGTCTGTGGAGTTTGTGGTTACTGTGGGGTCTCTGGAGCTCTGTGGGGTCTGTGGACTCCGGGTCCATGGGGTCTGTGGGGTCCATGTAGCTCTGTGGGGTCTATGGAGTCAGTGGAGTCTGTGGGGTCTGTGGAGCTCTGTGGGGTCTGTGGACTCTCTGGAGTCTGTGGGCTCTGTGGGCTCTTTGGTGTCTGTGGTGTGTGTGGAGTCTGCGGGGTCCGTGGGGTCTCTGTAGCTCTGTGGGGTCTGTGGACTCCGTGGAGTCTGTGGGCTCTGTGGGTTCTTTGGGGTCTTTGGAGTCTGTGGAGTGTGTGGGGTCTGTGGAACTCTGTGGGGTCTGTGGAGTCTGTGGAGTACGTGGGGTCGGAGGGCTCTGTGGAGTCTGTGGGGTCTGTGGGGTCTGTGGAGTCCGTGGAGTCCGTGGAACTCTGTGGGGTCTGTGGAGTCTGTGGAGTCAGTGGGGTATATGGAGTCTGTGGAGTCTGTAGGGTCTGTGTGGTCTGTGGAGCTAAGTGGGGTCTGTGGACTCCGTGGAGTCTGTGGGGTCTGAGGGCTCTGTGGAGCTCTGTGGGGTCTGTGGAGTCTATGGGATGTGTGGAGCTCTGTGGGGTCTGTTGAGTCCGTGGGGTCTGTGGAGCTTTTGGGTCTGTGGAGTCTGTGGGGTCTGTGGAGCTCTGTGGGGTCTTTTGGGTCTGAGGGTTCTGTGGAGCTCTGTGGGGTCTGTGGAGTCTGTGGGGTCCGTGGAACTCTGTGGGGTCTGTGGAGTCTGTGGGGACTGTGGGGTCTCTGGAGCTCTGTGGGGTCTGTGGAGTCTGTGGCGCTCTGTGGGGTCCGTAGGGTCTGTGGAGTCCGTGGGGTCTGTGGAGCTCTGTGATGTCTGTGGAATCTGTGGCGCTCTGTGGGGTCCGTGGGGTCTGTGGGCTCTGCTGGCTCTTTGGGGTCTGTGGAGTCTGTGGGGTCTATGTAGCTCTGTGGGGTCTGTGGAGTCATTGGAGTCTCTTGGGTCTGTGGAGCTCTGTGGGGTCTGTGGAGTTTGAGGTTACTGTGGGGTCTCTGGAGCTCTGTGGGGTCTGTGGACTCCGTGGAGTCTGTGGAACTCTGTGGCGCTCTGTGTGGTCCGTGGGGTCTGTGGGGTCTGTGGAGCTCTGTGGGGTCTTTGGGGTCTTTGGGGTCTGTGGGGTCTGTGGGGTCTGTGGAGTGTGTGGGGTCTGAGGGCTCTGTGGGGTCTGTGGAGTGTGTGGGGTCTGAGGGCTCTGTGGAGCACTGTGGGGTCTGTGGAGTCTGTGGGGTCTGTGGAGTCTGTGGAGCACTGTGGGGTCTGTGGAGTCTGTGGGGTCTGTGGGGTTTGTGGTGCACTGTGGGGTCTGTGGAATCCGTGGGGTCTGAGGGCTCTGTGGAGCTCTGTGGGGTCTGTGGAGCTCTGTGGGTTCTGTGGGGTCTGTGGAGTCTTTGGAGTCTGTGGAACTCTGTGGGGTCTGTGGAGTCTGTGGGGTCTGTGGAGTCTGTGGAGTCATTGGGGTCTATGGAGTCTGTGGAGTCTGTGGAGTCTGTTAGGTCTGTGGAGCTCTGTGAGGTCTGTGGAGTCTGTGGAGTCTGTGGGCTCTCTGGGTTCTCTGGAGCTCTGTGGGGTCTGTGGAACTCAGTGGTGTCTGTGGAGTCTGTGGGGTCTGTGGAGTCTGTGGAGTCTCTGTGGGGTTCTGTTGAGTCTGCTGGGTCGGTGGGGTCTTTGGAGCTCTGTGGGGTTTTTGGAGTCTGTGGGGTCTTTGGAGTCTGTGGAGTCTGTGGAGTGTGTGGGGTCTGAGGGCTCTGTGGAGCACTGTGGGGTCTGTGGAGTCTGTGGGGTCTGTGGAGTCTGTGGAGCTCTCTGGGGTCTGTGGAGTCTGTGGGGTCTGTGGAACTCTGTGGGGTCCGTGGAGTCTGTGGGGTCTGTGGAGTCTGTGGAGTCAGTGGGGTCTATGGAGTCTGTGGAGCTTTGTGGGGTCTGTGGAGTCTGTGGAGTCTGTGGAGTCTGAGGGCTCTGTGGAGCTCTGTGGGGTCTGTGGGGTCTGTGGAGTCTGTGGAGTCCGTGGAACTCTGTGGGGTCTGTGGAGTCTGTGGGGTCTGTGGAGTCTGTGGAGTCAGTGGGGTCTATGGAGTCTGTGGAGTCTGTAGGGTCTGTGTGGTCTGTGGAGTCTGTGGGGACTGTGGAGCTCTGTGGGGTCTGTGGAGTCTGTGGGGTCTGTGGAGCTCTGTGGGGTCTTTTGGGTCTGAGGGTTCTGTGGAGCTCTGTGGGGTCTGTGGAGTCTGTGGGGTCCGTGGAACTCTGTGGGGTCTGTGGAGTCTGTGGGGACTGTGGGGTCTCTGGAGCTCTTTGGGGTCTGTGGAGTCTGTGGCGCTCTGTGGGGTCCGTAGGGTCTGTGGAGTCCGTGGGGTCTGTGGAGCTCTGTGATGTCTGTGGAATCTGTGGCGCTCTGTGGGGTCCGTGGGGTCTGTGGGCTCTGCTGGCTTTTTGGGGTCTGTGGAGTCTGTGGGGTCTATGTAGCTCTGTGGGGTCAGTGGAGTCTGTGGAGTCTGTGGGGACTGTGGAGTCTGTGGCGCTCTGTGGGGTCCATGTAGCTCTGTGGGGTCTGTGGAGTCAGTGGAGTCTGTGGGGTCTGTGGAATTCTATGGGGTCTCTGGAGCTCTTTGGTGTCTGTGGTGTGTGTGGAGTCTGCGGGGTATGTGGGGTCTGTGTAGCTCTGTGGGGTCTGTGGACTCCGTGGATTCTGTGGGCTCTGTGGGTTCTTTGGGGTCTTTGGAGTCTGTGGAGTGTGTGGGGTCTATGGAACTCTGTGGGGTCTGTGGAGTCTGTGGAGTATGTGGGGTCGGAGGGCTCTGTGGAGTCTGTGGGGTCTGTGGGGTCTGTGGAGTCCGTGGAGTCCGTGGAACTCTGTGGGGTCTGTGGAGTCTGTGGAGTCTGTAGGGTCTGTGTGGTCTGTGGAGCTATGTGGGGTCTATGGAGTCTGTGGTTACTGTGGGGTCTCTGGAGCTCTGTGGGGTCTGTGGACTCCGTGGAGTCTGTGGAACTCTGTGGCGCTCTGTGTGGTCCGTGGGGTCTGTGGGGTCTGTGGAGCTCTGTGGGGTCTTTGGGGTCTGTTGGGTCTGTGGAGTGTGTGGGGTCTGTGGAGCTCTGTGGGGTCTGTGGAGTTTGTGGTTACTGTGGGGTCTCTGGAGCTCTGTGGGGTCTGTGGACTCCGGGTCCATGGGGTCTGTGGGGTCCATGTAGCTCTGTGGGGTCAATGGAGTCAGTGGAGTCTGTGGGGTTTGTGGAGCTCTGTGGGGTCTGTGGACTCTCTGGAGTCTGTGGGCTCTGTGGGCTCTTTGGTGTCTGTGGTGTGTGTGGAGTCTGCGGGGTCCGTGGTGTCTGTGTAGCTCTGTGGGGTCTGTGGACTCCGTGGAGTCTGTGGGCTCTGTGGGTTCTTTGGGGTCTTTGGAGTCTGTGGAGTGTGTGGGGTCTGTGGAACTCTGTGGGGTCTGTGGAGTCTGTGGAGTACGTGGGGTCGGAGGGCTCTGTGGAGTCTGTGGGGTCTGTGGGGTCTGTGGAGTCCGTGGAGTCCGTGGAACTCTGTGGGGTCTGTGGAGTCTGTGGAGTCAGTGGGGTATATGGAGTCTGTGGAGTCTGTAGGGTCTGTGTGGTCTGTGGAGCTAAGTGGGGTCTGTGGACTCCGTGGAGTCTGTGGGCTCTGTGGGTTCTTTGGGGTCTGTGGAGTCTGTGGAGCTTTGTGGGGTCTGTGGAGTCTGTGGAGTCTGTGGGGTCTGAGGGCTCTGTGGAGCTCTGTGGGGTCTGTGGAGTCTATGGGGTGTGTGGAGCTCTGTGGGGTCTGTTGAGTCCGTGGGGTCTGTGGAGCTTTGGGGTCTGTGGAGTCTGTGGGGTCTGTGGAGCTCTGTGGGGTCTTTTGGGTCTGAGGGTTCTGTGGAGCTCTGTGGGGTCTGTGGAGTCTGTGGGGTCCGTGGAACTCTGTGGGGTCTGTGGAGTCTCTGGGGACTGTGGGGTCTCTGGAGCTCTGTGGGGTCTGTGGAGTCTGTGGCGCTCTGTGGGGTCCGTAGGGTCTGTGGAGTCCGTGGGGTCTGTGGAGCTCTGTGATGTCTGTGGAATCTGTGGCGCTCTGTGGGGTCCGTAGGGTCTGTGGGGTCCGTGGGGTCTGTGGGCTCTGCTGGCTCTTTGGGGTCTGTGGAGTCTGTGGGGTCTATGTAGCTCTGTGGGGTCTGTGGAGTCATTGGAGTCTCTTGGGTCTGTGGAGCTCTGTGGGGTCTGTGGAGTTTGTGGTTACTGTGGGGTCTCTGGAGCTCTGTGGGGTCTGTGGACTCCGTGGAGTCTGTGGAACTCTGTGGCGCTCTGTGTGGTCCGTGGGGTCTGTGGGGTCTGTGGAGCTCTTTGGGGTCTTTGGGGTCTTTGGGGTCTGTGGGGTCTGTGGAGTGTGTGGGGTCTGAGGGCTCTGTGGGGTCTGTGGAGTGTGTGGGGTCTGAGGGCTCTGTGGAGCACTGTGGGGTCTGTGGAGTCTGTGGGGTCTGTGGAGTCTGTGGAGCACTGTGGGGTCTGTGGAGTCTGTGGGGTCTGTGGGGTTTGTGGTGCACTGTGGGGTCTGTGGAATCCGTGGGGTCTGAGGGCTCTGTGGAGCTCTGTGGGGTCTGTGGAGCTCTGTGGGTTCTGTGGGGTCTGTGGAGTCTTTGGAGTCTGTGGAACTCTGTGGGGTCTGTGGAGTCTGTGGGGTCTGTGGAGTCTGTGGAGTCATTGGGGTCTATGGAGTCTGTGGAGTCTGTGGAGTCTGTGGAGTCTGTTAGGTCTGTGGAGCTCTGTGGGGTCTGTGGAGTCTGTGGAGTCTGTGGGCTCTCTGGGTTCTCTGGAGCTCTGTGGGGTCTGTGGAACTCAGTGGTGTCTGTGGAGTCTGTGGGGTCTGTGGAGTCTGTGGAGTCTCTGTGGGGTTCTGTTGAGTCTGCTGGGTCGGTGGGGTCTTTGGAGCTCTGTGGGGTTTTTGGAGTCTGTGGGGTCTTTGGAGTCTGTGGAGTCTGTGGAGTGTGTGGGGTCTGAGGGCTCTGTGGAGCACTGTGGGGTCTGTGGAGTCTGTGGGGTCTGTGGAGTCTGTGGAGCTCTCTGGGGTCTGTGGAGTCTGTGGGGTCTGTGGAACTCTGTGGGGTCCGTGGAGTCTGTGGGGTCTGTGGAGTCTGTGGAGTCAGTGGGGTCTATGGAGTCTGTGGAGCTTTGTGGGGTCTGTGGAGTCTGTGGAGTCTGTGGAGTCTGAGGGCTCTGTGGAGCTCTGTGGGGTCTGTGGGGTCTGTGGAGTCTGTGGAGTCCGTGGAACTCTGTGGGGTCTGTGGAGTCTGTGGGGTCTGTGGAGTCTGTGGAGTCAGTGGGGTCTATGGAGTCTGTGGAGTCTGTAGGGTCTGTGTGGTCTGTGGAGTCTGTGGGGACTGTGGAGTCTGTGGCGCTCTGTGGGGTCCATGGGGTCTGTGGGGTCCATGTAGCTCTGTGTGGTCTGTGGAGTCAGTGGAGTCTGTGGGGTCTGTGGAGCTCTGTGGGGTCTGTGGAGCTCTTTGGTGTCTGTGGTGTGTGTGGAGTCTGCGGGGTCCGTGGGGTCTGTGTAGCTCTGTGGGGTCTGTGGACTCCGTGGAGTCTGTGGGCTCTGTGGGTTCTTTGGGGTCTTTGGAGTCTGTGGAGTGTGTGGGGTAGTGGAACTCTGTGGGGTCTATGGAGTCTGTGGAGTATGTGGGGTCGGAGGGCTCTGTGGAGTCTGTGGGGTCTGTGGGGTCTGTGGAGTCCGTGGAGTCCGTGGAACTCTGTGGGGTCTGTGGAGTCTGTGGAGTCAGTGGGGTCTATGGAGTCTGTGGAGTCTGTAGGGTCTGTGTGGTCTGTGGAGCTATGTGGGGTCTGTGGAGTCTGTAGGGGCTGTGGGGTGTCTGGGGCTCTGTGGGGTCTGTGGAGTCGGTGGCGCTCTGTGGGGTCCATGGGGTCTGTGGGGTCCATGTAGCTCTGTGGGGTCTATGGAGTCAGTGTAGTCTGTGGGGTCTGTGGAGCTCTGTGGGGTCTGTGGACTCTCTTGAGTCTGTGGGCTCTGTGGGCTCTTTGGTGTCTGTGGTGTGTGTGGAGTCTGCGGGGTCCGTGGGGTCTGTGTAGCTCTGTGGGGTCTGTGGTCTCCGTGGAGTCTGTGGGCTCTGTGGGTTCTTTGGGGTCTTTGGAGTCTGTTGAGTGTGTGGGGTCTGTGGAACTCTGTGGGGTCTGTGGAGTCTGTGAAGTATGTGGGGTCGGAGGGCTCTGTGGAGTCTGTGGGGTCTGTGGGGTCTGTGGAGTCCGTGGGGTCTGTGTAGCTCTGTGGGGTATGTGGACTCCGTGGAGTCTCTGGGCTCTGTGGGTTCTTTGGGGTCTGTGGAGTCTGTGGAGTATGTGGGGTCGGAGGGCTCTGTGGAGTCAGTGGTGTCTATGGAGTCTGTGGAGCTTTGTGGGGTCTGTGGAGTCTGTGGAGTCTGTGGGGTCTGAGGGCTCTGTGGAGCTCTGTGGGGTCTGTGGAGTCTATGGGGTGTGTGGAGATCTGTGGGGTCTGTGGAGTCCGTGGGGTCTGTGGAGCTTTGGGGACTGTGGAGTCTGTGGAGTCAGTGGGGTCTATGGAGTCTGTGGAGTCTGTGGAGTCTGTGGGGTCTGTGGAGTTTGTGGAGTCAGTGGGGTCTATGGAGTCTGTGGAGTCTGTGGAGTCTGTAGGGTCTGTGTGGTCTGTGGAGCTATGTGGGGTCTGTGGAGTCTGTGGGGACTGTGGGGTGTCTGGGGCTTTGTGGGGTCTGTGGAGTCTGTGTCGCACTGTTTGGTCCATGGGGTCAGTGGGGTCCATGTAGCTCTGTGGGGTCTGTGGAGTCAGTGGAGTCTGTGGGGTCTCTGGAGCTCTGTGGGGTCTGTGGACTCTGTGGAGTCTATGGGCTCTGTGGGCTCTTTGGTGTCTGTGGTGTCTGTGGAGTCTGTGGGGTCCGTGGGGTCTGTGTAGCTCTGTGGGGTCTGTGGACTCCGTTTAGTCTGTGGGGTCTGTGGAATCTGTGGAGTCAGTGGGGTCTATGGAGTCTGTGGAGTCTGTGGAGTCTGTTAGGTCTGTGGAGCTCTGTGGGTTCTGTGGAGTCTGTGGGCTCTGTGGGTTCTCTGGAGCTCTGTGGGGTCTGTGGAACTCTGTGGGGTCTGTGGAGTCTGAGGGGTCTTTGGAGAGTGTGGAGCTCTGTGGGGTTCTGTTGAGTCTGTAAGGTCTGTGGAGTATGTGGGGTCTGAGGAGCTCTGCGGGGTCTGTGGAATCTGTTTGTTCTGTGGGGTCTTTGGAGCTCTGTGGGGTTTGTGGAGTCTGTGGGATCTATGGAGCTCTGTGGGGTCTGTGGGGTCTTTGGAGTCTGTGGAGTGTGTGGAGTGTGTGGGGTCTGAGGGCTCTGTGGAGCTCTGTGGAGCTCTGTGGGGTTCTGTTAAGTCTGTAAGGTCTGCGGAGTATGTGGGGTCTGAGGAGCTCTGCGGGGTCTCTAGGGGCTGTGGAACTCTGTGGGGTCTGTGGGGTCTGTGGGGTCTGTGGGGTCCGTTGAGTCTGTGGGGTCTGTGGAGTCTGTGGAGTCAGTGGAGCTTTGTGGGGTCTGTGGAGTTTGTGGGGTCTGTGGTGTCTGTGGAGCTCTGTTGGTTCTGTGGACTCCGTGGAGTCTGTGGGCTCTGTGAGCTCTTTGGTGTCTGTGGTGTTGTGGAGTCTGCGGGGTCCGTGGGGTCTGTGGGCTCTGTGGGCTCTTTGGGGTCTGTGGAGTCTGTGGAGTCTGTTGGGTCTGTGGAACTCTGTGGGGTCTGTGGAGTCTGTGGGGTCTGTGGAGTGTGTGGAGTCTGTGGAGCTCTGTGGGGTCTTTGGAGTCTGTGGGGACTGTGGAGTCTGTGGCGCTCTGTGGGGTCCATGTAGCTCTGTGGGGTCTGTGGAGTCAGTGGAGTCTGTGGGGTCTGTGGAATTCTATGGGGTCTCTGGAGCTCTTTGGTGTCTGTGGTGTGTGTGGAGTCTGCGGGGTATGTGGGGTCTGTGTAGCTCTGTGGGGTCTGTGGACTCCGTGGATTCTGTGGGCTCTGTGGGTTCTTTGGGGTCTTTGGAGTCTGTGGAGTGTGTGGGGTCTATGGAACTCTGTGGGGTCTGTGGAGTCTGTGGAGTATGTGGGGTCGGAGGGCTCTGTGGAGTCTGTGGGGTCTGTGGGGTCTGTGGAGTCCGTGGAGTCCGTGGAACTCTGTGGGGTCTGTGGAGTCTGTGGAGTCTGTAGGGTCTGTGTGGTCTGTGGAGCTATGTGGGGTCTATGGAGTCTGTGGTTACTGTGGGGTCTCTGGAGCTCTGTGGGGTCTGTGGACTCCGTGGAGTCTGTGGAACTCTGTGGCGCTCTGTGTGGTCCGTGGGGTCTGTGGGGTCTGTGGAGCTCTGTGGGGTCTTTGGGGTCTGTTGGGTCTGTGGAGTGTGTGGGGTCTGTGGAGCTCTGTGGGGTCTGTGGAGTTTGTGGTTACTGTGGGGTCTCTGGAGCTCTGTGGGGTCTGTGGACTCCGGGTCCATGGGGTCTGTGGGGTCCATGTAGCTCTGTGGGGTCAATGGAGTCAGTGGAGTCTGTGGGGTTTGTGGAGCTCTGTGGGGTCTGTGGACTCTCTGGAGTCTGTGGGCTCTGTGGGCTCTTTGGTGTCTGTGGTGTGTGTGGAGTCTGCGGGGTCCGTGGTGTCTGTGTAGCTCTGTGGGGTCTGTGGACTCCGTGGAGTCTGTGGGCTCTGTGGGTTCTTTGGGGTCTTTGGAGTCTGTGGAGTGTGTGGGGTCTGTGGAACTCTGTGGGGTCTGTGGAGTCTGTGGAGTACGTGGGGTCGGAGGGCTCTGTGGAGTCTGTGGGGTCTGTGGGGTCTGTGGAGTCCGTGGAGTCCGTGGAACTCTGTGGGGTCTGTGGAGTCTGTGGAGTCAGTGGGGTATATGGAGTCTGTGGAGTCTGTAGGGTCTGTGTGGTCTGTGGAGCTAAGTGGGGTCTGTGGACTCCGTGGAGTCTGTGGGCTCTGTGGGTTCTTTGGGGTCTGTGGAGTCTGTGGAGCTTTGTGGGGTCTGTGGAGTCTGTGGAGTCTGTGGGGTCTGAGGGCTCTGTGGAGCTCTGTGGGGTCTGTGGAGTCTATGGGGTGTGTGGAGCTCTGTGGGGTCTGTTGAGTCCGTGGGGTCTGTGGAGCTTTGGGGTCTGTGGAGTCTGTGGGGTCTGTGGAGCTCTGTGGGGTCTTTTGGGTCTGAGGGTTCTGTGGAGCTCTGTGGGGTCTGTGGAGTCTGTGGGGTCCGTGGAACTCTGTGGGGTCTGTGGAGTCTGTGGGGACTGTGGGGTCTCTGGAGCTCTGTGGGGTCTGTGGAGTCTGTGGCGCTCTGTGGGGTCCGTAGGGTCTGTGGAGTCCGTGGGGTCTGTGGAGCTCTGTGATGTCTGTGGAATCTGTGGCGCTCTGTGGGGTCCGTAGGGTCTGTGGGGTCCGTGGGGTCTGTGGGCTCTGCTGGCTCTTTGGGGTCTGTGGAGTCTGTGGGGTCTATGTAGCTCTGTGGGGTCTGTGGAGTCATTGGAGTCTCTTGGGTCTGTGGAGCTCTGTGGGGTCTGTGGAGTTTGTGGTTACTGTGGGGTCTCTGGAGCTCTGTGGGGTCTGTGGACTCCGTGGAGTCTGTGGAACTCTGTGGCGCTCTGTGTGGTCCGTGGGGTCTGTGGGGTCTGTGGAGCTCTTTGGGGTCTTTGGGGTCTTTGGGGTCTGTGGGGTCTGTGGAGTGTGTGGGGTCTGAGGGCTCTGTGGGGTCTGTGGAGTGTGTGGGGTCTGAGGGCTCTGTGGAGCACTGTGGGGTCTGTGGAGTCTGTGGGGTCTGTGGAGTCTGTGGAGCACTGTGGGGTCTGTGGAGTCTGTGGGGTCTGTGGGGTTTGTGGTGCACTGTGGGGTCTGTGGAATCCGTGGGGTCTGAGGGCTCTGTGGAGCTCTGTGGGGTCTGTGGAGCTCTGTGGGTTCTGTGGGGTCTGTGGAGTCTTTGGAGTCTGTGGAACTCTGTGGGGTCTGTGGAGTCTGTGGGGTCTGTGGAGTCTGTGGAGTCATTGGGGTCTATGGAGTCTGTGGAGTCTGTGGAGTCTGTGGAGTCTGTTAGGTCTGTGGAGCTCTGTGGGGTCTGTGGAGTCTGTGGAGTCTGTGGGCTCTCTGGGTTCTCTGGAGCTCTGTGGGGTCTGTGGAACTCAGTGGTGTCTGTGGAGTCTGTGGGGTCTGTTGAGTCTGCTGGGTCGGTGGGGTCTTTGGAGCTCTGTGGGGTTTTTGGAGTCTGTGGGGTCTTTGGAGTCTGTGGAGTCTGTGGAGTGTGTGGGGTCTGAGGGCTCTGTGGAGCACTGTGGGGTCTGTGGAGTCTGTGGGGTCTGTGGAGTCTGTGGAGCTCTCTGGGGTCTGTGGAGTCTGTGGGGTCTGTGGAACTCTGTGGGGTCCGTGGAGTCTGTGGGGTCTGTGGAGTCTGTGGAGTCAGTGGGGTCTATGGAGTCTGTGGAGCTTTGTGGGGTCTGTGGAGTCTGTGGAGTCTGTGGAGTCTGAGGGCTCTGTGGAGCTCTGTGGGGTCTGTGGGGTCTGTGGAGTCTGTGGAGTCCGTGGAACTCTGTGGGGTCTGTGGAGTCTGTGGGGTCTGTGGAGTCTGTGGAGTCAGTGGGGTCTATGGAGTCTGTGGAGTCTGTAGGGTCTGTGTGGTCTGTGGAGTCTGTGGGGACTGTGGAGTCTGTGGCGCTCTGTGGGGTCCATGGGGTCTGTGGGGTCCATGTAGCTCTGTGTGGTCTGTGGAGTCAGTGGAGTCTGTGGGGTCTGTGGAGCTCTGTGGGGTCTGTGGAGCTCTTTGGTGTCTGTGGTGTGTGTGGAGTCTGCGGGGTCCGTGGGGTCTGTGTAGCTCTGTGGGGTCTGTGGACTCCGTGGAGTCTGTGGGCTCTGTGGGTTCTTTGGGGTCTTTGGAGTCTGTGGAGTGTGTGGGGTAGTGGAACTCTGTGGGGTCTATGGAGTCTGTGGAGTATGTGGGGTCGGAGGGCTCTGTGGAGTCTGTGGGGTCTGTGGGGTCTGTGGAGTCCGTGGAGTCCGTGGAACTCTGTGGGGTCTGTGGAGTCTGTGGAGTCAGTGGGGTCTATGGAGTCTGTGGAGTCTGTAGGGTCTGTGTGGTCTGTGGAGCTATGTGGGGTCTGTGGAGTCTGTAGGGGCTGTGGGGTGTCTGGGGCTCTGTGGGGTCTGTGGAGTCGGTGGCGCTCTGTGGGGTCCATGGGGTCTGTGGGGTCCATGTAGCTCTGTGGGGTCTATGGAGTCAGTGTAGTCTGTGGGGTCTGTGGAGCTCTGTGGGGTCTGTGGACTCTCTTGAGTCTGTGGGCTCTGTGGGCTCTTTGGTGTCTGTGGTGTGTGTGGAGTCTGCGGGGTCCGTGGGGTCTGTGTAGCTCTGTGGGGTCTGTGGTCTCCGTGGAGTCTGTGGGCTCTGTGGGTTCTTTGGGGTCTTTGGAGTCTGTTGAGTGTGTGGGGTCTGTGGAACTCTGTGGGGTCTGTGGAGTCTGTGAAGTATGTGGGGTCGGAGGGCTCTGTGGAGTCTGTGGGGTCTGTGGGGTCTGTGGAGTCCGTGGGGTCTGTGTAGCTCTGTGGGGTATGTGGACTCCGTGGAGTCTCTGGGCTCTGTGGGTTCTTTGGGGTCTGTGGAGTCTGTGGAGTATGTGGGGTCGGAGGGCTCTGTGGAGTCAGTGGTGTCTATGGAGTCTGTGGAGCTTTGTGGGGTCTGTGGAGTCTGTGGAGTCTGTGGGGTCTGAGGGCTCTGTGGAGCTCTGTGGGGTCTGTGGAGTCTATGGGGTGTGTGGAGATCTGTGGGGTCTGTGGAGTCCGTGGGGTCTGTGGAGCTTTGGGGACTGTGGAGTCTGTGGAGTCAGTGGGGTCTATGGAGTCTGTGGAGTCTGTGGAGTCTGTGGGGTCTGTGGAGTTTGTGGAGTCAGTGGGGTCTATGGAGTCTGTGGAGTCTGTGGAGTCTGTAGGGTCTGTGTGGTCTGTGGAGCTATGTGGGGTCTGTGGAGTCTGTGGGGACTGTGGGGTGTCTGGGGCTTTGTGGGGTCTGTGGAGTCTGTGTCGCACTGTTTGGTCCATGGGGTCAGTGGGGTCCATGTAGCTCTGTGGGGTCTGTGGAGTCAGTGGAGTCTGTGGGGTCTCTGGAGCTCTGTGGGGTCTGTGGACTCTGTGGAGTCTATGGGCTCTGTGGGCTCTTTGGTGTCTGTGGTGTCTGTGGAGTCTGTGGGGTCCGTGGGGTCTGTGTAGCTCTGTGGGGTCTGTGGACTCCGTTTAGTCTGTGGGGTCTGTGGAATCTGTGGAGTCAGTGGGGTCTATGGAGTCTGTGGAGTCTGTGGAGTCTGTTAGGTCTGTGGAGCTCTGTGGGTTCTGTGGAGTCTGTGGGCTCTGTGGGTTCTCTGGAGCTCTGTGGGGTCTGTGGAACTCTGTGGGGTCTGTGGAGTCTGAGGGGTCTTTGGAGAGTGTGGAGCTCTGTGGGGTTCTGTTGAGTCTGTAAGGTCTGTGGAGTATGTGGGGTCTGAGGAGCTCTGCGGGGTCTGTGGAATCTGTTTGTTCTGTGGGGTCTTTGGAGCTCTGTGGGGTCTGTGGAGTCTGTGGGATCTATGGAGCTCTGTGGGGTCTGTGGGGTCTTTGGAGTCTGTGGAGTGTGTGGAGTGTGTGGGGTCTGAGGGCTCTGTGGAGCTCTGTGGAGCTCTGTGGGGTTCTGTTAAGTCTGTAAGGTCTGCGGAGTATGTGGGGTCTGAGGAGCTCTGCGGGGTCTCTAGGGGCTGTGGAACTCTGTGGGGTCTGTGGGGTCTGTGGGGTCTGTGGGGTCCGTTGAGTCTGTGGGGTCTGTGGAGTCTGTGGAGTCAGTGGAGCTTTGTGGGGTCTGTGGAGTTTGTGGGGTCTGTGGTGTCTGTGGAGCTCTGTTGGTTCTGTGGACTCCGTGGAGTCTGTGGGCTCTGTGAGCTCTTTGGTGTCTGTGGTGTTGTGGAGTCTGCGGGGTCCGTGGGGTCTGTGGGCTCTGTGGGCTCTTTGGGGTCTGTGGAGTCTGTGGAGTCTGTTGGGTCTGTGGAACTCTGTGGGGTCTGTGGAGTCTGTGGGGTCTGTGGAGTGTGTGGAGTCTGTGGAGCTCTGTGGGGTCTTTGGAGTCTGTGGGGTCTGTGGAGCTCTGTGAGGTCTTTTGGGTCTGAGGGTTCTGTGGAGCTCTGTGGGGTCTGTGGAGTCTGTGGGGTCCGTGGAACTCTGTGGGGTCTGTGGAGTCTGTGGGGACTGTGGGGTCTCTGGAGCTCTGTGGGGTCTGTGGAGTCTGTGGCGCTCTGTGGGGTCCGTAGGGTCTGTGGAGTCCGTGGGGTCTGTGGAGCTCTGTGATGTCTGTGGAATCTGTGGCGCTCTGTGGGGTCCGTGGGGTCTGTGGGCTCTGCTGGCTCTTTGGGGTCTGTGGAGTCTGTGGGGTCTGTGGAGTGTGTGGGGTCTGAGGGCTCTGTGGGGTCTGTGGAGTGTGTGGGGTCTGAGTTCTCTGTGGAGCACTGTGGGGTCTGTGGAGTCTGTGGGGTCTGTGGAGTCTGTGGAGCACTGCGGGGTCTGTGGAGTCTGTGGGGTCTGTGGGGTCTGTGGAGTCTTTGGAGTCTGTGGAACTCTGTGGGGTCTGTGGAGTCTGTGGGGTCTGTGGAGCTCTGTGGGGTCTGTGGGGTCTGTGGAGTCTTTGGAGTCTGTGGAACTCTGTGGGGTCTGTGGAGTCTGTGGGGTCTGTGGAGTCTGTGGAGTCATTGGGGTCTATGGAGTCTGTGGAGTCTGTGGAGTCTGTTAGGTCTGTGGAGCTCTGTGGGGTCTGTGGAGTCTGTGGAGTCTGTGGACTCTCTGGGTTCTCTAGAGCTCTGTGGGGTCTGTGGAACTCAGTGGTGTCTGTGGAGTCTGTGGGGTCTGTGGAGTCTGTGGAGTCTCTGGGGTCTATGTAGTGTCTGTGGAGCTCTGTGGGGCTCTGTTGAGTCTGCTGGGTCGGTGGGGTCTTTGGAGCTCTGTGGGGTCTGTGGAGTCTGTTGGATCTATGGAGCTCTGTGGGGTTTGTGGAGTCTGTGGGGTCTTTGGAGTCTGTGGAGTCTGTGGAGTGTGTGGGGTCTGAGGGCTCTGTGGAGCACTGTGGGGTCTCTGGAGTCTGTGGGGTCGGTGGAGTCTGTAGAGCACTGTGGGGTCTGTGGAGTGTGTGGGGTCTGAGGGCTCTGTGGAGCACTGTGGGGTCTGTGGAGTCTGTGGGGTCTGTGGAGTCTGTGGAGCTCTCTGGGGTCTGTGGAGTTTGTGTGGTCTGTGGAACTCTGTGGGGTCTGTGGAGTCTGTGGGGTCTGTGGAACTCTGTGGGGTCTGTGGAGTCTGTGGGGTCTGTGGAGTCTGTGGAGTTTGTGGAAGTCTCTGGGGTCTGTGGAGTCTGTGGAGTCTGTGGAGTCTGTGGAGTCAGTGGGGTCTATGGAGTCTGTGGAGCTTTGTGGGGTCTGTGTGGTCTGTGGAGTCTGTGGGGACTGTGGAGTCTGTGGCACTCTGTGGGGTCCATGGGGTCTGTGGGGTCCATGTAGCTCTGTGGAGTCTGTGGAGTCAGTGGAGTCTGTGGGGTCTGTGGAGCTCTGTGGGCTCTTTGGTGTCTGTGGTGTGTGTGGAGTCTGCGGGGTCCGTGGAGTCTGTGGGCTCTTTGGGTTCTTTGGGGTCTTTGGAGTCTGTGGAGTGTGTGGGGTCTGTGGAGTCTGTGGAGTGTGTGGGGTCGGAGGGCTCTGTGGAGTCTGTGGGGTCAGTGGAGTCCGTGGAGTCCGTGGAACTCTGTGGGGTCTGTGGAGTCTGTGGGGTCTGTGGAACTCTGTGGGGTCTGTGGAGTCTGTGGGGTCTGTGGAACTCTGTGGGGTCTGTGCAGTGTGTGGGGTCTGTGGAGTGTGTGGAGTCTGTGGAGCTCGGTGGGGTCTTTGGAGTCTGTGGAGTCTGTTAGGTCTGTGGAGCTCTGTGGGTTCTGTGGAGTCTGTGGAGTCTGTTGGCTCTGTGGGCTCTTTGGGGTCTGTGGAGTCTGTGGAGTCTGTTGGGTCTGTGGAACTCTGTGGGGTCTGTGGAGTCTGTGGGGTCTGTGGAACTCTGTGGGGTCTGTGGAGTTTGTGGGGTCTGTGGAACTCTGTGGGGTCTGTTGAGTCTTTGGGGTCTGTGGAACTCTGTGGGGTCTGTGGAGCTCTGTGGGGTCTGTGGAGTTTGTGGTTACTGTGGGGTCTCTGGAGCTCTGTGGGGTCTGTGGACTCCGGGTCCATGGGGTCTGTGGGGTCCATGTAGCTCTGTGGGGTCTATGGAGTCAGTGGAGTCTGTGGGGTCTGTGGAGCTCTGTGGGGTCTGTGGACTCTCTGGAGTCTGTGGGCTCTGTGGGCTCTTTGGTGTCTGTGGTGTGTGTGGAGTCTGCGGGGTCCGTGGGGTCTGTGTAGCTCTGTGGGGTCTGTGGACTCCGTGGAGTCTGTGGGCTCTGTGGGTTCTTTGGGGTCTTTGGAGTCTGTGGAGTGTGTGGGGTCTGTGGAACTCTGTGGGGTCTGTGGAGTCTGTGGAGTACGTGGGGTCGGAGGGCTCTGTGGAGTCTGTGGGGTCTGTGGGGTCTGTGGAGTCCGTGGAGTCCGTGGAACTCTGTGGGGTCTGTGGAGTCTCTGGAGTCAGGGGGGTATATGGAGTCTGTGGAGTCTGTAGGGTCTGTGTGGTCTGTGGAGCTAAGTGGGGTCTGTGGACTCCGTGGAGTCTGTGGGGTCTGAGGGCTCTGTGGAGCTCTGTGGGGTCTGTGGAGTCTATGGGGTGTGTGGAGCTCTGTGGGGTCTGTTGAGTCCGTGGGGTCTGTGGAGCTTTGGGGTCTGTGGAGTCTGTGGGGTCTGTGGAGCTCTGTGGGGTCTTTTGGGTCTGAGGGTTCTGTGGAGCTCTGTGGGGTCTGTGGAGTCTGTGGGGTCCGTGGAACTCTGCGGGGTCTGTGGAGTCTGTGGGGACTGTGGGGTCTCTGGAGCTCTGTGGGGTCTGTGGAGTCTGTGGCGCTCTGTGGGGTCCGTAGGGTCTGTGGAGTCCGTGGGGTCTGTGGAGCTCTGTGATGTCTGTGGAATCTGTGGCGCTCTGTGGGGTCCGTGGAGTCTGTGGGCTCTGCTGGCTCTTTGGGGTCTGTGGAGTCTGTGGGGTCTATGTAGCTCTGTGGGGTCTGTGGAGTCATTGGAGTCTCTTGGGTCTGTGGAGCTCTGTGGGGTCTGTGGAGTTTGAGGTTACTGTGGGGTCTCTGGAGCTCTGTGGGGTCTGTGGACTCCGTGGAGTCTGTGGAACTCTGTGGCGCTCTGTGTGGTCCGTGGGGTCTGTGGGGTCTGTGGAGCTCTGTGGGGTCTTTGGGGTCTTTGGGGTCTGTGGGGTCTGTGGAGTGTGTGGGGTCTGAGGGCTCTGTGGGGTCTGTGGAGTGTGTGGGGTCTGAGGGCTCTGTGGAGCACTGTGGGGTCTGTGGAGTCTGTGGGGTCTGTGGAGTCTGTGGAGCACTGTGGGGTCTGTGGAGTCTGTGGGGTCTGTGGGGTTTGTGGTGCACTGTGGGGTCTGTGGAATCCGTGGGGTCTGAGGGCTCTGTGGAGCTCTGTGGGGTCTGTGGAGCTCTGTGGGTTCTGTGGGGTCTGTGGAGTCTTTGGAGTCTGTGGAACTCTGTGGGGTCTGTGGAGTCTGTGGGGTCTGTGGAGTCTGTGGAGTCATTGGGGTCTATGGAGTCTGTGGAGTCTGTGGAGTCTGTGGAGTCTGTTAGGTCTGTGGAGCTCTGTGGGGTCTGTGGAGTCTGTGGAGTCTGTGGGCTCTCTGGGTTCTCTGGAGCTCTGTGGGGTCTGTGGAACTCAGTGGTGTCTGTGGAGTCTGTGGGGTCTGTGGAGTCTGTGGAGTCTCTGTGGGGTTCTGTTGAGTCTGCTGGGTCGGTGGGGTCTTTGGAGCTCTGTGGGGTTTTTGGAGTCTGTGGGGTCTTTGGAGTCTGTGGAGTCTGTGGAGTGTGTGGGGTCTGAGGGCTCTGTGGAGCACTGTGGGGTCTGTGGAGTCTGTGGGGTCTGTGGAGTCTGTGGAGCTCTCTGGGGTCTGTGGAGTCTGTGGGGTCTGTGGAACTCTGTGGGGTCCGTGGAGTCTGTGGGGTCTGTGGAGTCTGTGGAGTCAGTGGGGTCTATGGAGTCTGTGGAGCTTTGTGGGGTCTGTGGAGTCTGTGGAGTCTGAGGGCTCTGTGGAGCTCTGTGGGGTCTGTGGGGTCTGTGGAGTCTGTGGAGTCCGTGGAACTCTGTGGGGTCTGTGGAGTCTGTGGGGTCTGTGGAGTCTGTGGAGTCAGTGGGGTCTATGGAGTCTGTGGAGTCTGTAGGGTCTGTGTGGTCTGTGGAGTCTGTGGGGACTGTGGAGCTCTGTGGGGTCTGTGGAGTCTGTGGGGTCTGTGGAGCTCTGTGGGGTCTTTTGGGTCTGAGGGTTCTGTGGAGCTCTGTGGGGTCTTTTGGGTCTGAGGGTTCTGTGGAGCTCTGTGGGGTCTGTGGAGTCTGTGGGGACTGTGGAGCTCTGTGGGGTCTGTGGAGTCTGTGGGGTCTGTGGAGCTCTGTGGGGTCTTTTGGGTCTGAGGGTTCTGTGGAGCTCTGTGGGGTCTGTGGAGTCTGTGGGGTCTGTGGAGCTCTGTGGAGTCTGTGGGGACTGTGGGGTCTCTGGAGCTCTGTGGGGTCTGTGGAGTCTGTGGCGCTCTGTGGGGTCCGTAGGGTCTGTGGAGTCCGTGGGGTCTGTGGAGCTCTGTGATGTCTGTGGAATCTGTGGCGCTCTGTGGGGTCCGTGGGGTCTGTGGGCTCTGCTGGCTTTTTGGGGTCTGTGGAGTCTGTGGGGTCTATGTAGCTCTGTGGGGTCAGTGGAGTCTGTGGAGTCTGTGGGGACTGTGGAGTCTGTGGCGCTCTGTGGGGTCCATGTAGCTCTGTGGGGTCTGTGGAGTCAGTGGAGTCTGTGGGGTCTGTGGAGCTCTGTGGGGTCTCTGGAGCTCTTTGGTGTCTGTGGTGTGTGTGGAGTCTGCGGGGTATGTGGGGTCTGTGTAGCTCTGTGGGGTCTGTGGACTCCGTGGATTCTGTGGGCTCTGTGGGTTCTTTGGGGTCTTTGGAGTCTGTGGAGTGTGTGGGGTCTATGGAACTCTGTGGGGTCTGTGGAGTCTGTGGAGTATGTGGGGTCGGAGGGCTCTGTGGAGTCTGTGGGGTCTGTGGGGTCTGTGGAGTCCGTGGAGTCCGTGGAACTCTGTGGGGTCTGTGGAGTCTGTGGAGTCTGTAGGGTCTGTGTGGTCTGTGGAGCTATGTGGGGTCTGTGGAGTCTGTGGTTACTGTGGGGTCTCTGGAGCTCTGTGGGGTCTGTGGACTCCGTGGAGTCTGTGGAACTCTGTGGCGCTCTGTGTGGTCCGTGGGGTCTGTGGGGTCTGTGGAGCTCTGTGGGGTCTTTGGGGTCTGTGGGGTCTGTGGAGTGTGTGGGGTCTGTGGAGCTCTGTGGGGTCTGTGGAGTTTGTGGTTACTGTGGGGTCTCTGGAGCTCTGTGGGGTCTGTGGACTCCGGGTCCATGGGGTCTGTGGGGTCCATGTAGCTCTGTGGGGTCAATGGAGTCAGTGGAGTCTGTGGGGTCTGTGGAGCTCTGTGGGGTCTGTGGACTCTCTGGAGTCTGTGGGCTCTGTGGGCTCTTTGGTGTCTGTGGTGTGTGTGGAGTCTGCGGGGTCCGTGGGGTCTGTGTAGCTCTGTGGGGTCTGTGGACTCCGTGGAGTCTGTGGGCTCTGTGGGTTCTTTGGGGTCTTTGGAGTCTGTGGAGTGTGTGGGGTCTGTGGAACTCTGTGGGGTCTGTGGAGTCTGTGGAGTACGTGGGGTCGGAGGGCTCTGTGGAGTCTGTGGGGTCTGTGGGGTCTGTGGAGTCCGTGGAGTCCGTGGAACTCTGTGGGGTCTGTGGAGTCTGTGGAGTCAGTGGGGTATATGGAGTCTGTGGAGTCTGTAGGGTCTGTGTGGTCTGTGGAGCTAAGTGGGGTCTGTGGACTCCGTGGAGTCTGTGGGCTCTGTGGGTTCTTTGGGGTCTGTGGAGTCTGTGGAGCTTTGTGGGGTCTGTGGAGTCTGTGGAGTCTGTGGGGTCTGAGGGCTCTGTGGAGCTCTGTGGGGTCTGTGGAGTCTATGGGGTGTGTGGAGCTCTGTGGGGTCTGTTGAGTCCGTGGGGTCTGTGGAGCTTTGGGGTCTGTGGAGTCTGTGGGGTCTGTGGAGCTCTGTGGGGTCTTTTGGGTCTGAGGGTTCTGTGGAGCTCTGTGGGGTCTGTGGAGTCTGTGGGGTCCGTGGAACTCTGTGGGGTCTGTGGAGTCTGTGGGGACTGTGGGGTCTCTGGAGCTCTGTGGGGTCTGTGGAGTCTGTGGCGCTCTGTGGGGTCCGTAGGGTCTGTGGAGTCCGTGGGGTCTGTGGAGCTCTGTGATGTCTGTGGAATCTGTGGCGCTCTGTGGGGTCCGTAGGGTCTGTGGGGTCCGTGGGGTCTGTGGGCTCTGCTGGCTCTTTGGGGTCTGTGGAGTCTGTGGGGTCTATGTAGCTCTGTGGGGTCTGTGGAGTCATTGGAGTCTCTTGGGTCTGTGGAGCTCTGTGGGGTCTGTGGAGTTTGTGGTTACTGTGGGGTCTCTGGAGCTCTGTGGGGTCTGTGGACTCCGTGGAGTCTGTGGAACTCTGTGGCGCTCTGTGTGGTCCGTGGGGTCTGTGGGGTCTGTGGAGCTCTGTGGGGTCTTTGGGGTCTTTGGGGTCTGTGGGGTCTGTGGAGTGTGTGGGGTCTGAGGGCTCTGTGGGGTCTGTGGAGTGTGTGGGGTCTGAGGGCTCTGTGGAGCACTGTGGGGTCTGTGGAGTCTGTGGGGTCTGTGGAGTCTGTGGAGCACTGTGGGGTCTGTGGAGTCTGTGGGGTCTGTGGGGTTTGTGGTGCACTGTGGGGTCTGTGGAATCCGTGGGGTCTGAGGGCTCTGTGGAGCTCTGTGGGGTCTGTGGAGCTCTGTGGGTTCTGTGGGGTCTGTGGAGTCTTTGGAGTCTGTGGAACTCTGTGGGGTCTGTGGAGTCTGTGGGGTCTGTGGAGTCTGTGGAGTCATTGGGGTCTATGGAGTCTGTGGAGTCTGTGGAGTCTGTGGAGTCTGTTAGGTCTGTGGAGCTCTGTGGGGTCTGTGGAGTCTGTGGAGTCTGTGGGCTCTCTGGGTTCTCTGGAGCTCTGTGGGGTCTGTGGAACTCAGTGGTGTCTGTGGAGTCTGTGGGGTCTGTGGAGTCTGTGGAGTCTCTGTGGGGTTCTGTTGAGTCTGCTGGGTCGGTGGGGTCTTTGGAGCTCTGTGGGGTTTTTGGAGTCTGTGGGGTCTTTGGAGTCTGTGGAGTCTGTGGAGTGTGTGGGGTCTGAGGGCTCTGTGGAGCACTGTGGGGTCTGTGGAGTCTGTGGGGTCTGTGGAGTCTGTGGAGCTCTCTGGGGTCTGTGGAGTCTGTGGGGTCTGTGGAACTCTGTGGGGTCCGTGGAGTCTGTGGGGTCTGTGGAGTCTGTGGAGTCAGTGGGGTCTATGGAGTCTGTGGAGCTTTGTGGGGTCTGTGGAGTCTGTGGAGTCTGTGGAGTCTGAGGGCTCTGTGGAGCTCTGTGGGGTCTGTGGGGTCTGTGGAGTCTGTGGAGTCCGTGGAACTCTGTGGGGTCTGTGGAGTCTGTGGGGTCTGTGGAGTCTGTGGAGTCAGTGGGGTCTATGGAGTCTGTGGAGTCTGTAGGGTCTGTGTGGTCTGTGGAGTCTGTGGGGACTGTGGAGTCTGTGGCGCTCTGTGGGGTCCATGGGGTCTGTGGGGTCCATGTAGCTCTGTGTGGTCTGTGGAGTCAGTGGAGTCTGTGGGGTCTGTGGAGCTCTGTGGGGTCTGTGGAGCTCTTTGGTGTCTGTGGTGTGTGTGGAGTCTGCGGGGTCCGTGGGGTCTGTGTAGCTCTGTGGGGTCTGTGGACTCCGTGGAGTCTGTGGGCTCTGTGGGTTCTTTGGGGTCTTTGGAGTCTGTGGAGTGTGTGGGGTCTGTGGAACTCTGTGGGGTCTGTGGAGTCTGTGGAGTATGTGGGGTCGGAGGGCTCTGTGGAGTCTGTGGGGTCTGTGGGGTCTGTGGAGTCCGTGGAGTCCGTGGAACTCTGTGGGGTCTGTGGAGTCTGTGGAGTCAGTGGGGTCTATGGAGTCTGTGGAGTCTGTAGGGTCTGTGTGGTCTGTGGAGCTATGTGGGGTCTGTGGAGTCTGTGGGGGCTGTGGGGTGTCTGGGGCTCTGTGGGGTCTGTGGAGTCGGTGGCGCTCTGTGGGGTCCATGGGGTCTGTGGGGTCCATGTAGCTCTGTGGGGTCTATGGAGTCAGTGTAGTCTGTGGGGTCTGTGGAGCTCTGTGGGGTCTGTGGACTCTCTGGAGTCTGTGGGCTCTGTGGGCTCTTTGGTGTCTGTGGTGTGTGTGGAGTCTGCGGGGTCCGTGGGGTCTGTGTAGCTCTGTGGGGTCTGTGGATTCCGTGGAGTCTGTGGGCTCTGTGGGTTCTTTGGGGTCTTTGGAGTCTGTTGAGTGTGTGGGGTCTGTGGAACTCTGTGGGGTCTGTGGAGTCTGTGGAGTATGTGGGGTCGGAGGGCTCTGTGGAGTCTGTGGGGTCTGTGGGGTCTGTGGAGTCCGTGGGGTCTGTGTAGCTCTGTGGGGTATGTGGACTCCGTGGAGTCTCTGGGCTCTGTGGGTTCTTTGGGGTCTGTGGAGTCTGTGCAGTATGTGGGGTCGGAGGGCTCTGTGGAGTCAGTGGTGTCTAAGGAGTCTGTGGAGCTTTGTGGGGTCTGTGGAGTCTGTGGAGTCTGTGGGGTCTGAGGGCTCTGTGGAGCTCTGTGGGGTCTGAGGGCTCTGTGGAGCTCTGTGGGGTCTGTGGAGCTCTGTGGGTTCTGTGGGGTCTGTGGAGTCTTTGGAGTCTGTGGAACTCTGTGGGGTCTGTGGAGTCTGTGGGGTCTGTGGAGTCTGTGGAGTCATTGGGGTCTATGGAGTCTGTGGAGTCTGTGGAGTCTGTGAAGTCTGTTAGGTCTGTGGGGTCTGTGGAGTCTGTGGAGTCTGTGGGCTCTCTGGGTTCTCTGGAGCTCTGAGGGGTCTGTGGAACTCAGTGGTGTCTTCGGAGTCTGTGGGGTCTGTGGAGTCTGTGGAGTCTCTGTGGGGTTCTGTTGAGTCTGCTGGGTCGGTGGGGTCTTTGGAGCTCTGTGGGGTTTTTGGAGTCTGTGGGGTCTTTGGAGTCTGTGGAGTCTGTGGAGTGTGTGGGGTCTGAGGGCTCTGTGGAGCACTGTGGGGTCTGTGGAGTCTGTGGGGTCTGTGGAGTCTGTGGAGCTCTCTGGGGTCTGTGGAGTCTGTGGGGTCTGTGGAACTCTGTGGGGTCCGTGGAGTCTGTGGGGTCTGTGGAGTCTGTGGAGTCAGTGGGGTCTATGGAGTCTGTGGAGCTTTGTGGGGTCTGTGGAGTCTGTGGAGTCTGTGGAGTCTGAGGGCTCTGTGGAGCTCTGTGGGGTCTGTGGAGTCTGTGGGGTCTGTGGAGTCTGTGGAGTCAGTGGGGTCTATGGAGTCTGTGGAGTCTGTAGGGTCTGTGTGGTCTGTGGAGTCTGTGGGGACTGTGGAGTCTGTGGCGCTCTGTGGGGTCCATGGGGTCTGTGGGGTCCATGTAGCTCTGTGTGGTCTGTGGAGTCAGTGGAGTCAGTGGAGTCTGTGGGGTCTGTGGAGCTCTGTGGGGTCTGTGGAGCTCTTTGGTGTCTGTGGTGTGTGTGGAGTCTGCGGGGTCCGTGGGGTCTGTGTAGCTCTGTGGGGTCTGTGGACTCCGTGGAGTCTGTGGGCTCTGTGGGTTCTTTGGGGTCTTTGGAGTCTGTGGAGTGTGTGGGGTCTGTGGAACTCTGTGGGGTCTGTGGAGTCTGTGGAGTATGTGGGGTCGGAGGGCTCTGTGGAGTCTGTGGGGTCTGTGGGGTCTGTGGAGTCCGTGGAGTCCGTGGAACTCTGTGGAGTCTGTGGAGTCTGAGGGCTCTGTGGAGCTCTGTGGGGTCTGTGGGGTCTGTGGAGTCTGTGGAGTCCGTGGAACTCTGTGGGGTCTGTGGAGTCTGTGGGGTCTGTGGAGTCTGTGGAGTCAGTGGGGTCTATGGAGTCTGTGGAGTCTGTAGGGTCTGTGTGGTCTGTGGAGTCTGTGGGGACTGTGGAGTCTGTGGCGCTCTGTGGGGTCCATGGGGTCTGTGGGGTCCATGTAGCTCTGTGTGGTCTGTGGAGTCAGTGGAGTCTGTGGGGTCTGTGGAGCTCTGTGGGGTCTGTGGAGCTCTTTGGTGTCTGTGGTGTGTGTGGAGTCTGCGGGGTCCGTGGGGTCTGTGTAGCTCTGTGGGGTCTGTGGACTCCGTGGAGTCTGTGGGCTCTGTGGGTTCTTTGGGGTCTTTGGAGTCTGCGGAGTGTGTGGGGTCTGTGGAACTCTGTGGGGTCTGTGGAGTCTGTGGAGTATGTGGGGTCTGTGGAGTCTGTGGAGTCCGTGGAGTCCGTGGAACTCTGTGGGGTCTGTGGAGTCTGTGGAGTCAGTGGGGTCTATGGAGTCTGTGGAGTCTGTAGGGTCTGTGTGGTCTGTGGAGCTATGTGGGGTCTGTGGAGTCTGTAGGGGCTGTGGGGTGTCTGGGGCTCTGTGGGGTCTGTGGAGTCGGTGGCGCTCTGTGGGGTCCATGGGGTCTGTGGGGTCCATGTAGCTCTGTGGGGTCTATGGAGTCAGTGTAGTCTGTGGGGTCTGTGGAGCTCTGTGGGGTCTGTGGACTCTCTGGAGTCTGTGGGCTCTGTGGGCTCTTTGGTGTCTGTGGTGTGTGTGGAGTCTGCGGGGTCCGTGGGGTCTGTGTAGCTCTGTGGGGTCTGTGGTCTCCGTGGAGTCTGTGGGCTCTGTGGGTTCTTTGGGGTCTTTGGAGTCTGTTGAGTGTGTGGGGTCTGTGGAACTCTGTGGGGTCTGTGGAGTCTGTGGAGTATGTGGGGTCGGAGGGCTCTGTGGAGTCTGTGGGGACTGTGGGGTCTGTGGAGTCCGTGGGGTCTGTGTAGCTCTGTGGGGTATGTGGACTCCGTGGAGTCTCTGTGCTCTGTGGGTTCTTTGGGGTCTGTGGAGTCTGTGGAGTATGTGGGGTCGGAGGGCTCTGTGGAGTCAGTGGTGTCTATGGAGTCTGTGGAGCTTTTTGGGGTCTGTGGAGTCTGTGGAGTCTGTGGGGTCTGAGGGCTCTGTGGAGCTCTGTGGGGTCTGTGGAGTCTATGGGGTGTGTGGAGCTCTGTGGGGTCTGTGGAGTCCGTGGGGTCTGTGGAGCTTTGGGGACTGTGGAGTCTGTGGAGTCAGTGGGGTCTATGGAGTCTGTGGAGTCTGTGGAGTCTGTGGGGTCTGTGGAGTTTGTGGAGTCAGTGGGGTCTATGGAGTCTGTGGAGTCTGTGGAGTCTGTAGGGTCTGTGTGGTCTGTGGAGCTATGTGGGGTCTGTGGAGTCTGTGGGGACTGTGGGGTGTCTGGGGCTTTGTGGGGTCTGTGGAGTCTGTGTCGCACTGTTTGGTCCATGGGGTCAGTGGGGTCCATGTAGCTCTGTGGGGTCTGTGGAGTCAGTGGAGTCTGTGGGGTCTCTGGAGCTCTGTGGGGTCTGTGGACTCTGTGGAGTCTATGGGCTCTGTGGGCTCTTTGGTGTCTGTGGTGTCTGTGGAGTCTGTGGGGTCCGTGGGGTCTGTGTAGCTCTGTGGGGTCTGTGGACTCCGTTTAGTCTGTGGGGTCTGTGGAATCTGTGGAGTCAGTGGGGTCTATGGAGTCTGTGGAGTCTGTGGAGTCTGTTAGGTCTGTGGAGCTCTGTGGGTTCTGTGGAGTCTGTGGGCTCTGTGGGTTCTCTGGAGCTCTGTGGGGTCTGTGGAACTCTGTGGGGTCTGTTGAGTCTGAGGGGTCTTTGGAGAGTGTGGAGCTCTGTGGGGTTCTGTTGAGTCTGTAAGGTCTGTGGAGTATGTGGGGTCTGAGGAGCTCTGCGGGGTCTGTGGAATCTGTTTGTTCTGTGGGGTCTTTGGAGCTCTGTGGGGTCTGTGGAGTCTGTGGGATCTATGGAGCTCTGTGGGGTCTGTGGGGTCTTTGGAGTCTGTGGAGTGTGTGGAGTGTGTGGGGTCTGAGGGCTCTGTGGAGCTCTGTGGGGTTCTGTTGAGTCTGTAAGGTCTGCGGAGTATGTGGGGTCTGAGGAGCTTTGCGGGGTCTCTGGGGTCTGTGGAACTCTGTGGGGTCTGTGGGGTCTGTGGGGTCTGTGGGGTCCGTTGAGTCTGTGGGGTCTGTGGAGTCTGTGGAGTCAGTGGAGCTTTGTGGGGTCTGTGGAGTTTGTGGGGTCTGTGGTGTCTGTGGAGCTCTGTTGGTTCTGTGGACTCCGTGGAGTCTGTGGGCTCTGTGAGCTCTTTGGTGTCTGTGGTGTTGTGGAGTGTGCGGGGTCCGTGGTGTCTGTGGGCTCTGTGGGCTCTTTGGGGTCTGTGGAGTCTGTGGAGTCTGTTGGGTCTGTGGAACTCTGTGGGGTCTTTGGAGTCTGTGGGGTCTGTGGAGCTCTGTGAGGTCTTTTGGGTCTGAGGGTTCTGTGGAGCTCTGTGGGGTCTGTGGAGTCTGTGGGGTCCGTGGAACTCTGTGGGGTCTGTGGAGTCTGTGGGGACTGTGGGGTCTCTGGAGCTCTGTGGGGTCTGTGGAGTCTGTGGCGCTCTGTGGGGTCCGTAGGCTCTGTGGAGTCCGTGAGGTCTGTGGAATCTGTGGCGCTCTGTGGGGTCCGTGGGGTCTGTGGGCTCTGCTGGCTCTTTGGGGTCTGTGGAGTCTGTGGGGTCTGTGGAGTGTGTGGGGTCTGAGGGCTCTGTGGGGTCTGTGGAGTGTGTGGGGTCTGAGGGCTCTGTGGAGCACTGTGGGGTCTGTGGAGTCTGTGGGGTCTGTGGAGTCTGTGGAGCACTGCGGGGTCTGTGGAGTCTGTGGGGTCTGTGGGGTCTGTGGAGTCTTTGGAGTCTGTGGAACTCTGTGGGGTCTGTGGAGTCTGTGGGGTCTGTGGAGCTCTGTGGGGTCTGTGGGGTCTGTGGAGTCTTTGGAGTCTGTGGAACTCTGTGGGGTCTGTGGAGTCTGTTGGGTCTGTGGAGTCTGTGGAGTCATTGGGGTCTATGGAGTCTGTGGAGTCTGTGGAGTCTGTGGAGTCTGTTAGGTCTGTGGAGCTCTGTGGGGTTTGTGGAGTCTGTGGAGTCTGTGGACTCTCTGGGTTCTCTAGAGCTCTGTGGGGTCTGTGGAACTCAGTGGTGTCTGTGGAGTCTGTGGGGTCTGTGGAGTCTGTGGAGTCTCTGGGGTCTATGTAGTGTCTGTGGAGCTCTGTGGGGTTCTGTTGAGTCTGCTGGGTCGGTGGGGTCTTTGGAGCTCTGTGGGGTCTGTGGAGTCTGTTGGATCTATGGAGCTCTGTGGGGTTTGTGGAGTCTGTGGGGTCTTTGGAGTCTGTGGAGTCTGTGGAGTGTGTGGGGTCTGAGGGCTCTGTGGAGCACTGTGGGGTCTCTGGAGTCTGTGGGGTCGGTGGAGTCTGTAGAGCACTGTGGGGTCTGTGGAGTGTGTGGGGTCTGAGGGCTCTGTGGAGCACTGTGGGGTCTGTGGAGTCTGTGGGGTCTGTGGAGTCTGTGGAGCTCTCTGGGGTCTGTGGAGTTTGTGTGGTCTGTGGAACTCTGTGGGGTCTGTGGAGTCTGTGGGGTCTGTGGAACTCTGTGGGGTCTGTGGAGTCTGTGGGGTCTGTGGAGTCTGTGGAGTTTGTGGAAGTCTCTGGGGTCTGTGGAGTCTGTGGAGTCTGTGGAGTCTGTGGAGTCAGTGGGGTCTATGGAGTCTGTGGAGCTTTGTGGGGTCTGTGTGGTCTGTGGAGTCTGTGGGGACTGTGGAGTCTGTGGCACTCTGTGGGGTCCATGGGGTCTGTGGGGTCCATGTAGCTCTGTGGGGTCTGTGGAGTCAGTGGAGTCTGTGGGGTCTGTGGAGCTCTGTGGGGTCTGTGGGCTCTGTGGGCTCTTTGGTGTCTGTGGTGTGTGTGGAGTCTGCGGGGTCCGTGGAGTCTGTGGGCTCTGTGGGTTCTTTGGGGTCTTTGGAGTCTGTGGAGTGTGTGGGGTCTGTGGAACTCTGTGGAGTCTGTGGAGTGTGTGGGGTCGGAGGGCTCTGTGGAGTCTGTGGGGTCTGTGGAGTCTGTGGAGTCCGTGGAACTCTGTGGGGTCTGTGGAGTCTGTGGGGTCTGTGGAACTCTGTGGGGTCTGTGGAGTCTGTGGAGCTCGGTGGGGTCTTTGGAGTCTGTGGAGTCTGTTAGGTCTGTGGAGCTCTGTGGGTTCTGTGGAGTCTGTGGAGTCTGTTGGCTCTGTGGGCTCTTTGGGGTCTGTGGAGTCTGTGGAGTCTGTTGGGTCTGTGGAACTCTGTGGGGTCTGTGGAGTCTGTGGGGTCTGTGGAACTCTGTGGGGTCTGTGGAGTTTGTGGGGTCTGTGGAACTCTGTGGGGTCTGTTGAGTCTTTGGGGTCTGTGGAACTATGTGGGGTCTGTGGAGTCTGTGGGGTCTGTGGAGTCTGTGGAGTTTGTGGAAGTCTCTGGGGTCTGTGGAGTCTGTGGGGTCTGTGGAACTCTGTGGGGTCCATGGAGTCTGTGGGGTCTGTGGAGTCTGTGGAGTCAGTGGGGTCTATGGAGTCTGTGGAGCTTTGTGGGGTCTGTGGAGTCTGTGGAGTCTGTGGAGTCTGTGGAGTCTGAGGGCTCTGTGGAGCTCTGTGGGGTCTGTGGAGCTCTTTGGTGTCTGTGGTGTGTGTGGAGTCTGCGGGGTCCGTGGGGTCTGTGTAGCTCTGTGGGGTCTGTGGACTCCGTGGAGTCTGTGGAGTCTGTGGAGTGTGTGGGGTCTGTGGAACTCTGTGGGGTCTGTGGAGTCTGTGGAGTATGTGGGGTCGGAGGGCTCTGTGGAGTCTGTGAGGTCTGTGGGGTCTGTGGAGTCCGTGGAGTCCGTGGAACTCTGTGGGGTCTGTGGAGTCTTTGGAGTCAGTGGGGTCTATGGAGTCTGTGGAGTCTGTAGGGTCTGTGTGGTCTGTGGAGCTATGTGGGGTCTGTGGAGTCGGTGGAGTCGGTGGCGCTCTGTGGGGTCCATGGGGTCTGTGGGGTCCATGTAGCTCTGTGGGGTCTATGGAGTCAGTGGAGTCTGTGGGGTCTGTGGAGCTCTGTGGGGTCTGTGGACTCTCTGGAGTCTGTGGGCTCTGTGGGCTCTTTGGTGTCTGTGGTGTGTGTGGAGTCTGCGGGGTCCGTGGGGTCTGTGTAGCTCTGTGGGGTCTGTGGACTCCGTGGAGTCTGTGGGCTCTGTGGGTTCTTTGGGGTCTTTGGAGTCTGTGGAGTGTGTGGGGTCTGTGGAACTCTGTGGGGTCTGTGGAGTCTGTGGAGTATGTGGGGTCGGAGGGCTCTGTGGAGTCTGTGGGGTCTGTGGGGTCTGTGGAGTCCGTGCAGTCCGTGGAGTCCGTGGAACTCTGTGGGGTCTGTGGAGTCTGTGGAGTCAGTGGGGTCTATGGAGTCTGTGGAGTCTGTAGGGTCTGTGTGGTCTGTGGAGCTATGTGGGGTCTGTGGAGTCTGTGGGGGCTGTGGGGTGTCTGCGACTCTGTGGGGTCTGTGGAGTCGGTGGCGCTCTGTGGGGTCCATGGGGTCTGTGGGGTCCATGTAGCTCTGTGGGGTCTATGGAGTCAGTGGAGTCTGTGGGGTCTGTGGAGCTCTGTGGGGTCTGTGGACTCTCTGGAGTCTGTGGGCTCTGTGGGCTCTTTGGTGTCTGTAGTGTGTGTGGAGTCTGCGGGGTCCGTGGGGTCTGTGTAGCTCTGTGGGGTCTGTGGACTCCGTGGAGTCTCTGGGCTCTGTGGGTTCTTTGGGGTCTGTGGAGTCTGTGGAGTATGTGGGGTCGGAGGGCTCTCTGGAGTCAGTGGGGTCTATGGAGTCTGTGGAGCTTTGTGGGGTCTGTGGAGTCTGTGGAGTCTGTGGGGTCTGAGGGCTCTGTGGAGCTCTGTGGGGTCTGTGGAGTCTATGGGGTGTGTGGAGCTCTGTGGGGTCTGTGGAGTCCGTGGGGTCTGTGGAGCTGTGGGGTCTGTGGAGTCTGTGGAGTCAGTGGGGTCTATGGAGTCTGTGGAGTCTGTGGAGTCTGTGGGGTCTGTGGAGTCTGTGGAGTCAGTGGGGTCTATGGAGTCTGTGGAGTCTGTGGAGTCTGTAGGGTCTGTGTGGTCTGTGGAGCTATGTGGGTTCTGTGGAGTCTGTGGGGACTGTGGGGTGTCTGGGGCTTTGTGGGGTCTGTGGAGTCTGTGGCGCACTGTTTGGTCCATGGGGTCAGTGGGGTCCATGTAGCTCTGTGGGGTCTGTGGAGTCAGTGGAGTCTGTGGGGTCTCTGGAGCTCTGTGGGGTCTGTGGACTCTGTGGAGTCTATGGGCTCTGTGGGCTCTTTGGTGTCTGTGGTGTCTGTGGAGTCTGCGGGGTCCGTGGGGTCTGTGTAGCTCTGTGGGGTCTATGGACTCCGTGGAGTCTGTGGGCTCTGTGGGTTCTTTGGGGTCTGTGGAGTCTGTGGAGTATGTGGGGTCTGAGGGCTCTGTGGAGCTCTGTGGGGTTCTGTTGAGTCTGTAAGGTCTGTGGAGTATGTGGGGTCTGAGGAGCTCTGCGGGGTCTGTGGAATCTGACTGGTCGGTGGGGTCTTTGGAGCTCTGTGGGGTCTGTGGAGTCTGTGGGGTCTGTGGAGTTTGTGGAGTCAGTGGGGTCTATGGAGTCTGTGGAGTCTGTGGAGTCTGTAGGGTCTGTGTGGTCTGTGGAGCTATGTGGGGTCTGTGGAGTCTGTGGGGACTGTGGGGTGTCTGGGGCTTTGTGGGGTCTGTGGAGTCTGTGTCGCACTGTTTGGTCCATGGGGTCAGTGGGGTCCATGTAGCTCTGTGGGGTCTGTGGAGTCAGTGGAGTCTGTGGGGTCTCTGGAGCTCTGTGGGGTCTGTGGACTCTGTGGAGTCTATGGGCTCTGTGGGCTCTTTGGTGTCTGTGGTGTCTGTGGAGTCTGTGGGGTCCGTGGGGTCTGTGTAGCTCTGTGGGGTCTGTGGACTCCGTTTAGTCTGTGGGGTCTGTGGAATCTGTGGAGTCAGTGGGGTCTATGGAGTCTGTGGAGTCTGTGGAGTCTGTTAGGTCTGTGGAGCTCTGTGGGTTCTGTGGAGTCTGTGGGCTCTGTGGGTTCTCTGGAGCTCTGTGGGGTCTGTGGAACTCTGTGGGGTCTGTTGAGTCTGAGGGGTCTTTGGAGAGTGTGGAGCTCTGTGGGGTTCTGTTGAGTCTGTAAGGTCTGTGGAGTATGTGGGGTCTGAGGAGCTCTGCGGGGTCTGTGGAATCTGTTTGTTCTGTGGGGTCTTTGGAGCTCTGTGGGGTCTGTGGAGTCTGTGGGATCTATGGAGCTCTGTGGGGTCTGTGGGGTCTTTGGAGTCTGTGGAGTGTGTGGAGTGTGTGGGGTCTGAGGGCTCTGTGGAGCTCTGTGGGGTTCTGTTGAGTCTGTAAGGTCTGCGGAGTATGTGGGGTCTGAGGAGCTTTGCGGGGTCTCTGGGGTCTGTGGAACTCTGTGGGGTCTGTGGGGTCTGTGGGGTCTGTGGGGTCCGTTGAGTCTGTGGGGTCTGTGGAGTCTGTGGAGTCAGTGGAGCTTTGTGGGGTCTGTGGAGTTTGTGGGGTCTGTGGTGTCTGTGGAGCTCTGTTGGTTCTGTGGACTCCGTGGAGTCTGTGGGCTCTGTGAGCTCTTTGGTGTCTGTGGTGTTGTGGAGTGTGCGGGGTCCGTGGTGTCTGTGGGCTCTGTGGGCTCTTTGGGGTCTGTGGAGTCTGTGGAGTCTGTTGGGTCTGTGGAACTCTGTGGGGTCTTTGGAGTCTGTGGGGTCTGTGGAGCTCTGTGAGGTCTTTTGGGTCTGAGGGTTCTGTGGAGCTCTGTGGGGTCTGTGGAGTCTGTGGGGTCCGTGGAACTCTGTGGGGTCTGTGGAGTCTGTGGGGACTGTGGGGTCTCTGGAGCTCTGTGGGGTCTGTGGAGTCTGTGGCGCTCTGTGGGGTCCGTAGGCTCTGTGGAGTCCGTGAGGTCTGTGGAATCTGTGGCGCTCTGTGGGGTCCGTGGGGTCTGTGGGCTCTGCTGGCTCTTTGGGGTCTGTGGAGTCTGTGGGGTCTGTGGAGTGTGTGGGGTCTGAGGGCTCTGTGGGGTCTGTGGAGTGTGTGGGGTCTGAGGGCTCTGTGGAGCACTGTGGGGTCTGTGGAGTCTGTGGGGTCTGTGGAGTCTGTGGAGCACTGCGGGGTCTGTGGAGTCTGTGGGGTCTGTGGGGTCTGTGGAGTCTTTGGAGTCTGTGGAACTCTGTGGGGTCTGTGGAGTCTGTGGGGTCTGTGGAGCTCTGTGGGGTCTGTGGGGTCTGTGGAGTCTTTGGAGTCTGTGGAACTCTGTGGGGTCTGTGGAGTCTGTTGGGTCTGTGGAGTCTGTGGAGTCATTGGGGTCTATGGAGTCTGTGGAGTCTGTGGAGTCTGTGGAGTCTGTTAGGTCTGTGGAGCTCTGTGGGGTTTGTGGAGTCTGTGGAGTCTGTGGACTCTCTGGGTTCTCTAGAGCTCTGTGGGGTCTGTGGAACTCAGTGGTGTCTGTGGAGTCTGTGGGGTCTGTGGAGTCTGTGGAGTCTCTGGGGTCTATGTAGTGTCTGTGGAGCTCTGTGGGGTTCTGTTGAGTCTGCTGGGTCGGTGGGGTCTTTGGAGCTCTGTGGGGTCTGTGGAGTCTGTTGGATCTATGGAGCTCTGTGGGGTTTGTGGAGTCTGTGGGGTCTTTGGAGTCTGTGGAGTCTGTGGAGTGTGTGGGGTCTGAGGGCTCTGTGGAGCACTGTGGGGTCTCTGGAGTCTGTGGGGTCGGTGGAGTCTGTAGAGCACTGTGGGGTCTGTGGAGTGTGTGGGGTCTGAGGGCTCTGTGGAGCACTGTGGGGTCTGTGGAGTCTGTGGGGTCTGTGGAGTCTGTGGAGCTCTCTGGGGTCTGTGGAGTTTGTGTGGTCTGTGGAACTCTGTGGGGTCTGTGGGGTCTGTGGAACTCTGTGGGGTCTGTGGAGTCTGTGGGGTCTGTGGAGTCTGTGGAGTTTGTGGAAGTCTCTGGGGTCTGTGGAGTCTGTGGAGTCTGTGGAGTCTGTGGAGTCAGTGGGGTCTATGGAGTCTGTGGAGCTTTGTGGGGTCTGTGTGGTCTGTGGAGTCTGTGGGGACTGTGGAGTCTGTGGCACTCTGTGGGGTCCATGGGGTCTGTGGGGTCCATGTAGCTCTGTGGGGTCTGTGGAGTCAGTGGAGTCTGTGGGGTCTGTGGAGCTCTGTGGGGTCTGTGGGCTCTGTGGGCTCTTTGGTGTCTGTGGTGTGTGTGGAGTCTGCGGGGTCCGTGGAGTCTGTGGGCTCTGTGGGTTCTTTGGGGTCTTTGGAGTCTGTGGAGTGTGTGGGGTCTGTGGAACTCTGTGGAGTCTGTGGAGTGTGTGGGGTCGGAGGGCTCTGTGGAGTCTGTGGGGTCTGTGGAGTCTGTGGAGTCCGTGGAACTCTGTGGGGTCTGTGGAGTCTGTGGGGTCTGTGGAACTCTGTGGGGTCTGTGGAGTCTGTGGAGCTCGGTGGGGTCTTTGGAGTCTGTGGAGTCTGTTAGGTCTGTGGAGCTCTGTGGGTTCTGTGGAGTCTGTGGAGTCTGTTGGCTCTGTGGGCTCTTTGGGGTCTGTGGAGTCTGTGGAGTCTGTTGGGTCTGTGGAACTCTGTGGGGTCTGTGGAGTCTGTGGGGTCTGTGGAACTCTGTGGGGTCTGTGGAGTTTGTGGGGTCTGTGGAACTCTGTGGGGTCTGTTGAGTCTTTGGGGTCTGTGGAACTATGTGGGGTCTGTGGAGTCTGTGGGGTCTGTGGAGTCTGTGGAGTTTGTGGAAGTCTCTGGGGTCTGTGGAGTCTGTGGGGTCTGTGGAACTCTGTGGGGTCCATGGAGTCTGTGGGGTCTGTGGAGTCTGTGGAGTCAGTGGGGTCTATGGAGTCTGTGGAGCTTTGTGGGGTCTGTGGAGTCTGTGGAGTCTGTGGAGTCTGTGGAGTCTGAGGGCTCTGTGGAGCTCTGTGGGGTCTGTGGAGCTCTTTGGTGTCTGTGGTGTGTGTGGAGTCTGCGGGGTCCGTGGGGTCTGTGTAGCTCTGTGGGGTCTGTGGACTCCGTGGAGTCTGTGGAGTCTGTGGAGTGTGTGGGGTCTGTGGAACTCTGTGGGGTCTGTGGAGTCTGTGGAGTATGTGGGGTCGGAGGGCTCTGTGGAGTCTGTGAGGTCTGTGGGGTCTGTGGAGTCCGTGGAGTCCGTGGAACTCTGTGGGGTCTGTGGAGTCTTTGGAGTCAGTGGGGTCTATGGAGTCTGTGGAGTCTGTAGGGTCTGTGTGGTCTGTGGAGCTATGTGGGGTCTGTGGAGTCGGTGGAGTCGGTGGCGCTCTGTGGGGTCCATGGGGTCTGTGGGGTCCATGTAGCTCTGTGGGGTCTATGGAGTCAGTGGAGTCTGTGGGGTCTGTGGAGCTCTGTGGGGTCTGTGGACTCTCTGGAGTCTGTGGGCTCTGTGGGCTCTTTGGTGTCTGTGGTGTGTGTGGAGTCTGCGGGGTCCGTGGGGTCTGTGTAGCTCTGTGGGGTCTGTGGACTCCGTGGAGTCTGTGGGCTCTGTGGGTTCTTTGGGGTCTTTGGAGTCTGTGGAGTGTGTGGGGTCTGTGGAACTCTGTGGGGTCTGTGGAGTCTGTGGAGTATGTGGGGTCGGAGGGCTCTGTGGAGTCTGTGGGGTCTGTGGGGTCTGTGGAGTCCGTGCAGTCCGTGGAGTCCGTGGAACTCTGTGGGGTCTGTGGAGTCTGTGGAGTCAGTGGGGTCTATGGAGTCTGTGGAGTCTGTAGGGTCTGTGTGGTCTGTGGAGCTATGTGGGGTCTGTGGAGTCTGTGGGGGCTGTGGGGTGTCTGCGACTCTGTGGGGTCTGTGGAGTCGGTGGCGCTCTGTGGGGTCCATGGGGTCTGTGGGGTCCATGTAGCTCTGTGGGGTCTATGGAGTCAGTGGAGTCTGTGGGGTCTGTGGAGCTCTGTGGGGTCTGTGGACTCTCTGGAGTCTGTGGGCTCTGTGGGCTCTTTGGTGTCTGTAGTGTGTGTGGAGTCTGCGGGGTCCGTGGGGTCTGTGTAGCTCTGTGGGGTCTGTGGACTCCGTGGAGTCTCTGGGCTCTGTGGGTTCTTTGGGGTCTGTGGAGTCTGTGGAGTATGTGGGGTCGGAGGGCTCTCTGGAGTCAGTGGGGTCTATGGAGTCTGTGGAGCTTTGTGGGGTCTGTGGAGTCTGTGGAGTCTGTGGGGTCTGAGGGCTCTGTGGAGCTCTGTGGGGTCTGTGGAGTCTATGGGGTGTGTGGAGCTCTGTGGGGTCTGTGGAGTCCGTGGGGTCTGTGGAGCTGTGGGGTCTGTGGAGTCTGTGGAGTCAGTGGGGTCTATGGAGTCTGTGGAGTCTGTGGAGTCTGTGGGGTCTGTGGAGTCTGTGGAGTCAGTGGGGTCTATGGAGTCTGTGGAGTCTGTGGAGTCTGTAGGGTCTGTGTGGTCTGTGGAGCTATGTGGGTTCTGTGGAGTCTGTGGGGACTGTGGGGTGTCTGGGGCTTTGTGGGGTCTGTGGAGTCTGTGGCGCACTGTTTGGTCCATGGGGTCAGTGGGGTCCATGTAGCTCTGTGGGGTCTGTGGAGTCAGTGGAGTCTGTGGGGTCTCTGGAGCTCTGTGGGGTCTGTGGACTCTGTGGAGTCTATGGGCTCTGTGGGCTCTTTGGTGTCTGTGGTGTCTGTGGAGTCTGCGGGGTCCGTGGGGTCTGTGTAGCTCTGTGGGGTCTATGGACTCCGTGGAGTCTGTGGGCTCTGTGGGTTCTTTGGGGTCTGTGGAGTCTGTGGAGTATGTGGGGTCTGAGGGCTCTGTGGAGCTCTGTGGGGTTCTGTTGAGTCTGTAAGGTCTGTGGAGTATGTGGGGTCTGAGGAGCTCTGCGGGGTCTGTGGAATCTGACTGGTCGGTGGGGTCTTTGGAGCTCTGTGGGGTCTGTGGAGTCTGTGGGGTCTGTGGAAGTCTGTGGAGTCAGTGGGGTCTATGGAGTCTGTGGAGTCTGTGGAGTCTGTAGGGTCTGTGTGGTCTGTGGAGCTCTGTGGGGTCTGTGGAGTCTGTGGGGTCTGTGGAGCTTTGGGGTCCATGGGGTCTGTGGAGTCTTTGGAGTCTGTGGAACTCTGTGGGGTCTGTGGAGTCTGTGGGGACTGTGGGGTGTCTGGGGCTTTGTGGGGTCTGTGGAGACTGTGGCGCACTGTTTGGTCCATGGGGTCTGTGGGGTCCATGTAGCTCTGTAGGGTCTGTGGAGTCAGTGGAGTCTGTGGGGTCTCTGGAGCTCTGTGGGGTCTGTGGACTCTGTGGAGTCTGTGGGCTCTGTGGGCTCTTTGGTGTCTGTGGTGTCTGTGGAGTCTGTGGGGTCTGTGGGGTCCGTTGAGTCTGTGGGGTCTGTGGAGTCTGTGGAGTCAGTGGAGCTTTGTGGGGTCTGTGGAGTTTGTGGGGTCTGTGGTGTCTGTGGAGCTCTGTTGGGTCTGTGGACTCCGTGGAGTCTGTGGGCTCTGTGAGCTCTTTGGTGTCTGTGGTGTTGTGGAGTCTGCGGGGTCCGTGGGGTCTGTGGGCTCTGTGGGCTCTTTGGGGTCTGTGGAGTCTGTGGAGTCTGTTGGGTCTGTGGAACTCTGTGGGGTCTGTGGAGTCTGTGGGGTCTGTGGAACTCTGTGGGGTCTGTGCAGTGTGTGGGGTCTGTGGAGTGTGTGGAGTCTGTGGAGCTCGGTGGGGTCTTTGGAGTCTGTGGAGTCTGTTAGGTCTGTGGAGCTCTGTGGGTTCTGTGGAGTCTGTGGAGTCTGTGGGCTCTGTGGGTTCTCTGGAGCTCTGTGGGGTCTGTGGAACTCTGTGGGGTCTGTGGAGTCTGAGGGGTCTTTGGAGTGTGTGGAGCTCTGTGGGGTTCTGTTGAGTCTGTAAGGTCTGTGGAGTATGTGGGGTCTGAGGAGCTCTGCGGGGTCTGTGGAATCTGTTTGGTCGGTGGGGTCTTTGGAGCTCTGTGGGGTCTGTGGAGTCTGTGGGATCTATGGAGCTCTGTGGGGTTTGTGGAGTCTGTGGGGTCTTTGGAGTCTGTGGAGTCTGTGGAGTGTGTGGGGTCTGAGGGCTCTGTGGAGCTCTGTGGGGTTCTGTTGAGTCTTTAAGGTCTGTGGAGTATGTGGGGTCATTGGGGTCTATGGAGTCTGTGGAGTCTGTGGAGTCTGTTAGGTCGGTGGAGCTCTGTGGGGTCTGTGGAGTCTGTGGACTCTCTGGGTTCTCTAGAGCTCTGTGGGGTCTGTGGAACTCAGTGGTGTCTGTGGAGTCTGTGGGGTCTGTGGAGTCTGTGGAGTCTCTGGGGTCTATGTAGTGTCTGTGGAGCTCTGTGGGGTTCTGTTGAGTCTGCTGGGTCGGTGGGGTCTTTGGAGCTCTGTGGGGTCTGTGGAGTCTGTTGGATTTATGGAGCTCTGTGGGGTTTGTGGAGTCTGTGGGGTCTTTGGAGTCTGTGGAGTCTGTGGAGTGTGTGGGGTCTGAGGGCTCTGTGGAGCACTGTGGGGTCTCTGGAGTCTGTGGGGTCGGTGGAGTCTGTAGAGCACTGTGGGGTCTGTGGAGTGTGTGGGGTCTGAGGGCTCTGTGGAGCACTGTGGGGTCTGTGGAGTCTGTGGCGCTCTGTGGGGTCCGTAGGGTCTGTGGAGTCCATGGGGTCTGTGGAGCTCTGTGATGTCTGTGGAATCTGTGGTGCTCTGTGGGGTCCGTGGGGTCTGTGGGCTCTGCTGGCTCTTTGGGGTCTGTGGAGTCTGTGGGGTCTATGTAGCTCTGTGGGGTCTGTGGAGTCATTGGAGTCTCTTGGGTCTGTGGAGCTCTGTGGGGTCTGTGGAGTTTGTGGTTACTGTGGGGTCTCTGGAGCTCTGTGGGTTCTGTGGACTCTCTGGAGTCTGTGGGCTCTGTGGGCTCTTTGGTGTCTGTGGTGTGTGTGGAGTGTGCGGGGTCCGTGGGGTCTGTGTAGCTCTGTGGGGTCTGTGGACTCTGTGGAGTCTGTGGGCTCTGTGGGTTCTTTGGGGTCTGTGGAGTCTGTGGAGTATGTGGGGTCGGAGGGCTCTGTGGAGTCAGTGGGGTCTATGGAGTCTGTGGAGCTTTGTGGGGTCTGTGGAGTCTGTGGAGTCTGTGGGGTCTGAGGGCTCTGTGGAGCTCTGTGGGGTTCTGTTGAGTCTGTAAGGTCTGTGGAGTATGTGGGGTCTGAGGAGCTCTGCGGGGTCTGTGGAATCTGTTTGGTCGGTGGGGTCTTTGGAGCTCTGTGGGGTCTGTGGAGTCTGTGGGGTCTGTGGAAGTCTGTGGAGTCAGTGGGGTCTATGGAGTCTGTGGAGTCTGTGGAGTCTGTAGGGTCTGTGTGGTCTGTGGAGCTCTGTGGGGTCTGTGGAGTCTGTGGGGTCTGTGGGCTCTGTGGGCTCTTTGGTGTCTGTGGTGTCTGTGGAGTCTGCGGGGTCCGTGGGGTCTGTGTAGCTCTGTGGGGTCTGTGGACTCCGTGGAGTCTGTGGGCTCTGTGGTTTCTTTGGGGTCTGTGGAGTCTGTGGAGTGTGTGGGGTCTGTGGAGTCAGTGGGGTCTGTGGAGTCTGTGGGGTCCGTTGAGTCTGTGGGGTGTGTGGAGTCTCTGGAGTCAGTGGGGTCTATGGAGTCTGTGGAGCTTTGTGGGGTCTGTGGCGTTTGTGGAGTCTGTTGAACTCTGTGGGGTCTGTGGGGTCTGTGGAACTCTGTGGGGTCTGTGGAGTCTGTGGAGTCTGTGGAGTCTGTGGAACTCTGTGGGGTCTGTGGAGTCTGTGGGGTCTGTGGAACTCTGTGGGGTCAGTGGAATCTGTGGGGTTTGTGGAGTCTGTGGAGTCAGTGGGGTCCATGGAGTCTGTGGAGCTTTGTGGGGTTTGTGGAGTCTGTGGAGTCAGTGGGGTCCATGGAGTCTGTGGAGTCTCTGGGGTCTATGTAGTGTCTGTGGAGCTCTGTGGGGTTCTGTTGAGTCTGCTGGGTCGGTGGGGTCTTTGGAGCTCTGTGGGGTCTGTGGAGTCTGTTGGATCTATGGAGCTCTGTGGGGTTTGTGGAGTCTGTGGGGTCTTTGGAGTCTGTGGAGTCTGTGGAGTGTGTGGGGTCTGAGGGCTCTGTGGAGCACTGTGGGGTCTCTGGAGTCTGTGGGGTCGGTGGAGTCTGTAGAGGACTGTGGGGTCTGTGGAGTGTGTGGGGTCTGAGGGCTCTGTGGAGCACTGTGGGGTCTGTGGAGTCTGTGGGGTCTGTGGAGTCTGTGGAGCTCTCTGGGGTCTGTGGAGTTTGTGGGGTCTGTGGAGTCTGTGGAGTCAGTGGGGTCTATGGAGTCTGTGGAGCTTTGTGGGGTCTGTGTGGTCTGTGGAGTCTGTGGGGACTGTGGAGTCTGTGGCGCTCTGTGGGGTCCATGGGTCTGTGGGGACCATGTAGCTCTGTGGGGTCTGTGGAGTCAGTGGAGTCTGTGGGGTCTGTGGAGCTCTGTGGGGTCTGTGGGCTCTGTGGGCTCTTTGGTGTCTGTGGTGTGTGTGGAGTGTGCGGGGTCCGTGGGGTCTGTGTAGCTCTGTGGGCTCTGTGGGTTCTTTGGGGTCTTTGGAGTCTGTGGAGTGTGTGGGGTCTGTGGAACTCTGTGGGGTCTGTGGAGTTTGTGGGGTCTGAGGGCTCTGTGGGATCTGTGGAGTGTGTGGGGTCTGAGGGCTCTGTGGAGCACTGTGGGGTCTGTGGAGTCTGTGGGGTCTGTGGAGTCTGTGGAGCACTGTGGGGTCTGTGGAGTCTGTGGGGTCTGTGGGGTTTGTGGTGCACTGTGGGGTCTGTGGAATCCGTGGGGTCTGAGGGCTCTGTGGAGCTCTGTGGGGTCTGTGGAGCTCTGTGGGGTCTGTGGGGTCTGTGGAGTCTTTGGAGTCTGTGGAACTCTGTGGGGTCTGTGGAGTCTGTGGGGTCTGTGGAGTCTGTGGAGTCATTGGGGTCTATGGAGTCTGTGGAGTCTGGGGAGTCTGTTAGGTCTGTTGAGCTCTGTGGGGTCTGTGGAGTCTTTGGAGTCTGTGGGCTCTCTTGGTTCTCTGGAGCTCTGTGGGGTCTGTGGAACTCAGTGGTGTCTGTGGAGTCTGTGGGGTCTGTGGAGTCTGTGGAGTCTCTGGGGTCTATGTAGTGTCTGTGGAGCTCTGTGGGGTTCTTTTGAGTCTGCTGCGTCGGTGGGGTCTTTGGAGCTCTGTGGGGTCTGTGGAGTCTGTGGGATCTATGGAGCTCTGTGGGGTTTGTGGAGTCTGTGGGGTCTTTGGAGTCTGTGGAGTCTGTGGAGTGTGTGGGGTCTGAGGGCTCTGTGGAGCACTGTGGGGTCTGTGGAGTCTGTGGAGTCTGTGGAGCTCTCTGGGGTCTGTGGAGTTTGTGGGGTCTGTGGAACTCTGTGGGGTCTCTGGAGTCTGTGGGGTCTGTGGAACTCTGTGGTGTCTGTGGAGTCTGTGGGGTCTGTGGAGTCTGTGGAGTTTGTGGAAGTCTCTGGGGTCTGTGGAGTCAGTGGGGTCTATGGAGTCTGTGGAGTCTGTAGGGTCTGTGTGGTCTGTGGAGCTATGTGGGGTCTATGGAGTCTGTGGGGGCTGTGGGGTGTCTGGGGCTCAGTGGGGTCTGTGGAGTCGGTGGCGCTCTGTGGGGTCCATGGGGTCTGTGGGGTCCATGTAGCTCTGTGGGGTCTGTGGAGTCAGTGGAGTCTGTGGGGTCTGTGGAGCTCTGTGGGGTCTGTGGACTCTCTGGAGTCTGTGGGCACTGTGGGCTCTTTGGTGTCTGTGGTGTGTGTGGAGTCTGCGGGGTCCGTGGGGTCTGTGTAGCTCTGTGGGGTCTGTGGACTCCGTGGAGTCTGTGGGCTCTGTGGGTTCTTTGGGGTCTGTGGAGTCTGTGGAGTATGTGGGGTCGAAGGGCTCTGTGGAGTCAGTGGGGTCTATGGAGTCTGTGGAGCTTTGTGGGGTCTGTGGAGTCTGTGGAGTCTGTGGGGTCTGAGGGCTCTGTGGAGCTCTGTGGGGTCTGTGGGGTCTGTGGAATCTGTGGAGTCTGTAGAACTCTGTGGGGTCTGTGGAGTCTGTGGGGTCTGTGGAACTCTGTGGGGTCCGTGGAGTCTCTGGGGTCTGTGGAGTCGGTGGAGTCAGTGGGGTCTATGGAGTCTGTGGAGTCTGTGGAGTGTGTTAGGTCTGTGGGCTCTGTGGAGCTCTGTGGGGTCTGTGGACTCCGTGGAGTCTGTGGAACTCTGTGGCGCTCTGTGGGGTCCGTGGGGTCTGTGGGGTCTGTGAAGCTCTTAGGGGTCTGTGGAGCCTTTGGTGTCTGTGGAGTCTGTTAGGTCTGTGGAGCTCTGTGGGGTCTGTGGAGTCTTTGGAGTCTGTGGAACTCTGTGGGGTCTGTGGAGTCTTTGGTGTCTGTGGCGCTCTGTGGGGTCCGTGGAGTCTGTGGGGTCCATGGAGTCTGTGGAGTCTTTGGGGTCTGAGGAGCTCTGTGGGGTCTGTGGAGTCTGTGGGCTCTGTGGGTTCTCTGGAGCTCTGTGGGGTCTGTGGAACTCAGTGGGGTCTGTGGAGTCTGTGGGGTCTGTGGAGTCTGTGGAGTCTGTGGGGTCTATGTAGTGTCTGTGGAGCTCTTTGGGGTTCTGTTGAGTCTGTTGGGTTGGTGGGGTCTTTGGAGCTCTGTGGGGTCTGTGGAGTGTGTGGGATCTATGGAGCTCTGTGGGGTTTGTGGAGTCTGTGGGGTCTTTGGAGTCTGTGGAGTGTGTGGAGTCTGTGGAGTGTGTGGGGTCTGAGGGCTCTGTGGAGCACTGTGGGGTCTCTTGAGTCTGTGGGGTCGGTGGAGTCTGTAGAGCACTTTGGGGTCTGTGGAGTGTGTGTGGTCTGAGGGCTCTGTGGAGCACTGTGGGGTCTCTTGAGTCTGTGGGGTCGGTGGAGTCTGTAGAGCACTTTGGGGTCTGTGGAGTCTGTGGGGTCTGTGGAACTCTGTGGGGTCCGTGGAGTCTGTGGGGTCTGTGGAGTCTGTGGAGTTTGTGGAAGTCTCTGGGGTCTGTGGAGTCTGTGGGGTCTGTGGAACTCTGTGGGGTCCGTGGAGTCTGTGGGGTCTGTGGAGTCTGTGGAGTCAGTGGGGTCTATGGAGTCTGTGGAGTCTCTGGGGTCTGTGGAGTCTGTGGAACTCTGTGGGGTCTGTGGAGTCTGTGGGGTCTGTGGAACTCTGTGGGGTCAGTGGAATCTGTGGGGTTTGTGGAGTCTGTGGAGTCAGTGGGGTCCATGGAGTCTGTGGAGCTTTGTGGGGTTTGTGGAGTCTGTGGAGTCAGTGGGGTCCATGGAGTCTGTGGAGTCTCTGGGGTCTATGTAGTGTCTGTGGAGCTCTGTGGGGTTCTGTTGAGTCTGCTGGGTCGGTGGGGTCTTTGGAGCTCTGTGGGGTCTGTGGAGTCTGTGGGCTCTGTGAGCTCCTTGGGGTCTGTGGAGTCTGTGGAGTCTGTTGGGTCTGTGGAACTCTGTGGGGTCTGTGGAGTCTCTGGGGTCTGTGGAACTCTGTGGGGTCTGTGGAGTCTGTGGGGTCTGTGGAGTGTGTGGAGTCTGTGGAGCTCTTTGGGGTCTGTGGAGTCTGTGGGGTCTGTGGAGCTCTGTGGGGTCTTTTGGGTCTGAGGGTTCTGTGGAGCTCTGTGGGGTCTGTGGAGTCTGTGGAGTCCGTGGAACTCTGTGGGGTCTGTGGAGTCTGTGGGGACTGTGGGGTCTCTGGAGCTCTGTGGGGTCTGTGGAGTCTGTGGCGCTCTGTGGGGTCCGTAGGGTCTGTGGAGTCCGTGGGGTCTGTGGGGTCTGTGGAGCTCTTTGGGGTTTTTGGGGTCTGTGGGGTCTGTGGAGTGTGTGGGGTCTGAGGGCTCTGTGGAGCACTGTGGGGTCTGTGGAGTCTGTGGGGTCTGTGGAGTCTGTGGAGCACTGTGGGGTCTGTGGAGTCTGTGGGGTCTGTGGGGTTTGTGGTGCACTGTGGGGTCTGTGGAATCCGTGGGGTCTGAGGGCTCTGTGGAGCTCTGTGGGGTCTGTGGAGCTCTGTGGGGTCTGTGGGGTCTGTGGAGTCTTTGGAGTCTGTGGAAGTCTGTGGGGTCTGTGGAGTCTGTGGAGTCATTTGGGTCTATGGAGTCTGTGGAGTCTGTAGAGTCTGTTAGGTCTGTGGAGCTCTGTGGGGTCTGTGGAGTCTTTGGAGTCTGTGGGCTCTCTGGGTTCTCTGGAGCTCTGTGGGGTCTGTGGAACTCAGTGGTGTCTGTGGAGTCTGTGGGGTCTGTGGAGTCTGTGGAGTCTCTGGGGTCTATGTAGTGTCTGTGGAGCTCTGTGGGGTTCTGTTGAGTCTGCTGGGTCGGTGGGGTCTTTGGAGCTCTGTGGGGTCTGTGGAGTCTGTGGGATCTATGGAGCGCTGTGGGGTTTGTGGAGTCTGTGGGGTCTTTGGAGTCTGTGGAGTCTGTGGAGTGTGTGGGGTCTGAGGGCTCTGTGGAGCACTGTGGGGTCTCTGGAGTCTGTGGGGTCGGTGGAGTCTGTAGAGCACTCTGGGGTCTGTGGAGTGTGTGGGGTCTGAGGGCTCTGTGGGGTCTGTGGAGTCTGTGGGGTCTGTTGAACTCTGTGGGGTCTGTGGAGTCTATGGGGTCTGTGGAGTCTGTGGGGTCTGTGGAGTCTGTGGAGTTTGTGGAAGTCTCTGGGGTCTGTGGAGTCTGTGGGGTCTGTGGAACTCTGTGGGGTCAGTGGGGTCTATGGAGTCTGTGGAGTCTGTAGGGTCTGTGGAGCTCTGTGGGGTCTGTGGGGTCTGTGGAATCTGTGGAGTCTGTAGAACTCTGTGGGGTCTATGGAGTCTGTGGGCTCTGTGAAGTGTGTTAGGTCTGTGGGCTCTGTGGAGCTCTGTGGGGTCTGTGGACTCCGTGGAGTCTGTGGAACTCTGTGGCGCTCTGTGGGGTCCGTGGGGTCTGTGGGGTCTGTGAAGCTCTTAGCGGTCTGTGGAGCCTTTGGTGTCTGTGGAGTCTGTTAGGTCTGTGGAGCTCTGTGGGGTCTGTGGAGTCTTTGGAGTCTGTGGAACTCTGTGGGGTCTGTGGAGTCTTTGGTGTCTGTGGCGCTCTGTGGGGTCCGTGGAGTCTGTGGGGTCAATGGAGTCTGTGGAGTCTGTTAGGTCTGTGGAGCTCTGTTGGGTCTGTTGAGTCTGTGGAGTCTGTGGGGTCTGAGGAGCTCTGTGGGGTCTGTGGAGTCTGTGGAGTCTGTGGGCTCTGTGGGTTCTCTGGAGCTCTGTGGGGTCTGTGGAACTCAGTGGGGTCTGTGGAGTCTGTGGGGTCTGTGGAGTCTGTGGAGTCTGTGGGGTCTATGTAGTGTCTGTAGAGCTCTGTGGGGTTCTGTTGAGTCTGTTGGGTTGGTGGGGTCTTTGGAGCTCTGTGGGGTCTGTGGAGTCTGTGGGGTCTTTGGAGTCTGTGGAGTCTGTGGAGTGTGTGGGGTCTGAGGGCTCTGTGGAGCACTGTGGGGTCTCTTGAGTCTGTGGGGTCGGTGGAGTCTGTAGAGCACTGTGGGGTCTGTGGAGTGTGTGGGGTCTGAGGGCTCTGTGGAGCACTGTGGGGTCTGTGGAGTCTGTGGGGTCTGTGGAGTCTGTGGAGTTTGTGGAAGTCTCTGGGGTCTGTGGAGTCTGTAGGGTCTGTGGAACTCTGTGGGGTCCGTGGAGTCTGTGGGGTCTGTGGAGTCTGTGGAGTCAGTGGGGTCTATGGAGTCTGTGGAGTCTCTGGGGTCTGTGGAGTCTGTGGGGACTGTGGAACTCTGTGGGGTCCGTGGAGTCTGTGGGGTCTGTGGAGTCTGTGGAGTTAGTGGGGTCTATGGAGTCTGTGGAGTCTGTGGGGTCTGTGGAGTCTGTGGGGTCTGAGGGCTCTGTGGAGCTCTGTGGGGTCTGTGGAGTCTGTGGAGTCTGTTGGGTCTGTGGAGCTCTGTGGGGTCTGTGGGGTCTTTGGAGTCTGTGGAGTCCGTGGAGTCTGTGGAGTCTGTGGGGTCTGAGGGCTCTATGGAGCTCTGTGGGGTCTGTGGAGTCTGTTGGGTCTGTGGAGCTCTGTGGGGTCTGTGGGGTCTTTGGAGTCTGTGGAGTCCGTGGAACTCTGTGGGGTCTGTGGAGTCTGTGGGGTCTGTGGAGTCTGTGGAGTCAGTGGGGTCTATGGAGTCTGTGGAGTCTGTAGGGTCTGAGGGCTCTGTGGAGCACTGTGGGGTCTGTGGGGTCTGTGGAGAAGGTGGAGTCTGTGGAACTCTGTGGGGTCTGTGGAGTCTGTGGGGACCGTGGAGTCTGTGGTGCTCTGTGGGGTCCATGGGGTCTGTGGGGTCCATGTAGCTCTGTGGGGTCTGTGGAGTCAGTTGAGTCTGTGGGGTCTGTGGAGCTCTGTGGGGTCTGTGGACTCTCTGGAGTCTTTGGGCTCTGTGGGCTCTTTGGTGTCTGTGGTGTGTGTGGAGTCTGTGGGGTCTGTGGAGTCTGTGGAGCTCTCTGGGGTCTGTGGAGTTTTTGGGGTCTGTGGAACTCTGTGGGGTCTGTGGAGTCTGTGGGGTCTGTGGAACTCTGTGGGGTCTGTGGAGTCTGTGGGGTCTGTGGAGTCTGTGGGGTCTGTGGAGTCTGTGGAGTTTGTGGAAGTCTCTGGGGTCTGTGGAGTCTGTGGGGTCTGTGGGGTCTGTGGAGTCTGTGGAGTCAGTGGGGTCTATGGAGTCTGTGGAGTCTGTAGGGTCTGTGTGGTCTGTGGAGTCTGTGGGGACTGTGGAGTCTGTGGCGCTCTGTGGGGTCCATGTAGCTCTGTGGGGTCTGTGGAGTCAGTGGAGTCTGTGGGGTCTGTGGGCTCTGTGGGCTCTTTGGTGTCTGTGGTGTGTGTGGAGTCTGCGGGGTCCGTGGGGTCTGTGTAGCTCTGTGGGGTCTGTGGACTCTGTGGAGTCTGTGGGCTCTGTGGGTTCTTTGGGGTCTTTGGAGTCTGTGGAGTGTGTGGGGTCTGTGGAACTCTGTGGGGTCTGTGGAGTCTGTGGGGTCTGTGGGGTCTGTGGAGTCCGTGGAGTCCGTGGAACTCTGTGGGGTCTGTGGAGTCTGTGGGGTCTGTGGAGTCTGTGGAGTCAGTGGGGTCTATGGAGTCTGTGTAGTCTGTAGGGTCTGTGTGGTCTGTGGAGCTATTTGGGGTCTGTGGAGTCTGTGGGGGCTGTGGGGTGTATGGGGCTCTGTGGGGTCTGTGGAGTCGGTGGCGCTCTGTGGGGTCCATGGGGTCTGTGGGGTCCATGTAGCTCTGTGGGGTCTGTGGAGTCAGTGGAGTCTGTGGGGTCTGTGGAGCTCTGTGGGGTCTGTGGACTCTCTGGAGTCTGTGGGCTCTGTGGGCTCTTTGGTGTCTGTGGTGTGTGTGGAGTCTGGGGGTTCCGTGGGGTCTGTGTAGCTCTGTGGGGTCTGTGGACTCCGTGGAGTCTGTGGTCTCTGTGGGTTCTTTGGGGTCTGTGGAGTCTGTGGAGTATGTGGGGTCGGAGGGCTCTGTGGAGTCAGTGGGGTCTATGGAGTCTGTGGAGCTTTGTGGGGTCTGTGGAGTCTGTGTAGTCTGTGGGGTCTGAGGGCTCTGTGGAGCTCTGTGGGGTCTGTGGAGTCTATGGGGTCTGTGGAGCTCTGTGGGGTCTGTGGGGTCTGTGGAATCTGTGGAGTCTGTAGAACTCTGTGGGGTCTGTGGAGTCTGTGGGGTCTGTGGAACTCTGTGGGGTCCGTGGAGTCTGTGGGGTCTGTGGAGTCGGTGGAGTCAGTGGGGTCTATGGAGTCTGTGGAGTCTGTGGAGTGTGTTAGGTCTGTGGGCTCTGTGGAGCTCTGTGGGGTCTGTGGACTCCGTGGAGTCTGTGGAACTCTGTGGCGCTCTGTGGGGTCCGTGGAGTCTGTTAGGTCTGTGGAGCTCTGTGGGGTCTGTGGAGTCTTTGGAGTCTGTGGAACTCTGTGGGGTCTGTGGAGTCTTTGTTGTCTGTGGCGCTCTGTGGGGTCCGTGGAGTCTGTGGGGTCTATGGAGTCTGTGGAGTCTGTTAGGTCTGTGGAGCTCTGTTGGGTCTGTTGAGTGTGTGGAGTCTGTGGGGTCTGAGGAGCTCTGTGGGGTCTGTGGAGTCTGTGGAGTCTGTGGGCTCTGTGGGTTCTCTGGAGTCTGTAGGGTCTGAGGGCTCTGTGGAGCACTGTGGGGTCTGTGGGGTCTGTGGAGAAGGTGGAGTCTGTGGAACTCTGTGGGGTCTGTGGAGTCTGTGGGGTCTGTGGAGTCTGTGGAGTCAGTGGGGTCTATGGAGTCTGTGGAGTCTGTAGGGTCTGAGGGCTCTGTGGAGCACTGTGGGGTCTGTGGGGTCTGTGGAGAAGGTGGAGTCTGTGGAACTCTGTGGGGTCTGTGGAGTCTGTGGGGACTGTGGAGTCTGTGGCGCTCTGTGGGGTCCATGGGGTCTGTGGGGTCCATGTAGCTCTGTGGGGTCTGTGGAGTCAGTTGAGTCTGTGGGGTCTGTGGAGCTCTGTGGGGTCTGTGGACTCTCTGGAGTCTTTGGGCTCTGTGGGCTCTTTGGTGTCTGTGGTGTGTGTGGAGTCTGTGGGGTCTGTGGAGTCTGTGGAGCTCTCTGGGGTCTGTGGAGTTTTTGGGGTCTGTGGAACTCTGTGGGGTCTGTGGAGTCTGTGGGGTCTGTGGAGTCTGTGGGGTCTGTGGAGTCTGTGGAGTTTGTGGAAGTCTCTGGGGTCTGTGGAGTCTGTGGGGTCTGTGGGGTCTGTGGAGTCTGTGGAGTCATTGGGGTCTATGGAGTCTGTGGAGTCTGTAGGGTCTGTGTGGTCTGTGGAGTCTGTGGGGACTGTGGAGTCTGTGGCGCTCTGTGGGGTCCATGTAGCTCTGTGGGGTCTGTGGAGTCAGTGGAGTCTGTGGGGTCTGTGGAGCTATGTGGGCTCTTTGGTGTCTGTGGTGTGTGTGGAGTCTGCGGGGTCCGTGGGGTCTGTGGACTCCGTGGAGTCTGTGGGCTCTGTGGGTTCTTTGGGGTCTTTGGAGTCTGTGGAGTGTGTGGGGTCTGTGGAACTCTGTGGGGTCTGTGGAGTCTGTGGAGTATGTGGGGTCGGAGGGCTCTGTGGATTCTGTGGGGTCTGTGGGGTCTGTGGAGTCCGTGGAGTCCGTGGAACTCTGTGGGGTCTGTGGAGTCTGTGGGGTCTGTGGAGTCTGTGGAGTCAGTGGGGTCTATGGAGTCTGTGTAGTCTGTAGGGTCTGTGTGGTCTGTGGAGCTATGTGGGGTCTGTGGAGTCTGTGGGGGCTGTGGGGTGTCTGGGGCTCTGTGGGGTCTGTGGAGTCGGTGGCGCTCTGTGGGGTCCATGGGGTCTGTGGGGTCCATGTAGCTCTGTGGGGTCTGTGGAGTCAGTGGAGTCGGTGGGGTCTGTGGAGCTCTGTGGGGTCTGTGGACTCTCTGGAGTCTGTGGGCTCTGTGGGCTCTTTGGTGTCTGTGGTGTGTGTGGAGTCTGGGGGTTCCGTGGGGTCTGTGTAGCTCTGTGGCGTCTGTGGACTCCGTGGAGTCTGTGGGCTCAGTGGGTTCTTTGGGGTCTGTGGAGTCTGTGGAGTATGTGGGGTCGGAGGGCTCTGTGGAGTCAGTGGGGTCTATGGAGTCTGTGGAGCTTTGTGGGGTCTGTGGAGTCTGTGTAGTCTGTGGGGTCTGAGGGCTCTGTGGAGCTCTGTGGGGTCTGTGGAGTCTATGGGGTCTGTGGAGCTCTGTGGGGTCTGTGGGGTCTGTGGAGTCTGTAGAGCACTTTGGGGTCTGTGGAGTCTGTGGGGTCTGTGGAGCTCTGTGGGGTCTTTGGAGTCTGTGGAGTCTGTGGGCTCTGTTGGGTCTGTGGGGTCTCTGGAGCTCAGTGGGGTCCGTGGAGTCTGTGGAGTCAGTGGAGTCTGTGGGCTTTGAGGGCTCTGTGGAGCTCTGTGGGGTTTGTGGAGTCTGTTTAGTCTATGGAGTCTGTGGGGTCTGTGAAGCTCTGTGGGGTATGTAGGGTCTCTGGAGCTCTGTGGGGTCTGTGGAGTCTGTGGAGTGTGAGGGCTCTGTGGAGCTCTGTTGGGTGTGTTGAGTCTGTGGGGTCTGTGGAGCCTGTGGAGCCTGTGGTGTCTGTCGAGTCTGTGGGGTCTGTGGAGCTCTGTGGGGTCTGTGGAGCTCTGTGGGGTCTGTGGAGCTCTGAGATGCCTGTGGGGTCTGTGGAGTCTGTGAGGTCTGTAGAGTCTGTGGGGTCTGTGGAGTTTGTGGAGTCTGTGGGGTCTGTGGAGCATTTGGTGTCTGTGGGGTCTGTGGAGCTCTTTGCGGTCTATGGGCTCTGTGGAATCTGTGGGCTCTGTGGATTCTGTAGGGTCTGTGGAGTCCCTGTGGATTCTGTAGGGTCTGTGGAGTCTCTGGGGTATGTGGGGTCTGTGGAGCTTTGTGTGGTCTGTGGAGCCTGTGGGGTCTGTGGAGTCTTTGGGGTCTCTGGAGCTCTGTGGGGTTTCTTGAGCTCTGTGGGGTCTGTGGATCTCTGTGGTGTCTGTCAGGTCTGTGGAGCTCTGTGTGGTCTTTGGATCTCTGTGGGGTCTGTGGGGTCTGTGGAGTCTGTGGGGGTCTCTGGAGCTCTACGGGGTCTGTGGAGTCTGTGGGGTCTTTGGGGTCTCTGGAGCTGTGAGGTCTGTGGAGACTCTGGGGTCTGTGGAGTCTGTGGGGTCTGTGGAGCTCTGTGGGCTCTGTGGGTCCGTGGATTCTCTGGGCTCTCTGGGCTCTGTTGAGTCTGTGGGGTTTGTGGAGTCTATGGGGTCTCAGGAATTCTCTGGGGTCTCTGGAGTCTGTGGAGTCTGTGGGCTTTGAGGGCTCTGTGGAGCTCTGTTGGGTTTGTGGAGTCTGTTGAGTCTTTGGAGTCTGTGGGGTCTGTGAAGCTCTGTGGGGTCTGTGGAGTCTGTAGGGTCTGTGGAGCTCTGTTGGGTCTGTTGAGTCTGTGGAGTCTGTGGGGTCTGAGGAGCTCTCTGGGGTCTGTGGAGTCTGTGGGTCGGTGGGCTCTGTGGAGTCTGTGGGGTCTGTGCGGTCTTTGGAGCTCTGTGGGGTCTTTGGAGTCTGTGGAGTCTCTGGGGTCTGAGGGCTCTGTGGAGCTCTGTGAAGTCTGTGGATTCTCTGCAGTCTCTGGGGCCTGTGGAGCTCTATGGTGTCTGTGGAGCCTGTGGTGTCTGTGGATTCTGTGGATTTGGTGGAGTCTGTTGGGTCTGTGGGGTCTGAGGGATCTATGGAGCTCTGTGGGGTCAGTGGAGTCTGTGGGCTCTGTGGAGTATGTGGACTCTGTGGGCTCTGTGGGGTCTGTGGAGTCTGTGGAGTGTGTGGGGTCTGTGGGGTCTTTGGAGCTCTGTGGGGTCTTTAGGGTCTCTGCAGCACTGTGTGCTCTGTGTAGTCTGTGGGCTCTGTGGGTTCTGTGGGGTTTGTTGAGTCTGTGGAGTCTGTGGGGTCTGTGGAGCTCTGTGGGGTCTCTGGAGTCCGTGGGGTCGGTGGGATCTGTGGATCTCTGTGGAGTCTGTGGGGTCGGTGGGCTCTGTGGAATCTGTGGGTTGTGTGCGGTCTTTGAAGCTCTGTGGGGTCTGTGGAGTCGGGGGGATCTGTGGAGTCTATAGGGTGTGTGGAGCTCTGTTGGGTCTGTTGAGTCTGTGGAGTCTGTGGGGTCTGAGGAGCTCTGTGGGGTCTGTGGAGTGTGTGGGGTCTGTGGGTTCTGTGGAGCTCTACGGGGTCTGTGGAGTCTGTGGGGTCTTTGGGGTCTCTGGAGCTCTGTGAGGTCTGTGGAGACTCTGGGGTCTGTGGAGTCTGTGGGGTCTGTTGAGCTCTGTGGGTCCGTGGAGTTTGTGGGCTCTCTGGGCTCTGTTGAGTCTGTGGAGTCTGTGGAGTCTCTGTGGGGTCTGTGGTGTCTGTGGAGTCTCTGGGGTCTGTGGGGTCTGTGGAGCTCTTTGGGGTCTGTGGGGTCTGTGGAGTTCTCTGGGCTCTGTGGATTATGTGGGGTCTGTGGAGTCTGTGTGGTATGTGGGGTCTGTGAAGTCTGTGGAGTCTCTGCAGTCTTTGGGGCCTGTGGAGCCTGTGGTGTCTGTGGATTCTGTGGAGTCTGTTGGGTCTGTGTGGTCTGAGGGATCTATGGAGCTCTGTGGGGTCAGTGGAGTCTGTGGGCTCTGTGGGGTCTGTGGAGTCTGTGGAGTCTGTGGGGTCTTTGGAGCTATGTGGGGTCTGTAGGGTCTCTGGAGCAATGTGTGCTCTGTGGAGTCTGTGGGGTCTGTGGAGTTGGTGGGGTCTGTGGAGTCTGTGGGGTATGTGGAGCTCCGTGGGGTCTGTGGAGTCCGTACAGTCTGTGGGGTCTGTGGGTTCTGTGGAGCTCTGTGGGGTCTGTGGGATCTATGGGGTCTGTGGAGCTCTGTGAGGTCTGTGGAGACTGTGGGGTCTGTGGAGTCTGTGGGGTCTGTGGAGCTCTGTGGGGTCTGTTGGTCCGTGGAGTCTGTGGGCTCTCTGGGCTCTGTTTAGTCTGGGGTCTGTGGAGTCGGTAGGGTCTGTGGGGTCTGGGGAGTCTCTGGAGTCTGTGGACTCTGTGGGGTCAGTGGAGCTCTGTGGAGTCTGTGGAGTCTGAGGCCTCTGTGGAGCTCTGTGGGGTTTGTGGAATTGGTGGGGTCTGTGGAGTCTGTGGAGTCTGTGGGCTTTGAGGGCTCTGTGGAGCTCTGTTGGGTTTGTGAAGTCTGTTGAGTCTGTAGGGTCTGTGGAGCTCTGTTGGGTCTGTGGAGTCTGTGGAGTCTGTGGGCTCTGTTGGGTCTGTGGGGTCTCTGGAGCTCAGTGGGGTCCGTGGAGTCTGTGGAGTCTGTGGAGTCGGTGGAGTCTGTGGGCTTTGAGGGCTCTGTGGAGCTCTGTGGGGTTTGTGGAGTCTGTTTAGTCTATGGAGTCTGTGGGGTCTGTGAAGCTCTGTGGGGTATGTAGGGTCTCTGGAGCTCTGTGGGGTCTGTGGAGTCTGTGGAGTGTGAGGGCTCTGTGGAGCTCTGTTGGGTGTGTTGAGTCTGTGGGGTCTGTGGAGCCTGTGGAGCCTGTGGTGTCTGTCGAGTCTGTGGGGTCTGTGGAGCTCTGTGGGGTCTGTGGAGCTCTGAGATGCCTGTGGGGTCTGTGGAGTCTGTGAGGTCTGTAGATTCTGTGGGGTCTGTGGAGTTTGTGGAGTCTGTGGGGTCTGTGGAGCATTTGGTGTCTGTGGGGTCTGTGGAACTCTGTGGCGCTCTGTGGGGTCCGTGGGGTCTGTGGGGTCTGTGAAGCTCTTAGGGGTCTGTGGAGCCTTTGGTGTCTGTGGAGTATGTTAGGTCTGTGGAGCTCTGTGGGGTCTGTGGAGTCTTTGGAGTCTGTGGATCTCTGTGGGGTCTGTGGAGTCTTTGGTGTCTGTGGCGCTCTGTGGGGTCCGTGGAGTCTGTGGGGTCTATGGAGTCTGTGGAGTCTGTTAGGTCTGTGGAGCTCTGTTGGGTCTGTTGAGTCTGTGGAGTCTGTGGGGTCTGAGGAGCTCTGTGGGGTCTGTGGAGTCTGTGGAGTCTGTGGGCTCTGTGGGTTCTCTGGAGCTCTGTGGGGTCTGTGGAACTCAGTGGGGTCTGTGGAGTCTGTGGGGTCTGTGGAGTCTGTGGAGTCTGTGGGGTCTATGTAGTGTCTGTGGAGCTCTGTGGGGTTCTGTTGAGTCTGTTGGGTTGGTGGGGTCTTTGGAGCTCTGTGGGGTCTGTGGAGTCTGTGGGGTCTTTGGAGTCTGTGGAGTGTGTGGGGTCTGAGGGCTCTGTGGAGCACTGTGGGGTCTCTTGAGTCTGTGGGGTCGGTGGAGTCTGTAGAGCACTGTGGGGTCTGTGGAGTGTGTGGGGTCTGAGGGCTCTCTGGAGCACTGTGGGGTCTGTGGAGTCTGTGGGGTCTGTGGAGTCTGTGGGGTCTGTGGAACTCTGTGGGGTCCGTGGAGTCTGTGGGGTCTGTGGCGTCTGTGGAGTTTGTGGAAGTCTCTGGGGTCTGTGGAGTCTGTGGGGTCTGTGGAACTCTGTGGGGTCCGTGGAGTCTGTGGGGTCTGTGGAGTCTGTGGGGTCTGTGGAACTCTGTGGGGTCCGTGGAGTCTGTGGGGTCTGTGGAGTCTGTGGAGTTAGTGGGGTCTATGGAGTCTGTGGAGTCTGTGGGGTCTGTGGAGTCTGTGGGTTCTGAGGGCTCTGTGGAGCTCTGTGGGGTCTGTGGAGTGTGTTGGGTCTGTGGAGCTCTGTGGGGTCTGTGGGGTCTTTGGAGTCTGTGGAGTCCGTGGAGTCTGTGGAGTCTGTGGGGTCTGAGGGCTCTATGGAGCTCTGTGGGGTCTGTGGAGTCTGTTGGGTCTGTGGAGCTCTGTGGGGTCTGTGGGGTCTTTGGAGTCTGTGGAGTCCGTGGAACTCTGTGGGGTCTGTGGAGTCTGTGGGGTCTGTGGAGTCTGTGGAGTCAGTGGGGTCTATGGAGTCTGTGGAGTCTGTAGGGTCTGAGGGCTCTGTAGAGCACTGTGGGGTCTGTGGGGTCTGTGAAGAAGGTGGAGTCTGTGGAGCTTTGTGGGGTCTGTGGAGTCTGTGGAGTCTGTGGAGTCTGTGGGGTCTGAGGGCTCTGTGGAGCTCTGTGGGGTCTGTGGAGTCTATGGGGTCTGTGGAGCTCTGTGGGGTCTGTGGGGTCTGTGGAGTCTGTGGAGTCTGTGGAACTCTGTGGGGTCTGTGGAGTCTGTGGGGTCTGTGGAACTCTGTTGGGTCCGTGGAGTCTGTGGGGTCTGTGGAGTCGGTGGAGTCAGTGGGGTCTATGGGTTCTCTGGAGCTCTGTGGGGTCTTTGGAACTCTGTGGGGTCTGTGGGGTCTATGGAGTCTGTGGAACTCTGTGGGGTTATGTTGAGTCTGTAGGGTGTGTGGAGTATGTGGGGTCTGAAGAGCTCTGCGGGGTCTGTGGAATCTGTTGGGTCGGTGGGGACTTTGGAGCTCTGTGGGGTTTGTGGAGTCTCTGGGGTCTTTGGAGTCTGTGGAGTCTTTGGAGTGTGTGGGGTCTGAGGGCTCTGTGGAGTACTGTGGGATCTGTGGAGTCTGTGAGGTCTGAGGGCTCTGTGGAGCACTGTGGGGTCTGTGGAGTCTGTGGGGTCTGTGGAGTCTGTGGAGCTCTCTGGGGTCTGTGGAGTTTGTGGGGTCTGTGGAACTCTGTGGGGTCTGTGGAGTCCGTGGGGTCTGTGGAACTCTGTGGGGTCCGTGGAGTCTGTGGGGTCTGTGGAGTCAGTAGGGTCTATGGAGTCTGTGGAGCTTTATGTGGTCTGTGGAGTTTGTGGGGTCTGTGGAGTCTGTGGGGTCTGTGGAGCTTTGGGGTCTGTGGGGTCTGTGGAGTCTGTGGAGTCTGTGGAACTCTGTGGGGTCTGTGGAGTCTGTGGGGTGTGTGGAGTCTGTGGAGTCAGTGGGGTCTATGGAGTCTGTGGAGTTTTGTGGGGTCTGTGGCGTTTGTGGGGTCTGTTGAACTCTGTGGGGTCTGTGGGGTCTGTGGAACTCTGTGGGGTCTGTGGAGTCTGTGGGGTCTGTGGAGTCTGTGGAGTCTGTGGATCTCTGTGGGGTCTGTGGAGTCTGTGGGGTCTGTGGAACTCTGTGGGGTCAATGGAATCTGTGGGGTTTGTGGAGTCTGTGGAATCAGTGGGGTCCATGGAGTCTGTGGAGCTTTGTGGGGTCTGTGGAGTCTGTGGGGTCTGAGGGCTCTGTGGAGCTCTGTGGGGTCTGTGGAGGCTGTGGGGTCTGTGGAGCTCTGTGGGGTGTGTGGGGTCTGTGGAGTGTGTGGAGTCTGTGGAACTCTGTGGAGTCTGTGGGGTCTGTGGAACTCTGTGGGGTCCGTGGAGTCTGTGGGGTCTGTGGAACTCTGTGGGGTCTGTGGAGTCTGTGGGGTCTGTGGAGTCTGTGGAGTCAGTGGGGTCTATGGAGTCTGTGGAGTCTGTGGAGTCTGTAGGGTCTGTGTGGTCTGTGGAGCTATGTGGGGTCTGTGGAGTCTGTGGGGACTGTGGGGTGTCTGGGGCTTTGTGGGGTCTGTGGAGTCTGTGGAGTCTGTTGGGTCTCTGGAGCTCTGTGGGGTCTGTGGACTCTGTGGAGTCTGTGGGCTCTGTGGGCTCTTTGGTGTCTGTGGTGTCTGTGGAGTCTGCGGGGTCCGTGGGGTCTGTGTAGCTCTGTGGGGTCTGTGGACTCCGTGGAGTCTGTGGGCTCTGTGGGTTCTTTGGGGTCTGTGGAGTCTGTGGAGTGTGTGGGGTCTGTGCAACTCTGTGGGGTCTGTGGAGTCTGTGGGGTCCGTTGAGTCTGTGGGGTGTGTGGAGTCTGTGGAGTCAGTGGGGTCTATGGAGTCTGTGGAGTTTTGTGGGGTCTGTGGCGTTTGTGGGGTCTGTTGAACTCTGTGGGGTCTGTGGGGTCTGTGGAACTCTGTGGGGTCTGTGGAGTCTGTGGGGTCTGTGGAGTCTGTGGAGTCTGTGGATCTCTGTGGGGTCTGTGGAGTCTGTGGGGTCTGTGGAACTCTGTGGGGTCAATGGAATCTGTGGGGTTTGTGGAGTCTGTGGAATCAGTGGGGTCCATGGAGTCTGTGGAGCTTTGTGGGGTCTGTGGAGTCTGTGGGGTCTGAGGGCTCTGTGGAGCTCTGTGGGGTCTGTGGAGGCTGTGGGGTCTGTGGAGCTCTGTGGGGTGTGTGGGGTCTGTGGAGTGTGTGGAGTCTGTGGAACTCTGTGGGGTCTGTGGAGTCTGTGGGGTCTGTGGAACTCTGTGGGGTCCGTGGAGTCTGTGGGGTCTGTGGAGTTTGTGAAGTCAGTGGGGTCTATGGAGTCTTTGGAGTCTGTGGAGTCTGTTAGGTCTGTGGAGCTCTGTGGGTTCTGTGGAGTCTGTGGAGTCTGTGGGCTCTGTGGGTTCTCTGGAGCTCTGTGGGGTCTGTGGAACTCTGTGGGGTCTGTGGAGTATGTGGGGTCTGAGGAGCTCTGCGGGGTTTGTGGAGTCTGTGGGTTCTTTGGAGTCTGTGGAGTCTGTGGAGTGTGTGGGGTCTGAGGGCTCTGTGGAGCACTGTGTGCTCTGTGTAGTCTGTGGGCTCTGTGGGTTCTGTGGGGTTTGTTGAGTCTGTGGAGTCTGTGAGGGCCTGTAATATTGGTGGGCTCTGTTGAGTCTGTGGGGTTTGTGGAGTCTATGCAGTTTGTGGAATCTCTGGAGCTCTGTGGGGTTTGTGGAGTCGTTGGGGTCTGTGGAGTCTGTGGAGTCTATGGGGTCTGTGGAATTCTGTGGGTTTTCTGGAGTCTGTGGAGTCTGTGGGCTTTGAGGGCTCTGTGGAGCTCTGTTGGGTTTGTGGAGTCTGTTGAGTCTTTGGAATATGTGGGGTCTCTGAAGCTCTGTGGGGTCTGTGGAGTCTGTAGGGTCTGTGGAGCTCTGTTGGGTCTGTTGAGTCTGTGGAGTCTGTGGGGTCTGTGGGGTCAGTGGGGTCTGTATAGCTCTGTGGGGTCTGTGGGGTTTGTAGTGCTCTGTGGGGTCTGTAGGGTCTTTAGAGCTCTGTGGGGTCTGTGGAGTCTGTGGGATCTCTGGAGCTCTGTGGGGTTTTTGGAGTCTGTTGGGTCTGTGGAGTCTGTGGAGTCTGTGGGTTCTGTGGAGCTCTGTGGGGTCTCTGGAGTCGGTGGGGTCGGTGGGATCTGTGGAGCTCTTTTGGGTCTGTGGGGTCTGTGGAGCTCTGTGGAGTCTGTGGGATCTGTGAAGTCTTTTGAGCTCTGTGGGGTCTGTGGAGTCTCTGGGGTCTGTGGGGTCTGTGGAGCTCTTTGGGGTCTGTGGGGTCTGTGGAGTTCTCTGGGCGCTGTGGATTATGTGGGGTCTGTGGAGTCTGTGTGGTATGTGGGGCCTGTGGAGCCTGTGGTGTCTGTGGATTCTGTGGAGTCTGTTGGGTCTGTGGGGTCTGAGGGATCTATGGAGCTCTGTGGAGTATGTGGGCTCTGTGGGCTCTGTGGGGTCTGTGGAGTCTGTGGAGTCTGTGGAGTCTGTGGGGTCTGTGGGGTCTTTGGGGTCTTTGGAGCTATGTGGGGTCTGTAGGGTCTCTGGAGCAATGTGTGCTCTGTGGAGTCTGTGGGGTCTGTGGAATTGGTGGGGTCTGTGGAGTCTGTGGGGTATGTGGAGCTCCGTGGGGTCTGTGGAGTCCGTACAGTCTGTGGGGTGTGTGGAGTCTGTGGAGTCAGTGGGGTCTATGGAGTCTGTGGAGTTTTGTGGGGTCTGTGGCGTTTGTGGGGTCTGTTGAACTCTGTGGGGTCTGTGGGGTCTGTGGAACTCTGTGGGGTCTGTGGAGTCTGTGGGGTCTGTGGAGTCTGTGGAGTCTGTGGATCTCTGTGGGGTCTGTGGAGTCTGTGGGGTCTGTGGAACTCTGTGGGGTCAATGGAATCTGTGGGGTTTGTGGAGTCTGTGGAATCAGTGGGGTCCATGGAGTCTGTGGAGCTTTGTGGGGTCTGTGGAGTCTGTGGGGTCTGAGGGCTCTGTGGAGCTCTGTGGGGTCTGTGGAGGCTGTGGGGTCTGTGGAGCTCTGTGGGGTGTGTGGGGTCTGTGGAGTGTGTGGAGTCTGTGGAACTCTGTGGAGTCTGTGGGGTCTGTGGAACTCTGTGGGGTCCGTGGAGTCTGTGGGGTCTGTGGAACTCTGTGGGGTCTGTGGAGTCTGTGGGGTCTGTGGAGTCTGTGGAGTCAGTGGGGTCTATGGAGTCTGTGGAGTCTGTGGAGTCTGTAGGGTCTGTGTGGTCTGTGGAGCTATGTGGGGTCTGTGGAGTCTGTGGGGACTGTGGGGTGTCTGGGGCTTTGTGGGGTCTGTGGAGTCTGTGGAGTCTGTTGGGTCTCTGGAGCTCTGTGGGGTCTGTGGACTCTGTGGAGTCTGTGGGCTCTGTGGGCTCTTTGGTGTCTGTGGTGTCTGTGGAGTCTGCGGGGTCCGTGGGGTCTGTGTAGCTCTGTGGGGTCTGTGGACTCCGTGGAGTCTGTGGGCTCTGTGGGTTCTTTGGGGTCTGTGGAGTCTGTGGAGTGTGTGGGGTCTGTGCAACTCTGTGGGGTCTGTGGAGTCTGTGGGGTCCGTTGAGTCTGTGGGGTGTGTGGAGTCTGTGGAGTCAGTGGGGTCTATGGAGTCTGTGGAGTTTTGTGGGGTCTGTGGCGTTTGTGGGGTCTGTTGAACTCTGTGGGGTCTGTGGGGTCTGTGGAACTCTGTGGGGTCTGTGGAGTCTGTGGGGTCTGTGGAGTCTGTGGAGTCTGTGGATCTCTGTGGGGTCTGTGGAGTCTGTGGGGTCTGTGGAACTCTGTGGGGTCAATGGAATCTGTGGGGTTTGTGGAGTCTGTGGAATCAGTGGGGTCCATGGAGTCTGTGGAGCTTTGTGGGGTCTGTGGAGTCTGTGGGGTCTGAGGGCTCTGTGGAGCTCTGTGGGGTCTGTGGAGGCAGTGGGGTCTGTGGAGCTCTGTGGGGTGTGTGGGGTCTGTGGAGTGTGTGGAGTCTGTGGAACTCTGTGGGGTCTGTGGAGTCTGTGGGGTCTGTGGAACTCTGTGGGGTCCGTGGAGTCTGTGGGGTCTGTGGAGTTTGTGAAGTCAGTGGGGTCTATGGAGTCTTTGGAGTCTGTGGAGTCTGTTAGGTCTGTGGAGCTCTGTGGGTTCTGTGGAGTCTGTGGAGTCTGTGGGCTCTGTGGGTTCTCTGGAGCTCTGTGGGGTCTGTGGAACTCTGTGGGGTCTGTGGAGTATGTGGGGTCTGAGGAGCTCTGCGGGGTTTGTGGAGTCTGTGGGTTCTTTGGAGTCTGTGGAGTCTGTGGAGTGTGTGGGGTCTGAGGGCTCTGTGGAGCACTGTGTGCTCTGTGTAGTCTGTGGGCTCTGTGGGTTCTGTGGGGTTTGTTGAGTCTGTGGAGTCTGTGAGGGCCTGTAATATTGGTGGGCTCTGTTGAGTCTGTGGGGTTTGTGGAGTCTATGCAGTTTGTGGAATCTCTGGAGCTCTGTGGGGTTTGTGGAGTCGTTGGGGTCTGTGGAGTCTGTGGAGTCTATGGGGTCTGTGGAATTCTGTGGGTTTTCTGGAGTCTGTGGAGTCTGTGGGCTTTGAGGGCTCTGTGGAGCTCTGTTGGGTTTGTGGAGTCTGTTGAGTCTTTGGAATATGTGGGGTCTCTGAAGCTCTGTGGGGTCTGTGGAGTCTGTAGGGTCTGTGGAGCTCTGTTGGGTCTGTTGAGTCTGTGGAGTCTGTGGGGTCTGTGGGGTCAGTGGGGTCTGTATAGCTCTGTGGGGTCTGTGGGGTTTGTAGTGCTCTGTGGGGTCTGTAGGGTCTTTAGAGCTCTGTGGGGTCTGTGGAGTCTGTGGGATCTCTGGAGCTCTGTGGGGTTTTTGGAGTCTGTTGGGTCTGTGGAGTCTGTGGAGTCTGTGGGTTCTGTGGAGCTCTGTGGGGTCTCTGGAGTCGGTGGGGTCGGTGGGATCTGTGGAGCTCTTTTGGGTCTGTGGGGTCTGTGGAGCTCTGTGGAGTCTGTGGGATCTGTGAAGTCTTTTGAGCTCTGTGGGGTCTGTGGAGTCTCTGGGGTCTGTGGGGTCTGTGGAGCTCTTTGGGGTCTGTGGGGTCTGTGGAGTTCTCTGGGCGCTGTGGATTATGTGGGGTCTGTGGAGTCTGTGTGGTATGTGGGGCCTGTGGAGCCTGTGGTGTCTGTGGATTCTGTGGAGTCTGTTGGGTCTGTGGGGTCTGAGGGATCTATGGAGCTCTGTGGAGTATGTGGGCTCTGTGGGCTCTGTGGGGTCTGTGGAGTCTGTGGAGTCTGTGGAGTCTGTGGGGTCTGTGGGGTCTTTGGGGTCTTTGGAGCTATGTGGGGTCTGTAGGGTCTCTGGAGCAATGTGTGCTCTGTGGAGTCTGTGGGGTCTGTGGAATTGGTGGGGTCTGTGGAGTCTGTGGGGTATGTGGAGCTCCGTGGGGTCTGTGGAGTCCGTACAGTCTGTGGGGTCTGTGGGTTCTGTGGAGCTCTACGGGGTCTGTGGAGTCTGTGGAGCTCTGTGAGGTCTGTGGAGACTGTGGGGTCTGTGGAGTCTGTGGGGTCTGTGGAGCTCTGTGGGGTCTGTTGGTCCGTTGAGTCTGTGGGCTCTCTGGGCTCTGTTTAGTCTGGGGTCTGTGGAGTCGGTAGGGTCTGTGGGGTCTGTGGAGTCTGTGGAGTCTGAGGCCTCTGTGGAGCTCTGTGGGGTTTGTTGGAATTGGTGGGGTCTCTGGAGTCTGTGGAGTCTGTGGGCTTTGAGGGCTCTGTGGAGCTCTGTGGGGTTTGCGAAGTCTGTTGAGTCTGTAGGGTCTGTGGAGCTCTGTTGGGTCTGTGGAGTCTGTGGAGTCTCTGGGGTCTGAGGGCTCTGTGGAGCTCTGTGGGGTCTGTGGAATTGATGGGGTCTGTGGAGCTCTGTGGGGTCTTTGGAGTCTGTGGAGTCTGTGGGCTCTGTTGGGTCTGTGGGGTCTCTGGAGCTCAGTGGAGTCCGTGGAGTCTGTGGAGTCAGTGGAGTCTGTGGGCTTTGAGGGCTCTGTGGAGCTCTGTGGGGTTTGTGGAGTCTGTTTAGTCTATGGAGTCTGTGGGGTCTGTGAAGCTCTGTGGGGTATGTATGGTCTCTGGAGCTCTGTGGGGTCTGTGGAGTCTGTGGAGTGTGAGGGCTCTGTGGAGCTCTGTTGGGTGTGTTGAGTCTGTGGGGTCTGTGGAGCCTGTGGAGCCTGTGGTGTCTGTCGAGTCTGTGGGGTCTGTGGAGCTCTGTGGGGTCTGTGGAGCTCTGTGGGGTCTGTGGAGCTCTGAGATGCCTGTGGGGTCTGTGGAGTCTGTGAGGTCTGTCGAGTCTGTGGGGTCTGTGGAGTTTGTGGAGTCTGTGGGGTCTGTGGAGCATTTGGTGTCTGTGGGGTCTGTGGAGCTCTTTGCGGTCTATGGGCTCTGTGGAATCTGTGGGCTCTGTGGATTCTGTAGGGTCTGTGGAGTCCCTGTGGATTCTGTAGGGTCTGTGGAGTCTCTGGGGTATGTGGGGTCTGTGGAGCTTTGTGTGGTCTGTGGAGCCTGTGGGGTCTGTGGAGTCTTTGGGGTCTCTGGAGCTCTGTGGGGTTTCTTGAGCTCTGTGGGGTCTGTGGATCTCTGTGGTGTCTGTCAGGTCTGTGGAGCTCTGTGTGGTCTTTGGATCTCTGTGGGGTCTGTGGGGTCTGTGGAGTCTGTGGGGGTCTCTGGAGCTCTACGGGGTCTGTGGAGTCTGTGGGGTCTTTGGGGTCTCTGGAGCTGTGAGGTCTGTGGAGACTCTGGGGTCTGTGGAGTCTGTGGGGTCTGTGGAGCTCTGTGGGCTCTGTGGGTCCGTGGATTCTCTGGGCTCTCTGGGCTCTGTTGAGTCTGTGGGGTTTGTGGAGTCTATGGGGTCTCAGGAATTCTCTGGGGTCTCTGGAGTCTGTGGAGTCTGTGGGCTTTGAGGGCTCTGTGGAGCTCTGTTGGGTTTGTGGAGTCTGTTGAGTCTTTGGAGTCTGTGGGGTCTGTGAAGCTCTGTGGGGTCTGTGGAGTCTGTAGGGTCTGTGGAGCTCTGTTGGGTCTGTTGAGTCTGTGGAGTCTGTGGGGTCTGAGGAGCTCTCTGGGGTCTGTGGAGTCTGTGGGTCGGTGGGCTCTGTGGAGTCTGTGGGGTCTGTGCGGTCTTTGGAGCTCTGTGGGGTCTTTGGAGTCTGTGGAGTCTCTGGGGTCTGAGGGCTCTGTGGAGCTCTGTGAAGTCTGTGGATTCTCTGCAGTCTCTGGGGCCTGTGGAGCTCTATGGTGTCTGTGGAGCCTGTGGTGTCTGTGGATTCTGTGGATTTGGTGGAGTCTGTTGGGTCTGTGGGGTCTGAGGGATCTATGGAGCTCTGTGGGGTCAGTGGAGTCTGTGGGCTCTGTGGAGTATGTGGACTCTGTGGGCTCTGTGGGGTCTGTGGAGTCTGTGGAGTGTGTGGGGTCTGTGGGGTCTTTGGAGCTCTGTGGGGTCTTTAGGGTCTCTGCAGCACTGTGTGCTCTGTGTAGTCTGTGGGCTCTGTGGGTTCTGTGGGGTTTGTTGAGTCTGTGGAGTCTGTGGGGTCTGTGGAGCTCTGTGGGGTCTCTGGAGTCCGTGGGGTCGGTGGGATCTGTGGAGCTCTGTGGAGTCTGTGGGGTCGGTGGGCTCTGTGGAATCTGTGGGTTGTGTGCGGTCTTTGAAGCTCTGTGGGGTCTGTGGAGTCGGGGGGATCTGTGGAGTCTATAGGGTCTGTGGAGCTCTGTTGGGTCTGTTGAGTCTGTGGAGTCTGTGGGGTCTGAGGAGCTCTGTGGGGTCTGTGGAGTGTGTGGGGTCTGTGGGTTCTGTGGAGCTCTACGGGGTCTGTTGAGTCTGTGGGGTCTTTGGGCTCTCTGGAGCTCTGTGAGGTCTGTGGAGACTCTGGGGTCTGTGGAGTCTGTGGGGTCTGTGGAGCTCTGTGGGTCCGTGGAGTTTGTGGGCTCTCTGGGCTCTGTTGAGTCTGTGGAGTCTGTGGAGTCTCTGTGGGGTCTGTGGTGTCTGTGGAGTCTCTGGGGTCTGTGGGGTCTGTGGAGCTCTTTGGGGTCTGTGGGGTCTGTGGAGTTCTCTGGGCTCTGTGGATTATGTGGGGTCTGTGGAGTCTGTGTGGTATGTGGGGTCTGTGAAGTCTGTGGAGTCTCTGCAGTCTTTGGGGCCTGTGGAGCCTGTGGTGTCTGTGGATTCTGTGGAGTCTGTTGGGTCTGTGTGGTCTGAGGGATCTATGGAGCTCTGTGGGGTCAGTGGAGTCTGTGGGCTCTGTGGGGTCTGTGGAGTCTGTGGAGTCTGTGGGGTCTTTGGAGCTATGTGGGGTCTGTAGGGTCTCTGGAGCAATGTGTGCTCTGTGGAGTCTGTGGGGTCTGTGGAATTGGTGGGGTCTGTGGAGTCTGTGGGGTATGTGGAGCTCCGTGGGGTCTGTGGAGTCCGTACAGTCTGTGGGGTCTGTGGGTTCTGTGGAGCTCTGTGGGGTCTGTGGGATCTATGGGGTCTGTGGAGCTCTGTGAGGTCTGTGGAGACTGTGGGGTCTGTGGAGTCTGTGGGGTCTGTGGAGCTCTGTGGGGTCTGTTGGTCCGTGGAGTCTGTGGGCTCTCTGGGCTCTGTTTAGTCTGGGGTCTGTGGAGTCGGTAGGGTCTGTGGGGTCTGGGGAGTCTCTGGAGTCTGTGGACTCTGTGGGGTCAGTGGAGCTCTGTGGAGTCTGTGGAGTCTGAGGCCTCTGTGGAGCTCTGTGGGGTTTGTGGAATTGGTGGGGTCTGTGGAGTCTGTGGAGTCTGTGGGCTTTGAGGGCTCTGTGGAGCTCTGTTGGGTTTGTGAAGTCTGTTGAGTCTGTAGGGTCTGTGGAGCTCTGTTGGGTCTGTGGAGTCTGTGGAGTCTGTGGGCTCTGTTGGGTCTGTGGGGTCTCTGTAGCTCAGTGGGGTCCGTGGAGTCTGTGGAGTCTGTGGAGTCGGTGGAGTCTGTGGGCTTTGAGGGCTCTGTGGAGCTCTGTGGGGTTTGTGGAGTGTGTTTAGTCTATGGAGTCTGTGGGGTCTGTGAAGCTCTGTGGGGTATGTAGGGTCTCTGGAGCTCTGTGGGGTCTGTGGAGTCTGTGGAGTGTGAGGGCTCTGTGGAGCTCTGTTGGGTGTGTTGAGTCTGTGGGGTCTGTGGAGCCTGTGGAGCCTGTGGTGTCTGTCGAGTCTGTGGGATCTGTGGAGCTCTGTGGGGTCTGTGGAGCTCTGAGATGCCTGTGGGGTCTGTGGAGTCTGTGAGGTCTGTAGATTCTGTGGGGTCTGTGGAGTTTGTGGAGTCTGTGGGGTCTGTGGAGCATTTGGTGTCTGTGGGGTCTGTGGAGCTCTTTGCGGTCTCTGGGCTCTGAGATGCCTGTGGGGTCTGTGGAGTCTGTGAGGTCTGTAGATTCTGTGGGGTCTGTGGAGTTTGTGGAGTCTGTGGGGTCTTTGGAGTCTCTGGGGTATGTGGGGTCTGTGGAGCTTTGTGTGGTCTGTGGAGCCTGTGGGGTCTGTGGAGTCTTTGGGGTCTCTGGAGCTCTGTGGGGTCTGTGGATCTCTGTGGTGTCTGTCGGGTCTGTAGAGCTCTGTGTGGTCTTTGGATCTCTGTGGGGTCTGTGGGGTCTGTGGAGTCTGTGGGGGTCTCTGGAGCTCTACGGGGTCTGTGGAGTCTGTGGGGTCTTTGGGGTCTCTGGAGCTCTGTGAGGTCTGTGGGCTCTCTGGGCTCTGTTGAGTCTGTGGGGTTTGTGGAGTCTATGGGGTCTCAGGAATTCTCTGGGGTCTCTGGAGTCTGTGGAGTGTGTGGTCTTTGAGGGCTCTGTGGAGCTCTGTTGGGTTTGTGGAGTCTGTTGAGTCTTTGGAGTCTGTGGGGTCTGTGAAGGTCTGTTGGGTCTGTTGAGTCTGTGGAGTCTGTGGGGTCTGAGGAGCTCTCTGGGGTCTGTGGAGTCTGTGGGGTCGGTGGGCTCTGTGGAATCTGTGGGTTCTCTGCGGTCTTTGAAGCTTTGTGGGGTCTGTGGAGTCGGGGGGATCTGTGGAGTCTATAGGGTCTGTGGAGCTCTGTTGGGTCTGTTGAGTCTGTGGAGTCTGTGGGGTCGGTGGGCTCTGTGGAGTCTGTGGGGTCTGTGCGGTCTATGGAGCTCTGTGGGGTCTGTGGAGTCTTTGGAGTCTCTGGGGTCTGAGGGCTCTGTGGAGCTCTGTGGGGTCTGTGGTGTCTGTGGGGTCTGTGGGGTCTGTGGAGCTCTTTGGGGTCTGTGGGGTTTGTGGAGTTCTATGGGCTCTGTGGATTATGTGGGGTCTGTGAAGTCTGTGGATTCTCTGCAGTCTCTGGGGCCTGTGTAGCTCTATGGTGTCTGTGGAGCCTGTGGTGTCTGTGGATTCTGTGGATTCTGTGGAGTCTGTTGGGTCTGTGGGGTCTGAGGGATCTCTGGAGCTCTGTGGGGTCAGTGGAGTCTGTGGGCTCTGTGGAGTATGTGGGCTCTGTGGGCTCTGTGGGGTCTGTGGAGTGTGTGGAGTGTGTGGGGTCTGTGGGGTCTTTGGAGCTCTGTGGGGTCTGTAGGGTCTCTGGAGCACTGTGTGCTCTGTGTAGTCTGTGGGCTCTGTGGGTTCTGTGGGGTTTGTTGAGTCTGTGGAGTCTGTGGGGTCTGTGGAGCTCTTTGGGGTCTCTGGAGTCCGTGGGGTCGGTGGGATCTGTGGAGCTCTGTGGGGTCTGTGGGGTCGGTGGGCTCTGTGGAATCTGTGGGTTCTGTGCGGTCTTTGAAGCTCTGTGGGGTCTGTGGAGTCGGGGGGATCTGTGGAGTCTTTAGGGTCTGTGGAGCTCTGTTGGGTCTGTTGAGTCTGTGGAGTCTGTGGGGTCTGAGGAGCTCTGTGGAGTCTGTGGGGTCTGTGGGGTCGGGGGGATCTGTGGAGTCTTTAGGGTCTGTGGAGCTCTGTTGGGTCTGTTGAGTCTGTGGAATCTGTGGGGTCTGAGGAGCTCTGTGGAGTCTGTGGTTACTGTGGGGTCTGTGGACTCCGTGGAGTCTGTGAAACTCTGTGGCGCTCTGTGTGGTCCGTGGGGTCTGTGGGGTCTGTGGAGCTCTTTGGGGTCTTTGGGGTCTGTGGGGTCTGTGGAGTGTGTGGGGTCTGAGGGCTCTGTGGAGCACTGTGGGGTCTGTGGAGCTCTGTGGGGTCTGTGGGGTCTGTGGAGTCTTTGGAGTCTGTGGAAGTCTGTGGGGTCTGTGGAGTCTGTGGAGTCTGTGGGCTCTCTGGGTTCTCTGGAGCTCTGTGGGGTCTGTGGAACTCAGTGGTGTCTGTGGAGTCTGTGGGGTCTGTGGAGTCTGTGGAGTCTCTGGGGTCTATGTAGTGTCTGTGGAGCTCTGTGGGGTTCTGTTGAGTCTGCTGGGTCGGTGGGGTCTTTGGAGCTCTGTGGGGTCTGTGGAGTCTGTGGGATCTATGGAGCGCTGTGGGGTTTGTGGAGTCTGTGGGGTCTTTGGAGTCTGTGGAGTCTGTGGAGTGTGTGGGGTCTGAGGGCTCTGTGGAGCACTGTGGGGTCTCTGGAGTCTGTGGGGTCGGTGGAGTCTGTAGAGCACTCTGGGGTCTGTGGAGTGTGTGGGGTCTGAGGGCTCTGTGGGGTCTGTGGAGTCTGTGGGGTCTGTGGAACTCTGTGGGGTCTGTGGAGTCTATGGGGTCTGTGGAGTCTGTGGGGTCTGTGGAGTCTGTGGAGTTTGTGGAAGTCTCTGGGGTCTGTGGAGTCTGTGGGGTCTGTGGAACTCTGTGGGGTCCGTGGAGTCTGTGGGGTCTGTGGAGTCTGTGGAATAAGTGGGGTCTATGGAGTCTGTGGAGCTTTGTGGGGTCTGTGGAGTCTGTGGAGTCAGTGGGGTCTATGGAGTCTGTGGAGTCTGTAGGGTCTGTGGAGCTCTGTGGGGTCTGTGGGGTCTGTGGAATCTGTGGAGTCTGTAGAACTCTGTGGGGTCTGTGGAGTCTGTGGGCTCTGTGGAGTGTGTTAGGTCTGTGGGCTCTGTGGAGCTCTGTGGGGTCTGTGGACTCCGTGGAGTCTGTGGAACTCTGTGGCGCTCTGTGGGGTCCGTGGGGTCTGTGGGGTCTGTGAAGCTCTTAGCGGTCTGTGGAGCCTTTGGTGTCTGTGGAGTCTGTTAGGTCTGTGGAGCTCTGTGGGGTCTGTGGAGTCTTTGGAGTCTGTGGAACTCTGTGGGGTCTGTGGAGTCTTTGGTGTCTGTGGCGCTCTGTGGGGTCCGTGGAGTCTGTGGGGTCTGTGGAGTCTGTGGAGTCTGTTAGGTCTGTGGAGCTCTGTTGGGTCTGTTGAGTCTGTGGAGTCTGTGGGGTCTGAGGAGCTCTGTGGGGTCTGTGGAGTCTGTGGAGTCTGTGGGCTCTGTGGGTTCTCTGGAGCTCTGTGGGGTCTGTGGAACTCAGTGGGGTGTGTGGAGTCTGTGGGGTCTGTGGAGTCTGTGGAGTCTGTGGGGTCTATGTAGTGTCTGTGGAGCTCTGTGGGGTTCTGTTGAGTCTGTTGGGTTGGTGGGGTCTTTGGAGCTCTGTGGGGTCTGTGGAGTCTGTGGGGTCTTTGGAGTCTGTGGAGTCTGTGGAGTGTGTGGGGTCTGAGGGCTCTGTGGAGCACTGTGGGGTCTCTTGAGTCTGTGGGGTCGGTGGAGTCTGTAGAGCACTGTGGGGTCTGTGGAGTGTGTGGGGTCTGAGGGCTCTGTGGAGCACTGTGGGGTCTGTGGAGTCTGTGGGGTCTGTGGAGTCTGTGGAGTTTTTGGAAGTCTCTGGGGTCTGTGGAGTCTGTAGGGTCTGTGGAACTCTGTGGGGTCCGTGGAGTCTGTGGGGTCTGTGGAGTCTGTGGAGTCAGTGGGGTGTATGGAGTCTGTGGAGTCTCTGGGGTCTGTGGAGTCTGTGGGGTCTGTGGAACTCTGTGGGGTCCGTGGAGTCTGTGGGGTCTGTGGAGTCTGTGGAGTAAGTGGGGTCTATGGAGTCTGTGGAGTCTGTGGGGTCTGTGGAGTCTGTGGGGTCTGAGGGCTCTGTGGAGCTCTGTGGGGTCTGTGGAGTCTGTGGAGTCTGTTGGGTCTGTGGAGCTCTGTGGGGTCTGTGGGGTCTTTGGAGTCTGTGGTGTCCGTGGAGTCTGTGGAGTCTGTGGGGTCTGAGGGCTCTATGGAGCTCTGTGGGGTCTGTGGAGTCTGTTGGGTCTGTGGAGCTCTGTGGGGTCTGTGGGGTCTTTGGAGTCTGTGGAGTCCGTGGAACTCTGTGGGGTCTGTGGAGTCCGTGGGGTCTGTGGAGTCTGTGGAGTCAGTGGGGTCTATGGAGTCTGTGGAGTCTGTAGGGTCTGAGGGCTCTGTGGAGCACTGTGGGGTCTGTGGGGTCTGTGGAGAAGGTGGAGTCTGTGGAACTCTGTGGGGTCTGTGGAGTCTGTGGGGACTGTGGAGTCTGTGGCGCTCTGTGGGGTCCATGGGGTCTGTGGGGTCCATGTAGCTCTGTGGGGTCTGTGGAGTCAGTTGAGTCTGTGGGGTCTGTGGAGCTCTGTGGGGTCTGTGGACTCTCTGGAGTCTTTGGGCTCTGTGGGCTCTTTGGTGTCTGTGGTGTGTGTGGAGTCTGTGGGGTCTGTGGAGTCTGTGGAGCTCTCTGGGGTCTGTGGAGTTTTTGGGGTCTGTGGAACTCTGTGGGGTCTGTGGAGTCTGTGGGGTCTGTGGAACTCTGTGGGGTCTGTGGAGTCTGTGGGGTCTGTGGAGTCTGTGGGGTCTGTGGAGTCTGTGGAGTTTGTGGAAGTCTCTGGGGTCTGTGGAGTCTGTGGGGTCTGTGGGGTCTGTGGAGTCTGTGGAGTCAGTGGGGTCTATGGAGTCTGTGGAGTCTGTAGGGTCTGTGTGGTCTGTGGAGTCTGTGGGGACTGTGGAGTCTGTGGCGCTCTGTGGGGTCCATGTAGCTCTGTGGGGTCTGTGGAGTCAGTGGAGTCTGTGGGGTCTGTGGGTTCTTTGGGGTCTTTGGAGTCTGTGGAGTGTGTGGGGTCTGTGGAACTCTGTGGGGTCTGTGGAGTCTGTGGGGTCTGTGGGGTCTGTGGAGTCCGTGGAGTCCGTGGAACTCTGTGGGGTCTGTGGAGTCTGTGGGGTCTGTGGAGTCTGTGGAGTCAGTGGGGTCTATGGAGTCTGTGTAGTCTGTAGGGTCTGTGTGGTCTGTGGAGCTATGTGGGGTCTGTGGAGTCTGTGGGGGCTGTGGGGTGTATGGGGCTCTGTGGGGTCTGTGGAGTCCGTGGCGCTCTGTGGGGTCCATGGGGTCTGTGGGGTCCATGTAGCTCTGTGGGGTCTGTGGAGTCAGTGGAGTCTGTGGGGTCTGTGGAGCTCTGTGGGGTCTGTGGACTCTCTGGAGTCTGTGGGCTCTCTGGGCTCTTTGGTGTCTGTGGTGTGTGTGGAGTCTGGGGGTTCCGTGGGGTCTGTGTAGCTCTGTGGGGTCTGTGGACTCCGTGGAGTCTGTGGGCTCTGTGGGTTCTTTGGGGTCTGTGGAGTCTGTGGAGTATGTGGGGTCGGAGGGCTCTGTGGAGTCAGTGGGGTCTATGGAGTCTGTGGAGCTTTGTGGGGTCTGTGGAGTCTGTGTAGTCTGTGGGGTCTGAGGGCTCTGTGGAGCTCTGTGGGGTCTGTGGAGTCTATGGGGTCTGTGGAGCTCTGTGGGGTCTGTGGGGTCTGTGGAATCTGTGGAGTCTGTAGAACTCTGTGGGGTCTGTGGAGTCTGTGGGGTCTGTGGAACTCTGTGGGGTCCGTGGAGTCTGTGGGGTCTGTGGAGTCGGTGGAGTCAGTGGGGTCTATGGAGTCTGTGGAGTCTGTGGAGTGTGTTAGGTCTGTGGGCTCTGTGGAGCTCTGTGGGGTCTGTGGACTCCGTGGAGTCTGTGAAACTCTGTGGCGCTCTGTGGGGTCCGTGGGGTCTGTGGGGTCTGTGAAGCTCTTAGGGGTCTGTGGAGCCTTTGGTGTCTGTGGAGTCTGTTAGGTCTGTGGAGCTCTGTGGGGTCTGTGGAGTCTTTGGAGTCTGTGGAACTCTGTGGGGTCTGTGGAGTCTTTGGTGTCTGTGGCGCTCTGTGGGGTCCGTGGAGTCTGTGGGGTCTATGGAGTCTGTGGAGTCTGTTAGGTCTGTGGAGCTCTGTTGGGTCTGTTGAGTGTGTGGAGTCTGTGGGGTCTGAGGAGCTCTGTGGGGTCTGTGGAGTCTGTGGAGTCTGTGGGCTCTGTGGGTTCTCTGGAGCTCTGTGGGGTCTGTGGGGTCTTTGGAGTCTGTGGAGTCCGTGGAACTCTGTGGGGTCTGTGGAGTCTGTGGGGTCTGTGGAGTCAGTGGGGTCTATGGAGTCTGTGGAGTCTGTAGGGTCTGAGGGCTCTGTGGAGCACTGTGGGGTCTGTGGGGTCTGTGGAGAAGGTGGAGTCTGTGGAACTCTGTGGGGTCTGTGGAGTCTGTGGGGACTGTGGAGTCTGTGGCGCTCTGTGGGGTCCATGGGGTCTGTGGGGTCCATGTAGCTCTGTGGGGTCTGTGGAGTCAGTTGAGTCTGTGGGGTCTGTGGAGCTCTGTGGGGTCTGTGGACTCTCTGGAGTCTTTGGGCTCTGTGGGCTCTTTGGTGTCTGTGGTGTGTGTGGAGTCTGTGGGGTCTGTGGAGTCTGTGGAGCTCTCTGGGGTCTGTGGAGTTTTTGGGGTCTGTGGAACTCTGTGGGGTCAGTGGAGTCTGTGGGGTCTGTGGAACTCTGTGGGGTCTGTGGAGTCTGTGGGGTCTGTGGAGTCTGTGGGGTCTGTGGAGTCTGTGGAGTTTGTGGAAGTCTCTGGGGTGGAGCTCTGTGGGGTCTGTGGAGTCTGTGGTGTCTGTGGCGTCCCTGGGGTCTCTGGAGCTCTGTGGGGTCTGTGGAGTCTGTGGAGTCTGTGGAGTCTGTGGAGCTCTATGGGGTCTCTGGAACATTTGGTGTGTGTGGGGTCTATGGAGCTCTTTGCGGTCTGTGGGGTCTCTGGAGTTCTCTGGGGACTGTGGAATCTGTGGGCTCTGTTGATTCTGTAGGGTCTTTGTAGTCTGTGGGGTATGTGGGGTCTGTGAAGTCTGTTGAGTCTATGGGGTATGTGGAGCTCTGCGGGGTCTGTGTAGTATTTGGAGCCCTGTAGGGTCTGTGGGGTCTGTGGAGTCTGTGGAGTCTGTGGGCTTCGAGGGCTCTGTGGAGCTCTGTGGGGTTTGTGGAGTCTGTTGAGTCTTTGGTGTCTGTAGGGTCTGTGGAGCTCTGTGGGGTCTGTGGAGTCTCTGGAGTCTGTGGAGTCTCTGGGGTCTGTGAGCTTTGAGGGCTCTCTGGATCTCTGTAGGGTTTGTGGAGTCTGTTGAGTCTTTCGAGTCTGTGGGGTCTGTGAAGCTCTGTGGGGTCTGAGGGCTCTGTGGAGCTCCGTGGGGTTTGTGGAATTGATGGGGTCTGTGGAGTCTGTGGAGTCGGTGGGGTCTGTGGAGCTCTGTGTGGTTTGTGGAATTAAGGGGGTGTGTGGAGTCTGTTGGCTTTGTTGGGTCTGTGGGGTCTCTGGAGCTCCGTGGGGTATGTAGGGTCTCTGGAGCTCTGTGGGGTCTGTGGAGTATGTGGAGTGTGAGGGCTCTGTGGAGCTCTGTTGGGTCTGTTGAGCCTTTGGGGTATGTGGAGTCTATGGGCTGTGTGGGGTTGTGAAGCTCTGTGGGGTCTCTGGAGCTCTGTGGGGTCTTTGGAGTCTATGGGGTCAGTGGAGTCTGTGGGCTCTGTGGAGTAAGTGGGCTCTGTGGAGTCTGTGGAGTCTGTGGGGTCTGTGGGGTCTTTGGAGCTCTGTGGGGTCTGTAAGGTCTCTGGAGCACTGTGTGCTCTGTGTAGTCTGTGGGCTCTGTGGGTTCTGTGGGGTTTGTGGAGTCTGTGGGGTCTGTGGAGTCTGTGGGGTCTATGGGGTCTGTAGGTTCTGTGGAGCACTACGGGGTCTGTGGAGTCTGTGGAGCTCTGTGGGGTCTGTGGGATCTATGGAGTCTGTGGGGTCTGTGGAGCTCTGTGGGTTCTGTGGGGTCTCTGGAGCTCTGTGAGGTCTCTGGAATCTGAATGCTCTGTGGGCTCCGTTGATTCTGTAGGGATCTTTGGAGTATGTGGGGTATGTGGGGTCTGTGAAGTCTGTTGAGTCTATGGGGTATGTGGAGCTCTATGGGGACTGTGGAGTCTATGCAGGCTGTGGGGTCTGTGGAGCTCTGCGGGGTCTGTGTAGTATGTGGAGCCCTGTAGGGTCTGTGGGGTCTGTGGAGTCTGTGGAGTCTGTGGGCTTCGAGGGCTCTGTGGAGCTCTGTGGGGTTTGTGGAGTCTGTTGAGTCTTTGGTGTCTGTAGGGTCTGTGGAGCTCTGTGGGGTCTGTGGAGTCTCTGGAGTCTGTGGAGTCTCGGCGGTCTGTGGAGCTCTGTGGGGTCTGTGGAGTCTATTGGCTGTGTGGGGTCTGTGAAGCTCTGTGGGGTCTCTGGAGCTGTGTGGGGTCTGTGGAGTCTGTAGTGTCTGTGGCGTCTCTGGGGGCTCTGGAGCTCTCTGGTGTCCGTCAAGTCTGTTGGGTCTGTTGAGTCTGTGGGCTCTGTTTGGTCTGTGGGGTCTCAGGAGCTCTGTGGGGTCTTTGGAGTGTGTGGAGTCTGTGGAGTCTTTGGAGTGTGTAGGGTCTGTGGAGCTCTGTTGGGTCTGTGGAGTCTGTGGAGTCTCTGGGGTCTGAGGGCTCTGTGGAGCTCCGTGGGGTTTGTGGAATTGTTGGGGTGTGTGGAGTCTGTGGAGTCTGAGGGCTCTGTGGAGCTCTGTGGCGTTTGTGGAATTGATGGGGTCTGTGGAGCCTGTGGAGTCTGTGGAGTCTTTGGGGTCTGTGAAGCTCTGTGGAGTATGTGGGGGTCTGTGGAGTCTGTAGGGTCTGTGGAGCTCTGTTGGGTCTGTGGAGTCTCTGGGGTCTGAGGGCTCTGTGGAGCTCCGTGGGGTTTGTGGAATTGATGGGGTCTGTGGAGTTTGTGGAGTCTGTGGGGTCTGTGGAGCTCTGTGGGGTTTGTGGAATTGAGGGGGTATGTGGAGTCTGTGGAGTCTGTGGGCTCTGTGGGCTCTGTTAGGTCTGTGGGGTCTCTGGAGCTCTGTGGGGTATGTAGGGTCTCTGGAGCTCTGTGGGGTCTGTTGAGTCTGTGGAGTGTGAGGGCTCTGTGGAGCTCTGTTGGGTCTGTTGAGTCTGTGGGGTATGTGGAGTCTATGGGCTGTGTGGGGTTGTGAAGCTCTGTGGGGTCTCTGGAGCTCTGTGGGGTCTGTGGAGGCTGTAGTGTCAGTGGCGTCTCTGTGGTCTCTGGAGCTCTGTGGAGTCTTTGGAGTCTATGGGGTCAGTGGAGCTTGTGGAGCCTATGGTGTCAGTCGAGTCTGTGGGGTCTGTGGAGCTCTGTGGGGTCTGTGGAGCTCTGAGATGTCTGTGGAGTCTGTGGAGTCTGTAGAGTCTGTGGGCTGTGTGGAGTTTGTGGAGTCTGTGGGGTCTGTGGAGCTCTATGGGGTCTCTGGAACATTTGGTGTCTGTGGGGTCTGTGGAGCTCTTTGCGGTCTGTGGGGTCTGTGGAGTTCTCTTGGTACTGTGGAATCTGTGGGCTCTGTTGATTCTGTGGGGTCTGTGTAGTATGTGGATCCTTGTAGGGTCTCTGGGGGTCTGTGGGGTCTGTGGAGTGTGTGGCGTTCGAGGGCTCTGTGGAGCTCTGTGGGGTTTGTGGAGTCTGTTGAGTCTTTGGTGTCTGTGGCGTCCCTGGGGTCTCTGGAGCTCTGTGGGGTTAGGGTTAGGGTTAGGGTTAGGGTTAGGTTAGAAAATTATCTCGATGACCCTCCCTGTTCATTCCTTGATGAATTAAACAGTTAAGGAGAGTCAAAGGCAATGCACGGGCCCACGTACGTCGTTTGCAGTTTCCTTATTCCAGCGGCGTTAAAAACTGTGTCTTAGAATAATAATTTTGTTAAAAGGTAAAGGATTTTAGCTAGGGTGATGATTAGTCATTAGTTGGAGTTCGAAAGCCGGAGTTAAAGTGATAATATAGTAGGTTTTGGGGCGAGTTTCTAATTTAAAACGTGGTAAAAAGGCTGTAATAAATAGTGAGAAGAAACTAATTAAAAATAAGTGTCGATACATTAGTTTGGAACGGATGCTGTTTTAAAGGGGTCCACTTTAAAGTTTATACTAAGGGACCAGTGTTTGGTATTGGTTGATTTTAGGTGGTCAATTGGTTACTGTAGTTGGTTTATGTTTTTTTTGAGAGAAAAATAATGTAGTTCATAGGATTCCAAAGAAATATTGTAGAAAGTGGGAGAAATCTCCTAAGCCTAAATAAGGATTATGTAAATGACTAGAGTTAAAAGTAACCATAAAGGTTTTTCAGAATTTAAAAGTTATGTACGAGGTTTAAAACGGTTTTGGATATTATTAGTGTTTTTTTGGAATGGGTTTTATGGAGAAATTGTTAAGCTTATTTTTTCAAAAATTACTTTGTATTGAATTATCCCGAAATTATAATTTGACACATCTTCAGTAGTGTACCTTAGAATCACAGGGTGTTTCGGCCATTACCACTATACACCCTCATCCAAGGACGGCCCCAACGGGAATGATCAAGTCCCGTGGTGTGTCTTTTTAAATTTATCAAAGTAACGGTGAGTGAAGGAGAAAAAGGTAAGTAATTAATTTATGAGAACAAGATTTAAGTTGAGCCAGAGTTTAGTCGTAAGTGAGGTAAGTGGTTTAGGTAATCGAGATTCAAAGTTTTAATTCCATATAAAAAGGTAGGTAATAAATTGTAAGAAAATAATGAATTCTTGTTCCAATTTTTAAGTGTAAATAAATGATTATTCTGGTTTCCGAGAGTCTTTTCTTATTTCTAACGAGTTTTTTTGTTTGAGAAACAATCGTCTAATATTGGAGATTTCTTAGGATTTTACAACGAAATTAACGGAGAATCTATCTAAAAGGCGGAAGTTATAGGGAGTTAGGGAAGCTGGGATGGGTCTATGTAGATTTGGGATTTGATTGAGGGACTTATAATTTATGACGGGAAGCATAGTTTATTCTGGAGTCTTGTGAGGGCCTCCATCGGTCCAAGTGAAAGCACTCCTTCCTTTCCTAGGTCCAGACCAGCCATGACAAAGCATTGCCTTCCGGATTTCGGTCAGGTAGAGGGAATGAGAGCCTAGCCATGTCTGAACATTGCTTCTCCCATCCCAAAGAATGCTCCCAGCAAAAGACCTCCAAGGTTCACTGGACCAGCCTCGGTTGAACGTTGCCTTCCAGTTAAATCCCTGGTTTGGAGGGGCCCTCAATGTTGGGGAGAATCCCCAAAAAGAAAGGGCTCCTCAGGTGACCCAAAATAACCATGTCCATCTTTGGGGAAAAAAATTGTGAATTATCCACGGCCTGAGCCCTTATTGGACCAGGGGATAAAAATTTAGAAGGTTTAAAGGGGGTTTGTAGAGCCAGATAAAAAGCGTGTGTAATGCATATGTGCTGTTGCATGGGCGGGGCTAAGCCCCATAGAAAATTGGGCTACATTTAAGGTCCTGATGCCCTGGACCGCCACACCCATAGTGCTGTCCTATAGTCGGAACCTGGGGGGCTGTATACTTACCGCCCTCCTCAATCCACCGGCTGTTCGTTCACACCGCTAGGTATCCCAGCCAGGGTCTAATAAGGGCGTTGCTGTAGGTCGTCTCTCGTCTTGAAAATGTGGGGAGGGCGCGCGCCCTGACCCCCGTAGACCCATAGCCCGGAGCGGTGCTGTGTCACTCAGGGCCAGCTCTGCGAACAGTGCCTCCCTGGTGGACAGCAGTTTAGGGTCTAACACGGCAGTCAGTTCCTGCCGCGTAGAGCCCCAAACCCCCGCTCGTAGCTCGGTGTCTATCCTCCTCCACGGGCTATCGAGAGGAGCAGACTGTCCCTTGTCAGCTCACCGGGCCAGCCCCGCCAGGCGGTGCCTCCCGGAGCGCCTCAGGGTAAAGGAGCAGGGGCCAGCAACGACCGAGCGTTGCCTCCCCCGCCCCCCCAGTCCGCATCCCCTCCACGTGAGAGCCATCCGTCCCGTGTCAGTGCTCCGGGCCAGCCCCGCTACGCGGTGCCTCCCGGAGCGCCTCGGGGTAAAGGAGCAGAGGCCAGCGCCGGCACAGCGCCGCCTCCTCCGCTCCACCGGTCCGCTCTCCCGCACCGAGAGGAGCCGTCTGTCCCTCTGTCCACGCACCGGGCCAGCTCCGCTAAGCGGTGCCTCCCGGAGCGCTTCAGGGCAAAGAGGCGGGAGCCAGTGGCGACCGCGCGCCGCCTCTCCCGCCCCGCCAGACCGCTCTCTCCCGCCGCAAGGAGCTGTCCGTCCCGTGTTGGCAAACCGGGCTAGCCCCGCCAGGCAGTGCCCCCCGGAAAGCCTCAGGGTAAAGGAGACGGGGTCCGCTGCGACAGAACGTCGCTTCTCCCGCTCCACCAGACCGCTGCCTCCGCTGCCCGACAGGAGCAGCCGCTCCGGAGCAGCCGCGCCAAGCGCCGCTACTCGGTTAAGTTTCCCTGCTGGAGGGAAAGACACGAGGGTCTTCAAGATCTCCTGTGCTCCATACAACGCACAGCCCCAGGAGATCTCTTGTCATACAAACGTCCCATACACCGCACGACCATTTGTTATGACTTGTGTCAGCGCTTTCTGTGTTCCATACACCGCACAACCTCAGAAAGTCTGTGTAATGCGAGGATACTCACCAAAGAATAGATCCCCGCCATCCGGTGAGTTTGGGTGAGGCTGGGCGAGGCTACCCATTCTCTATGATGAGACTTAGAGTCACGGTGCCTCTATTTTGCCAACTTGAACCCCGGGAAATAATGCGAGTATCGATTTGATTGGTCGTAGCTGAAACCAGGAAATAAGCGTCTTTCTTAAAGGAGCAGTGGAAGGGTTTTTGTGGATTAGTATAAGTAAGTATATCATTTAATGTTAAGTTATAACGGACATTCTAAATTGACGAAAATCCTACGAAAATAAAAAGATATAAATATAAAAAATAAAAGGGTAAAAAAAATATATATATATATATATATGAACGGGTTATTTTGAGGATACAAATAAGTAATGGAATAGGAAATAAAGGGGTAATAGAGGAATAAACAAATTATTTTTTAGATTTATTAATAATAATATACTCAAAAGATGGATAAAATAAGTTTAAAGGGTAAGGGTTCGATTCCAAGTTTATAGATGAGAGATTCCAGGGTTGGAATTGGATTTAAGGTTGAGGTTTATTAAAAAAACATTTTTGTTTTATTTTTCGGGGGTTGAGTTTCTGGTGAGTTTTAGGGATTGGTTTTTGTATTCGTATTTCATAGGTTAGGGATCTTTTTTCGAGGGTTATATTATTGGGGCTAGGTTTAAAGACCAGGGTTAAGGTCAAGTTCCGTGTTCTGAGGGTAGGTTCCGGGCTAGAATTACCAACTTTTTTCAGGGTTAAGGTCAGATTTCGTTTGGGGGCTAAAAGGTAAGGTAAGGGCTAATATGTTTTAAGTAAGGGCTGGTAATGGGTTTTTAAGGTTGGGTTGTTGGGGGTTCTTGGTTAAGGTTTTAGGGTCAGGTTTTGAATTATTAAGTTAGGATTTTCTTGGTTTAAACTTAAAAGCCGGGATTTGGGATTTATGTTAGGGTTTTTAGGTTTTGTATGGTTCCGGTCAAGTTTAGGGTTTTAGGTTAGGTTTTCTTCATTTAGAATTAGGGATTTTGTTTTTATTATTTTTAGTGTTTCTTTTGGTCAGGTTCTAAGGTTTAAGTCCTGGTTTTAGGATTTACTAAGTTTAGGTTAGGGTTTTCAGGGTAGGGTTTAAGGTAGGTTAGAGTTTTAGGGTCAGGGTTAAAATTAGGTTTAGGTTTTATGGTTAGGTTTTAAGTTTAGGATAGGTTTATGGTTAGGTTTTGAGTTTGGGGTAAGTTTAAAGTTAAGTTTTAAGGTTAGGTTTAAGGGTTAGGTTTAGGGTAAAGGTAACGTTATTAGGGTTAGGGCAGGTTAAGTTTGGGTATTAGGTTTAAAGTCTGGTTGTGTTAGGGGCTATGGGATTAAGTTTAAGGGTTAGGGTTAGGGTTAGGGTTAGGGTTAGGGTTAGTGTTAGGGTTAGAAAATTATCACGATGACCCTCCCTGTTCATTCCTTGATGAATTAAACAGTTAAGGAGAGTCAAAGGCAATGCACGCACGTCGCTGAGTTTCCCCATTCCAGCGGCGCTTAAAGTTGTCATACTAAAAATATTGTATTAATGGACGTAAAAGTGACGATAGACCTTAAAATGAAAGGGGGAAGAAATGGCTGTGGTGATGAAGAAGGAGAGGAAGAGCAAAGGAGTAGAACCCTTATCCGGGGTCGAGCTACTCCCAAGAAATGGCTGTGGTGATGAAGATGGAGAGGAAGAGCAAAGGAGTAGAACCCTTGTCCAGGGTCGAGCCACTCCCCCCACCTGTCAAGCCGCATGCTCAACCAAACCAACCAACCACACACATCCAAAGAAGAGGTATGGGGAAGGAGAGGGGAAATAAAGAAAAAAAGGGGGGGATGGGAGAGGAAGCGGAAGAGCATAGGAGTAGAACCCTTATCCGGGGTCGAGCTACTCCCAAGAAATGGCTGTGGTGATGAAGATGGAGAGGAAGAGCAAAGGAGTAGAACCCTTGTCCAGGGTCGAGCCACTCCCCCCACCTGTCAAGCCGCATGCTCCACCAAACCAACCAACCACACACATCCAAAGAAGAGGTATGGGGAAGGAGAGGGGAAATAAAGAAAAAAAGGGGGGAATGGGAGAGGAAGCGGAAGAGCATAGGAGTAGAACCCTTGTCCGGGGTCGAGCTACTCCCCTACCTGTCCAGGCATGAGCTCAATCCCTTCCCCTCTCACCCACACCACCAAAGAGGAGGCATGGGGGAGGGGAAGGGGGGAGGAGGAAGTGAAGAAAAACTGTATTAAAGAAGCTCAAGTTCAAGCATGAGCTCCCAATGGTTAGAGTAATGGTCGAGATTAAGTATATTTAAGTTGCGGAAGGAGCGTTTCTATAGAGTCCTAGGCTTAAGTTTAGGCATAAGCCAGTAATATTAGGTTTAGGGTAAGAGCTTGGATTAGGATTACAGCAAATGTGGTTGAAATGAGTCCTGCTTTAGAATCCTAGGTTTAAGTTTAGGCATAAGCCACTAATATTAGGTTTAGGTTAAGAGCTTGGGTTAGGATTATAGCAGATGTGGTTGAAATGAGTGCTGCTTTAGAGTCCTAGGCTTAAGTTTAGGCATAAGCCACTAATATTAGGTTTAGGGTAAGACCTTGGATTAGGATTACAGCAGATGTGGTTGAAATTAGTGCTGCTTTAGAGTCCTAGGCTTAAGTTTAGGCATAGGCCCCTAATATTAGGTTTAGGGTAAGAGCTTGGGTTAGGGTTAGGGTTAGGGTTAGGGTTAGGGTTAGGTATAGAGAAGAAAGTGCAGATGACTCTGGAAAGCCAAGACTCTCATTTGCATATGTGGCAACGTTTCCTAACCCCATCCACTAGGGGGAGTTCCTTAGGGTTTAGGGGTTAAGGGTTTGAGTTATGCACTGGCCATACCTGAGTTACTCATCACTAACTGAGCTAGACTCCAATTAGTTTGAAAATCAGAAAATAAGAAAGCAACGTCATTCTAAATGCAAAACTGATATAATGTAAAACTGAAATTGTCATTCCAAAAAAGGCACGATAACAAACTAACATAATCCCAAATGCAAAAAATGATATTTTTCTGTAGAACTGAAATGGTCCTTCCTATAACTTAGGTTCAGGCATAGGTCCACTGACCTTAAGGTCAGGGCCGATGGTTGTATATGGCCCTCTAGTCAACAGCTCAACTGGGTATAATGGAGAAATGAATTCTATTGAAAGTCATTTTCAAGTCATGAATTAGGGTTAGGGTTAGGGTTAGGGTTAGGTATAGAGAAGAAAGTGCAGATGACTCTGGAAAGCCAAGACTCTCATTTGCATATGTGGCAACGTTTCCTAACCCCATCCACTAGGGGGAGTTCCTTAGGGTTTAGGGGTTAAGGGTTTGAGTTATGCACTGGCCATACCTGAGTTACTCATCACTAACTGAGCTAGACTCCAATTAGTTTGAAAATCAGAAAATAAGAAAGCAACGTCATTCTAAATGCAAAACTGATATAATGTAAAACTGAAATTGTCATTCCAAAAAAGGCACGATAACAAACTAACATAATCCCAAATGCAAAAAATGATATTTTTCTGTAGAACTGAAATGGTCCTTCCTATAACTTAGGTTCAGGCATGGGTCCACTGACCTTAAGGTCAGGGCCGATGGTTGTATATGGCCCTCTAGTCAACAGCTCAACTGGGTATAATGGAGAAATGAATTCTATTGAAAGTCATTTTCAAGTCATGAATTAGGGCGATATGAGTCGACCAGATTTGTTCAAATGATGTGTAATGTAAATGCAGGCATGGCCAGAACTCAGTAACAAGATGTGACAAGCACTTACCAATGGGGTCCACTAGGGGGAGCTCCTCAGGGTTTGGGTTACAGGGCTGCCGGGGCCATGGGGGCTGTAGGTATAGAGAAGAAAGTGCAGATGACTCTGGAAAGCCAAGACTCTCATTTGCATATGTGGCAACGTTTCCTAACCCCATCCACTAGGGGGAGTTCCTTAGGGTTTAGGGGTTAAGGGTTTGAGTTATGCACTGGCCATACCTGAGTTACTCATCACTAACTGAGCTAGACTCCAATTAGTTTGAAAATCAGAAAATAAGAAAGCAACGTCATTCTAAATGCAAAACTGATATAATGTAAAACTGAAATTGTCATTCCAAAAAAGGCACGATAACAAACTAACATAATCCCAAATGCAAAAAATGATATTTTTCCGTAGAACTGAAATGGTCCTTCCTATAACTTAGGTTCAGGCATGGGTCCACTGACCTTAAGGTCAGGGCCGATGGTTGTATATGGCCCTCTAGTCAACAGCTCAACTGGGTATAATGGAGAAATGAATTCTATTGAAAGTCATTTTCAAGTCATAAATTAGGGCGATATGAGTCGACCAGATTTGTTCAAATGATGTGTAATGTAAATGCAGGCATGGCCAGAACTCAGTAACAAGATGTGACAAGCACTTACCAATGGCGTCCACTAGGGGGAGCTCCTCAGGGTTTGGGTTACAGGGCTGCCGGGGCCATGGGGGCTGTAGGTATAGAGAAGAAAGTGCAGATGACTCTGGAAAGCCAAGACTCTCATTTGCATATGTGGCAACGTTTCCTAACCCCATCCACAAGGGGGAGTTCCTTAGGGTTTAGGGGTTAAGGGTTTGAGTTATGCACTGGCCATACCTGAGTTACTCATCACTAACTGAGCTAGACTCCAATTAGTTTGAAAATCAGAAAATAAGAAAGCAACGTCATTCTAAATGCAAAACTGATATAATGTAAAACTGAAATTGTCATTCCAAAAAAGGCACGATAACAAACTAACATAATCCCAAATGCAAAAAATGATATTTTTCTGTAGAACTGAAATGGTCCTTCCTATAACTTAGGTTCAGGCATGGGTCCACTGACCTTAAGGTCAGGGCCGATGGTTGTATATGGCCCTCTAGTCAACAGCTCAACTGGGTATAATGGAGAAATGAATTCTATTTAAAGTCATTTTCAAATCATGAATTAGGGCGATATGAGTCGACCAGATTTGTTCAAGTGATGTGTAATGTAAATGCAGGCATGGCCAGAACTCAGTAACAAGATGTGACAAGCACTTACCAATGGCGTCCACTAGGGGGAGCTCCTCAGGGAGCGAGAGTTTGAAAATAGAACACGAACGAGAGTTTGAAAATAGAACACGAACGAGAGTTTGAAAATAGAACACGAACAAGATTTGAAAATAGAACACGAACGAGATGAGAAAATAGAACACGAACGAGAGTTTGAAAATAGAACACGAACGAGAGTTTGAAAATAGAACACGAACGAGAGTTTGAAAATAGAACACAAACGAGAGTTTGAAAATAGAACACGAACAAGATTTTGAAAATAGAACACAAACGAGAGTTTGAAAATAGAACACAAACAAGAGTTTGAAAATAGAACACAAAGAGTTTGAAAATAGGACAGGAAGAGTTTGAAAATAGGACAGGAAGAGTTTGAAAATAGAACACGAACGAGAGTTTGAAAATAGAACACAAAGAGTTTGAAAATAGGACAGGAACAAGATTTGAAAATAGAACACGAACGAGAGTTTGAAAATAGAACACGAACGAGAGTTTGAAAATAGAACACGAACGAGAGTTTGAAAATAGAACACAAACAAGATTTGAAAAAAGAACACGAACGAGATTTGAAAATAGAACACGAACGAGAGTTTGAAAATAGAACACGAACGAGAGTTTGAAAATAGAACACGAACGAGAGTTTGAAAATAGAACACAAACAAGATTTGAAAAAAGAACACGAACGAGATTTGAAAATAGAACACGAACGAGAGTTTGAAAAGAGAACACGAACGAGAGTTTGAGGGTTAGGGTTAGGGTTAGGGTTAGGGTTAGGGTTAGGGTTAGGGTTAGGGTTAGGGTTAGGGTTAGGGTTAGGGTTAGGGTTAGGGTTAGGGTTAGGGTTAGGGTTAGGGTTAGGGTTAGGGTTAGGGTTAGGGTTAGGGTTAGGGTTAGGGTTAGGGTTAGGGTTAGGGTTAGGGTTAGGGTTAGGGTTAGGGTTAGGGTTAGGGTTAGGGTTAGGGTTAGGGTTAGGGTTAGGGTTAGGGTTAGGGTTAGGGTTAGGGTTAGGGTTAGGGTTAGGGTTAGGGTTAGGGTTAGGGTTAGGGTTAGGGTTAGGGTTAGGGTTAGGGTTAGGGTTAGGGTTAGGGTTAGGGTTAGGGTTAGGGTTAGGGTTAGGGTTAGGGTTAGGGTTAGGGTTAGGGTTAGGGTTAGGGTTAGGGTTAGGGTTAGGGTTAGGGTTAGGGTTAGGGTTAGGGTTAGGGTTAGGGTTAGGGTTAGGGTTAGGGTTAGGGTTAGGGTTAGGGTTAGGGTTAGGGTTAGGGTTAGGGTTAGGGTTAGGGTTAGGGTTAGGGTTAGGGTTAGGGTTAGGGTTAGGGTTAGGGTTAGGGTTAGGGTTAGGGTTAGGGTTAGGGTTAGGGTTAGGGTTAGGGTTAGGGTTAGGGTTAGGGTTAGGGTTAGGGTTAGGGTTAGGGTTAGGGTTAGGGTTAGGGTTAGGGTTAGGGTTAGGGTTAGGGTTAGGGTTAGGGTTAGGGTTAGGGTTAGGGTTAGGGTTAGGGTTAGGGTTAGGGTTAGGGTTAGGGTTAGGGTTAGGGTTAGGGTTAGGGTTAGGGTTAGGGTTAGGGTTAGGGTTAGGGTTAGGGTTAGGGTTAGGGTTAGGGTTAGGGTTAGGGTTAGGGTTAGGGTTAGGGTTAGGGTTAGGGTTAGGGTTAGGGTTAGGGTTAGGGTTAGGGTTAGGGTTAGGGTTAGGGTTAGGGTTAGGGTTAGGGTTAGGGTTAGGGTTAGGGTTAGGGTTAGGGTTAGGGTTAGGGTTAGGGTTAGGGTTAGGGTTAGGGTTAGGGTTAGGGTTAGGGTTAGGGTTAGGGTTAGGGTTAGGGTTAGGGTTAGGGTTAGGGTTAGGGTTAGGGTTAGGGTTAGGGTTAGGGTTAGGGTTAGGGTTAGGGTTAGGGTTAGGGTTAGGGTTAGGGTTAGGGTTAGGGTTAGGGTTAGGGTTAGGGTTAGGGTTAGGGTTAGGGTTAGGGTTAGGGTTAGGGTTAGGGTTAGGGTTAGGGTTAGGGTTAGGGTTAGGGTTAGGGTTAGGGTTAGGGTTAGGGTTAGGGTTAGGGTTAGGGTTAGGGTTAGGGTTAGGGTTAGGGTTAGGGTTAGGGTTAGGGTTAGGGTTAGGGTTAGGGTTAGGGTTAGGGTTAGGGTTAGGGTTAGGGTTAGGGTTAGGGTTAGGGTTAGGGTTAGGGTTAGGGTTAGGGTTAGGGTTAGGGTTAGGGTTAGGGTTAGGGTTAGGGTTAGGGTTAGGGTTAGGGTTAGGGTTAGGGTTAGGGTTAGGGTTAGGGTTAGGGTTAGGGTTAGGGTTAGGGTTAGGGTTAGGGTTAGGGTTAGGGTTAGGGTTAGGGTTAGGGTTAGGGTTAGGGTTAGGGTTAGGGTTAGGGTTAGGGTTAGGGTTAGGGTTAGGGTTAGGGTTAGGGTTAGGGTTAGGGTTAGGGTTAGGGTTAGGGTTAGGGTTAGGGTTAGGGTTAGGGTTAGGGTTAGGGTTAGGGTTAGGGTTAGGGTTAGGGTTAGGGTTAGGGTTAGGGTTAGGGTTAGGGTTAGGGTTAGGGTTAGGGTTAGGGTTAGGGTTAGGGTTAGGGTTAGGGTTAGGGTTAGGGTTAGGGTTAGGGTTAGGGTTAGGGTTAGGGTTAGGGTTAGGGTTAGGGTTAGGGTTAGGGTTAGGGTTAGGGTTAGGGTTAGGGTTAGGGTTAGGGTTAGGGTTAGGGTTAGGGTTAGGGTTAGGGTTAGGGTTAGGGTTAGGGTTAGGGTTAGGGTTAGGGTTAGGGTTAGGGTTAGGGTTAGGGTTAGGGTTAGGGTTAGGGTTAGGGTTAGGGTTAGGGTTAGGGTTAGGGTTAGGGTTAGGGTTAGGGTTAGGGTTAGGGTTAGGGTTAGGGTTAGGGTTAGGGTTAGGGTTAGGGTTAGGGTTAGGGTTAGGGTTAGGGTTAGGGTTAGGGTTAGGGTTAGGGTTAGGGTTAGGGTTAGGGTTAGGGTTAGGGTTAGGGTTAGGGTTAGGGTTAGGGTTAGGGTTAGGGTTAGGGTTAGGGTTAGGGTTAGGGTTAGGGTTAGGGTTAGGGTTAGGGTTAGGGTTAGGGTTAGGGTTAGGGTTAGGGTTAGGGTTAGGGTTAGGGTTAGGGTTAGGGTTAGGGTTAGGGTTAGGGTTAGGGTTAGGGTTAGGGTTAGGGTTAGGGTTAGGGTTAGGGTTAGGGTTAGGGTTAGGGTTAGGGTTAGGGTTAGGGTTAGGGTTAGGGTTAGGGTTAGGGTTAGGGTTAGGGTTAGGGTTAGGGTTAGGGTTAGGGTTAGGGTTAGGGTTAGGGTTAGGGTTAGGGTTAGGGTTAGGGTTAGGGTTAGGGTTAGGGTTAGGGTTAGGGTTAGGGTTAGGGTTAGGGTTAGGGTTAGGGTTAGGGTTAGGGTTAGGGTTAGGGTTAGGGTTAGGGTTAGGGTTAGGGTTAGGGTTAGGGTTAGGGTTAGGGTTAGGGTTAGGGTTAGGGTTAGGGTTAGGGTTAGGGTTAGGGTTAGGGTTAGGGTTAGGGTTAGGGTTAGGGTTAGGGTTAGGGTTAGGGTTAGGGTTAGGGTTAGGGTTAGGGTTAGGGTTAGGGTTAGGGTTAGGGTTAGGGTTAGGGTTAGGGTTAGGGTTAGGGTTAGGGTTAGGGTTAGGGTTAGGGTTAGGGTTAGGGTTAGGGTTAGGGTTAGGGTTAGGGTTAGGGTTAGGGTTAGGGTTAGGGTTAGGGTTAGGGTTAGGGTTAGGGTTAGGGTTAGGGTTAGGGTTAGGGTTAGGGTTAGGGTTAGGGTTAGGGTTAGGGTTAGGGTTAGGGTTAGGGTTAGGGTTAGGGTTAGGGTTAGGGTTAGGGTTAGGGTTAGGGTTAGGGTTAGGGTTAGGGTTAGGGTTAGGGTTAGGGTTAGGGTTAGGGTTAGGGTTAGGGTTAGGGTTAGGGTTAGGGTTAGGGTTAGGGTTAGGGTTAGGGTTAGGGTTAGGGTTAGGGTTAGGGTTAGGGTTAGGGTTAGGGTTAGGGTTAGGGTTAGGGTTAGGGTTAGGGTTAGGGTTAGGGTTAGGGTTAGGGTTAGGGTTAGGGTTAGGGTTAGGGTTAGGGTTAGGGTTAGGGTTAGGGTTAGGGTTAGGGTTAGGGTTAGGGTTAGGGTTAGGGTTAGGGTTAGGGTTAGGGTTAGGGTTAGGGTTAGGGTTAGGGTTAGGGTTAGGGTTAGGGTTAGGGTTAGGGTTAGGGTTAGGGTTAGGGTTAGGGTTAGGGTTAGGGTTAGGGTTAGGGTTAGGGTTAGGGTTAGGGTTAGGGTTAGGGTTAGGGTTAGGGTTAGGGTTAGGGTTAGGGTTAGGGTTAGGGTTAGGGTTAGGGTTAGGGTTAGGGTTAGGGTTAGGGTTAGGGTTAGGGTTAGGGTTAGGGTTAGGGTTAGGGTTAGGGTTAGGGTTAGGGTTAGGGTTAGGGTTAGGGTTAGGGTTAGGGTTAGGGTTAGGGTTAGGGTTAGGGTTAGGGTTAGGGTTAGGGTTAGGGTTAGGGTTAGGGTTAGGGTTAGGGTTAGGGTTAGGGTTAGGGTTAGGGTTAGGGTTAGGGTTAGGGTTAGGGTTAGGGTTAGGGTTAGGGTTAGGGTTAGGGTTAGGGTTAGGGTTAGGGTTAGGGTTAGGGTTAGGGTTAGGGTTAGGGTTAGGGTTAGGGTTAGGGTTAGGGTTAGGGTTAGGGTTAGGGTTAGGGTTAGGGTTAGGGTTAGGGTTAGGGTTAGGGTTAGGGTTAGGGTTAGGGTTAGGGTTAGGGTTAGGGTTAGGGTTAGGGTTAGGGTTAGGGTTAGGGTTAGGGTTAGGGTTAGGGTTAGGGTTAGGGTTAGGGTTAGGGTTAGGGTTAGGGTTAGGGTTAGGGTTAGGGTTAGGGTTAGGGTTAGGGTTAGGGTTAGGGTTAGGGTTAGGGTTAGGGTTAGGGTTAGGGTTAGGGTTAGGGTTAGGGTTAGGGTTAGGGTTAGGGTTAGGGTTAGGGTTAGGGTTAGGGTTAGGGTTAGGGTTAGGGTTAGGGTTAGGGTTAGGGTTAGGGTTAGGGTTAGGGTTAGGGTTAGGGTTAGGGTTAGGGTTAGGGTTAGGGTTAGGGTTAGGGTTAGGGTTAGGGTTAGGGTTAGGGTTAGGGTTAGGGTTAGGGTTAGGGTTAGGGTTAGGGTTAGGGTTAGGGTTAGGGTTAGGGTTAGGGTTAGGGTTAGGGTTAGGGTTAGGGTTAGGGTTAGGGTTAGGGTTAGGGTTAGGGTTAGGGTTAGGGTTAGGGTTAGGGTTAGGGTTAGGGTTAGGGTTAGGGTTAGGGTTAGGGTTAGGGTTAGGGTTAGGGTTAGGGTTAGGGTTAGGGTTAGGGTTAGGGTTAGGGTTAGGGTTAGGGTTAGGGTTAGGGTTAGGGTTAGGGTTAGGGTTAGGGTTAGGGTTAGGGTTAGGGTTAGGGTTAGGGTTAGGGTTAGGGTTAGGGTTAGGGTTAGGGTTAGGGTTAGGGTTAGGGTTAGGGTTAGGGTTAGGGTTAGGGTTAGGGTTAGGGTTAGGGTTAGGGTTAGGGTTAGGGTTAGGGTTAGGGTTAGGGTTAGGGTTAGGGTTAGGGTTAGGGTTAGGGTTAGGGTTAGGGTTAGGGTTAGGGTTAGGGTTAGGGTTAGGGTTAGGGTTAGGGTTAGGGTTAGGGTTAGGGTTAGGGTTAGGGTTAGGGTTAGGGTTAGGGTTAGGGTTAGGGTTAGGGTTAGGGTTAGGGTTAGGGTTAGGGTTAGGGTTAGGGTTAGGGTTAGGGTTAGGGTTAGGGTTAGGGTTAGGGTTAGGGTTAGGGTTAGGGTTAGGGTTAGGGTTAGGGTTAGGGTTAGGGTTAGGGTTAGGGTTAGGGTTAGGGTTAGGGTTAGGGTTAGGGTTAGGGTTAGGGTTAGGGTTAGGGTTAGGGTTAGGGTTAGGGTTAGGGTTAGGGTTAGGGTTAGGGTTAGGGTTAGGGTTAGGGTTAGGGTTAGGGTTAGGGTTAGGGTTAGGGTTAGGGTTAGGGTTAGGGTTAGGGTTAGGGTTAGGGTTAGGGTTAGGGTTAGGGTTAGGGTTAGGGTTAGGGTTAGGGTTAGGGTTAGGGTTAGGGTTAGGGTTAGGGTTAGGGTTAGGGTTAGGGTTAGGGTTAGGGTTAGGGTTAGGGTTAGGGTTAGGGTTAGGGTTAGGGTTAGGGTTAGGGTTAGGGTTAGGGTTAGGGTTAGGGTTAGGGTTAGGGTTAGGGTTAGGGTTAGGGTTAGGGTTAGGGTTAGGGTTAGGGTTAGGGTTAGGGTTAGGGTTAGGGTTAGGGTTAGGGTTAGGGTTAGGGTTAGGGTTAGGGTTAGGGTTAGGGTTAGGGTTAGGGTTAGGGTTAGGGTTAGGGTTAGGGTTAGGGTTAGGGTTAGGGTTAGGGTTAGGGTTAGGGTTAGGGTTAGGGTTAGGGTTAGGGTTAGGGTTAGGGTTAGGGTTAGGGTTAGGGTTAGGGTTAGGGTTAGGGTTAGGGTTAGGGTTAGGGTTAGGGTTAGGGTTAGGGTTAGGGTTAGGGTTAGGGTTAGGGTTAGGGTTAGGGTTAGGGTTAGGGTTAGGGTTAGGGTTAGGGTTAGGGTTAGGGTTAGGGTTAGGGTTAGGGTTAGGGTTAGGGTTAGGGTTAGGGTTAGGGTTAGGGTTAGGGTTAGGGTTAGGGTTAGGGTTAGGGTTAGGGTTAGGGTTAGGGTTAGGGTTAGGGTTAGGGTTAGGGTTAGGGTTAGGGTTAGGGTTAGGGTTAGGGTTAGGGTTAGGGTTAGGGTTAGGGTTAGGGTTAGGGTTAGGGTTAGGGTTAGGGTTAGGGTTAGGGTTAGGGTTAGGGTTAGGGTTAGGGTTAGGGTTAGGGTTAGGGTTAGGGTTAGGGTTAGGGTTAGGGTTAGGGTTAGGGTTAGGGTTAGGGTTAGGGTTAGGGTTAGGGTTAGGGTTAGGGTTAGGGTTAGGGTTAGGGTTAGGGTTAGGGTTAGGGTTAGGGTTAGGGTTAGGGTTAGGGTTAGGGTTAGGGTTAGGGTTAGGGTTAGGGTTAGGGTTAGGGTTAGGGTTAGGGTTAGGGTTAGGGTTAGGGTTAGGGTTAGGGTTAGGGTTAGGGTTAGGGTTAGGGTTAGGGTTAGGGTTAGGGTTAGGGTTAGGGTTAGGGTTAGGGTTAGGGTTAGGGTTAGGGTTAGGGTTAGGGTTAGGGTTAGGGTTAGGGTTAGGGTTAGGGTTAGGGTTAGGGTTAGGGTTAGGGTTAGGGTTAGGGTTAGGGTTAGGGTTAGGGTTAGGGTTAGGGTTAGGGTTAGGGTTAGGGTTAGGGTTAGGGTTAGGGTTAGGGTTAGGGTTAGGGTTAGGGTTAGGGTTAGGGTTAGGGTTAGGGTTAGGGTTAGGGTTAGGGTTAGGGTTAGGGTTAGGGTTAGGGTTAGGGTTAGGGTTAGGGTTAGGGTTAGGGTTAGGGTTAGGGTTAGGGTTAGGGTTAGGGTTAGGGTTAGGGTTAGGGTTAGGGTTAGGGTTAGGGTTAGGGTTAGGGTTAGGGTTAGGGTTAGGGTTAGGGTTAGGGTTAGGGTTAGGGTTAGGGTTAGGGTTAGGGTTAGGGTTAGGGTTAGGGTTAGGGTTAGGGTTAGGGTTAGGGTTAGGGTTAGGGTTAGGTTAGGGTTAGGGTTAGGGTTAGGGTTAGGGTTAGGGTTAGGGTTAGGGTTAGGGTGTTAGGGTTAGGGTTAGGGTTAGGGTTAGGGTTAGGGTTAGGGTTAGGGTTAGGGTTAGGGTTAGGGTTAGGGTTAGGGTTAGGGTTAGGGTTAGGGTTAGGGTTAGGGTTAGGGTTAGGGTTAGGGTTAGGGTTAGGGTTAGGGTTAGGGTT